>NC_136932.1:2750314-3391290 GCF_949752795.1 Hyperoodon ampullatus | reverse complement strand
CACTGCCAAGGATTACAACCCACGATCTGACCTCCTTTTGTTGGAAGGAGAGGAAAACAACATGCAGAATTAAACATTTCCTGCAGCAAAACGTGTGTATGTGGACTGCCTTCATAAAACCTAAGAGACTCTCATAAGACCACCGCTGCCTTTCCTTGCCCATTCTAACCCACTAGCTTGGGAGCTGAATTTACCCCACTTGCCCTTGAGTCCATGCCCGGGTATAGTTAAGGATTCCGTGGGGATGGTGTTGTGATGCTGGGACCTTTGCGCTGCAGCGCCCCATTCCGGAGTGTGTCTCTAGACTTCTTCTTGGTGTGTAATTGCATCAGGGGCAGACCCTGGACTTGCCTGATGGTCTGTGGGCTATTCCACTAGATTTGGGGTGTGATGGTCTGCATTTAGGGTGTCACTTCATTTGAGTGTTGACTGTGAGCACTTCCCGTTGTTACTGTGGGCTCCAGGCTTTATGCAGGTGGGCGTCTTTTGGGCTGTGTGCAGTTGGAGTGTCCCTGGGTGACTTTGGGATAGGTACAGGGGGGAAACAAGCAGGCTGGGAGCGAGGGACTGGAGCTTCCCAGGAAAATTAAGAGGGCTGCTAGGGGCTCTACTAGGGGCACTCTTTCCTTGGGGCCCATCACCTTCTTAGGAACCAACTACATCTACCTTCTAAATCAATAAAACTCCCTCCTGAGGCCCAGGGAGAAGAGAAGGACAGGTGAAGGCAAAGGAAAGGAGAGAGGCTCTAGATGCAGAAAAGGACTTTCTTTGAAGAAAAAGACCCCCTTCCCCATTCACTTGAATACATCCCAGACAGCACAGGCTCCACAGCCATCCCTTATAAATAAGCATGAGATGGGGAAGGGGTGCGGAGGAGGGCTGGGGGGAATCTTTACTCTTTGCCCTGTTCCTTATTCATTTTCTTCATTTTCATCCGCCGGTTCTGAAACCAGATTTTGACTTGTCTCTCACTCAGATTGAGGAGTCTGGCCACTTCGTGCCTACGGTCCCTGGTGAGGTACATATTGAACAGAAATTCCTTCTCTAGCTCCAGCGTCTGGTATTTGGTGTAGGGACAGCGCTTTTTCCGGGAAGAGCGAGCGTGCAGCCAGTTGGCGGAGAGGTTGGCTGAAAGAGAAGCAGCGATAGAATCAAAGAAAGGAAAGGAGGTGAAGGGCCCCCGTGTTCTCCTTCCAAGAGGGTGCACCCCTGGTCTCCACTCCCCATCTGACATTGGAGAAAGGGGCACCTGGGCCTTCAGGTTCCCAGAAAGGCTTCCAGAGATGGGCCAAGAGTTGCTATAGGCACCTCCAGGTGAGTTATTTGGACAGGATGGAGCCAAACGTGTGCCCGGCTTCTCACCACTTCCAAAGCTTTGCCTGCCCCAGGTCCTCACTCAGTCTTTCTCCACTTGGGTCGGAACTGGTTAGGACTCAGGTCAGAGCCCAGCCTGGCTAAAGCCCTCCCCCCCACCAGCTCTACCAGACTAACTAGTGGTGGCTGACTGAAGGGTCCTGGCTCTAGGTCTGAGGTGAGAGAAGGATTGGGCTGGGGGAGAGGAGAGTGGCTTCTGCTCAGCCACAGCCAAGAGACCTCCTGGCCCTCCAGTCCAGTTTGAGTGCACCCTCCTGCCTTGATCACAAGCTTGCATCTCTTGGCCACATGGCAGCAGCCATGTGTGTCTGTGCAGATATCTCACTGCCCCCCACCACACACCACAAATAGGGATTCACATTTAGAGACGCTAACATCCAGCACACTCCAATTCACATGCAACCCAATTGCAACCATTTATCAACTCCAGCCTGTGGACAAGGGAGTGCTGGGGGCTCACAGGTAACTTATGGTTGCAATAGTCTCCTTTTCCACTCCTGCTCAGCTCACAGTTTGGTTAAAGTAAGTTCAGGGAAATTGGGATGCAAGATTGGTCCAGTCCTAAGGGAGGGGGGAGCCATGGATCATGTGGGGGTAACAGAAGTCCTTCAGAGCATAGCTAACTCCATCTGGCTCCATGTGGTGAGAGGGAACAGAGAAAGGGAAGGGGTGACTGGGTAGAAGAGGGGAAAAAAGAGGAAACAAACATATATACAGGCTTCTCTTCTCCTTACCCCTGAACTCAGAAACGTTGCCAAATAAAGCAGAGCCAATTAAAAAGAACAGCCACCCTCTATTAGATTCCTTCACCCCAAATGAAAAGCACTGAATATTAAAAAAAAAATCTGGTTCATCCTACACTAAGTACCGTGTCTTACCAATTTGCAGCTATTTCCTTAATGTGATTGCCTGGGATGGGACCCACAGCCGCATTAAATATGAAAGAGGAAAAAAACTGTTAATTATTGGTTCTAGCCAAACTGCTGCCTTGCAGTAATGGACTTTCCAGGTAGGGTTTGTGGGCTTGGGGGTGGGGGGGGTCTGTTTGGGGGTGAGCAGGGAGGGTTTGGGAAGAGCCGTGTGTTACCCAAATGCCAGCTCTTGGGATTCACCCTGGCAGGTTGGAGGTGGTGGGACCTCACAGAGACCTCAGGGGGGTTGGGCAGTTCTCTACCCTCCAGCAGGCAAGGGCACCCCCAAAGGGCCTCTGGGCCACTCTGCTGATGGGAAATCCGGCAGGGCAAGCAAAGACTAAAAAATCTGACCCTCACTCTCCAAAAAGAGTAAGGGTTGAGGACTTGTGCCCACGATCCTGCAGGTTATTGTCTGGGGGCTAAGAGCCCCGACCAGTTTGCCCTTCTCAACCTTAAAAAACGAAACATCCCCGACTCCCCTCCTGCCGCCCTTAGAGAGCAGCACATCCTGGAAATTAGCCAGACTTCGGGTCCTGGCGGGGGTGCTTTTGGAGGGGTGGGAGATGGTGAGAAACTACCTTCCGAGGATAAAGTTAGCCTCTCCGCAAGCCTCTCTTACCCCCACCCTTCTCCTCCCCAGGGTCCTTTCGGGCGATCTCTCCTTCTCCACGCAGCCGGTCGGCCGCGAAGTTCGGAAGCGATTCCCCAACTCCCTGCGAGGCGGACAGCTCTGGCTGGGGCTAGGGAGCCCCGCGGAGAGCAGCGGGAGCCGCAGAAAAGGAAGCTGCAACCCGGGCGAGGATGCCACGGAGGGGAGGGGGCGACCGGAGGGAAGGCCCCCGGGGAGGGGCCGGCGCATCCGGGGAGGGGGCTCAGTCTCCCGGTCCCGGGCTTCCAGCGCCCCTCCCGGCGCCGGCTGCGGACCCTGAGCGGCTCCTGAGCGAGATCTGCTAAAAACAATCCTCCGTCAAGCTGTTGCATCGCAAATAAAATCCTAATGAGCCCCCTCCCACTACCCCTTGGCCGGCTTTTACGGTGTGCGCGTGGCGCGGGGAGCTCTGCCAGCCGTGCGGTGCCCGGCAGCCCGGTGCGCTCCCGCCCTGGCCCGCGCGGGCTCTCGGCCTCGCTGGCTACCTCCCCGGCCCTGCCAGTTCCTCTCCCAGCCGGCGGTGGTCGGCTTCTTCCCGGGCTTTCAGCCCGGGCCTCGGGGGCGTGGGGGAAGGGAGGCCGAGAGAGCGGCGAGCTGGCCCCTGCGCCCCGGGTCCCCCGTGGACTTGGAGGAGTGGGGGCGGCGCTCCTCCAGCGGCCTCAGTCTCCCTTTCTGGGGCGCTCAGCTGCCTCCCTCCGTCTTCCCTCCGCCCCCGCTCGCTCTCCGGCCGTCGCCGCGGTTTCCCTTCACATTGTCCGCAGTTTATTGCTTCTCCCCTCCCCTCCCCTCCCCCTCGCCTGGCCTTCGGCCTGGGTATTTCCTCACTTTTTATAACTTACTTTGATCCGGCCTCTCTTTGTCCTCGCTTCCTTCGCAAATTTTATTGTCCCCGTAGCCGGGCCTTTGATTAGACAGAACGGCCTCCCTGCCCGCCGAAGTTTCCAAACTGTACTCGGGCGTGCCCTGCTTGAGCAGCTCCCCAGGCGCGCCCAGCAGCGGCTCCGCCTTCACCGCCGCCTGGCCCTGCACAGGAGCAGCTTCGCCGCGCGGCGCCGGCTCCAGCCAGGTGCGGAGATACCTGCTCTCGGCCGGCGGGACGCCCTGGGGCTGGATGTAGGGGTGGTAGACGGACGGCAGGCTTCCGGACGCGTGCGGGCTCAGCGGCGCCCAGGAGGCGCCGAACACCGGCGCTTTGGGCTGGAAGCTGCACGAGGGGAACTCCAGGTGCTCCGCGTGGCCCGGCTGCCGGGGGCTCGCGTACTGGCCGGAAGGAAACTTGGCTGGAGGCGCGTCCTCACTCTCGTGACTTATGATCGAGTCGACATAATAGCTGCTAAGCGTCCCAGAAATGGACATTCTCAGACATTATCCGGGCGCTCGCAGGGGGAAGGGAAGCGCTCGCGCGCGGCGCCCAAGCAGGGAGAGGTGGCACCCGGACCGGTGTGAGGGCTTTCGGACGCGACCCCCCCAGCCCCCCACCCTCCCACCCCCACCCCTGCTCAACTTCTCAGCCAACAAAGTACAGTGGAGCAGCCTGGCTCAGCGCTCCTTGCAAAATGATTGGTCAAAGTTTTTCCGACTGCCTGATAAAGCGTCAGCTCCGACATAAATCAATCGGGCGAGGGGGCTGCGCTCTCGCTGTCATCCGTCCGCACCGCGTTCCATATCGAGGATGGATTGTTTTATGCTGATGCAATGTGCTATCACGTCAGGGCTCAGGCGGCCACGTAACCTCAGCCCGAGCGGCCGGCCGGCCCCCCCCGCCTTTTGCAGGAAGGGGGGCTGTGTTCGCCCTGGGGCGGCGGGGGCGGAGGAGAGGCGGAGGAGAGGCGGAGGGAAAGCAGCGGGCTGCCTCGGGAGGGACGCTGGCTGTGGAGTCCTCTCCCCAGACGGGTCCGGGAGGGACAGAGGGACTCCGCAGGACAGAGGGAGGGAGCGAGCCCCAGCCTGGGGAGCAGCCGGAGAGGCCCAGGGCATAATTAAAGAAAGAGGAGGTGGTACCGTCCCCCCCCCCAAACACACCTCCACTCCACCCCGCCGGCTCGCCTTTCCTCTTCTCTGTCCCCTGACCCCCAGATATTTATTAAACAACAGCGCAGCAGCAAGCCACTGGAGATGAAGTAAAAGAGATGGGGGAGAAGTTGGGATTTTATAGGATGTTGTCTGCTTTGGAGGGGACTCTGTAACTAGTTTGGGAGGTTTGTAGGCCTGGGAGTTTCTCCTGACCCTTCAGTGGCTGAGGGAGGGGAGAAGGGAATAAAAGGGCCTTCGTGTCCAAAGATCCTGTCCTAAAATTTAGCCGTCCCGAAATTAGAACCCGCATGAGGTTAAAGGGATTCATCAGCCCCTGGAAAGTTGAGCCTCTGAACGAGTTTAATACAGATAGTCAAAGCTCCTTTAAATTTCTTGGGCCTCTCTCTGGCCCTGGTCAGAGGAAAGCGGGGTGCATAGCCATTTCTCCTCTCCTGCACTGAATAACACAGCCTTAAAATTGCCCAGATGGGGGAGCCGAACAGGAGAAAGGGTTAAGGGAACTTCCCTAAGGTGTCAGCAGAGCAGAGGTGTGGGAAGGGGTCCAGAGTTATCTCCCCTTCCACACAGTGGGGAAGGAGGTGAGTCGGAGTTTTCGCCTCTCCTGCTCGGAAAGATTTCCAAACACGCTGTATTGGACACCAGCGTAGACAGGGAGCCTGCAGGGTCAGTCTCCCGCCCTCCCGCCACTTCCCCTCCCGCAGACTCTCTCGCAGGAGCTTCCGAATAGCCCGCTTTATTGATATCTCCTCTGCGGCCCTGCGCTGGGGCTCCCTCGGGGCCACCGGCTGGCTTCCTGGCCCATCTCCAGCAGCCTTTCCTCCAGCTTCTGCCCTGGGTGCCGTGGCTTCTCGTGGTGTGGGCTCTCAGGGAGGTGCGGCCCCTGGACAGACCCGATCCTCTCCAGTCGGGTTTCGGGCAGGCTGGGACCGATTTTCTCAGCATTCTCTGACCCTGGGCCCTTATAAGATAGGCTGCCCCAGCCCTGTCGTTTTAACAGAAGCGGGACCATTCTAATCTGAGGTTTTATCTTTTTGGCCATGGACCCCTCTGCTGTGCAGAAAGCTGTGGATCACCTCCGCACACGCACACACTCCCGCCCGCTTTTCTTTCCAAATGAAGCCATCTCGTGTCATTACGTGTGAAATACGAGGGCAAAGCGCCATATTTCTTCACATTATGGCGATTTCAAAATGATTTTTTAAAGATCAATGCCGGCGCCCAGCCGGCCCCCTCCTTTTCCACTCCAGCTCTCCGAGGGCGACAGCCCAGCAGATCCGGAACCAAACAGCGTGAAGATCTGCTTTTTCCATACGACCCAAGTGGGAAATCCGATGCAAATTCTTCTAAGTAGCGGTTGGACGCTTGGGAAAGTCGAGGGAGCTCCCCGGACTCGCCAGCGGAAAAAGCTGGGCGTCTAGTGAATGAATCACAGTTAAGGCAAAGCACCTGTTCTCGATTTGCCAGACCTATGGAGTCTGCTGTTGGCTTTACCTGTAATAAATACATTCTTCTTCAGAAAAAAACCCCCTCCTCTCCTGCCGTAACTAATGGTGTTATGAAGCACGACGGGCTTGAGTATATGACTTTCTGTAGTATATAAATTAGGGCCCAAAAGGACATGTGGGCTGTGGGCAGGGTTTTTTTAATTTATGGCAAAGTCACAGCACTGGGCTGTTCTTAAGACCCAGGCTGTGCAGATGCTGGGCTCTGGCTGCAGCCCTTCTGGTTCCTACTCTGGCCCTGGCTTTGCCGCTGTCTCTCTCTGCAAGAAGAGAGAAGTTGAGAGAGCCACTTAGTTTACGGAAGAAGTTAGAGGAAGAAGAGCATTCAGGCTCATGACTTGTGCTCTACAGGGGTGGAGTGTCCCAGCAGACAGGGTTCAGGTTTGTGGGTGGCTGGTTGTCTGGTGAGTTGTCCCTAACCCCTGGTGGCTCCTGGGTGCGCTGGGTAAGCAGGGGATCCAGGCCTCTTTTCTGAGACCAGAACTTCGTTTTTGCTCACAAACGAGCTGGAGGGTGGAAATAATTCCAAAGTGACAGGTTTTGGAGGTCTCATGTCTTCTCAGGAGAGGTGGCTCTGGAGGGAAGAGAATGAAATAGCACCCAAGCCCTGGAGTCTGTGCCCCAGCTCTCATCTCCTCCAGGTGGGGATCCAGATACAGCAAGCAAGGAGGCCCACTTCAGCCAGGCTTTCTAGAAAGCACTGCTGCCTCAAATTGAAGCTCAATTCCAGCTCAGGCAAATGATTAAACGGTCAGCTGAGAGGAAGCGCCTTGTTTGGGTGCTCTGAGGACCACCCCCCAAAACATACTTTTCTCTCCCAGACAACGGTACCCACCATGACAGAGAGAAGCAAACAGTTGCGGCCCCTGAAGCCCAGCTTCTAGAACTGCTTAATAGAGGGGTTGCTTGAGTGGGGGTCACTTGGCCCTGAGAGACCAAACTGCCCCCCACCTCCCCCCAGTCCTAAAGAGAAAGAAGGAAAACCCTCTCGAAGCCTTTTGCCATTCCCTGCACCAGCACTGCGCCTGAACACAGCTGGGGCCAGTAGCTGATAGTTCCAGGAAGGGCAGGCAGGGAAAAGCTACAGCTTCTGGCCACAGTAGGGCCCAGAGCAGCCAAGAACCAAGGAGGCTGAGGTGGGGAAAGCAGAGGCCAGCCCTGGCCAGGACCAGCCGGTGAGTGTCTGTGGTTTAAGGTCTGCTTTTGGAAGGGCGCTTCACTATAAGAAGAGAGAGAAAATCTAAACAGAGGGAAGGAAATAAAAGCAAGGAGAAAAAAAGAAAAAGAAAAAGAATAAGTGGAGAAGGGGGAACGTTTTTTAATCGATAAACTAAGCTGAAATTTAGGCATGCGTACTTGAATAGATGTGTGTTTCCTGTACCTATATCTCAAATCAATATTTCTTTATGGGGACCCCAGTGTGCACATGTGCTGTGCTCTATGTTGTGTATAGAATATGTAATAAATAAATCTGCCCAGCTATGATACTAAATGTGCTTGAGCATTTGTATATAAGATCTAACGGTGTGTACGTGATGCGTGTATAACCTCTCTGAATGATATGGGTTTACAATTCTGCTCATATAAGATCTATGACCCAGAAGCCTGTGTGTACATTTTTATAACCATCACACACTTACAGAAAGGGCAAAAAACTTGAGTATTTGCGTACTTGAATTGTGGCTATAAAACATCAGCTGATTCAGAAGCTTCACTTGAAAATCTGCCTGTTGACTTGATATTCAAGCAGAATATATACCGTATCCGCAAACACATGTGACTTAAATCTGGATTCTTTTACAACTTCCATCTAAAATATTTCTCTGGAAGGTGAAAGAAATTCCTGGCCCAGGGCAGGTCATGAAGTTTTGTGACTTTTTTTGTCTGACCACGAAATCCTTTACTGGGTCTCTTACCCAAAACCGCAGGGACAGAGTACATCGTGTGATGCTTATTTCATGGTAGCAATGGACACGGGGATGAAGGCACCGTTACTTGTGCGCAAGCGTGTCCCACACAAGTGTGAGTCTGACCAGTGGACAGAAATGAGTTGACTGTGAAAGCTCTCAGGTAACTGTGGAGGTCATACAAAAGCACTGCTGTGTACAACGAAATTAGAAAAGTCCCCACGTCTATGTCCCCAAGCACCTGGAGTTATTTCTTCTGACCCAGGATCAGAGTCCAGACCCACTGTGGGAAAGAAAGAGGTGTGGGGACACTTGCTCCAGCGGGGGAGAAATCAAGGCCCCCAGAACCTTCACCCATTACACACAACAGACTCCAAAAGGGATCACATCGAATCTGCACACATGGGTTCAGTTCTTAGTGCTTCCACACACTCCAAGTGGGAATTTTAACTGTAAAGTAACGAAATCTTCTCCCAAACCTCCCTCCCAGGATGTCAGAGGTGAAAGGAAGGACGGAGAGTTCAGCGGCCCAAGCAGAACTCAGGAATCTTCTTACCAACTATCAGCCACCAGGAATATGGAATGCTGGGGCGGGGGTGGCCGACTCTTTGGGAGGGGGCATCCAGGAGGCCAAACGGGGTGGGCGGCAGGCGGGGCGGAAAGGAGCTGAGCAGGTAGAAGGTTATTACGGAATTGCTTCCATAAAACCTGAGGCTGTTGTAAAACTCTGCTTTCCAAAGACTTTATTTCCTCCTTTCTCTCTAACATCCCCCTTTTTTCTTTTTACAGCATTGTTCCTGGGAGGGGGTGGCAAAGGGACGCCAGTGATGGAAGACAGTCAGGCTCTGAGTGGCTGGGCAGCTTTGTGAGAGGCCGGAGAAGGAAGGTATGCAGCAGGACACTCCAGACCATCTTCACCCAGACCAGAGGCTAAGAAAATGTCAAGGGACAGCATTGTTGGCCTTTGCTCACCAGGACAGTGGGTTGAGGGCTGCATTTCCTCCCAGGCTGAGGGTGGGTCTCCCAAGGGCCTCCTCCACCCTAGCAGGGTCCACTTATTCAGAGACACCCTTCGCCCTCCAAGTCAGCCCAGAGCCAGAGCCCCATCCGGTCGAGCCTCTTCCCCGGGCCCCTTTCCGCCTTTCCTCTGCCTCAAGCAGGGGAAAAAGTTTGGGAACAAAAGTTAGCTTGTGCTTTGGACTGTACCCCTCCTTCTGCCAGCACTTCTAGTTACTCCTTTCCTGGGCAGAGAGCTAGCAGCCTGGAGAGGGCTGGGGTCACAGAGGGTATCACAGCTTTGCCCCGTCCCACCCGCCCCTGCTCTATCTCCTGTCACTCCATCAGCCTGGGCTGAACTGTCCGACAGTCTGGGGTCCCCACTAGCCTGCAAGACGGGCCTCTCTGGGTGTGGGAGGTGGCCCTCCAGACCTGCGTAATACCCGTAGCCCAGCCTAAGGGTCTACAGGGGAGGCTTAGCCACTCAGTGGGGAAGGGGCCAGCTGAGGGATGGGAAAAGGGAGGATGTTTTTGGACCCACCTCTGTCCCACTAGGGGAGCCCTAGAAAGGACCCTGGGGGGCTGTAGCCTGAGACTGCAAGGGATTCTGATGTTTCCCTTTTAGAATGGGAAAGACTGAGCCCTCCTCAAGGACCTGAAGCTTCCTGTTGAGGTGGAGCCCTGTCTACCCCACAAAAAGTTACAAAGACCTCAAGGACCCCCTGTGTCTCTGTTGAAATCAAGCATTTGCCAAGCTGGGGAGACTTTCTTTGGAAAGTCTGGATGTACACAGGAGCCCAAGCCGGAAGCTTGAAGCCCCAGCTCAGATCTTTCTGACTCTGCAGAACAGCCCAGAAATGTCCCTTTGGAGAGTGCAATGCTCCCCATTCCCCCTTTCCCTCCCAACACACATGTAAACAAATACAGAAGTGGAAGACACCCTAGAACATCCCAGATCTCTTCTCCAGGGAACACTCTTGCTGCTCCCGGGTTAGGGACATCAAACCTCTTCACCGTGTCGCAAGGGTGATACAGTAGTCCTGACTCTGCTTCACTACCCCCACCCCCACTCCTCCAGCTAAGCGAGGAACAGTAACTGCCGTGAGTCGGGTGGTTTAATGTTGTGCTCAGAAATCCAGGCCCAGGCCCGACAACATGAAACTACCTAATTCACTCAGCAGTTCCAGTTCACGCTCTGGGTCAAGGGCTCACTGGGGGCAGGCCACTGCCACCATTTCTGTGGGCCCAGAGGGGTGGCCAGCTAACTCCATTTTCCTCCACTTCTTCCCAAACAGAACCCAGTTGCTAGTAAACAACATGTCCAAAGAACTGGAGGCAGGACTCCAGGCAAAAACATGCTGGAGCTGGTCCTCGCAGCTCAGATTCCAGGAACTTTCATTCTCTCCCAGGAGCCCTGGTCAGAGGGGACCCTAGGCCCAGCCTCAGGCCTGGGCAGGGCCCTGGGGATATACCTGCTTGGTCACTGCCTCTCAGCCTCTGTCTCTGCAGCTGGAGGTCTCCACAGCCAAAAAGATTTCTCTCTCAACTTCAAACTGTTATCAAGGTATGTCTACGGTCACCATCTGGCTACTGCCTCTATTCCAGAGTCCCCCAGGGTAGCTCTGAGGGGCCAAATCTTCAAGCCCTACATCAGACCCCAACTTTGAACCGGGGATAGACAAGAGAGTGGAGAAAAACTGACAGTCGGAGAGGGAGCCAAAAAGCAGAGCGGGAGAACGTATCAGGAAAACTAGGGAGCAAACCGAAACCCAGGACTGGAAGGGAAAGCGAGTTGACCTGAGCAGTCGCCAGGAAGTCACCCTACCCCGGCTCCACAGAGGCTGAGCTGTCCCAGGTAAGGCAATCTACTCTGAATTCACAGATGAAACCGGGAAGTTTGCTCCTTCCTTCCCGACCTTCAGCCTGGGCCCTTCGCTCCCCGCCCCCCCCCCCCGATGTCCCCTATTGCCACCTACGCCCCTCCAGACCCCGCACCCTCACAGGTGCCCCGGCGCACACTCCGCACCCGGCGGCGGCTGCGCGCGGGCCGAGCGGCGGACTTACCTGGGCAGCGGCGGCGGCGCTGGGCGGGAGCGACCGTCGGAAGGGGCTGGAGGCGTGGAGCGAGCGGTCCCATCCCGCCCGGCCCGGCTCCCTCTCGGCCTCGCCTTGGGGGCGAGGGTCCCAGCGGCCACGTGTCCGACGGGGAAGTCCGAGGGCGCGGAGGAGTCTGCGGGGCCGCCCTCTCCCCCTCCCGGGTATAAATCTTGGGGGCAGGAAATACAATAAAACTTCACCGTGTGGATGAACTTCAAACGGTTTACATCCCCTCCTGTCCTGAAAAGAAAGACGGCCGGGGGCGGGTTAAAGGAAGGGGAAACCAGTTTACGAGCCGTGGAAGCCCCGCTCGGCCCCTTTCTTTCGCCGGACGGACCGTGTCCGCGTGGAGAGAAGCGGCCTGGCCTCGGACTGGGCCCGCGGTCCCCGCCGCCCGGTCGGCCTGCTCGGCGCTCGCGAGGGCTGGAGGCCACCGCCCGCACCGAAAACGCCCCGAGGCCGCGCACGTCCTCGGCTCGGCGCCCCGGTCCTCGCTTGCTAAAGCTCGGGCTCTGCCAGCCACGCCCTGACCTCCGTTCTTTGCATCTTTCCGCCGAAAGCGGGTTTTTTCCTTTTTTCGTCTCTAGCCACCAGATCTTTGCCCTGCCCCGCCCCATTTATTGCCAGGTACTTGCTAGAAGGGAGGAGAGGGGAATCCGAAGGTCTGAGGGGGCTGAGCCGGGCAAGCGTGCCCGGAGGAGAAACGGAGGGGCCGGTCTTCACCGAAGTGGAAGTGACGGCCAGGGCCGAGTAGTGTCCAAGCTGCCCTCTGCCGAGCTCTGCCACAGTCTACTCTCCTCTGCGGCTCCTTAAAAGCCTCAAAATCAAACAAAAATGACCGCTACCCGGACCTCCACGAACCCTCTCCATAGTTCTTTTCTGCTCTGAGCCGTTCGTTTTTAACAAAACTTTGTGGAATCTGGATTTGGAATCGCAATTCGACCACATGAACCAAAACTAAGAAAAATCCCTTTTCCCCTTGGGCTCCAGATAACTAGGAGTAAAGCTATTGATTTCTTGCTCGCTTTGTCTGCTGGAGGGGCCTGGTTAGGTGCGCTTCGGGGCGGGAGAGCAAAGGAATTCCACCATGCCTCCCAGTTCTTCACAAAACAACCAAGGATTCGGGTCTAAGAGGCTCAGGCAAGTCTTGGGTACAGGACTGAGGCCTAGCTGCAGACCCAGGTGGGAATTTGGTGCACTGACCCTCACCTTCCTCACACAGACACACAGGTGTGGCCCTGCGTGACCAGCCAAGTCCTCCCCCTCCCCCTCCAAGAAAAGGCCCTAAAGCACTACTGGGAATTTTTACAAAATGGATAAAAAGTGGAATGGACCGAGAAAATACTAGGCTGCGGTTTACAGTTTCCCACATTTTCTGAAAGGTTAACTATGCTTCAGGCAGTCCCACTCTGCCTCAGCTGGCAAGGGGTGGGGGATGCCCTCAGGCCCCTTGCCTTCACCAGGAAGGAGGAATCAGGAAGCTCATTAACAGCTGGAAGACAGGAAGGGGCTTGTTGCCATCCCAACATTCATATCCCAGGATATGCATGGGAACGCCCCTCCAGGTCCCCTCCTCATTATGTGCTCCAGTTCCCTTATTTCACCCTTCATCTTGCTCTATATATTTTTAACTGAAGAGTCACTCCTTCCATCAGAGAGGATTTGCCTCTGGGAGTTGTTAGTGACAGGAGGAGGGCAGACCTGAGGGGCGGCAGTTTCCATACCATTCTAGAGTGTTATGACCCACCCCTGCCCTCCTAGGTTGGGGAGGGGCAGACACAGGTCAGTGTGCTGGCTCCCTGCCCATTGCTGACCTGGGTCTCTGTGGAATCTGAGAAAAAGGAAGAGACCACAGCCTTAGAATGACACACCTGAGCACACACACATTTCACACACTTTTCAGGAGTTTTGTGGCTTCCCCTTACCCCATCCTGAGAACCCAGGCCATGGATTCCAGTTTAACAAATACAACCCTCTGCACGGGGCCTCCAGCACCCCAAACCATGGATGCCGGGCAGCCTTTTCATCCGAGGTCACCTGGCCCCACAGTCAACTTTCAAATGCTCAGCACAGACACCCACCAACAGGGGCGCTGGTGCCAACAAGCACACTCCTGAATGTCACTCATACACGAGCTAATGGTCACTTAGTGAGTAAAGGCCATTTAGGCAATGTTTCTTTTCACCCTCAAAAGTTTTCCGAGGGCTTCCCTGGTGGCGCAGTGGTTGAGAGTCCGCCTGCCGATGCAGGGGACACGGGTTCGTGCCCCGGTCTGGGAAGATCTCACGTGCCGTGGAGCGGCTGGGCCCGTGAGCCATGGCCGTTGAGCCTGCGCGTCCGGAGCCTGTGCTCCGCAACGGGGAGAGGCCACAACAGTGAGAGGCCCGCGTACCGCAAAAAAAAAAAAAAAAAAAAAAAAAAAGTTTTCCGAATACTTTTCCAAAAGCACGTCCATTTCCAAATCATTCTGAAAATTGAAAATGTAGATGACTAAGCTGTTCGATTTAGGGGCAACTTTTCCCTACTCCCTCCCCCCCCTTGAAGATAAAGCAGAGTTCTAGCATAACTGGAGGAGGCCGGACAATTTGGATGGTGAGAGGAGGCAGTGCAGACACAGATGCACAACACGGGATCCTCAAAGAAACCAAAACGGAGATACCCACCCCGTCCCATTTAGTGAGAGTCACAAGGCTAAATATTTCTGGGCCTTCCAGGCCAGCGTCCCTTCCTAGGGTTCATTAAGGGCGGGGAGTGTCTCAGACAAGTCAAAGGTGCCAGAAGCCGTGTTCCTGAAACCCGAGCTGGATTTTTTCCCCTCAGTTTCTGGCCGTGGCTGCGGAAGCAGCTGTGGTCGCTGGCGGATGAGGCTGGGGCGGCTGCCGACCTCTAGGCGGCGCCCTGGCGTTGAGCCCGCGCTGAAGAAGATCCTCCTCCCGCAGCTCTGTGTCCCGCGCCGGGTTGAAGGGGCCGGCTCCTGCAGGCGCACTGGGCTTGGCCTGGAGCTGGCCGCCCGCGCGTCGCCTTTGGCGCCCTCTGCCAAGCAAGAGAAACACGATTAAACGAGTGAGGGCTGGGAAAGGAATCCACAGCTAATCATGGCTCCATGCGCTCCCCACCCCCTACCCCATCCCCGACTCTAGGGAGCCTTCCACAGCCCAAATCGTCTTTGATCTCTCCAGAAGCCATCTCAGGGGCAGCGCCAGGATCTTTAACCCCCTCCCATAACATGCAAAAGGAGTCACTGAGAGGCTTCCCTGGTGGCGCAGTGGTTGAGAATCTGCCTGCCAACGGAGGGGACACGGGTTCGAGCCCTGGTCTGGGAAGATCCCACATGCCGTGGAGCAACTAGGCCCGTGAGCCACACCTACTGAGCCTGCGCGTCTGGAGCTTGTGCTCCGCAACAAGAGAGGCGGCGACAGTGAGAGGCCCGCGCACCGCGATGAAGAGTGGCCCCCGCTCGCCACAACTAGAGAAAGCCCACGCACAGAAACGAAGACCCAACACAGCGAAAAATAAATAAATAAAATTAAAAAAAAAAAAACAAAGTCACTGAGGCCCGAAGAAATTAAGTGGTTAACCCAAGATCAGAGCAGTTATTAAAAGTGGTGGGGCTTCCCTGGTGGCGCAGTGGTTGAGAGTCCGCCTGCCAATTCAGGGGACACGGGTTCGTGCCCCGGTCCGGGAGGATCCCACATGCCGCGGAGCGGCTGGGCCCGTGAGCCATGGCCGCTGAGCCTGCACGTCCGGAGCCTGTGCTCCGCAACGGGAGAGGCCACGACAGTGAGAGGCCCGCATACCGCAAAAAAAAAAAAAAAAAAAAAAAAAAAGTGGTGAAGCAGGGCTGGAGGACGTGGCCTCTCCTCCGAATGGAATGTTCTTATTCCAAATTCTGACGACCCTAGTAAAAACTGTCTTTCTTGTAAGCAAAATTCATTTCCAGAACGACAGCCTTTGGAGGTTGTCTATGGTGGAAGTTTGGTATTTTCTGGATTTAAGATTTGGGGGGGGGCACATAATGGAATTGGAGCCAGACATAGGAGAGGCTGGCCAAGATCGAGAGCCAAGACAGGTCCTGCGCTTTCCCTTCCAGGACTGGCCAGCTCAAGCTGCTTAGAACCTCCCTAGCTGTGTGCGATCATGGGCAAGTGCTTTAAGCCTTCAAAGGCCCGGATGAAAGCGACCTACTGGACGGACGGGGATATTGTAAAGTTTGAATACTTTGTAAAAGAGACCCCATGGCTAAGAGAAGGTGCCTGATATATGGCTGTCCCGTAAACCCCAAAGAAAGGGGCCTTAGGGCAGGCTGTTGGGTCACTCTCCTTGGCTTGAATGGGGCCAGTCAAGTTATAGGGTGGGGTAAGGGAAAAGAAGCCTTGCCCAGGACCCAGTCCCTCTGAGTCTGAGCTCAGAGACATCCAGGACCTGAGGAGAGGTTGGGAGAAACGGGTCGCTCATCCCCTTCCCCCAAGGCAGAGACATCATTTTATACTGCAGAGGCCTCTAAGAGGAGTTTGTCCAAAGTTATTCTTAGGACAGGGGTCCCGGAGAATCCTCTGCAGGAAAGGAAGGGAAGAAGAGGGGCGAGGGGCCACTGGGGCCGCGGCAGCAAAGGGCACGTGCCTACCGTGGGGCTACTGCGGACGCAGCGCCTGCCCAGGTCTGGGCCCCGGGAGGCGCTCCTCTCCCAGCCAGGCAGGGGCTCTCGCGGACGCCTAAATACCAAGCGCACATCTGGAGCAGCTGCGCCCTACCCGGCCTCGGGGCATTATTCTGCTCCAAACTCTATTTTCATTCCCAGGGCTGAGTCATAAAAGACTCCGGAGGCAGGATACAGTTGGGTCTGTGCGTGTCAGCATTCCTGTGTGTGTGAGTCTGTGCGTGTCAGGGGGTGTCTGTGCATCTCACTGTGATTGCCCAATCAATTCGCAAAAGTTAGGGGGGGAAAATGGAGCAACATCAGGCGAATTCAACTGCGAACATACTGTGGGCCTCATTATCAGCCCATTTCAAGGGAAAGCATTTGGGGCTCGGAATTAGCTAGTTAATTGCAGCACTTCTTTGTTCATTTTAGGGCCGGAGGAACTGCGTTCTCTTAAAATATTCCATATTTCAAAAACTTCTAAGATCTTCTCGTTATCAATTTTCCTTATTTCATCCTCATTATGCCACTTGAGCATTCAGGTCTGCCAGTATCACATCGACATTATTTTACACACACACACATGCACACACACACACGCACAAGCTTCATGCCTGGAAAAGTAACTCAGTTTCTGCATCAGCAAAATCTGGATGTCTTAACTCTTAGTGTGTTGTAAGGATTAATTAACATACAACGTGTCTAGGACTTAGCACAATGCCTGATGAACAGGGAGTAAAAAGTAACTGTTAATAACAAGGAGGAAGAGGAGAAAAGAGGTGGAGGAGGGAGGCAAGGGGAAGGAGGAGGAAGCCTGCTTTGTTCTCAGAGAATCAGTCTAGGTTGGAGGGTGTGTGTCTCAGCCTGTATATGTGTAACGTATTCTTTTGACTTAGAGCCATGTCCATAAAAGTGAGGCCCCTTGAACCTCTTGGCCTGTAACTACCTCTTCAATAAGGAACAGAGAATTGGGGCAATTATCTGGCTCATTTCAGGTTCAAACTCCCTTTAGCCTGAAGTATCTGGATCTGGTTGGGGGAAAGGTCTGGGGAGTGGTGGTATATTCTTCTCCGGCTTCTCAGCGAGCCTTTTCCCTTTGCCGGAGTGAGCAAGAGCCTGCCTTAGAGAATGGGTAGAAAAGAAATAGGGACCCCAGAAAGCTGGAATTAAAACAGAACATCTGAGAAATGCCTGAGAAAAACCAGGTCTTGCTCATTTCCTGGGCAGCCAGGAGGCCTTGGAGCTCTCCATGCACCAGCCTCAGAGGGTCCCCAGACAAGTCACAGACCTTTGTCTGGTGGGAACTTTCATTCCACATTCAACACACATTTCCTGAGTGCCTACTGTGTGCCCAGCACTGGGCTGAGCTCTGGGGCTCCAGCAGGAGCTGCACCCCACCAGTTAGCCTCGCTGACTTGCAGCCAGTGAGAAGTCTCTGCTCCCAGAAACTAGTCCAGAGGCCCGGGAAGGGGGACAACCCTGCGGGGCAAGAACTTCTGGCCAATGGCAGCATCGCCTTTTCAGGGCCAAAGTCCCAGTGCAGGGGAGGAGCAAGATGGTCAGAGGGCATCCCCCTCCCCTCCTCTGTCAGAAGGAGGCCAACTCCACGGGGGGGACAGTCTTGTGGGAGGAGGGGTGGGGCAGAGGGGCATGAGGAAGGGAGGAGAGGTGACTACAGGCCCCTGACCCTCAGCCGGAAATTCCTAAGAGCACCAACTAGCTTTTTAAATTAGTAAAGAAAGGAACAAATGGGCATATATTTCTTCTGCTCTGATTAAAAACATTTAGGGGGCCTCCCTGGTGGCGCAGTGGTTGAGAGTCCGCCTGCCGATGCAGGGGATACGGGTTCGTGCCCCGGTCCGGGAGGATCCCGTATGCCGCGGAGCGGCTGGGCCCGTGAGCCGTGGCCGCTGAGCCTGCGCGTCCGGAGCCTGTGCTCTGCAGCGGGAGAGGCCACAGCGGTGAGAGGCCCGCGTACCGCAAAAAAAAAAAAAAAAAAAAAAAACATTTAGGTCAGGTGTTCACAGCCAGAATTATTCAGTTTAAGTTGTCCCAAGCAGAAAATGGTTTCTTTTTTCTTTTTATTTTCAGGCAGGTGTCTGAATACTACTAGCCAACCATTGGCTTCTTGTTATGGCCCAGAACTGCTGGCACTGGTAGGTGTCAGTTGTGCCAGGCTCAGAGAGGGGCAACCGGGAATGGGTTGGGGTCTTTCCTGCCCCCAGTCACATTTGCTTGAAATGTGTAGGCAACTGAGGGGGTTTGGAGTGTGTGTGTAAGGGGAGGGTGTACTAAAGCCAGGTGAGTCCCAGTTGCCCTGATTTGTCTGAACATAGTCCAAGAAGAAGAAAGTTTCTTCACTTCTCAGACCCCAAAGAAACTGGACTTTTCTTCTGGGAGGTCTAACTTGGTCAACTTAAAGGAGTGGAGAGAAGGCCAGGAAGCTTTTACTAGTCTGTGGAGAAAGAATTAAGTCTAAACAAGCCACAGCATTGAGTCTGGGTGAAACTAGGAGGTCCCCCAGGCATGTCAGGGGCCACCTGCTGTTTGGCTCCTACTAACAAGATTACAGAAATGTTTGGGAGCAAACACCTTCCCCTTTTAGCCCAGAGTTCAGTATCCCCCCAGCTTCTAACCTTGGTTAAGTCTCCAGCCCCACAAAGAGTTGGGGTATCTGAGGAAACCAAACAGGTAGATCAATAAGGGACACAAAAAACATTTAGGGGGCCTCCCTGGTGGCGCAGTGCTTGAGAGTCCGCCCGCCGATGCAGGGGACACGGGTTCGTGCCCCGGTCCGGGAGGATCCCACATGCCGTGGAGCGGCTGGGCCCGTGAGCCATGGCCGCTGAGCCTGCGTGTCCGGAGCCTGTGCTCCGCAATGGGAGAGACCACAGCAGTGAGAGGCCCGCGTACCGCAAAAAAAAACAAAAAAACAAAAAAAAACAAAAAACCAAACATAAAAACATTCTGTTGCTTGATCCCCATTTGCTCGGCTCACGGACAGGATTATCTAGGGGGTTGTTGCCAAATAACCTTCCCTTCCCAGGAGTTCCGGTATGTTTTCTATTCCCTGGGAGGCTGCCCAAGCCCTATTTCCCTCTAGCAGTTGGTGCCACTCTTGGCTGGTCCAAGATCAGCTCCCCCCTCCCCCCCGACAAAGCTCTTCCCATGTTCTCAAGCCTCCTGGTCCTGGGGAGGGAGGAAAGACCAACTCTCACTGGGAACTCAGACCCCACCAGTAGTGGTGGGGAGAGGAACACTGCTGCATGGGCATTCATAAAGGTGAAAGTTGGCCTGGCAAACACCAAGATACCAGCCACAGGGAAAAAAGTGAAGACCTAAGTTAACTGACCATATTGGTCTCAGCATTTTCCAGACACCAACTTCTTTAATTGATCCAAATACAAGTTCATAACCTGGGGTCCGAAGGGTCTGAAACCCTCTGAAATTATGGGATTTGGTGAATACTACGTAAGTGCATTTTTCTCCGTGGGGAGGAGGAATTCAATAGCTTTCATCAGATTTTAAAGTATGAGCCAGTGATCCCCAAAATGCTAAGAACTTTTTATTCACTATTCACATACAAATAGCACAAATGTGATGCTGAGGGAAGCAGTGAAACAGACTTACTTGGGTACCTGACAAGATAAATTAAAGGAGCCGGCCAACAATTGTGTGTATCACAAGGTCGCATGGATACTGTCACCTAGCCTTCCCCGGAACAAGAGGCACCTGCTCACAGGTTTTGAGGACCCCAGGACTGAGACAAGCAGCCCACAACGCCCAATCCCCACCTCATGCACCCTTGCCCACGTACAGGGATGTGCAAGGTCTCTGTGTCTCTAACGAAAATGAAATGGAGCTTTTCTCCACTGGGGCCTGGGTCTTCAGCCATTTGCTGCCTTGTCCTGAGTTGGTCCGAGCCGAAAGTTTCAGGATCTGTTTTCCCTTTTCACGAATGCCCTGCTCTTGGGGGGATGGGGTGGGGGGGAGGACCTGTTTTCCCCGGATCTCCTGCTCTCTCAGCTCCAGCCAGGCCTACAGTGCAGCGTCTGAAACCCGGGAGCCGAGACCGCCAGCCGGGGCCACTCGCCATGACCTTAAAGTTCTCTTGGCCCTGGTTGGGCGCGGAAAAGGGCGCGAGAGACACCTGGACAGGTAGACAGAAGCAAACACAAAGAAAGGGGCCCTCGAAGGCGGCCAGAGAGAAACTGGAGAATGAGAAAGATCGAAGTGAAACAGCCGGACAGGAAGGCAGGAGCTGGAGTGGGGCGGGCAGGTGGAGCGGCCGAAACCCGCGTGCTGAGAAGGACCCAGAGGGGCCGCCGGAGGCGGCCAGGCGCGCCTCCCTCCTCCCATCTTTACCGGGAGGTTCCTACCCCAGTCAGCGGCCCCTCGTTCCAAACTGCCTTTTACAACTCCTAGGTCTCTTTAGGGCTCTGATTAACTAATTAGCCGGTTCGGGAAGAGAGAAGTGCCCCTCCGCCGGGAACTGGCGGGTTTCGCCAGGTGGTTAATTGTGGGGAGGAAGGGCGCGGGCAGGGGAAATCCAGGGCGGGGAAGTGGGGGCAAGCGGCGTGGGCGGCCTGGAGGGAGCAAACGGACTGTTCCTGAGGGGCTGCCGAGCGCCGAGACCCAGAGACTAGGGCCCACGCCCCCTCGGGGCAGGAGAGCAAGAAGACTCTCCCTCGGAAAGGGCGCCCCGCCCCGGCCTCCGGTGGTCCCCGCTCGCCGCCATCCCGCTTGGGGCGAGGTGCTCCCTGCGCTGGAGGCTGGACAGAGCCCCCATCCCACCCCATCTCCTCCCCTTAGACCGCAGAGGTTGTGAGTCTACAGGCCCTTGGCGTTGCGGCGTCCGGGGGGAGGGGGGGTCACCTTGTAATTGCGACCTCCCTTCGCTCCGTAAATGCCGATCCCCGACACCTCGACCGGGTTTGAAAGCCTCATTTCTAATCCCTCAGCCGGGCCGCAGCCTCCGGAGGGCCGGGGCTCGGTGCTAGACCCTCCCAGGCTTCCAGATCCCACCCCTCCGGCGCCAACCTGCGGCTGGAGGCGCTCGGAGTCCTGAGGTGCCCCTGAGCCTCCTCCGGACGCCGACTCCGCGGCTCCGGCGCGGCCGCCTCCCTGCCTGGCGACCTTCCAGTCCTCCTGCCCACGGCCAGGCCAGCGCCCTGCACCGAGATCTTCACTCCACGCGCAGCCCGGAGGCGAAGCTGCTGACCCCAGCTGAGCAGCGCGGGGTGCGCGCCGTCGGGGGCTGCCGCGCTGGCCCAGCGCCAGAGAGCCCTAGGCAGGACCTGCGGTGTTCCACGCAGTCCCAAGCACGTCCGGAGTCGGGGACCGAGGGGCGTAACGGCTCCAAATTCCTCGCCAAGACTTCTCCAGCCATCCCACTCCCCAGGAGTCCTGGTCCCACTGCAGTGCGCAAGGCAGGCAGGGGCATCTCAGCATCCGGAGGAGCCTTGTTCCCTCCGGTTCACATCAGAGCCCAGGATCCCGGCTCCCCGGGGGCAAGGAGCTAACGGACTGAGGAAGAGGTAAGAGGTTTAACGAGTAGAAATTTGGACCCTCTCCCCTTTTTATTGTTTTAAAGGACAAGATCTCTGGATATTGACTCCTCTCTCCGTAAGAGTTTTGGGCATTCTGACCAGTCCTTTCTAGTCCGACTGGGGCGGGGGCTTCGACCATAGTTTAAGGAGGAACTTTTCTGGATGGTGGAGGTTCAGGAGGTCATGGTTATGTTTCTCATTATTGTTACTTAATATCCAGTTAATTTCGGACTAAGCCCTCACCTCCACTCCAGCTGAGATTCACCCTTGAACAGTAGCCCGAGTACTTCAGTAGCGGAGGGGTGAGAAGGAGGAGACTCAGAGCCGCCCCCAAATGGGCTGGGCTGGGGGTGCTTTGGCCTTAATTACCCCCGCAAGGTAAAGGCTGCTATTCCTGTAACTGGAGCTGAGGAAGGGACGGAAGATGGTAGGGGAAGGATGGGAAGTGGGCTGAGGACAGCCACTCGGCATCTTCCTAAGAAGGCATCGGGATTTGTCCCAGCTTTCAGTCCCCGCTGGCTTTCGCCCCTCTCTTTACAGACAGTGGTGAGAGAGGAACACAGCCGCCTGGGTGCTTTCACAGGAGGTGGACCTGGTAAGCACCAAGGTATCAGCTGAGTGGGAAAAAGTGAAGACCTATGTTAACAGACCATATTTGGTCTCAGCATTTTCCATACGCAAACTCCTCTGATCAATCCAAATAGGAGTTCTTAACCCAACATCCAAGGGACTCTGAAATCCTCTGAAATTGTGGGGTTTCATGGCTCTACAAGAAAGCCCAGGTCACCTTCTGAGAAGCTCTGGGAGGAGAAGGAAGCAAGGGGGGCAGGAGGAAAGGAGGTGAGAGGCCCCAACCCACAGTCTAGCTCCCTAGACAGTGAGCTCCGGACCCCAAGATCTGAAACCTCAAGCTGACCCATCCACATGGAGCGGGCAAAGTTGAAAGTCAGCCAAGGAGGCAGATTTCTCCACTGTTTTCAGGATGGGTCTGGGGGCCTAAGTAGATTACAAATCTGGATGTTTTCAGGGATGTTTTCCTTTCAGTTATTCCTGATTTGGGGGCTCTGGAGCCCATAGGGCAGCCAGGCAGGAGAGGAACCTGGACCCTCAGCCCCCTGATCTCACTTCCACCTGGTGAACAGGCCAGGGTCCCTTGCCGGCTGGGTCAGGGGCCAAGCCTGCCCTCGCCAGGTCTCAATCGTGGCAGGCTTGGCCCAGCAACCCTGTCAGCCCTGAGGACTCATTTCTCTGTGAGCCCAGGCCTGCTTCCTCCACATCTGGCCACCCAAATAACTACAGCATTTTTTTCTTCTTCCTATTTTTTGAAAACTGCAGAAGGCCCAAATCCTTAGTTCCTCTTAAAGAAAATGGTGCCATTGGATCTTGGGGTGGGGGGGACTGTGGAATCAAATAACCTCTAAGCACTGGAGGGCAGGGTCTCCTAGGATGGCTTGGTGCTCCGGATCACAGTTGTGGGTGCCGCCTGGATGGGTCAAATAGTCCCTCCTTTCTCTTTGTCCCTTCCCTCCAAATCCAGACAAGCCGTGGATTTTCTGTCTTTCTATGTTTGGGGAGAAAGAGAAGACAAAACCCAAGAGTAAGAGAGTGATGAGAGAGGAGAAAACAAGGGAGAGGATTCCAAGAGATTAAAACAATCAGACTCTCCTTCTAATCCAACGGCATTTGAAGCCTGACGCTTGTTTTCATCAGGCCAGGAAGAGAAGCTGGAGGCAGGGTGGGTGAGAGACTAAGTTCTCAGCTGCCTGAGTCACGGGGTCAGTGCTTCTGAGGCAGTGAGAAGGCAGAACTGCCAACCATACTCTGGGGGTGAGGGTGGGGGTCTGGGTCTCCCAAATTGCAGTGTGGAAGAGTGAGGGGCTCTTCTTAAGGGCCTCTGAGGTCTCCCACAGTGCCTAACCTGGGACTAGTAAAGCCTTTCCTTGCATTTCCTCTGGGGCAGAGTGCATGTGTGTGGTGTATGTGTGTGTCAGGGTGGTGGTTCTAAACCCTGGCAGATGGCTGCGGGCAACTGCCTCCTGGGGAGCTCGGGGCAATGTGACTAGAAGTAGGAGGAGGCTTCATCCTTCCTGGGCTGGGGGAGTGAGGAGGCCTCTCTGGACTTGGAGCCCACTGCTCCAGAGTCTAGAGAGAGGGAGGAGCTGCAGCTCCAAAGGGGGAGTTAGAGGGAAGATCATATCAGGAAAAGCCCCCAGCTGTCTGTCTTCCACCAAACTCTCTTCCTCCAAGGATCAGGACTTTCTCTGAGGGAACACCTCCTCCCCATTATGGGTCTTTGTGCTTCTACTGATACTGGGAAGTACAATTCTGTGCTGTATGTTTCCACATTTACCATACATGGAATACGTGAAATATACTGTGTGCTGCTGTTCCACTTTGGAAGGGGAGAGTAATAGGTGAAAATATTCATTTCCCGTCTGCTACATTTATTACTGAGCACAATTGGCAGAACATAATTTCCTGTCTCTTTTGCATGTTTTCACGAATTCTTAATCCTCAACCTTTACACGATTGCTTAACACTCTGAGAGGCACAGCTGCCCTGATACAGAATTGCTCTCTGACTCCTGAGGATTACTAATTCCTAGGAGACCTTGAACTACCCACCACGCAGTCCCTTTATGCCTGCTTCTCTCTACACGCCTTTTCAAAGGCGAGTAATTTTGTATCGGCCCAGTCCATACAGACTGAGATCCTTTCCCGGGCTTTTGCCCCCTCCCATAAACAACAAGCCCCTCTACAAAAGTGCACACGCATCATTTTGTGAGTGTGAGTTTCAAGTAAGATGGCGGCGCCTGGCATCCCTCCATATTCAGATACAGGCTCTCCCAGGCAGAAGGCCACGCAAGCCTCAGCGCAGTCCGGAGGGCAACGAAATCTAGGTCCCCTTTACTGCGTGGAAAGGCCGTCCGAAGCAAGAGACTCTCCCCAAACATTCTCCCTCCATTGCTTCCAGGAGGCCGCTAGAGAGAGAGCTGAGTCTGCACCTTGGGGGCCTGGGGGTTCCCGTCTGCACGCAGAGTTCCAGGCCAATTTCTAATTTCTGTGGAGAAAGAATAACCACTGTCCCTTTCCAAGCGACGCCCACCCACAAGGCCCCTCAGGGCCGCCGGCCCCTGACTGTCTGGCTATATCGGCTTGGAATCCGGGGCTGTGAGCAGGGAGACCCGGCGGAGAGGATCCAAGGCTGCCCTCAGCACCCAGCTCCTGGGAGCCACGGCGGGGGTTGGGGGGCGGGCGTTGCGGGTACGCCCCAAGCCCCACCCGGGAGGCTGGATGGGTCAGGAGCTCAAGGTTAGCTGGTGGACCCGGGTGGCCCACGCCCGCCGTGGCCGCTCGGCGCTCAAAGTGCGGCTGGGGGAGTGCCCAGCTCCAGAGGGGTCTTCCGCGCCGCCGCTCTGAGCTGCATGGTCGCTGCCCCCAGCGGCTGGTGGGAGGCAGGGAGCGTCTACCTACCTCTCCGGACCGTGCCTTCCTCCGCTCGTCTTCCTAGGCTGCAGGAACCCGGGGCTCTGGGCGCGACAGAGCTTAGGGACGGAGGTGACGGCGCTGGGGCCAGGGGTTAGGCTGCTGCCGGCCGCCGCCCCCTTCCCCGCCCTGGGAGGCCTGGGCAAGGCGTCTAGGTCTGGGGCAGCGGCGCCGACGGCGCGGGGGCGCGAGGGGACTCGGGCGTCCTCGTCCCCATGGCGCCAGCGAGCTGGGGGGCGAGGACAGGGCCGGGGCGGCGGATCGGCGCGGACGCCACCTTCCTTCGCGTCCGCCCGGGCGGGGATCCCGCCAGGCTTACCTGCCCCTCCCTGGGGCGCTGTCGGATCGCCGCGCGGCGGTTCCCAGAGTGGGCCTTGCGCGCTTCTTGAAGGCCAGGGCCACGAAGGAAAGGCGCCGAGATGGCCGGCAGAGAAAAGAGAGGGTGTGTGTGTGTGTGTGTGTGTGTGTGTGAGAGAGAGAGAGAGAGAGAGAGAGAGCGGGAGGGGGGGAGGCAAAGGCGCGGGGTTGGAGGGGGGCGGTTAACAGACAAGAGGGAAGAGGATCCGAGGGACGCTTCCCAGAGAAGCCGTCAAGTGGAGCCATAGACAAAAGACGTGGGAGAAAGCAGAGTCGGGGGACTGAATGAAGCCCCGGGCTTCGGAAGTGAGCGACAAGTTGTCTTTGGGACTTGGGAATGTGAGAGAGAAGGGCGAGGTCCGAGGAGTCTGAGGAGAGGAGGGGGCGCCCTGACTCTCGGCTGGAGGCCACAGATCCAGGCAGGGGACTTCTCCTCCGACCCCTCACCCCCACCCAGTCCCTTGCCAGGTTGCAGCCCTTCTCCCGCTGGATGCCGCACCCGGGGCGACTTCCCGCGCACCCCTCCTGCAGCTCGGCCTGCCTGGGGCTCGGGCCGCCCGGGGGTCGGCACCAGGCTGAGAGCTGAGCTTCCACCTGCCAGCTTTCTTCGATTCCCTGGGCCGCAAATGGGATCTTCCCCCATTGAATGAACAGGACGGGTGGGGCCTGAGGGCACGACCTTGGCCAAGGTCAAAGGAAGAGCCTGGACGTTTCACCTCCCATCCCAGCCCTTCGGGCTTCTTTGTGTTTCGCTCCTTCAGGTAACTAGAGGACCCTTCTGAGACCACAGGCTCTTCTCCTTATTTTTCTCTCAGACCCACATAGAGGTTTCAGCTTAACCTATTATCAGTGAAACCTCCCAGTCTGAGTTCTAGCCTTCCTGACTCCCAGCTGGCTGGTCCCCAGGAACTGCCCTGCTTGCCTGGCTTCGTACTGGAAGCCTTCCTCCACAGCCAGAATGGGGTTGGGGACCCAGTCATAATCCAGCCCCTTCCTGCAAATGGATGGGGAGGGGGGAGGCGTGTAAGGTGTGTCTCAGATCTGAGTTCTAGGCCTGGCTCTGCCACTAACTTCAGCCCTCCCCACCCACCCACCCCTGGACTCAGTTTGTTCCCCTGTAAAATGGGGGAGCAGGCAGGATGATTTACGTTCTGCCTCTGCATCCTCCACTGGTTTGCAGGTTCTGGTGAGCTTACACTGCTGAGAGAAAAAGGCATCCAAATGGTGATTTTATTCTATAGCCACTTAAATATGAATGTAGAAATATGAATATAGAAATATGACAAAATTTAAATTTGCTCCCATGAATAAGTCTATTTTTCTACATTTTTTATTGACAATGCAGCAAAGGGTGCCAGTGTTAAGTGTGTGGCTCCATGTATTTTTGCATATGTACACGTGTACCTAAATCAAGATATTTCCGGCCTCCCCTTATAACCTTCTAGTCAATAGCCCCCAGAAGTAACCATAATTCTGTCTTCTATCACCATAGATAAGTTTGTCTGTCCTTGAACTTCATATATACGAAGTCATGATATGTATTCCTTTGTGTTTGGCTTCACTTGCTCAATATTATGTGTGTGGGACTTATCCATGTTGCTGTGTGTTATAGTAGTTCATTCTTTTTTATTGCCTTATCCCATTTAATGTCATATTCCATTGGTTGAATATATACCAATATATTTATCCATTCTTCTCCTGGTGGACATTTGGGTTGTTTCCAGTATTATAAAAAAAAAAAAGCTGCTATGAGCATTTGTGCCCATGTTTTTTGATGGACACCTGCACTTAGAGACTCATGAGTAGAAATGCTGGGTCATAGGGTAGGGGTATGTTTATCTTTGCTAGATACTGACACTTTTCCAAAGTGGTTGACCAGTTTACACTCCTACCAGGAACGTATGAGAGATCCAGTTGCTCCATATCCCTTCCAATTCCTGGCATTGTCTCTCTTGTTCATTTTAGTTATTCTGGTGGGTTTATAATGATGTTGCAATGTGTCTGTGTGTGCATGCATTTTAAAAACTAGTAAGAACAAATAACAAAAAATTTATAGCATAAAATTTACAACAAAATATACACCGGTCAACAGCTCCCCCTTCCCCCCACCACCATCCTACTTTCTGTTTCTGTGAGTTTAACTACTTTAAATATCTCATGTACATGGACTCATACAGTATTTGTCTTTTTGTGACTGCCTTATTTTACTTAGCATAATATCCTCAAGGTTCATCATGTTGCAGCATGTGACAGGATTTCCTTATTTTTTAAAAGTTGAATAATATCCCATTGTATGTATATACCACCTTTTCTTTATTCACTCATCTGTTGATGGACTTGTGGGTTTCTTTTACCTCTTGACTCTTGTGATTAATGCTGCAATGAAAATGGGCGTGCAAATATCTCTTTAAAATCCTGCTTTTCAATTCTTTTGTGTGTATACCCAGAAATGGGATTGCTGGATAGTTCTATTTTTAATTTTTTGAGGAATCTCTATACTGTTTTCCATAGTGGCTGCACCATTTTACATTCCCACCAACAGTGCATGGGATTTTAATTTTTCCGCATCCTCACCAACACTTGTTATTTCCTGGTTTGCTTGGTTTTGTTTTAAATAGCTTTCATCCTAATGGGTAAGAGGTGATATTTCATTGTGATTTTAATGTGCACTTCTCTGAAGATTAGTGAAGTTGAGCACTTTTTCACATGTTTATCGGCAGTTTGCATATCCTCCTCTGTGAGAGTCTTTTTCATTAAAGAATTCATTCCGAAATCATTAACTGCTAAGCGTTGGGAGGGATAGTGGTGACTAAGACTTAGGCAGGTCCTGCAGTCAGAGAGCACACATTCTAGAGGGGAAGACAGAGAGGAGGCCAGAAGCCACCTTGCAAATGGTCAGGAAACAGGCCCAGGGACCCTGCAGAGGCCCCTGACCTGAGTGGGGGGCAGGAGAGGGGAGTCTTCTGTTCATTTAAAATATATTTACTCTTAACAGACACACACTACTAAATATAAAATAGATAAACAACAAGGGCCTACTGCATAGCACATGGAACTATATTCAATATCTTGTAATAACCTATAATGGAAAAGAATCTGGAAAAGAATGAATTGAATCACTTTGCTGTATACCTGAAACTAACACAACATTGTAAATCAACTAGACTTCAGTTTTAAAAAAATAAAAATATATTTACTCTTCAACACAATTTTATGACTCAAGCATTGTGCCTTTTTTAAGTTTATGTGTGTTTCAAATATCCATCACTTTTCCCCCAAAATTATATAAATTGGGGGATTTATAATAATATAAATTATTGTTGTGTTTTTCCATACCTTTCTCTCTTGCTTTTACAAACATAAACACACAATACACACAGAATTTTTCTTTGTTTGCTTATTTGTCTCTTTTTAATGGGATAGAAATATATATTTATATATATGCACATAACTTTACAGCCAGCTTGCTTTTAGGAGCTGGTCAAAGGGTATGGGTATTTCAATAGCTGTTACCAGACAACTTTCTTTAAAAGCTACAGTAACTCTCATTTCCACCAACAGTGTTTTCATCCTTTATCGTATGTGCCAATGTGATAGAGAAAAGTTATCCCTCTTTATTTCATTTGCCTTAACTGGATATTGGAGAGGCTGTCCATCTTTTCTTATATCTATTGACGATTTAGATGTGCTCTTTGAATATTTTCTTTCTGAAAACTTTCCCCCTTTTTGTACTATTTTAGAAATTAATTTACAAAATATCCTGTGTGTTATAGCTACTAACCTTTTGTCAGTTATCTGAATTGCAAATACTTCCCCAACTTATTTTCAATTTTGTTTATGGTATGTTTTCCATGTGTTTTAAAAATAAGATCAAAGATCTTATCTTTTTAAAATAGAAATTGGGGTGTCTGGCTTTATTTAGAAAGTTCTCCACACTCCACGAGGTGTTCATACAGACACCTGTATTAATTTTCTATTGTTACCATATAAAACTATCACAAAGTTGTCATCTTATAATTTGTAAGTCAGAAGTCATACACACAGGTTTCACTGGGCTGAAAGCAAGGCATTGTGAGGGCTGCATTCCTTTCTGGAGGCTCTAGGGGAGAATCTGTTTCCTTGCTCATTTGAGTTGTTAGCAGAATTTAGTTTTTTTGCACTGCAGGACCCTATTTCCTTGCTGGTTGTCAACAGAGGGTTGTTCCCAGCTTCTAGAGATCACCCACATTCCTTGCCTCTCTCCTTTCTCTATCTTCAAAGCCATCAGTGGCCTGTCAAGTCCTTCTATTGTTCAGATTTCTTTTCCTTCTTCTCTGGTTTGTTTCTCTGATTCAGCCAGGAAAGATGCTTCAGTTTTAAAGATCTGTGATTGGATTGGTCCTCCCTTGATAATACAGGATAATCTCCCCATCTCGAGGTTCTTAATCATATCTATGAAGTCCTTTTGCTGTGAGATAACATATTTACAGGTTCCAGGAATTAGGGTGTGGACATCTTTGTGTGCGGGGGTCACTATTCTTTCTACCACAACACCTAAATGTTATTTTTCTTTATTTTTTTAAATATACCTGAGATTTGGGACTTCCCTGGTGGTCCAGTGGTTAAGACTCTGCGCTCTCAATGCAGGGGGCCTGGGTTTGATCCCTGGTCAGGGAACTAGATCCCACATGCCGCAACTAAAGATCCCACATGCCGCAACTAAAGATCCCACATGCAGCAACAAAGATCCCACATGCCGCAACTAAGACCTGGCACTGCCAAATAAATAAATATATTTTAAAAATACATATATATATATATATATATATATATATATACCTGAGATTTATTTGTACATATGGTTTGAGAGTACAAGTTTGTTAACAGGTTTGTTGATCATCTTTTCATATGATTATTGGCTGTTCTATAAATTGCCTATTTCAAACCTAAGCTCATTTTAAACATTGGTCTTTTCATTGTCACTTAGAGAGAGCTCTTAGTTTTGGGTAAATATTAATCTTCAACCTTTTATCTATCAACCATGATGACAATGGCCTTTTGGGTTTTTTTTTTAACATTAATTTTATTTATGTATTTATTTGTTTTTGGCTTCATTGAATCTTGGTTGCTGCACGCAGGCTTTCTCTAGTTGCAGCTAGCGCGGGCTACTCTTCGTTGCAGTGCGTGGGCTTCTCACTGCAGTGGCTTTTCTTGTTGCGGAGCGCGGGCTCTAGGCGCGAGGGCTTCAGTAGTTGTGGCACGCGGGTTCAGTAGCTGTGGCTCGCAGGCTCTAGAGCGCAGGCTCGGCAGCCGTGGCGCACGGGCTTAGTTGCTCCGCGGCATGTGGGATCTCCTGGACCAGGGCTCGAACCCATGTCCCCTGCGTTCGCAGGCAGATTCTTAAACCACTGCACCACGAGGGAAGCCCTGGCCTTTTGTTCCGTTGAACAAAAATAGACACAGTTCCTAACCTCATGAAACTTACATTCTGGGGGAACATAGATGTTAAATAAATTTATTAACACAGAAGCCAACATTTAATTACAGAGTCACATAAAGTGCTTGAAGAAAGAAGGAACCAGGTGCTATGATAGAGAATAATGGTGGAACATAATTTGGAAGGGTGGTTCAGGGAAGTTGTCTATAAAGACATGATATTGAAACTAAGACCTGAAGGAGAGGTGAAGAGTTATTTAGGAGAACCGTAGAAGGCAAGAGTGTTCCTGGCAGAGGACAGCTAGTGCAAAGATCCTGAGGTAGTGTATTGGGCTAATTAAAGACTAATTTTGTATAATTTTGAAACTATTTTTATAACAAGTCATTTAGTCTGGATATAGGAGACTCAGATTCACAGAATGTGGTTTTTTGCTCTTCAGTATTTTTTTTGTCAGCTTTATAGAAGTATAATTTATATGTAATAAAACTCACCATTTTAAAGTGTATAGGGACTTCCCTGGTGGTGCAGTGGTTAAGAATCCGCCTGCAAGCAGTCGCATAGCACAGGGAGATCGGCTCCTTGCTTTGAGACCACCTAGAGGGGTGGGGTAGGGAGGGTGGGAGGGAGATGCGAGAAGGAGGAGATATGGGGATATATGTGTATGTATAGCTGATTCACTTTGTTATAAAGCAGAAACTAACACAGCATTGTAAAGCAATTATACTCCAATAAATATGTTAAAAAAAATAACCACACACACACAAGAAAAGAATCCGCCTGCCAATGCAGGGGACACGTGTGCCACAACTACTGAGCCTGCGTTCTAGAGCCCAGGAGCCACAATTACTGAACCCTCATCCCACAACTACTGAAGCCTGCAAGCCTAGAGCCTGTGCTCCACAACAAGAGAAGCCACTGCAATGAGAAGCCCGCGCACGCAACAAAGAGTTGCCCCTGCTCACTGCAACTGGAGGAAGCCCACGCGCAGCAATGAAGACCCAACACAGCCAAAAATAAATAAATAAAATAAATAAATTTATTTAAAAAATAAATAAAGTGTATAATCCAATGATTTTTAACGAATGTGTATAGCCACATAACTACTATCCCTAATCATGATACAGAACGTTTCTGTCACCACAGGAAGTTTCCTGGTGTCCTTTTGCAGTCAATCTGCTCCTCACCCATCCCCAATCAATCACTGATCTGTGATCTTGTTGTCACTATTAACTTGATTTTTCTAGAATTTCATGGAAATGTAATTATTCAGAACGTAGTATTTTTGTCTGGCTTCTCTCATTTAGCATGCTAATTTTGAGATTTATTCATATTGTATGTTTCAGTAATTGGTTTCCTTTTGTCACTGAGTGTATTTATTTTTATGTATATACCACAATTTATCTATCAATTTACTAAATGTTGGACATTGGGGTTGTTTCCAGTTTGGGGCTATTATGAATAAAGTTGCCATAAACATTAACTACAAACCTTCATGTGGACAGGTGTTTTCATTTCTCTTGGTAAAATACCTAGGAGTGGGATCGGTGGGTCATATAGTTGGTGTATATTTTGCTTGTATCCTGTGACCTTGTTAATACCTCTTTTAGCTCTAGTAATTTTTTTTTTAGTAGATTCCTTAGGATTTTCAACATAGATGATCATTTCATCTGTGAACAAAGACAGCTTTATTTATTTCCATTTATTTCCCTTGCCTATTTCACTGCATGGGACCTCTAGGACTATGCTAATGATGAGAGCACATAGCTTTGTGTTGTCCTGATCTTATGGGGAAAGCATTCATTCTTTCACTATTAGGTATAATGCCAGACGTAAGTTTTTCTTAGTTGCTCCTTATCAAGTTGAGGAATTTCCCTTCTGTTCCTAGTTTGCTGAGAGTTTCTGTCATGAATGGATGGTAAATTTCATCAAGGGGTTTTTATGTCTCTATCTTTTTTAGTTTTTTGATATAGAGACTTGAATTACATTGATTTTTCAAATGTTAAACCAGCCCTGCATTCTCAGGAGGAACCCCACTGGATCTTGACGTATTAGCCTTTTTATTTACTACCGCATTTGATTGGCATAAATGTTAAGGGTTTTTGTATCTAAGTTCATGGGGATTATTGATTTGTAGTTGTTTGGTTTGGTTTTCTTTTTTTTTTTTTTTTCTCATTTTGATATCACGGCAATACTGACCTCACAAAATAAGTTGGGAAGGATTGCCTCGTATTTTCTGGAAGAGTTTGTGTAGAATCGATATTCTTTCCTAAATGTTTGGTAGAATTCACCACTGAGGCCATTTAGGCCTGTAGTTTTCTTCGTGGGAAGATTTTTTTTTTTTTTAACCTCAAGTTCTATTTCTTTATGAACATGGGACTATTCAGGTTGTATATTTCTTCTTGAGTAAGCTTTGAAAGTTTGTGTCTTTCAAGGAATTTATTCATGTCTATGTTGTTAAATGTACTGGCATAAAGTTGTTCCTAATAGTCCCTAATATTCTTGTAACGTCTATAGGCTCTGTAGGGATGTACCCTCATCCATTCCTGATCGTCGTCATTCGCATCATCTCAGTTGTTTTTTTTTCCTGATCGGTCTGCCTAGACATTGATCAGTTTCATTGATCTTTTAAGAAAGTGTTTGGTTTCATGGATTTTTCTCTATTGTTTATACATTTTCTATTTCACTGATTTCCACTCTTTATTATTTCCTTCCTTCTGCTTACTATGGGTTTGACTTGATCCTTTATTTTTTCTAATTTCTATAGTACAAGCTTAGAGGATTACTGTTAGACCTTTCTTCTTTTCTAATAAAAGTATTTAATGCTATAATTTCCCTTTAAGCACTGCCTTAGCTGTATCCAACCATTGTGATAAATTGTATTATTCAATTTCATTCAGCTCAAAATATTTTCTCATTTCCTTTATGATTTCTCATAGGATCTGTGGGTTATTTAGAAGTGTGTTGCTTAGGGAATTCTCTGGTGGTCCACTGGTTAGGACTCCACTCTTTCACTGCTGAGGGTGCAGGTTCGATCCCTGGTCAGGCAACTACGTTCCCACAAGCTGCACAGTGCGGCCAAAATAATAATAAAAAGCTTTTTAAAAAAAAAAAAAAAGAAGTGTGGTGCTTAATTTTCAGAAATTTTGATGATTTATTGGCTCTGTTTTTATTGATTTTGGGTTTAATTCTGTTTTGGAGAGAACATGCTCTGTAAATTTTAATCCTCCTAAATTTATTGGGAATTATTTTATTGGTCAGGTTATGAGCCAGTAATCATACGGAAAGATGATCAAGCCCTTATCACACCTGGATTATAATTCACCCTTAATGTTTCATAACTAAAATGTGTCATTTCATTTAATTAAATTTGAATTCGTTTAAGTAGGCCATTATGGTGCTCTAGGAGCCTACAGCCTGAAGCCAGTCATGGAGGTGAAAGTTCTATGGAATGCCTTGTTCAAGAGTGCAGTATTATGTATCTTTAGAAGTGAAATGAATGCCTTGGTCATTCTCAATGTCAGGAACTCTGAAGGGGATGAAGAGTGTCTTGGTGAGGCCTTGTATTGTGGCTCTAGTACGTGCAGAGGCATGTCTGACCTTGATTTATGTTTTTGAGCATTTGTGAAGCAAGAACATTCCCAGAGTTCTTTATCCCGAAGGGGGTGACCTTGGAATAAGGAGCTGTTGTTGCTGCCATTGGTTGGACCAAATGGCTAGACCATTGACTATGGCCTAAAAGTCCGAAAAAATGTGCAGAAGGAACCAACTGTTGGTTGAGACATCCTTTATTGCTAAGATGACTGCTGACATTTGGCAAATTGTGTAGACCCTCAGGTCCTGTCCTTTATCAGAGATGTCTGTTAAGGAATGGAAGGCACAGAGAGAAAGCAAACCTCATCAGATGTGACGGTGGCGCTATCATCCTTAAAGCTTATGAACTCCCTTTACTGTTTACTCAACTGATCCCGAGGGGCTCCCCAAGTGGCCAAGGGATCCAGGAGTGGGATGACCTCCCCCAGCACTGTGGCATTTGGCCAGGGACTGAGAACAGGGAGGCCACCCCCTCCTTCAGGAGTGATATGCTACGGGACCAGGTCTGGCTGTGTCCTCTAGATACCATTTCCATTAGCAAGGAGACATCAGCAACCATGCCAAGCTTGTGGGTGATTTGTTATGCAGCAATAGGTCGTTAGAACCAATAAGGGCCAACGCTTATTAAGTACTAACAACCGCACCATCCTGACTCTTTTATGGCTACGATTTTTTTTTTCTGTTTTTAGATTCACTTTGCTTCTGTGACCCAGGAAAAGGTCGGACATTCTCTGGTTAGAGCTTTCGTTGTTGTTGTTGTTTTTTTTTTTGGCTGAGCTCCACAGCTTGTGGGATATGGGATCTTAGTTCCCCAACCACAGATTGAACCCGGGCCCTCGGCAATGAGATCGCCGAGTCCTAACCACTGGATCACCAGGGAAGTCCCCCCTGGTTAGATCTTAGAGTGGTGAAGAGCAGGGTCTTTGGAGACAAGCAGACCAAAGCTTGACTCATGGTTCTGCCTGCACTAACTGTGTAACCTTAAGCACATTAATCTTTTCTTAACTTGAAAACTCAGCTCATAAGTCTTTGAGACAATCACATAAGATAATATATGCAAGCAGTTTAACACAGTGCCTGTCATGCAGTGAGACTTCAGCTAACTGTTAATGATCATTTTTACTACCTGATTTGCATCTCAGCTATTTACTCTCTGTGGACTAACCTGCACCTCAATTTCTTCAACTGCTATGTGAGGATAATAACAATAAGCATCTCAGAGTTGTTTTGAGACCTAGCCCAGTGTCTCACACGGAAACACATTTATCCTCAGTATAACAGATCAGGCACAAACACCAAGGACCCACCTCCAAACTCATTGTCATGGGACCTCCGACACTCTGGAGCTCAAACATCTCTGTAATGTAGCAGCTCCTAGAATACAGCTCAACACACATTCTTGTCTACCCAGCTCATCAGCATCCTAGACACCATGTCTGTGATCTCAGCCCTGGCTGCTGAGGGGGTATTTCTTTTGCATAACATAGTGGTTGAAAGCCTGCTGTCCTGGAGTCAGACTGTCCTGTGTTAAAATCCCAGGTCTTTCTCTTATTAGCTGTGTGAACTGAGACAAGTTACTTAACTTCTCCAAAACTCAAATACAAATTGGGACTAGTTAATGTCTATCATCTTTCAATGTAACTCCAACCTCTGAAGTTTAGAGAAAAAAACATGATTGGATAAGCACATTAGTTTTTTTTTTTTTTTTTTTTTTTTTTGCGGTACGCGGGCCTCTCACTGCTGTGGCCTCTCCCATTGCGGAGCACAGGCTCTGGACGCGCAGGCTCAGCAGCCATGGCTCATGGGCCCAGCCGCTCTGTGGCATGTGGGATCTTCCCAGACCGGGCACGAACCCGTGTCCCCTGCATCGGCAGGCAGGCTCTCAATCACTGTGCCGGCAGGGAAGCCCACACATTAGATTTTTAAAATAAACTTACTGTTTTTAATCACAGGTTCTGTCACAAAAAGAAGAAACCTCAATTCTTTAGCTCCAAAAAAAGGAAGAGGGGTGGCTATAGCATGAGGAATTTAATTTAGACCTGAGATGACCTTCTGGGCAGCGTGGGTTGCTCCAAGAAAACTAATGGCTAAGAGGAGGGAAGAGAAATGGAAGTCACATTATTGGGGTCTTAAAAGAGAAGGCAGCTTCACCTGGATGAAATGGTTTGACTATAGTCCTGGGCAGACAGGAAGATAGATAGATCAGCGGTTTTCAAATGTTTTTGATCAATCCTCTCTATATATTCTCATATACATATAAATATATATTATGTGTTGATATATTATGTGTGTATGTGTGTATATGGAGAGAGAGAGAGAGAATATGTGCTGGGTTGCTGTGCAGTCTAGTGTTTTCCTGATCTATTATCGTATTTCAATTTTTAAAGTGCTGCTCACAACCCACTAAATTTTTTACACAACGCATCAGTGAGTCATGACCCGCAGTTTGAAAACCCTAGTCTTGATTATTCCTTTCTATCCCTTTTAATATGAGTCCAAGAGAGGCTCATTCTCATTCCATACTTGACATTTCAACATAAATCTTCTGGATTTACATAAATTACAATTCTCCCAAATAAACAGGAGAAATTTGACTAGAATTATCTTCGGATTGCCTGGGGTTATTGCTTCTCTTTGACAGTAAATCAAAAAATTAAGCATGGTTATGAGGTCTGACCGCTTGGATTGAATTCTGGCTCTGCCTCTACCTGGCTGTCTCACCTGCCTTGGTTTATTATTATTTCTGTATAATAGAAATAATAATAGTAGTAGTAGTAGTAGAAGTAGTACTAGTACTAGTGCTACTAGTAGTAGCAGTAGTATCTGCCTCTTGGGTAACCAGGTAAGACCATTAACACAGGCTTGGGACATAGTAAGTGCCCCCAAATATTGGCAACTATGTTATTTATTATTATTATTTTTTTATGAGTAGCCTTGGAGTTAATTTTATTTATTTATTTATTTATTTATTACATCTTTATTGGAGTATAATTGCTTTACAATGGTGTGCTAGTTTCTGCTTTATAACAAAGTGAATCAGTTATACATATACATATGTTCCCATATCTCTTCCCTCTTGCGTCTCCCTCCCTCCCACCCTCCCTATCCCACCCCTCTAGGTGGTCACAAAGCACCGAGCTGATCTCCCTGTGCTATGTGGCTGCTTCTCACTAGCTATCTATTTTACGTTTGGTAGTGTATATATGTCCGTGCCACTCTCTCACTTTGTCACAGCTTACCCTTCCCCCTCCCCATATCCTCAAGTCCATTCTCTGGTAGGTCTGTGTCTTTATTCCTGTCTTGCCCCTAGGTTCTTCATGATCTTTTTTTTTCCTTAAATTCCATATATATGTGTTAGCATACGGTATTTTTCTTTCTCTTTCTGACTTACTTCACTCTGTATGACAGACTCTAGGTCCATCCACCTCATTACAAATAGCTCAATTTCATTTCTTCTTATGGCTGAGTAATATTCCATTGTATGTATGTGCCACATTTTCCTTATCCATTCATCCGATGATGGACACTTAGGTTGTTTCCATGTCCTGGCTATTGTAAATAGAGCTGCAATGAACATTTTGGTACATGACCCTTTTTGAATTATGGTTTTCTCAGGGTACATGCCCAGTAGTGGGATTGCTGGGTCATATGGTAGTTCTATTTGTAGTTTTTTAAGGAACCTCCATACTGTTCTCCATAGTGGCTGTACCAATTCACATTCCCACCAGCAGTGCAAGAGTGTTCCCTTTTCTCCACACCCTCTCCAGCATTTATTGTTTCTAGATTTTTTGATGATGGCCATTCTGACTGGTGTGAGATGATATCTCATGGTAGTTTTGATTTGCATTTCTCTAATGATTAGTGATGTTGAGCATTCTTTCATGTGTTTGTTGGCAGTCTGTATATCTTCTTTGGAGAAATGTCTATTTAGGTCTTCTGCCCATTTTTGGATTGGGTTGTTTGTTTTTTTGTTATTGAGCTTCATGAGCTGCTTGTAAATTTTGGAGATTAATCCTTTGTCAGTTGCTTCATTTGCAAATACTTTCTCTCATTCTGAGGGTTGTCTTTTGGTCTTGTTTATGGTTTCCTTTGCTGTGCATATTTATTATTTTTAAACTGTCAGTGTTGTTATCTTGCAGCGGAGACCTGAAAGCAGCTTAGCCATAAGCAACACTAAACTAAGGAAAGAAACTATTGGTGGTAAATTGGGATCTCTGGAAAGTTTCCCATTGGACCTGACTTAACCTGGACAGACACTAGAGGGTGCTCCACGCTCAGCAAGCCACGTATTTCCAGGCCCAGAGGCCTCTGCCAGTGACGGCTTGCCCTGAAACTTTCCCTTCGATTTTTGGTGGAGAAGTAGTTGCTGCATTGTTTCCAAAACAAAGGACTTTGGAGGAATTAGGAGGGACAGCAATCGGTTGTATCAAGGAGATATTTAGCTCCCTCTAACTTTTACCAATTGGCTTTTAGCTGGGCTGTGACCTTCTGGAGGACTGGGGCAGCATCTTACTCATGCATGAGCCCCAGAGTCTAACACACATAGTGTCTGGAATATTGTTATCACTTTGTAAATATTTGTGAAAAGGGACCACCCAGTGGGAGCATCTGACACCTAAATAGTTATAATTACAAATTGGCAAGTACTGGCATATATGACCATTGAGCATTATGAAAGCTCCCAGAAGGCTGGGGTTGGGAAAAGTGAGCCAGAATGACTTCCTTAAATTCAGGGGTCCTGGTCCTCTCTAGAATACAAAGAAAAGATATTTTCTTCCACATTTGGCTTTGGATATTCAAAAACAGCTTTGTCCTCCATTTCCTTAACGTCCTTCATGTGGAGTGATTTCCAGGTGTTTTACCAAGTTGATCACTCCCTGCAGAACTGTAGGAAGGCAAATAATAGTTTAGGGTCTACTGGGTTCAATAACCTCCTGCTATTCTATGACATCATTTAATTATATCTGTATCTCATTTAATTTTCACAACAACCCTATGAGACTAAAGTTATTATCCACTTTCTACAGATTAGGTTATGGCAAGATTTCATAACTAGCCCAAGGTTGCACCATTAGGGAGCGGCAGGTCCAGTATGTGAACCCTGATAATCTAGTTTCAAAAGATGCTTCTTTAGGGAATTCCTTGGTGGTCCAGTGGTTAAGACTTGATGCTTTCACTGCTTTGGGCCTGGGTTCAATCCCTGGTCGGGGAACTAAGATCCTGCAAACTGTGTGGTGTGTCAAAAAAAGAAAAGCAAAAAAAGATGCTTCTTTACATTGTAAAGCAAGTATATTTCAGTAAAAATTTTTTTAAAGATGCCTCTTCAAAATTTCACTTAGAAGAATAACAACAACAGCTAACAGTATAGAGGGTGCCACATATTCTTCCAAGTGGTTTACATTTATTAACTCATTTAAGGGATTTATTCATCACACATATTCAGCTGTCACCCATTTTATTAGTACAAAAATCTTAATGCAGAAAAGTAAAGAGAACAATATAATAAATAGCTGTGCACTTAGCACCTGGAACGAAAAAAAGTTAATATTAAAGCTAATATTGTCCAGCCAAAACAATCTTGAAAAATAATGAAGTTGGAGGACTCACACTTCCCAATTTCAAAAGCTACAGTCAAGGCCCTGTGGTACTGGCATAAGTAGAGATGTATAGATCAATGGAATAGAATTGATAGTCCAGAAATAAATCCATATATCTATGGTCAAGGTGTCAAGACCATCCAATGGGGAAAGATTCTTTTTTCCAACAACAGTGCTGGAACAAGTGGATATCCACATGCAAAAGAATGAATTTGGATCCCCAAATTCCCCATTCATTCTACAAAAATTAACTCAAAATGGGTCAAAGACCTAAATATAAGAGCTAAACTATAAAACTCTTAGAAGGAGCCACAGGTATAACATTTTTTAAATTAGGCAATGGTTTCTTAGATATGACACCAAAAGCACACGAAGAAAAAAATAAATAAATTGGGCTTAATCAAAATTAAAAACTTTTGGGCCTCCCTGGTGGCGCAGTGGTTGAGAGTCCGCCTGCCGATGCAGGGGATACGGGTTCGTGTCCCGGTCTGGGAGGATCCCATATGCCGCGGAGCGGCTGGGCCCGTGAGCCATGGCCGCTGAGCCTGCGCATCCGGAGCCTGTGCTCCGCAACGGGAGAGGCCACAGCAGTGAGAGGCCCGCGTACCGCAAAAAAAAAAAAAAAAAAAAAAAAAAAAAAAAAAAAAAAAAAAATTAAAAACTTTTGTGTGTCAAAGCACTGTTAAGAAAGTTAAAAGACTAACCACAGAATGGAAGAAAATATTTGCAAATCATAGCTCTGATAAGGGTCTTGTATCCAAAATATATGAAGAGCTCCTACAATTCAACAATAAAAAGACAAATAACCTAATTTAAAATTGGGCAAATGATTGGAATAGACATTTCTCCATAGAATATATACAAATGACCAATAAACATATGAAAAGACACTATCATCAGTCATTAGGGAAATGCAAATCAAACCCACAATGAGATATCACTTCTAACTCAGAAGCATGGCTATAATCAAAAAGGCAATAACAGGGCTTCCCTGGTGGCGCAGTGGTTGAGAGTCCGCCTGCCAATGCAGGGGACACGGGTTCGTGCCCCGGTCCGGGAAGATCCCACATGCCGCGGAGCGGCTGGGCCCGTGAGCCATGGCCGCTGAGCCTGCGCGTCCGGAGCCTGTGCTCCGCAGCGGGAGAGGCCACAACAGTGAGAGGCCCGCGTACAGCAAAAAAGAAAAAAAAAAAGGCAATAACAGGTGTTAGCAAGAATGTAGAGAAATTGGAACCCTCATATATTGCTGGTGGGAGCATAAAATGGCAGAATTACTGTGGAAAACAAGTTTGGCATGTTCTCAAATTGGTACTATAAGACCCAGGAATTCCACTCCTAGGTATATGCCCCAGAGAATTGAAAACATAAGATTTATATAAAACCTTGTACATGAATGTTCATAGCAGCATTATTCATAATAGCCAGAAAGTGGGAACAACTCAAATGTCTATCAACTGACGGAATGGATAAACAAAATGTGGAATATCATGCGATGGGATATAATTCTACCATAAAAAGGAGTAAAGTGCATATACATACTACCGCATGGATGACCCTTGAAAGAAGCGAAAGAATGCTAAGTCAAAGAAGCCAGGCACCACATATTGTGTGATTTTATTTATATTAAAGGACCAGATAGGCAAATCCATTGAGATTTGTGGTTTCTAGGGGCTAAGGAGAAGTGGCAAGGGGGAGTGACCGCTAATGGGCGCAGGATTTCTTTGGGGGGATGATGAAAACGTTTTGAAATTAGATAGTGGTGATGATTGAGCAACCTTGTGAATATAGTAAAAAACCACTGAATTTTACACTTTAAAATGGTGAATTTTATGTTATGTGAATTATATCTGAATAAGAAAAAGAGAGAGAAGTTTATATTCTCATCTCTAGTTCGGTGGTTCTCAAACATTCTGGTCTCAAAACCCCTCCATATTCTTAACAATTATTGAGGATCCCAAAGAGCTTTTGTTTATGGGTTTTTTTTTTTTCAGTTTGGTTTATGTGTTTATGTTAAATACACATTGACATTCACCATGTTATAAATTAAAACAGAAAAATTTTTAATATTTGTTAATTCATTCAAAATAGCATTAATACACCATATGCATGTAACAAGAGTAACAGTTTATGAAAAATAACTATATTTTCCAAATAAAAAAATAACAAGAAGAGTGGCATCGTTTTTGCATTTTGGCAAATCTCTTTAATGTCTAGAATAACAAAAGCCAGGCAGATTCTCCTATCTGCTTCTACATTTAATCTGTTTTGATATGTTGTTTGGGTTGAAAGATATGAAAAAAATCTGATTTTACACAGATATGTAGTTGGGAAAGGGAGGAGTACTTTGTAGCCTTTTCAAATTATTGTAGATATTTTTCTTAGATACCACACCCAAACTGGTCAAGTGGGTTTCTTGGAGGTTAGTTGCAATGTGGAATCTGAAATCATATCAAAGAACTTTTCATTCTGTTACATTAAAATCCATTGGTCTATAAGGGACTTTAAATTGATCTTTTACCCATGCATGATTTTGGAACATTGTGCATTGGTCATTTGGAAAATATTTGTTTCACTGAGTTATGAAGCTCTTCCAAATGTTGACACATTTCATGATTCAATACCAAAATCTCACATTCATTGATATCAACACCAAGCTCATCAGAAAAGTCTTTAGGTTTGGGGAAGCTGCAAGCCCTCAATGGAAGATTTAAGTTTTCCAAAATTCCAATGTTTGTTTTAAAACTTGAATCTCATAATTATCAATGAAACTCTCAGTTGTTTTCCCTGAAAGGGAAAGCTCACTTTGTTTTCAGAAAATGTCTACCAATACCCAGGTCTGAATTAGCATAGATTTTTTTCTGTCAGTCACTCTTTCAAGGAGAAATGATGTTCCATAAAAAAAAGCAGCTAGTGGGGTTCCCTGGTGGCACAGTGGTTAAGAATCCACCTGCCAATGCAGGGAACACAGGTTCGAGCCCTGGTCCGGGAAGATCCCACATGCAGCAGAGCAACTAAGCCAGTGCGCCACAACTACTGAGCCCACGCACCACAACTACTGGAGCCCATGCGCCACAACTACTGAAGCCTGCGCACCTAGAGCCCGTGCTCTGCCACAAGAGAAGCCACGGCAATGAGAAGCCAGCGCACCGCAATGAAGAGTAGCCCTCACTCGCAGCAACTAGAGAAAGCCCGCGCGCAGCAACAAAGACCCAATGCAGCCAAAAATAAATAAATTAAATAAATAATTTTTTTAAAAAAAGCAGCTAGTTTAGCTCACCACTGAAACAAGTGCCTTTCCTCAACACAACCACTGTCCTTCTATGTGCAGAAGTTATGACTTCTTATTTAATGTACTCAGGGATTGAGTTTTAATAAAACTAATCATTTTTATTCTTTTTTTTTTTTTTGGCTGTGCCGTGCAGCATGCAGGATCTTAGTTCCCCAACCAGGGATTGAACCCGCGCCCCCTGTAGTGGAAGCGTGGAGTCTTAACCACTGGACCACCAAGAAAGTCCCATCAAGCACATTCTTAAGTGAAACTGGCTTTTGTTTTGTCTTGTTCTTTCATGCATGGTGGTGAAGAACGCAATGACTTCCAGTATAATATAGTGTCGTGGCAGCTTTGCCATCATTGTAAATGCTGTCAGTGTCGTTATGGGGAAAAGACAAATTATGACTCAGTGTTTGACTTTGTGGGCCCCCTGGAAAAGTCTAGAGTCTCCTAGGAGTCTGTGGACCAGACTTTGAGAACCATTGCTCTTGTTCGTTCATTTGTTCGTTTTAATGGAACACTTGGTATGTGCTAGGTCCTAGGGCCACAGCGGGCCACAAGACAAGGCCTTGCATTCTCAGGGGGAGACACATAAATAAACAAGAAATTTTCTGATGGTGGTGCCACAAACTTGAAAGAATATCACTGAAGAAGGGGACAATACTAGGGTGAAGGAACACCTCTTTAAGGTGACATTTGAATGGTGACCTAATTGGACATGAGAAGGAGAGTCTGATGGTATCCTTGTCAAAATGCAGTGCTCAAGGTGCAAAAGATGTAGAGCTCTCTTTGCTCTATACCATAGAGCAAAGCCATCTCCCCTCTGGGTCTGACGTCACACTTTTTAAAGAAAGCATCCCACCCAAGACACTGGGTTGGAAAGGATCAGAAACCTGTGCTCTGATCCCATCTTTTAATCGAGGTATTCTCTTCACCTCTCTGAGCTTTAAATTCCAAGCCCTTATCTGAAAGTAGTATGGTAGTAACTCCCCAGCCCACCTTATAGTCAGAGTGGAGTTCAGATGACCTAAAGATGCACTGGGAAGCTTTTTTTTTTTTTAATTTTTATTTATTTATTTATGGCTGTGTTGGGTCTTCGTTTCTGTGCGAGGGCTTTCTCTAGTTGCGGCAAGCGGGGGCCACTCTTCATCGCGGTGCGCGGGCCTCTCACTATTGCGGCCTCTCTGGTTGCGGAGCACAGGCTCCAGACGCGCAGGCTCAGTAATTGTGGCTCACGGGGCTAGCTGCTCCGCGGCATGTGGGATCTTCCCAGACCAGGGCTCGAACCCATGTCCCCTGCATTGGCAGGCAGATTCTCTGCCACCGCACCACCAGGGAAGCCCTCCTGGGAAGCTTTTTATCCATTGTAAATGTGAGCGTTGCTACTCAGTCAGGCTCAGCTACCTTCATCTGCAGGCAACGGGGCTGAAGGCTCTCACCCTGAGCACAGGTCAGCTCAGTCAGCTCTTCCCCCAATGCCCTCTCCCTTTTCACAGGAATCTTAGCTGAGTCGTATCTCTTCTATTCCAAATGGGGATTCTTGATTCAGAGAGGATGCGATAAAGGACCTGACACCAACCCTAATTTTTGAAAATATCTAGTTCCTTTCTACAGGTAATCTTAGCTTGTTGAAATTTTTAAAAATCTTGCCTGCTAATTCAATAGATTTGAAGTGCTAACAAGCCTGTCTTCTTTGTTTTTATTCAAGTCATAGAATAAAATGCCAATCCCTGCACAGGACACTTGAGACCCTCCTCCCCCCACCCCCCAAACACACACCTCGCCCTCCGGATTGCTACTGAGCTCGTTCTCTGTTGTTTTACCAACTCCACATAATTATATGGCCATATGTCAGATCTCCAGCTGGTTCGCTGGCTGTGTCCGATGTTTGGCTGCCTTGCAGACGACGTCTCCTGAAGATTTCTCCCCCAAGTGCTTCTCTTATATTAAGAAATGCACGTGATTATATTGAGATGTTGTTTACCTCGGTTCTTAGCGTGTTTAACTCACTTCATTTTGCAGAGAGCAAATGGAGGTGTGGAGCCACGTCGGGACTAAAAGCTGAGAATACTGAAACTTTGAACACATTGTTTAGTAGTTCTGGCCTAGGAAACTGGAGAGATGGGAGGCGGGGGATGGGATGAAATGGGGAGGAGCCCAAGCCCCACACCTGGCGAGCTGCAGGCCTGAAGAGCCCTTAGTGCGCTCCCTCGGCAGGATTAACCCCTCCCAACCCGCGTCCGGGGCGCACGGGGGATGCCAGGAGGGGGACAAGAGGCGGCTGCCACTACAGTGTCTCCTCAGCCGGAGAGCAAGTGGCTTTTGGTCCACAGTTGGTTAAGATGCCCCCACACGAGGCTCAGGCTCATCCCTAGGGACGTCCCCCGCCCAGGTGGCCAGCATCCTACGAAGGGTGCGGCGGGCGGCCCCCCAAACCCCCTAAACAGAATGGGGGGCTGCGCGGCAAAGACAGACCCCGGAGATGCCCGGGGTGGGGACCCAAAGCAGGAAAAATCCTGAGCTCTGACCCCTTCTGGTCAAAAGCTGAGGGAGCGAGGTTGGCATGCGACGTCACCCTAGGAGGCCCAGGCCGGCAGAGGTCCCGAGGTGCCGCCGCTTCTCCGGCTCTCAGCCTCGTTCCGAGAAAGGGGGCAAGGTCCCCAGGGCTCCTGCCTGTGCGGTAAGCGCCCTCGGCGTGGTTCCAACCATGGGCAGCCCACAGGCTCCGGGAGCTGAGCGGCTGGCCTCCGCCCCTCGGGCGCCCGGCAGGGGGCAGTGTTTGGCCGCAGGTGAGCCGACCCAGCCAGACTCTGAACGTGGTTCCTCCGGTTGGGTCTTGCTGCTACCAGTGTGTCTGGACTTGTTCACTGACCATTATCTGGGTTCTTGCCTGCCCAGACCCCACATCTCTCCTGGCTCTCCCTGGCTGCCCCTCCCAAGTAACTGATGCCTGCACCCCTCCATAAACGTACGTCACTCCACCCATGGCTACTTCTTCTTGGCCTCATGCCAGACAGTGGTGCCAAATTAGAAAGAGGAGGTGAAGGGACCTTCAAGATGGCGGAAGAGTAAGACATGGAGATCACCTTCCTCCGCACAAATATATCAAAAATACATCTACATGTGGAACAACTCCCACAGAACACCCACTGAACACTGGCAGAAGACCTCAGACCTCCCAAAAGGCAAGAAACTTCCCACGTACCTGGGTAGGGCAACAGAAAAAAGGAACAGCAGAGACAAAAGAATGGGGACGGGACCTGCACCTCGGGGAGGGAGCTGTGAAGGAGGAAAGGTTTCCACACACTAGAAGCCCCTTCACTGACGGAGACAAGGGTGGCAGAGGGGGAAGCTTCAGAGCCACGGAGGAGAGCACAGCAACAGGGGTGCGGAGGGCAAAGCGGAGAGACTCCCGCACAGAGGATCGGTGCCAACCAGCACTCACCAGCCTGAGAGGCTTGTCTGCTCACCTGCTGGCCGGGATGGGTGGGGTCTGGGAGCTGAGGCTTGGACTTCAGAGGTCAGATTCCAGGGAGAGGACTGGGGTTGGCTGCGTGAACACAGCCTGAAGGGGGCTAGTGCGCCACAGCTAGCTGGGAGGGAGTCCGGGAAAAAGTCTGGACCCGCCTAAGAGGCAAGAGACCATCGTTTCGGGGTGTGCGAGGAGAGGGGATTCCTACCCCGTCTGCCCACAGAAGGCAGAGCACGGCCTAAACAAGCTCCAGAGACGGGTGCGAGCCATGGCTATCAGCTTGGACACCAGAGACGGGCATGAAACGCTAAGGCTGCTGCTGCAGCCACCAAGAATCCTGTGTGCAAGCACAGGTCACTATCCACACCCTCCCAGGAGCCTGTGCAACCCGCCACTGCCAGGGTCCCGTGATCCAGGGACAACTTCCTCAGGAGAACACACGGCGCGCCTCAGGCTATTGCAATGTCACGCTGGCCTCTGCCACTGCAGGCTTGCCCCGCATTCCAATCATAACTACCATACCCCTCCTCCCCCCCACCCCCGCATGAATGAGCCAGAGCCCCCTAATCAGCCACTGCTTTAACCCCGTCCTGTCTGGACGGGAACAGATGCCTGAGGGCGACCTATATGCAGAGGTGGGGCCCAAACCAAAGCTGAACCCCAGGAGCTGTGCGGACAAAGAAGAGAAAGGGAAATTTCTCCATGCAGCCTCAGGAGCAGCGGATTAAATCCCCACAATCAACTTGATGTACCCCGCATCTGTGGAATACCTGAATAGACAATGAATCACCCCAAAATTGAGGCGGTGGACATTGGGAGCAACTGTAGACTTAGGGTTTGCTGTCTGCGACTGACTTGTTTCTGATTTTTATATTCATCTTAGTATAGTTTTTAGTGCTTGTTATCACTAGTGGATTTGTTTATTGGTTTGGTTGTGCTCTTCTTTTTTTATTACTTTTTTATTTTAATAATTTTTAAATTTTAATTAATTAATTAATTAATTAATTTTTCTTTCTTTTTTTCTCCCTTTTCTTCTGAGCTGTGTGGCTGACAGGGTCTTGGTGCTCCAGCCTGGTGTCAGGCCTGAGCCTCTGTGGTGGGAGAGCTGAGTTCAGGACACTGGACCACCAGAGACCTCCCAGCTCCATGTAATATCAGTTGGCAAGAGCTCTCCCAGAGATCTCCATCTCTATGCTAAGACCCACCTCCACCCAACGGCCAGCAAGATCCAGTGCTGTACGTACCATGCCAAACAACTGGCAAGACAGGAACACAACCCCACCCATTAGCAGAGAGGCTGCCTAAAATCATACTAAGTTCAGAGACACCCCAAAACATACCACCAGACGCAGCCCTGCCCACCAGAAAGACAATATCCAGCCCCACCCACCATAACACATGTACCAGTCCCCTCCACCAGGAAGCCTACACAACCCACTGAACCAACCTTACCCACTGGGGGCAGACAACAAAAACAACGGGAACTATGAACCTGCACCCTGCAACAAGGAGACCCCAAGCACAGTAAGTTAAACAAAATGAGAAGATAGAGAAATATGCAGCAGATGAAGGAGCAAGGCAAAAACCCACCAAACCAAACAAGTGAAGAGGAAATATGCGCTCTACCTGAAAAAGAATTCAGAGTAATGATGGTAAAGATGATCCAAGATCTTGGAAATAGAATGGAGAAAATACAAGAAACGTTTAACAAGGACCTAGAAGAACTAAAGAGCAAACAAACAGTGATGAACAACACCATAAATGAAATTAAAAATTATCTAGAAGGAATTAATAGCAGAATAAAATAGTGGAAATAACTACTGCAGAGCAGAATAAAGAAAAAAGAATGAAAAAAATTGAGGACAGTCTCAGAGACCACTGGGACAACATTAAACACACCAACATTTGAATTATAGGGGTCCCAGAAGAAGAAAAGAAAAAGAAAGGATCTGAGAAAATATTTGAAGGGATTAGTTGAAAACTTCCCTAAAATGGGAAACAGTCAATCAAGTCCAGGAAGTGCAGAGAGTCCCATACAGGATAAGTCCAGGAGAAACATGCCAAGACACATATTAATCAAACTATCAAAAATAAAATACGAAGAAAAAATATTAAAAACAACAAGGCAAAAGCAACAAATAACATACCAGGGAATCCCCATAAGGTTAAGAGCTGATCTTTCAGCAGAAACTCTGCAAGCTAGAAGGGAGTGGCAGGACATATTTAAAGTGATGAAAGGGAAAAACCTACAACCAAGATTACTCTACCCAGCAAGGATCTCATTCAGATTTGATGGAGAAATTAAAACCTTTACAGACAAGCAAAAGCTGAGAGAGTTCAGCACCACAAAACCAGCTTTACAACAAATGCTAAAGGAACTTCTCTAGGCAGGATACACAAGAGAAGGAAAAGACCTACAATAACAAACCCCAAACAATTAGGAAAATGGTAACAGGAACATACATATTGATAATTACCTTAAATGTAAATGGATTAGATGCTCCAACCAAAACACATAGACTGGCTGAATGGATACAAAAACAAGAACCATATATATTCTGTCTGCAAGAGACCCACTTCAGATCTAGAGACACATATAGACTAAAAGTGAGGGGATGGAAAAAATATTCCATGCAAATGGAAATCAAAAGAAAGCTGGAGGGCTTCCCTGATGATGCAGTGGTTAAGAATCCGCCTGCCAATGCAGGGGACACGGGTTCGAGCTCTGGTCCGGGAAGATCCCACATGCCACGGAGCAACTAAGCCCGTGCATCACAACTACTGAGCCTGCACTCTAGAGCCTGCGAGCCACAACTACTGAAGCCCGTGTGCCACAACTACTGAAGCCCGTGTGCCACAACTACTGAAGCCCATGCACCTAGAGCCTGTGCCCTGCAACAAGAGAAGCCACCATAATGAGAAGCCTGTGCCCTGCAACAAAGAGTAGTCCCCGCTCACTGCAACTAGAGAAAGCCCGTGTGCAGCAGTGAAGACCCAATGAGGCCAAAAATTAAATAAATGAATAAATAAATAAATTAAAAAAAAGAAAGCTGGACTAGCAATTCTCATATCAGACAAAATGGACTTTAAAATAAAGACTATTACAAGAGACAAAGAAGGACACTACATAACGATCAAGGGATCAATCCAAAAAGAAGATATAGCAACTGTAAATATTTATGCACCCAACATAGGAGCACTTCAATACATAAGGCAAATGCTAACAGCAATAAAAGGGGAAACTGACAGTAACACAACAATAGTAGGGGACTTTAACACCCCACTTTCACCAATAGACAGATCATCCAAAATGAAAACAAATAAGGAAACACAAGCTTTAAATGACACATTAGACAAGATGGACTTAATTGATATTTATAGGATATTCCATCCCAAAACAACAGAATACACTTTCTTCTCAAGTGCTCATGGAACATTCTCCAGGATAGATCATATCTTGGATCACAAATCAAGCCTTGGTAAATTTAAGAAAATTGAAATCATATCAAGTATATTTTCCGACCACAACGCTATGAGACTAGGTATCAATTACAGGGGAAAAAAACTGTAAAAAATACAAACACATGGAGGCTAAACAATACACTACTAAATAACTAAGAGATCACTGAAGAAATCAAAGAGGAAATCAAAAAATACCCAGAAACAAATGACAATGAAAACACGACAACCCCAAACCTATGGGATGCAGCAAAAGCAGTTCTAAGAAGGAAGTTTATATCAATACAATCCTACCTCAAGGAACAAGAAAAAGTCTCAAACAACCTAACCCTACACCTAAAGCAATTAGAGAAAGAAGAACAAAAAACCCCCAAAGTTAGCAGAAGGAAAGAAATCATAAAGATCAGAGCAGAAATAAATGAAAAAGAAATAAAGGAAACAATAGCAAAGATCAATAAAACTAAAAGCTGGTTCTTTGAGAAGATAAACAAAATTGATAAACCATTAGCCAGACTCATAAAGAAAAAAAGGGAGAGGACTCAAATCAACAGAATTAGAAATGAAAAAGGAAAGGTAACAGCTGACACTGCAGAAATAGAAAGACTCATGAGAGATTACAACAAGCAACTATATGCCAATAAAATGGACAACCTGGAAGAAATGGACAAATTCTTAGAAATGCAAAACCTTCCGAGACTGAACCAGGAAGAAATAGAAAATATAAACAGACCAATCACAAGCACTGGCATTGAAACTGATTTAAAATCTTCCAAAAAACAAAAACCCAGGACAGGCGAATTCTAGCAAACATTCAGAGAAGAGCTAACACCTATCATTCTCAAACTCTTACAAAATATAGCAGAGGGAGGAATACTCCCAAACTCATTCTACAAGGCCACCATCACCCTGATACCAAAACCAGACAAAGATGTCACAAAGAAAGAAAACTACAGGCCAATATCACTGATGAACATAGATGCAAAAATCCTCAACAAAACACTAGCAAACAGAATCCAACAGCACATTAAAAGGATCATACACCATGATCAAGTGGGGTTTATCCCAGAAATGCAAGGCTTCTTCAATATACACAAATCAATCAATGTGATACACCATATTAACAAACTGAAGGATAAAAACCATATGATAAGCTCAACAGATGCAGAAAAAGCTTTTGACAAAATTCAACACCAATTTATGATAAAAACTCTCCAGAAAGTAGGTATAGAGAGAACTTACCTCAACATAATAAAACCCATATATGACAAACTCACAGCCAACATCGTTCTCAATGGTGAAAACTGAAAGCATTTCCTCTAAAATCAGAAACAAGACAAGGATACCCACGCTCACCACTATTATTCAACGTAGTTTTGGAAGTTTTAACCACAGCAATCAGAGAAGAAAAAGAAAGAAAAGGAATGCAAATCGGAAAAGAAGTAAAACTGTCACTGTTCACAGATGACGTGATACTATACATAGAGAATCCTAAAGATGCCACCAGAAAACTACTAGAGCTAATCAATGAATCTGGTAAAGTAGCAGGATACAAAATGAATGCACAGAAATCTCTTGCATTCCTATACAATAATGATGAAAAATCTGAAAGAGAAATTAAAGAAACACTCCCATTTACCATTGCAACACAAAGAATAAAATACCTAGGAATAAACCTACCTAAGGAGACAAAAGACCTGTATGCAGAAAACTACAAGACAGTGATGAAATAAATTAAAGATGATACAAACAGCTGGAGAGATATCCCATGTTCTTGGATTGGAAGAATCAACATTGTGAAAATAACTCTACTACCCAAAGCAATCTACAGATTCAATGCAATCCCTATCAAACTACCAATGGCATTTTTCACAGAACTAGAGCAAAGAATTTCACAATTTGTATGGAAACACAAAAGACCCTGAATAGCCAAAGCAATCTTGAGAAAGAAAAACGGAGCTGGAGGAATCAGGCTCCCTGACTTCACACTACACTACAAAGCTACAGTGATCAAGACGGTATGTTACTGGCACAAAAACAGAAATACAGATCAATGAAACAGGATAGAAAGCCCAGAGATAAACCCACGCACATATGGTCACTTTATCTTTGATAAAGGAGGCAAGAATATACAATAGAGAAAAGACAGCCTCTTCAATAAGTGGTGCTGGGCTTCCCTGGTGGCTCAGTGGTTAAGAATCCCCCTGCCAATGCAGGGGACACAGGTTCGAGCCCTGGTCCAGGAAGATCCCACATGCCGTGGAGCAGCTAAGCCCATGCACCACAACTACTGAGCCTGTGCTCTAGAGCCTGCGAACCACAACTACTGAAGCCCACACGCCTAGATCCCATGCTCCACAACAAGAGAAGCCACCGCAGTGAGAAGCCCGTACACCGCAATGAGGAATAGCCCCCACTTGCCTCAACTAGAGAGAGCTCGCACACAGCAATGAAGACCCAATGCAACAAAAAAATAAATAAATAAATTTATTTATTAAAAAAAAAGTGGTGGTGGAAAAGGACAGCTACATTTCATACATGTAAAAGTATGAAATTAGGACATTTCCTAACACCATACACAAAAATAAACTCAAAATGGATTATAGACCTAAATGTAAGGCCAGACACTATAAAACTCTTAGAGGAAAACATAGGAAGAACACTCTTTGACATAAATGACAGCAAGATCCTTTTTGACCCACCTCCTAGAGAAATGGAAATAAAAACAAAAATAAACAAATGGGACCTAATGAAACGTAAAAGGCTTTTGCACAGCAAAGGAAACCATAAACAAGGCAAAAAAGACAATCCTCAGAATGGGAGAAAATATTTGCAAACGAAGCAACTGACAAAGGATTAATCTCCCAAATATACAAGCAGCTCATCCAGTTCAAAAAACAAACAACCCAATCCAAAAATGGCCAGAAGATCTAAACAGACATTTCTCCAAAGAAGATACACAGATCGCCACCAAACACATGAAAGGATGCTCAACATCACTAATCATTAGAGAAATGCAAATCAGAACTACAATGAGGTATCACCTCACACCGGTCAGAATGGCCATCATCAAAAAATCTACAAACAATAAATGCTAGAGAGAGTGTGGAGAAAAGGGAACCCTCTTTCACTGTTGGTGGGAATGTAAATTGATAAAGCCACTATGGAGAACAGTATGCAGGTTCTGTAAAAAACTAAAAATAGACCCAGCAATCCCACTACTGGGCATATACTCTGAGAAAACCATAATTCAAAAAGAGTCATGTACCCCAATGTTCATTGCAGCTCTATTTACAATAGCCAGGACATGGAAGCAACCTAAGTGTCCAACGATAGATAAATGGATAAAGAAGATGTGGCACACATATACAATGGAATATTACTCAGCCGTAAAAAGAAACGACATTGAGTTATTTGTAGTGAGGTGGATGGACCTAGAGTCTGTCATACAGAGTGAAGTGAGTCAGAAAGAGAAAAACAAATACCGTATGCCAACACATATATATGGAATCTAAAAAAAAAAAGAAAAGAAAAAATGGTTCTGATGAACCTAGGGGCAGGACAGGAATAAAGATGCAGATGTAGAAAATGGACTTGAGGGCACGGGGAGGGGGAAGGGTAAGCTGGGATGAAGTGAGAGAGTAGCACTGACATATATACACTACTAAAGGTAAAATAGATAGCTAGTAGGAAGCAGCTGCATCGCTCGGGGAGATCAGCTTGGTGCTTTGTGACCACCTAGGGGCGTGGGATAGGGAGGATGGGAGGGAGACGCAAGAGGGAGGGCATATGGGGATATATGTATACATATAGCTGATTCAGTTTGTTATACAGCAGAAACACAACATTGTAAAGCAATTATACTCCAATAAAGATGTTAAAAAAAAAAAAGAGGTGTCTTGGAATCAGATTTGGGTTCAAATTCCTGCTCTGCGAATTATCAGCTGTGTGACCTTGGACAAATCAATTTACCTCTCTGTGTCAAGTTTCTCATCCTCAAAAATAGGCTAATAACAATAGGAATAGCTGATGCAATATGCCAAAGATTTATATGCCATATGCTATGTATGTATATTATCAGCTCAGGGCTTAAGATGAGAAAACTGTGGCTCTGAGAGGAAGCTGTAGGAAGTAGCAGAACCGGCATCTGAACCCAGGTCCGGCCCTTTCTCCAATGTTACCCTGCCTTGCAGGGCTGCTGTGAGAATTAAAATGTGAAAATTTAATTATCATATTCTTCTGACAACTTGGCCTGGATCCTGGTGGGTGTTCTTTCTTACTAAGAAGGGAAGTAGGGAAAGGCATTTTTCAATTGATAGGAATGTCTTCAGTTAGTGGACTTAACCCAGCCCACTAGAATTCAAGTTCCAGAAGGATAGGGACCTCATCTGTCTTGCTCACTGCTCTGAGTCTGTTGCTCAACATACTTCCTGATGCATAGTAAATGCACAATAAATATAAAAGAATATAAAAATTTGTATACTTCCTACCTTCATTCCTTGATGGATCCTAACATGGAGCCATTTTTCACACCAACCATTCAATTACCAGGCAAGTGACACTAATTACTAGCTCTAATGGTCATTGGCTAATTTAATTAAAAGGAATTATTGGATCTCTTAAAACTCCTGTCACCTGCCCATTATCTAATACATAGGGATTCAATAACAGTCTTTTTATTAGTGTGTTCACAAGATAAATTAAGTAAATCAGCTTAACGAGTCATCTTCGTGACTTATGACATTGAGAATAAGGTGTGGGGAAATGACAGATGTGATAAACTGAAGTCTCTGAGAAAATGTGGTGGGCATGTGGCTCCCAATGTCCCAGGAATGCTCTCCCATGTGGCCCCAGGGCTTCAGACACCCTCAGCCTGGTCTCCATCCACACTCTGCTTCAACATTCTACTTGCCCTTGTACAAAGCATTTTTGAGGACCTTGATGCTTTTGGTGCTGATCAGGCCCTTAGGCCTAAAGTACCTAATCCTAGGCCAGACCTGTGAATATTGATTAATAGGATGGCAACAGCAGGAGGGCAGAGCAGAGGCAGCCGTCAGTGCAAAACTAGGCACAGGCTCTGAGAGGGAAATTGGAAAATAAAACAGGTTGTCTATACTGACTCTCTCCCTTAAAGTCCATTTAAAAAAAAAACAACACAGAATAGTCAAAATCCATGGGACCTTTTGGCATTGGTGTAATAGAAAGAACAAAGACCTGGATTGAGTCTTGAATCAGCCAGCTTCTTAGCTTAGCCTCTTAACTCCAGTTTCCTTGACAACAGTAGGACCTTGTTGTTTCTCCATCTAAATGTAATAGTTTGCATCTACCAACCCCAAACCCCCGTCCATCCCTCTCCCTCCCCCGCTCCCCCTTGGCAACCACATGTCTGATCTCTATGCAGACAGACACCACTTAGAGCTACCAGATGAGGACCTTCCTGCTTGAATGCCCCCACTGGTATTTCACCATATTCCCCTAAAAACCTGAATATCCTCCTGTTCTTCTAACCTCAGTGAATGGGGCCACCATTCACCAAGTCACCCCAGCTACAGCTCTGAGAGTCATTCTAGAATCCTCCTTCTCTCTCTCCAATCCCAGTACATCTAATCACTCACCAAGTCCTTCTGATTCTACCTTCTGAATATTTCACTTCTCCATCCTACTACGACTTTCTGAGTTCAGGCCCTCCTCTTAAATCATCTGACCTACTGCAATAGTTTCTTAGATAGTCTCTCAGCTCCTAGTCTTGCTCTACCTTATCCAATTCTCCCTATTGATGGCCTTTGTTTTCTTGAATGAAATAGATTATTTTCTGATTATATTAAAATGTGTGATAATTTAAAGTACCAGTCAATACAGAAGAAGAACAAGGAAGAATGTAAGCATTGCCTGAAACTTGACTACCATGAGATAACTATATTATCATGTTGGTGATCATTCTTCTTTGCATTTCTTTATTCCTATATGTATATATATTTGATTTATGATATATATATATATATGTATCATTTATGAGATATATATGTCACAGGCCATGACCTGCCTTGAACACTATGCTCTATAAATAGGGAGTTGCTTACAGTTTCCTTGCATGTACCACATTGTTTCTCATCTCTCTGTTGTTGTCTGTGCCCAAAACACTCTGTGCTAGTTACCTAGAGCTGAAGTAACAAAGCACCACAAACTGGGTGGCTTAAAGAACAGAAATTTATTCTCTCACAGTCCTGGAAGCTAGAAGTCTGAAATCAAGGTGTTGGCAGGACCATGGTCCTTCCAAAACCTCTAGGAGAGAATCCTTCCTTGCCTCCTTCCGCTTCTGGTGGCCCCAGGCTTTCCTTGGCTTGTACAGCATAATCCAATCATTGCCTTTGTCTGCACATGGCTGTCTCCCCCATGTCTGTGCCTTCACATGGTGTTCGCCCTGTGTGTCTGTCACTGTGTCCAAATGTCCCTCTTTGTAAGAGGCTCACCTTACTCCAGCATGACCTCATCTTAACTAAGAATACCTACAATGACTCTGTTTCCAAATAAGGTCATATGCTGAGGCACTGGGGGTTAGGACTTCAATATCTCTTTTTAAGGATGACACAATTCAGCCCATAACATACTTTTTTCTATTTTCTTACCTGACCAACTTCTTTTCAACCTTCATACTTCAGCCAAGGCATCATCTTTCCAAGGAAGTTTTCCCTGAAGCCCCTAGGTGGACCTGTGTGTTTCCAAAGCAGCTTTATCAGCATAGCACATTTTATTGGAATTATCTGTATACGAATGATTTCTCTTACTTAAACTGGAACCCCCTTGAGGGTAGGGACTACAGCTTCCATCTTTAACATGTCCAACATTCGTCTCTCACATTAATTGGTTCAAGGCTAAGTGGACTGGAGGCTCAAAAATACTTAAAGAAGAATAGAAATTTATCTCTCTCCCACATGGCAGTCCTGAGTCGGGCTATCTGGTTAGTAAGGACTCTGCCCTGACACAGGCACCTGAGAACTCTGGTTCCTTCCATGTTGTTGCTTCACCAAATGAGAACGTTTTCCTCATTTCGATGGCCCACCTGCATCACAGCTTGCAGGAGATGGGGAAGAGACTGTGGAAAAGCACAGCCCAAGGTCTTAAAGTTCAGACCCCAAGTGGCCCTCCTTACTTCTGCTCACATTCTATTGGTGAGAACTTAGTCATACATGGCCACACTTACTTGAAAGGGGGTCTGAAAATGTGTCTTTAGTTGAGCAGCCATGGATTACTCCACAACTCTGTTATAGTGCCACAACCCCTTATCTGCAAGTTCTGAAATCTCAAAAGTTCTGAAAAATCAAAAGCTTTTTCTTTTTTTAAAATTTATTTATTTATTTATTTTATTAATTTAATTTATTTTTGGCTGCGTTGGCTCTTCCTTGCTGCGTGCATGCTTTCTCCAGTTGCGGCAAACGGGGGCTACTCTTCCTTGCGGTGCATGGGCTTCTCATTGTGGTGGCTTCTCTTGTTGCAGAGCACAGGCTCTAGGCACTTGGGCTTCAGTAGTTGTGGCACGCGGGCATCCATAGTTGTGGCTCGCGGGCTCTAGAGCACAGGCTCAGTAGTTGTGGCGCACGGGCTTTGTTGCTCCGCGACTTGTGGGAACTTCCCGGACCAGGGCTTGAACCCATGTCCCCTGCATTAGCAGGCGGATTCTTAACAACGGCGCCACCAGTGAAACCCCAAAAGCTTTTTCTGAGGTTTTGCACGAACTCATCTGGTGGCAAAATCTGACTTGAAATGACATGAGACATCTATAGAGACTAGTTATTGTCTTTATTTAACCCACCTAGAATGAATATTAATGTGTTTTGTTGCATAAGTGTCCATATATTTGATTAAGTTCTGTTTCCCTAGCCCCCACTGGGGTAATTATTCACCTCAGTGTATGCAGCATATTATCCTTCTGAAACAGTTATCTTTCTGAACAATTCTGAATTTCAAACTCATCTACAGTGTTGACATTCAGCCCAGGCAAGAGGACCCCTGCTTTGCCCCTCTTTTAAGTGGCCCTTCCCTACTAGCTGAGGAGTCTGTGAGACAAAAGAATAGTCCCACCTGGAGCCTAGACACCCCCGCTTCTAGACCTTGTCCCAGGCCCCTGGAATTTGCCCTCCAAATGGCCCAAAGCCTCTACAAGTCTCTTTTCTGAGACTAAAGGTCGTGCAGTCCTCTTTAATGGATCCTCCTTCCAAATAGAAGAATATGCTCCTGGCGTATTCACTCTTAAGTCCAAGGGCAGCCTTACAGCCGGTATGGATGGAGGCTGATTGTGCAGACTGAGATGTCCACACATGTGCTCATAAGACCCCTCAGGTGGGACCTTGTTCCAAATCTTAGGGGGAAAGCATTCAATCTTTTACCATTGAGTAGAATGTTAGTTGGGTTTTATAGGTGTTCATTATCAAGCTGAGGATATTCCCTTCTACTCCTATTTTTCTGAGAAGTTTTGCTTAATTATACAATGGATGTTGTATTTTGTCAAATTTTTTTCTGCATCACTTGATAAGATGATGTGGGTTTTATTCTTTATACTGTTAATATGGTGGATTACATTGTTGACTTTTGAATATTGAATCAGCCTCACATCCTTGAAGTAAATTCCTCTTGTTCATGTTGTGTATTTCTCTTTATATTTTGCTGAATTCTATTTGCTAATATTTTGTTAAGGACTTATACCTCTATATTCATTGGTCTATAGCTCTGTGTGTGTGTGTGTGTTTGGGTACTGTCTTTATCTTAGTATCAGGGTAATAGTAACTTCATAAAATGAATTGTTAAGTATTCCTCCTCTTCTGTTTTATGGAAGAGATTGTGTTAAATTTAATTCTTCTTTAAATGTTTGGTAGAATTCTCCAGTGAAAGCATCTAGGCCTGGAAATGGGGAAGAGTGGGGGGGGGGGTTCATTATAAATTCAATTTTCTTAATAGTTATAGGATTATTCAAATGACCTCTTTCATACCAGGTGAGTTGCGTTGAGTCAGCGTTTTTTGAGGAATTGGTCCATTTCATTTAAGTTGCCAAATTTATGTGTGTACAGTTGTTCATACTGTATGTTTCCTGTGACTGCTGTAACAAAGTAACATAACATAATGGCTTAAAACAATAGAAATTTATTCTGTCACAGTTCTGGAAATTCAAAACCAGTATCAATGAAGCAAAATCAAGGTGCTGGAAAAACTATACTCCCTCCAGGGGGTCACCCATTCCTTGCCTTCTCCATCTTCTAGTGGTAGCCAGTATTCTTTGTGACCACATTGCTTCAACTCCTCCTTCCATGGTCACATTATCTTCTCCTCTTCTTTGTATGTCAAATCTCCCTCTGTCTCTCTCTTATTAGGACACTTGTGATTGTACTTAGGGCCTACCGGGATAATCTCCTCATCTTAAAATCCTTACTTAACCATATCCACAAAGGCCCTTTTTCTAAATAAGGTAATATTTACAGGCTCCTAATATCTTTGTAGGCCATTATTCAGCCTACTACATACTATTCCCCGGTTATTCTTTTGATGTCTACAGGGTCTGTAGTGATATCTCCTGTTCATTCCCAATATTGGTGATATGTTTCTTCCCTCTTTTAAAATTTGTCGATTGTGCTAGAGGTTTATTGATCTTTTTAGATAATCAGCTCCTTGTTACACTGATTTTCTTTTTCTGTTTTCTGTTACTGTCTTCTTTTTTTGTTTTCAATTTTATGAATTTATGCTCTTATCTTTACTATTTCCACTTGCTTTGGATTAATTTTGTTCTTTTTTTTTTTTCTAGGTTCTTGAGGTGGGAGCTTAGATTATTGATTTGAGAGTTTTCCACTGGGAAATATATGAATTTAGTGCTACAAACTTCTTTCTCAGCACTGTTTTAGCCATAAATTTTAATATTATATTTCCACTGTCACTCAATTCATTTTATTTTAAAATTTCACTTGAGAATTCCCTCTTTGACCCATAGATTATTTAGAAGTACGTTGTTCAGTTTCCAAGTATTTGGAGATTTTTCTGTTATCTTTTTTTTTTTTTTTTTTTTTTTTTTTTTTGTGGTACGCGGGCCTCTCACTGTTGTGGCCTCTCCCGTTGCGGAGCACAGGCTCCGGGTGTGCAGGCTCAGCAGCCATGGCTCACGGGCCCAGCCGCTCCGCGGCATGTGGGATCCTCCCGGACCGGGGCACGAACCCGTGTCCCCTGCATCGGCAGGCGGACTCCCAACCACTGCGCCACCAGGGAAGCCCTCTGTTATCTTTTTGTTATTGATTTCTACTTTGGTTTTATTATGGTCAGAGAACATACTTGATATGATGTCAATTGTTTTAAAGTTATTGAAATTTGTTTTATGGTCAATAATGTGGTTTATCTTGGTATGTGTTCCACGGACACTTGAAAACAATGAGGATTCTGCTGTTATTGGATGGAAGTTTCTGTTAATATCCATTAGATCCTGTTGGTTGATGGTAGTGTTGAATTCTTATATACGCTTATTGATTTTCTGTCTAGTTGAAGCCTGTGGATACGACTTTAAGTGAGAGAAATAGGTAAAAGAGGGGAATAGAAATCACGTGCAGGAGAAGAAAGTGACTTAACCCAGGTGGTGGCTGAGAGAATAGAACAACCTCACCCAGCTGGTTTTGATTAGGGAAGACACCCTGGAAAAAAGTCAGAATGCAACTCCCCCCACACACACACCTTTTAACAAGATGCTATTGAATTCCTTTCTTTTGTAGATGTCCTACCAGTGTCATGGAAGCAGTCCAAAGTGGGGAAGAGAGAGCTCCATCCTGTCTGGAATTGGACATTTATCCCCTCATTTCTGTCTGGGTTCATGGGTACACAGCTAAACTCAAGGTCAAAATTCCTCTACCACCAACTTTAACTCCTGCTCTAGCCTTCTCCATCCCTTTTCAGGATCCTCCCCACCTAGGAAGGGGGAATCTGGACCAATTCTGCACCAGCCACTCCTCTCCAGTTGTTCAGGAGGGAACCTGAAGCTGGGGGCTGGACTGTGGCACAGTGCCTACTACCAGAGCAGGACAGATGAGTTGCCCTCAGACTAGATTATCCCCAGAGGCTGCACAATTAGACTATCGGGAGTACCTGCCTTTGGGAATTCAGCTCCTAGAGGCAAATGGTACTGGCCGTAGAAAGATCCAAGGAAGCCTGGAGAACCACTCCCCTCCATTGCTTCATGCTGTAGAGGTGGTGTACATACCTGGAGGGGTGGCCGGGATCAAACCTTTGATGAGACTCTCTGCTCCAGGAACATGAAGCCTCCCCATCTCAGAGCCTAGCAGGTCCCTGATGACATGGGCTGGTCTCCCCTGGCGCGTGAGCCTTTTGCTGGCCTGGTTTGGGAATTATCCTCCAAGCCTTTCCCAGGCACATACCCTCTCTGCTTCTCTCTGTCTCTCTTTCTCTTTCTCACTCTCAACTCTCTATGTCTCCTTTTTTTCCTAGCTTTTAAAATCTGTTTTCTGGGACTTCCCTGGTGGTCCAGTGGTAAAGAATCCACCTTCCAATGCAGGGGACGTGGGTTCCACCCCTGGTTAGGGAAATAAGATCCCACATGCCCCCGGGCAACCAAGCCCAGGTGCGCCACAACTACTGAGCCTGCATGCCTCAACTAGAGAGCCCGCATGCCACAAACTACAGAGCCCACGTGCTCTGGAGCCCACACGCCACAACTAGAGAGAAGCCCATGTGCTGCAACAAAGAGCCTGCATGCCGCAACTAAGACCAGATGCAGCCAAAAATGAAAATTAAAAATTAATTAATTAATTAATTAAAATATTAAAATAAATAAATAAAATGTTTTCTTTTTCCTTTCTGGTATCCTCCATCATTTTCCTGTCTCTTCTCTTTCTTTATCTCTCCCCATCTTTCACTCTGTTCTCTCTCTCTCCACTCCTATTCACTCATTTTCTATGGTCTCCAAAACATAGTTTCTTCTCAGAGCTGATTCTCTGAGAGATGAGGCATTGGTCTAGAGGAGTAATTCTTTGGGTGACCTTAAATTTGCATTGCTAGTGGCCAGGCAAATTCATCCTGCAAAAGACTTCTGTATTCTTTCTAGCTTTTCATTAAAAAAATTATAAATATAATGCAAACATGCCTTAAATAAAAAGAGTTGCCATTTATCTGATTGAAAAGAAAATCCCTTTTTCTATCCTCTTTTTTCTCCCTCCCTCCCCACCCCTGGCCTTCCATATATCAAGTGGAGTTTTACCGCCTTCTGCAGGGACAGCCCTGCCACCTGCTCTAGAGTTGATGGGCTGATGACAGTTGTGGATGTTGTCACCTCATAAGTGCAGGGACAGCATCAGGAATAATCCCTGGTGGCTAAATCACTTCAGCAACCTTTTTGATTTTTAAGAGAAATATATTCACATGGTTTTAGAAAATTATAAAATTGTATAAAGTGAAAAATCTCTCTCCCGCACTGTCTCTATCTCTCCCTTTCTCACCGTAGCCCTGTCCCCTTAGAGGAAACCGTTGTGATTAGTCTCTTATATGTCCTTCCAGATTGTCTTTATGCAAATAAAAATTACTGTGGTAATATATTTTATTTCCCCCCTTTTTAGACAAAAGGTAGGCTACTATATCCTACTCTACACTTTTTTCACTTAACAATAAAATCATGGTTTTATTACTAAGCGTTTATTGAGTAATTACCAGGTGCCAGGCACTGTGCTGGGCCCTGGGGGACATAAAACAGGTGAGTAAAACCCGTCCCCATATTCAAGGATCTTGCAGCCTAGTGGTGGAGCCGGGCAGGTTCATCCACAAATAACTACACTTTGCTTTAGGTAACTGTATTTTAAATAGCCACACTGTGTTTTAAAGCTGAGTATTTTAAAATCAGTAACGTCCAGGGCAAGAGAGCACAAGAGAGGAGACTAGACGTAACCTGACCACTCAGAGGAGAGGGAGAATCTGAGCTGAACTTTGAAAAATGGACAAGACTCTGAACACACAGTGTTGGGGGTGAGGTATCATGCGGTCAAAGATCTAGGAGTCAGACAATTCTGGCACCAAGAAGGAAGTAGAACGTAGCAGCTTAGCGGGTTGGGAGTGGTAGTGCATGTGTAGGAAGCATAGAGAATATGGGCTCAGCAACCTGAGTTCAAGTCCTTGTTCTACCTTCTGTGAGATAATAGGTTCTTCATCTGTAAAATGGGGATGAAAAGTATTATCTCCCAGAAAGATTAGAAGGATTAAATGAGGCAACATTAGTGAGAACTCTGAGAACAATTAAGGACTGTACAGTGTGAATTGTTACGCCTGCAAATGTAAATAGGAATTTGATCATATATGGCCGGGGGCGGGGCATACGGCAGAGTTCAGGCTTTATTCTGAAGGCCTTAGAGAAGGGAACATTGAAGAGTTTGGGATAAAGAAGTGACTTCCAGGACTGAGGAGAGAAGGAGCAAGGGGTGGCATGATAGGCATCCCATTAAGTGCTGCAAGGTGGAATCAAAATCTTATCTTTGGGCTTCCCTGGTGGCACAGTGGTTGAGAGTCCGCCTGCCGATGCAGGGGACACGGGTTCGTGCCCCGGTCCGGGAAGATCCCACATGCCGTGGAGCGGCTGGGCCCGTGAACCATGGCCACTGAGCCTGCGCGTCCGGAGCCTGTGCTCCGCAACGGGAGAGGCCACAACAGTGAGAGGCCCACGTACCGCAAAAAAAAAAAAAAAAAAAAAAAAATCTTATCTTTCAGTTACCAATGACAGGCAACCCCAAATCAAATAAAGTTTTACTTTATTATAAAAATGACTTACAGTTTTACTTTTGAATGCAGTCTCAGTTGTATGATGTGTAACTGTGATAGTGTCCTTGGAATATACTGATTTATTCACTCCTTGTATATTTATTCATTCAACCAACATTTATCCAGCACCTACAAAGACCCAGGACTTGTGACTCTGAAGTCAAGTTATCAAGCTATGCTGTGAGGGCCAAGTGAAGAGGATGAGTTCCACACCCTCTCAGCTGTATCCCGCTGTCTCTCTGGAACATCGTGGCAGTGAAAGCAAAACCAGAGCCTGAGAGAAGCCGTCCACTTCCTCAAATCTCACGGTCAACAGAGCTCGTATTTTTCTCAGACTTCTAGCTCCCCGCACCTGGAAGAGATCAACTAAGGCAGGACTGAGAACTACAGAAGTGTCAGGTTAAGAGGGTGAATTGATGGCGCCAACAGCGTAGATCATAAGATTAGCCAAGAGAAGCCCAGGACAGAAAATTCTTGTGCAGGTAATTGGGACTTGGTGATGTATCACTGCCTGGTTCTCCGTTTGGCGGTTCAAGACTAGGAGGGAGAATGCCCCATTCCCACTTCCTTTTCTCCCCAGGTGCTCCCGCAGCTTTGCAGTTTCCTGCTTCAAAGATCAGAGGGTATGGATTGAGGTGTGGTGCAGACGCAGGGCAAACCTCATCAGCCTCTTTAATGAACCAAGGTGGCAGAGGTGGCCCACCTCAGCCCAACCACTAGAAAACCCCTTGGCAAGGTGGAGGCAGGCTTCCCAGCCTGGAGTCACGCTTTCACCCGAGAGCTTTGCCAAAAATGTTCTGGACCACGGAAACATTCAGAGTAAAAATAGTAAATGGGGCATGTTGAGATGCTTCCAAGGAAACCTTCTCAGGGACAAATAAAATGTTTTTATTGGGAAAGGGCTTGTATCGATCATCTAAATCATCTCTAAAATGAAACAACAATCAGTCTCCTGTTACTGACACCTGGGCTGAAGGACAAGCTCCTCTGGGGAAACACTTGTTTTGCACACTAATAGGGAATCCTTTGTTTTAGAGTCAGGGCTTACTGTCCAGGAATGTGGCAGTAGGAAGGGAGACAGCTGATTCTTAGGTCCAAGGCCTAGGAAGTAGTTCTGTCTATAAGGCCAAGTAAGCCCCATCTTGGGCCATGCTGACAAAGAGGGAAAACTGGTTTTAATTGTCACCTACACACACACTCCACAAGAGTCCCCGGCACCAAGTTTTCAGATCTCCCATGCCTCAGACCACATGGCCCCAAACATGCAGATGAAAAATTCAATTAGACACAATGGCATCATTTTCCTACAGGCCCCTGAGATGCTAAAGCAATAGGAAATTTAGATGTGTTCATTTTGTTTACCCAAATATTTTAATAAAGAGGGAAGGAGTCTGAAGAAAATAATGTTGAGTCTCAGGTGGAGTGTCAGAGTAAGAAGACACAGAAAAGGGACTTCCTTGGTGGCGCAGTGGTTAAGAATCCGCTTGCTAATACAGGGGACACGGGTTTGAGCCCTGGTCTGGGAAGATCCCACATGCCGCGAAGTAACTAAGCCCGTGCACCACAACTACTGAGCCCGCGTGCCACAACTACTGAAGCCTGCACGCCTAGAGCCCGGGTTCCGCAACAAGAGAAGCCACCGCAATGAGAAGCCTGCACACCACAATGAAGAGTAGCCCCCGCTCGCCGCAACTAGAGAAAGCCCGCTCGCAGCAATGAACACCCAACGCAGCCACAAATTAATTAATTAATTAATTACGTTTTAAAAAAAGACACAGAAAGAAGGACATAGCACGTGCCCCCCAGATTCTCAGAGGAACAAAACTTTCTAGGGCAGTTTTATATAGTTGATGTAAATTGTGAAGCTACATGAAATCAGCCACAAAAAGTTGTGAAACATTCTGCTATTTCATGGCAACTATGCAAAATTCATGTTGTTTGTTGAGTTAGAAACAACAGAAAAATTTTAAATATTTTGCTATGGTGCAACTGAAAATGAACCTTCAACTTCACCTCTTGGGGAGATCCCTCCCACTACCATGTCTGAGTACCAGGTTCCCCAAACCCATGCTCCCAACTCCAAGCATTTAGATGAGGTATCTACTGACGGGCTGTCTTGTACAAGTAATTGTACTTGGTTCAATTACGTGGCTAATTCCTGACCTGACCATTCAGACCATTTCCTTAGATCTCCCTTTGACTTGGCCTGAGCACCCCCAGGCCTGCATGACAGAAAGTTCATTGATAACTGGATAACTCAGCCAGGAAGATCACCCAGGAGACTGGATGGGGGTAGAGAAACTGTGGGCATAAAACCTGGCTCGACCCTGAGAGATCTCTGTGAAATATCGCCCCCATATCTCTCCTCCCGCCATACAAACTTCTCAGAGTTGTTCTCAAAGCTGCATAGGAGAGAGTTAGAGACAAAAGCCAATGACTGGAGGCTCTTCTCAACTCCAAAAATAATAACAAAGTGCTGCCTCCAGGGTGTTCATTTACCTTCTCTGTAAAATGGGCAGATTCTCTCCTTCTCCTTGTACGTCACTGAACCACACGAGATAAAAGATGCAAATGCACATAGGTACTTGGAAAAATTTAAAAGCACCATACAAACATAAGAGGGCTTTTTCCTCTGCCACAGCTGGGACTTGAATCCAGCCCACCGACTGGAAGTCCAGTGCTCACTCCACTCCACCACGGCCGCTGAGCAACAAGGTAAGCTCTGTCTCAGGCCAGGGCAGAGCCAGCCCAAGGCAGCAGGTGAGAGTCTGTGAGCTGTGTAACCTGCTGGGATGGGACAGTGTGATCTGGGAAATACAGGCAGATCCTAACACTCCCTGGGCTCAGGGTGTAGCTGCAGAAACAGCACTGGGTTTCCCGTCTCTTCAATATTAATATGTCTCATAATGTCTCTCCATGCCCCAGATTAAGATATGGAGCTGGAAATTAGCATTCTGTTCCAACACACTGTGGCACCTTCACTTTGGGGGTGAAATGATGGTTTTTAATAAGCTGACTCCAGGCACCTGTCATTCGTAATGGAAGTTCTGCCCAGGAAGATAGATTGTTTCTTGTTAAAAGACCACGGGGCCATAAATTTCCTGAGTCATAACTCAGCATCCAAATCAGGACTCGGGAGAATCTCTTCCATCTTCTAGCACTAACCCCTGGGCCCCTGGGCGCCCTGCTGATTCTACCATTGACCTCAGTCATAGTTCTTCTTTGCCCTGACTCGTTGCACTTGCATTTGGGGGAGTATGGTGAGAGCCATGTAGACATAACCTGCAGATGTTACTCTGCCCCATGACTGGATCAGTGGAGGGAGGCTACAGGAAGAACCAGAGCCATGAGTTTTGATGCTCTGCTATCAGCAAACTCAAATCTCTGCTGTCCCAAGGGTCCAGGTCATTAAGACTCAAAATGAGCTCGTTCTAGAAATTCAAGCAAACATAATCATAACCATTAATATTAGATTTTTCTTGCTCTTAAATCTGACTACTTGTGCTAGTTGTGGGGAATTGGGACTGGTCCATGGATAATCTGATTTTTAAAAACGCCACATAGCTAGTAAATTTAAACATATACCTACCCTATGATCCAGAAATTCTATAGGAAATGAATCAATTGATCCACCAAAAGATCTCTTCAAGAATATTCTTAATAGCCTTATTCATAATAGCCAAAAATAGAAACAACTCAAATGTCCATCAAGAGGTGAATGGATGAACTACTCATGGCTCATCCATACAATGGAATAGCATAGAGCAATTTAAAAGAATACTGATACACATTACAACATGGCACAGACATTTTGCTGAGTGGCATAAACCAGACCCAAAAGAGGTCTGTACTCTGTACTGTATGACCTGTTTATAGGAAGTTCAAGAAGAGGCAAAACTAATCCATAGCAACAGAAACCAGAATGGCAATTATCTCTGGACTATTATACTGGAAAGGGGCTAGAGGGAACCTACAGAGGTGCTGTAAATGTCCTATACCTTGTTCTGAATGGTGGTTACATGGGTAAATATTTCCCGAGCCATACGCTTAAGGTTAATGGACTTTACTGAATTATGCTATACCTCAAAAGATCAGGAAAAGCTTTTTTAAAAAATAAAACACCCACAATATATTTTCCTGACATGGAAAGATGTCTGTGATGTCTTTCTTCATCAAATATTAAGTATCCAACTTTATCCTAACTGAAAAAGTGAACTAATTTAAAAAAATTAAAAATCGCCGATGAATAGTGTGCAGTGGTTGTAACAGTCTTCTATCTGAAGTACAACAGGAAGTAAGCATGGGGCCAAATAGTCTGGAGGGTTTTCCCCGCTCCTCCAGCATCCCAGGGAGGGAGCATATGTTCTGGCCAGCACGCAGCATCACACGAGATAGTGCCAATAAAACCAGGCACAGACACCAGACACCACTCCACTCCCTCACGGGTCCTCCTCATCATCTGGGGGAGCAGTTGCCCCAGCAGACTCCAAGTCCTGTCTGCTATCTTTTAAAGTGAAAATGTAGATTACAAAATAGATCCAAAATGAATCTTTCTGAAATTAAAAATTTTTTTCATTGTATATAAAGCACCCCACTTCTGTTTCACTTGACCATGTTAGCTGAGTCAGCTATTTATATGTTAATTTTAACTCTCTTTATAAACCTCATCTTGCCTATTTTTATCTTCTACTCGCTTGGAAAACTCAAAGCCACATGAGTGTATGTGTGATAGAAAAATCTTCTTTATTTAACATGGGGTGGGAAGGAAGGGCCAGGCTCTTTTTAGTCTGTTTTCTCCTCATCACTGCTGTTCAATATTTACTTCTGGTCTCTATGAACCAAAGGTAATACCCTAGCAAGGGGTGAACTGCTCCAGTTTGGGTTGGTCCCCACTCCTTTCTCACTTCCTCCACCTACCTATTTTCTGCATTGGTCCTTTTCTGTGTAAACAGATATAGGCTTTCAGGAGTGGGAAAGAAGTGTTACAATTAAAAAGTGGGGACTTCTCTGGTGGCTCAGTGGTCAAGAAACTGCCTGCCAATGCAGGGGACATGGGTTCGAGCCCTGACCTGGGAAGATCCCACATGCATCAGAGCAACTAAGCCCATGTGCCACAACTACTGAGCCTGCGCTCTAGCGCCCACGGGACACAGCTACTGAGCCCGTGTGCCACAACTACTGAAGCCTGAGCGCCTAGAGCCTGTGCTCCACAACAAGAGAAGCCACCACAATGAGAAGCCCACGCACCGCAACAAAGAGTAGCCCCCGCTTGCCGCAACTAGAGAAAGCCCGCACGCAGCAATGAAGACACAACACAGCAAAAAATAAAATAAAAATTTAAAAAGTAATTAAAAAATAAAAAAGTAAAGTGCAGAAATCTTAAATGTTCAGTCTAATGATTTTTTCACATGTATACACACCCATGGAACCACCATCCTGATCAAAACATAGAATATTTCCAGCACTCTAGAAGGCCCACTTTCATCCCCTCCCAATAGAGACCTAGGAGGGGGACTTTTTAACCTAAAAATTTCGAAGCATTCTATTCGAGGGAGATTCAACTCTTATCTTCCTACCAAACACACTTAGGGTCATAACAATGTTCTCTTACTCTCTTATGAATTATTTTAAAAAATAAACACGGAAATGATCAATAATTAGAGAAATGTTTTTCCAAATGATGGCACCTCTGGAAGACTGAACACTATGCAATCATTAAAATCATGTTTTTGAAGAATGGTTAATGACACTGAGGAATCTTCATCTAATATTAAGTTAAAAGGCAAGGTTCAAAAATGTTCATGTAGAATCTCAATTTTGAAATTATACATATTTGTATAAAAGCAACTAAAGAAAATACAACAAAAGATTCATTTTGGTGAACTTTGGGTGATAGGATATGGGGTAGTTTTCTTTTCTTTATAATATTTTTTTAGATTTAAAAAAAATTCTTGACAACAAAAATGTGTTACTTTTCTAATCGGGAAAAAATAGTTTTCTTTTTAAATGTGGGGACAACCTAAATGACCAACATTAGGGAAAATGGTTTTCTAAATGATAACTCATTTCATTTCATATTATGCATTTTTAAATGGCATTTAGAAGACTGCAATAACTTGGGAAATTGCTTATGACATTGTAAATGTATAGTGTGTTTTTAGACTGGAGATAGGGTGCATATAACTAAGTTGGGAGGGGAAAGACAAAAGTAACGAATAACAGTGATTGCAAATTATAAAACATGAGTATTGGAATAAAGAATGGGAAAAAAATTTTAAAGAGCGTTGTTTATTAAAATTTTTAGAGTATGTGTGTGTTTAAAGCCCCATATTCTATTTTCTGCTCTCTGAATGGGGTTTTTTGGTTTGTTTTTGTTTTTGTTTTTGCACTTTGAGGGGTTTTTGTTTTGTTTTGTTTTTGTTTTGTTTTGTAAGGGCTGGAATGTTGCGGGTAATTATTTCAATGTGTTTAGTCTGAAGCTTTTGAGGAGCAGTGTAGATGTGGCTTCTTTTACTCTAAGTCAGATTCCGCAAAGACGGTTGTACCAAATAAACACTGTAAATCCTTAACTTTCATAAACACCGGGACAGAACTAACGAAAAACTACCCAAGTGCCAAAGACTTAAGACCATTTCTGAGAACCTCACTCCACGAGGCCTTCGCATTTATTTTTCCAAATAAACGGCTTCCTTTCAGATCGAGTTATTTCTCCTCTACAGAGCTGAGCGGAGGGGCGGGCGGGGATGTGAGAACGGAACAGCAGGCTAAACTCAAAAAGCCTTTCTGGAAGCTTTGCCCCCCCCGCCCCTCCCCCCAATCCCGATTGCTTAGGACCCTTCTGGTCCAAATGACAAAGGTGGCCTCACTTGCCCTAAAAGATGCTGGCCGGGTGCGTGAACTTGACCCAGGCGCCCACGCCTTTTTCCCCCAAAGGTCAGACAAAGGGAGAGGAGTTGACTGAGTTCTTTCCGGGGCCCCAGGGCCTGGGGAAGCGAAGGCTGGGGAGGAGAATGAGACAAAAAACCCTCTTCGGTCCAAGTCCTCGGGCAGGTTAAAGCCAGATGGGGACGAGGGGCCGGGTTGGGTGGAGAGTAGTATCCTGACCGCTCCGTCAAGCCCCTTTTCCGGTTTGCTAGTGAGGACCTGCCTCCGGGCGTTTAGGAGGCCGGGAGCTTGTCGTAAGTTCGCCAGGGTTTGGTGCCTTCTCGGCCGCTCGCCGAGCCGCCTGGGCTCCTCGCGGGGAAGGAAGCCCTGCGCGCGGAGCTGCCCCGCACCACATACAGAAGAGCCCCGCGTCTCCCGCGCAGCGCGCCCAGTTACCCTTACACTGGGTTTTATTGAGCCGGGAAAAGACCCCGGGTTAGAGTCTTTGATCCTCCCTTGCTCCGGGATCCTGGAGGAAGGAAGGCAGGTAGGAAAGAAGGGAGGGAGAGAGGAAAAACTCTACTAAGGTCTCAGCAGGCCGCTCTGAGCAGCCTCCGCCGGCGGCAGGGCACTGGGAAGCAGGCGCCAGGCTCCCGGGTCCCGCGTGCGGTTCCCCAGGCCAAGGATGGGGGCGGGGGGGGGCATTTACCAAGTCTAAGTTTCCGGATCCTGGGGAGAACGAGGGCTCCGCGGGGCTCGTCGGCCGCAGGCTGGGATTGTTCCGCCCAGAGAGGGGCGCTTTTAAAATGCAGAGGCGATGGATGGCCTAGGGATGACCTACTCCAATCTTCTCTAATAATTCCTCTGCTGTAGCTATTATTCGTTTGGTCTTTATCCATTTGCTTTTCCTGCTCATTAAAAAAAATTGGGGATTTTACTACCTAAAATAAGAAAACATGAATTACGAATGAGTGAAAATGAAAGTTACATTACTTTGATCCTGACTAAATTATTGGTCTAACTTGCAATAAGGTCTCAATAATCGGATTTTAAAAAGGCAGATCTTGCGAATTTTCCGCAGAATGTAAAGATCCGAAGCTCGTTGATAAAGCCATGCAGGCTTGGGTGGGAGATGCCCGGTCTCTGGCGTTCCGGATCCTTCCACAACCCTCTTCCGCCACCTTTCCCTCCACCCGCTCCCCGTCCCGGTCCAGCTCCCCGAGGGGTGAAGGAATGTTTATGGCCTGGCTCAAGTTCAACGACAAAACCCTGCCTGGAGGGGGAAGGGCGGCCAACTTCAACCGTCAGCCGAAGACCGAGCTCAGGTCTCAGACGGGGGCACAGACTGGACACAGCTAAGATGGGAAGCTGAGAGTCCAGGGGGGTACCGATTCCTCTCTCCGAGAGCTGTCTCCTTATCTCCTCCTGGGGCCTGCGGTGTGCCGCCAGTAGCGCCTGCACCAACATTCGGTGCGTGCGCGCCTGGGTGGGAGTGGGGTGGTCACAGCCTGAATGGGCAGGAGGCTGTCTGATCACAGCACAGGCTTCACCCAGCGTCCAGGACCCAGTGAGAACGCCCTTGACCTCTTCCCTACCAGCTCTGCCCCAACCAGAGCAGAGATCCAGACCTCTCTCCCTCAGAGACCTGCCTCTTTTGTCCCCTCTCCCGAGTTTTGCTCACATCTTCCACCCGGATTTGGTATTTAAGCATCTTTCGAGGTCCTTCTCCAACACAGTCTTTTCCGGAAAGCCTCTCCATATGCCGTGGGGGGAGGGGTGACTCTTTCTCGGTCTCAGTTCCCCATGTGTAGGCATTTGGCCCACCTTACAGTGTCAGAGATCACAGAATACAGTCCCCCGGTTTCAGGTCACATCTGAGGAAACAGAAGACCTCAGATCTGGCAGCAAGTGAGGCAGAACGAGAGGCAGGGATCAGTAGGAAGAGAGAGTATTTCCACTGCGTCTCCTCCCGCCTTCCACCTCAGTGGAAGGTTTTGCATGCAGTAGGCACTCGATAAATGAGTGATGGAACTTGTGTTTATTCCCCTGTTGTTCCACTTATGCAAATCTGCCAGGTGCACCCAGGAAGGGTTGGGTCTAGGGAGTCTGAGTGCAGCTCTGTGACCTCAAGGGATGGCTCCAGATGGAAACAGGTGAGGAGAGGTATGTTGGGAGTGAAGGAGAGGCTTGGCTTCCTATTCTCTCTTTCTTTTTTTTAAATTTTATTTATTTATTTTGGGCTGTGTTGAGTCTTCCTTGCAGTGCGCGGGCTTCTCATTGCAGTGGCTTCTCTTGCTGAGAACACGGGCTCCAGGCACACGGGCTCAGTAGCTGTGGCTCGCGGGCTCTGGAGCACAGGCTCAGTAGTTGTGGCACACGGGAGCTTAGTTGCTCCGTGGCTTGTGGGATCTTCCTGGAGCAGGGCTCGAACCCGTGTCCCCTGCATTGGCAGGTGGATTCTTAACCACTGTGCCACCAGGGAAGTCCCCTTCCTATTCTCTTGTGCTGGCGTAGACCACAGAGCTTAGTCCTCGGGAGCTCCTGCTTTGGGGGCCCAGCTTAGCCACTGCTGGCTGCGACACTGATCAAGTAACTTACACTTAGTCTCAGTGTCCTCATTTTATAAAGTGGGTTCTGTCAGTGTGGGGACAGTAGCTCTGAGAAGGCATGGGCAGGAACCAGCTGGGGCTGGCAGGGTTAGGTGAGTCCAGATTGTGCCTGTAGATTACCTTGCCCCCACCCCAAGAACAACAAGTTAGCAGTGTCAGTGGCCGAGGACATGGGCATGTGGCCCCCTGCTGCTTCTGTGCAGGTTCTGAGTCCCTGTGCAGATGTGCCAGCCATGGGCAACACCTCCAGTTGCTCCTCAGATCTCAGCACTAACCAAGCTTCCGAAGAGGGCATAGGAATGGCAGAAGGAAGGCAGCCATCTGAGACTAAGGTGCACTGATTTATTTTTTAAAGGGCCAGAGCCTTTCCCTTAAGAGTGTGTTAATAAATCATCATTACCGTTATCATTACGGTTACTTTTCATCCAGCTTTCAAAGTAGATATTTTGTATTACAGTTTAAATAAGAACAACATAACAATAACATTAATTTTGTCTGTACCAGGATTCCATCCAGTCGGAGACAAACATAAGGTCGTATGGGGGGACCTTGCTCTCACCCGCCAGACTCTCCCCTGCCGAGGGCGCGCAGGTCCCGCGTGCTGCGAAGTGCTTTCTTTGTCCCTTTCTGCCCAGGTGGCTGCCGGTCTCTCCAGGAACCAACGAGGAGGCGCTCCGCCGAGTGGTCTCTGCAAGAGCCTGACGCCCGCCCTTCCCTGCCCGCCGTGACCACGGAGTCCCCCAAATTCCTGGGAGGACCCCCCGCAGGGCTCCCTGAGCGGATCCTCAGACTGAGAGAGCGGTAACGCCCTTGGCCCACGAATCAGCTAGTTTACCTTTTTAGAGAGAAACGCACTCTTGGAGGTAGCAAAATGAGCGGGTCTTGATCTGAGAAATAGGGGCATAACACTCTTGCTCTCTCTGCAAAGGCCAGGGCTGGAATTCAGCTGGGCCCCAAGGCCCTGAGCTGGGGCGGCGCCGGCCTGAAGGTTCCAGCCTCCGAGTGGCGCAGGGCTCTGCTCGCGCACCTTAGGCTAGAGGAGGAAGGACCGGAGCGCAGCACCGGGTGCCCCCCTCCCAGCCGAGTCTGGGGCGAGGCTCAGGGAGACGGCGCACAGCCCCAGGGTCTCCACCTCGCGTCTGCGAGCCCAGAGAAGGCTGGAGTACCCCCTCCCCACTACAGCCCGGGGCCGCCTCGTCTCCCCGCCAACCTCGGCGTCTCTGGACGGTCTTCCCGTCTCTCTGGCCCCTCCAACGCCGCTTGGCCTCCTCCCTTCTTCCCGAGGCCAGAGATGGGACCCCTTCCCTCACCTTCCTCCCTCTTCCCATAAAGAGTTGAGGAGAGTCGGGGTAGGGGCAGCGGAGACCAAAGGCCTGAAACTTCAAGTTCAATGGCAAAGGCCCCGACCCGACCCTCACCTCTGGGCGCCGGCAGACTGCTTTCCCTCCCTAACTTTCCGAGGGTGATTGAACGCTTGCTGCTCGCCGTCATTTTAGAGGCAATTTAGGGGAGGGGGACCAGTGGTGGAACTCCCTCTTCTCCGTCTGCTCCGACCACCCCCACCCGCTTTCTACACAAAAGTAACTGGTAGCCTAGAGAGGAAGAAAGGCTGGCATCAGTTCCCCATTGGATGTTTTAAAATCTCTCCCCGGGCCCAGGCCAGCGCCTGGGGGGAGGGGCGGGGTGTCCCACTCGGGTGAGAGGCCGAGGGCCGATCCAGTGCTTTCTCCCCACTTTCCCGGAGAGGGACTATTCAGGTGGGTGAGAATGTGGTATAAATTTCTTTCAGAAACAACGGAACCTCTCCTTTCGCCCCCTCCGCAGCAGTTGCCTCCGCGCTTTATTGCCAGTTTACGGTAACGGGTTCATTTATTTAATTCACGTTTGAAGCTCTGGGGTTTCTATTAGACCGGACGGGGGCGGGGGCACAGAGGGTTTCCCCCGAAGGAAACCTAATTAAAGTGCAGCACTTAGGACCTTGAATAAAACTTTAATTAACGGGAGGAGGGGGACTGGGGGAGGGGAGGGCAGTTGGCCCCGTGTTGGAGGAGGAGAGCCGCGCCTCTCGTAGAACTGGCGGGTCTTAATCTGGGCCTTTTTCCTGCCGCAGGACATCTTCTGGTCCTCGAACCACTCAGAGTAGGGGTGGCTAGCTAGGGGTGACTGCGGAGGGGGGCACGGCGGTGCAGAGTCGCCGGCTTCGGCCTCGCGACTTCCAGGGTGGGGGGAAGCGTTTGCCAGCACGAGTGAAGGACCCCGGAGCCAGAGCCTCGGGTTCGCTCTCTGCTGGGCTGCTTCGAGAACCTAGATTCGAAAAGAGCTTCCGGAGGTCACGTCTATGCACTTCTCCACCACTACCCCCTAAGTCGGCCTCTGGAGGCCTAATAAAATCCACCTGGTTTGGAGTTGGAAGTAAGTGATTTCGGTCCTGGAGCAGCGTAGACGCGACCCTGGGATCCTGTTTCGACGTTTGCTGAGACTCAACCCGGGGATGTTCTGCTCCGAGTAAGGGAGAGGGCGCGGAGGGCAGTTCCGAGTAAAATTACACCTCGCTGGTGGAAAGACGCCCGGTGTATTTTCCGGAGTCTATTTGTGCGCCTCTGCGTTTATCTGTTCATGAGAATGTTGTTTGAATTTACCTATTTGTGAACGTTATAGTCAACACATTTCAGTCAAAATTTAGCAAAACCCTCTCTCCTGTAGCTTAAAATGGCGCTATTTAAAAAGCAAACAGCTACAGGCAAATACATGTAGATATATTTTGTTGTAATTTTGACACAAATTACTGAAAGATTTTTAAATGGTCGGCCTCGGTGGGAGGGGGTATAATTTGCCTCAGGAGTAAAATTGGTGTTTGGAAAGAGCTTGCATAAAAGGGTTTAATACAAAGCGAAATTTAAAAACAATTTTTTGCACAGGTTCCATACAAGTAAATGAGTCGGGGGGATAAAAGGGGAGGAGAGGGGTTCGCCGCGAATTGGCCTGGCGAGGAAGATAAATATAATACTCCAGTGGAACGAAGACCTGGACCGAGGGCTGATGCCGCCGCAGCCTTGCTCCCGGGAGTCCTGGCCGCCCTGTTTTTTCACTGTTCGAGATCGCTCGCTGCTCTCCTAGCTTTCCTCCTGAGTCTCTCAGCCGCTGGACCGATACATTTGCCTATACCCTGGCCCAATTCCAGGCGACTCCGGGTCCCGGTGCTCTCACACGCAGCCCCGAACTCCCCAACCCCGAAGGCCCGACGCCCCAGGCATCTGGAAGCCAGAGGCTTGGTTGAGGGGTTAAAGCCGAGCAGACCGGCGGGTTTCCCTGAAATGGCGAGCTTCTACCGGAAGGGGGCGCCCTTGTCTTTTCAATAGGCCAAGCACACTGGTAGCGAAATAAATCTCTAAAATCCCAAATCTTTTGTTTGTTCTAAAATTATTGAGAGAGAATAATAGAAGAGCTCCGAAACTTTAAGGGCTTGATAGCGGAGTGGAGGAGCTAGCGCTCTGGGAGTCCAGAGTCTCGAGGCCCCGACTCCTTAGGCCTCTACCTACGCCATCTCAGGAAGTCCAAGTGGCAACCCCTCTTGCGGCCTTTCTCCTCCCCATGTGGGGAGCCGGCACCAGGGCGCTCTCTCTACCCATGGGCCTATCTGCGCTGAAGTCTCGCTCCTTCTGAAGCGGCGAGGGAGGGGGTCGCACCCAATAAGCTTGAGAACCTGTGATATTAAAAGCTCCTCGCTTGAAACTAAGCTTGAAGGAGAACGTGGAAGGCAGAAAGTAACTTCCCCTGGGCGGGACGCAATACCAGGGAGCTTAAACTGGACCCCGGGGCTTGGGGGAATTGTTTAAATCACGAAATGGACACCCTCCCCTGCCCCAAGCACACGCATTCTAAGAAGACCCAGGGAGGGAGGGTGACTGCCCGTCGGGGCCTTGCCCCTCAGCCTGGGGATCCTCTTTGGTAAAAAGATTTAGAACAGTCTTCCCAACTCTTTCCCGGAAGAACAGCCAGGACGGGGATGCCACCCGACTCGAATTCTTCGGCTGCGGCGGCCAACGCAGGGTTTCCTGGAGAAGGAGGAGCCTGCTCCGAGATGGAGCGGCTGTCGAGACCATGGCCGGGGGCCTCCCTCGGGCTGCTAGCCTCCCGCCTACTCGCTGCTCGGTGGCTCGGATCGTGGGTCCGGCGTTGGGTCCTCTCCACTTCACGCCAGTGCGCTCGATCGCCGGGAGAGTGTCTGCCGGAATCCTCCAGACTGGGCCGCAGGAAGATCCAGCTCAAACCCGCTGATTTGCTGCGCGGCCAAGGTAGCGAGTCCCACCGGGCACAGGGCCCAGGTACAGGACATCAGGGTCCCCGGCTCTGCTAACAGCCGGTCTGCCCCAGGTTTTTGGAACTCCGCACTGTTCTACGTGGCTGCGGAAAACAGAGTTGGCGCCAACCTGCCCTCCACCCACCCAGAATTCAGGGTATGTGGACTGAACCAGCGCAAAGTGAAAAGGAAACGCGAGTCTGTGCCCATTGTTGTCCCGGCTGCCTGCCGTTCCCCACTCTTGAGACTGGGTCTTTGGGCTTCCGCCGCCCGTGGTTCTTCCACTCGAAAAAGAGCCTTCCGCGACTCCCAGGCCTGAGCCCTGCGAGCTCCGCGGTGTCACCAGCAGGCAAGCAGAGGAGGAATGGGTAGTGAAGGAGCCATTTTCTGCTTTTTGTTTTTCTCCTTCTGGGCCATACCAGTGTGTTTGGGACGTGCCTACCATGGATAGGCTACTATTCCCTCATTCTGTAACCGTTTGTGCCTGGGAGGGGCTCCGTCTACAAGGCCACAAATATCTATTTCATGCGGCTCCCAAATGCCCAATGAACCACGACCTCCTTAGGTCAGAACCACCAGGAACATTAAGGGAGGGTCTGGAACGTTTTGGAGAGGAAGTGGTGAATTATCCAGGCACTTTCTCAAAGCCCATTTCTCTGAAAGGAAGGAGAACAGACCCCGCAGGGCAGCTCGCTGGCTTGTTTTTCACACACGGACAAAATTGAAGAGTTGGGGATGCGGACTTCTGAGACCAGTGGGTACAACCTAGGGGATGGGCACGGAGGGAAGGAGATGCACCCTCCAGTGCTGTCCATCCTGCCTAGCTGTCATCTTAGAAAAATGCTAAAGGGGCAACATAGCCACAGGGGTGAATCTGCCATTTCTTTTCTCCTCTGCCTTCACTGGGATGGGGATGGGCTTTGGAAATGGAAGGGGTTCCAGAGGAAGCTCTCCTGCCACCGGTCTCCTTCCAAGTTTATTCGTAATCAGCTCAATCCATGAAAGCAGTTTCTAAAGCGCTCTACAGAGCTCTAGATAGAAAATATGATACTAATTATCACGGCAACTAGTACTGGTTATGGTGATTATTGCCACTGCCAGGATGAATGCTTATGACTGGGACAAGGTCCTTTGGGTGGTGTTACCTGGTGGACTGGGCTGTAACTCTGGGCCTCGCTGGCTCTCTGGGACCAATGGGGTACCCAAGCTGTCCCTGAGGAACAGCCCAGGAGCATTGGTCTGGGAAGAGTGTCACCTCTGGGGGCCTCTCAGCAGAGTCCTGGGCCCCAGCCTGGCTGTGGCAGGCTCCTGGTCTCCCCAGGATACTCCGACTTCCTCCTCCCCCCCTCCCCAGGCACAGCCAGGGAGCTCCCTCAAGGAATAGCACTGGTTTTGACCTTGGCGAGGACTTTCTTCTCCTTGACCCGGCGATTCTGAAACCAGATGGTGATCTGGCGCTCTGAGAGGCTGGTGGCCGCCGAGATCTTGCGCCTCTTGTCTTTTGTGATGAACTTGTTAGCCGAATACTCGCGCTCCAGCTCCCGCAGCTGCCCCTTGCTGTAGGGAATACGTTTCTTGCGGCCGCGGCGGAAGGCGCAGCCGTCTGGAGGGTGCTGCGCGCTCGAGTCTGCGCGGCAGGAGAGGGAGGGAGAGAAAGACATGCTCACACCACCGCCTGGCGCAAGCTCAGGCGCAGACCCAGGCCCCACAAGCTAAGTCATCCTGCAGGAGCACCCAGGTAACCCTACAGGCATTCGTGCACTCCTGTTCCCTCAAAGCACAAGAGGACACCTCGGCTTCCAGCTCTGATCACCGCCCAGCCTTGGAAAGCGGTTTCTGCAGGCCACCCTCACTCTTCACTGCCCTCACACGTGCAAGTCTGCAAACACACCCATCACACACGGCCAGACCTTTGCCCACCGTCTACATATGTCCGCCCTCACATGCATTTTCCAACTCTTGGCCATTCTTATAGATACTACAAGCAAGTTCTGTACGGGGGGAACACGTTTCTGCCCCCACTCCCAACACACACATGCACTAATGCACACACCTAAGCCATGGCTGCAGGAAATCTAAACTTCCCTTTGGAAACTGAAAAACTCATCTGAGAGAAAGTGAGGGGTTGTATTCTTTACAGAACATCCAACTTCTCTGTTCCCACTCACCCCACTGTACCCGATACTCAATGAATTGAGAGTTATTTGGCCCTTTTGAAGAATTCAACTGGGATCCTGCTGGGCAGGGATACCCTGAGCCCCAAACAACAGCAAAGAGAGCCAAACACACCAACATATTGAAAGGCTGGTCCCAAGGTCTCCTGGGGAGGTCAGGGGCTTGGTGGTCCTCAGGCTTCAGATAGCCCGCAGCTCAGGCCCTCACACAGCCCCTCTGGGGCCTCTACCCAGGCTCTCTAACTGCCTGGACCCTCCTTCAGAGTCCTAATAGCCAACCAAGGAGAACCAAGCTCCTCCTCACCAGCCCCAAGTCTCCCTCCACCTCCTCCCAGGCAAGTGCCAGCAGGGCCTACAACCCCACACTCAGCGCCAAGGGGATCCAGAGTAGTGGGCAGTTTACCTGCAAATGCCGCCTTCCAGAAGGGACCCGGTGGGTTTTGTTCTCCCTGGCAACACATCTGGCTGTTCCAGCCACCGGTGAGGGCCCAGGGCTGGTAACTGTCCACAGGCAGCAGGGAGTCATGGCGAGGCTCCCCAGGGGCGCCCAAGGTCTGCACCACCGACACATCCAGGTAACTGGCCATAGGCTGGTAGGGTCCCGGGTACCCCGGGTAGAAGGCAAACTCGGTGGGGCGGCTGGGGTACTCCTCCCCGGCCGCGGGAGTCTCCGCAGGGTAGGCGGCCAGGGTGGCCGCCTGGGCACAGGGTTTCAGGGAGCTCCGGGACACTCGGCAGGAGTAGTACCCGCCTCCAAAGTAGCCGTACGGCACCGGAGCTGGGGACGCCCCCTGGGGCACCCCGGGGCATGGGTGGCACTGCTTTGGTGGTTCCGCAGAGCCTGGAAGATCCAGGGGGGCGTAGTTGACAGCGGGCATAAGCGTAGGCGCCGCCGCTGGGTGGCTGGTCAGTGGGGAGTGGGCGACCAGATTCCGACTCCCTCCGGCTCCCAGCAAGCCTTCGATTTCCTTGGCCCCGTCCAAGGTGGCATAATTGCCGGGCTCCATGGGGCCGAGGGTCGGCTCATGGGGTGCTGGGGGTGGGGGATACAGGGGGCACCCAGCTCGCTCTCCCCACCCAGGCCCCGGGAATCCAAAGCGTTTTAAATCGCTCCCAGCTCGCTCGGCGCCTGCATTCGCTCAGCCCGGCCGTCTTGACGCAGGAGACGCAGGTGCCCGGGCACGCGCGCTGATTGGCTGCGGCCTGGCGGAGAGAAGCTAATAAAATCTTCATGGCAGAAACTGCGAAAATACTTTACCCCCGCTTTCTCTCTCTCTCTCTCTCTCTCTCCCTCCCTCCCTCCCTCTCTCTTCCTCCCTCCCCCCCTTTCTCCTTCTCTCCCTCCCTCCCTCCCTCTCTCCCTCTCTCGGTTTTTTATTGCATTTGAAAACGAGAGAAAAGAGACGAGGTGTCCTTTCGCTGCTTTCCAGTTTGGAGCAACCCAGCTACGTCGGTGGGGGCGGGGGGAGTAGTGGAAGGCGGGAGAGGGGACGCGGAGCCCGCCCCACCTCGGTCGCCTCCTCTCCCTCCCTGGCTCTCTGTCTCCTGTGCTTTGGCAGGTTTAACGAGAGAATAAAAAGCTCTCCCTATAAAGTGTCCATCTTGTGGGGGGAAGGGGAGTCGGGGGTGGGGCCGGGAGGCCGCTCTGGGCCTGAAAGGGGAACCCGGGAATGTGCCTGAGTCGGAGGAGGCTGGAAAATGGGGATTACGGGGTATTTCTAGAAGCCCCTTGCTTTGAGTCCTAGGTACTAGCATCCCAGTTCACTCCAGGTGCTCCTTTCCATCCTGGATGCGCAGTAATAAGCTGCTCCCGGGCCTGGGGAAGTGCCTGGGACTTCTCTTCCCCAGGGACTCAAGTTTCTGCCCAGAAAGCTCCGGATTCAGAGAGGGGTGGGAGGGAGAGGGAGCGGGACACGTGCTCCAAAGAAGGAGACTTGAGAACTGAAGACGCTAAACGTTCAGACCTAAAGTGGAAATGGAGCTTCTGGACCTGGCTGTAAAAGGGGGTCTGGATTTCCATTTCCCCTATCTGCTTCCTCCAGGCTTTACATTTTCTTAGAAGGAAAAGGAGATGGGAGAGGGAGCCCCAACCACTGGAGGAATTGCCTGAGGCCTCTCTGTTGGGGCCTATTGTGCAGTGCAAGGCAGAAGACCCAAACCAATTTGTTTCATAGATCTGTCTTCAGAGGTTTTCTGTTTCCGCCACTACACCTCCCAAATCAAATCCTTCTGGGTTCACTTTTTCTAGAACTCACAGTTTTTCTGGAGAAGACAGGAACTTTTGCATTCTACACCAGGGTCAAGGCAATTATATAGAACAGACCACCCTGCCCTCTAGGTGGGCTCAGCCGTGCCCCCTCACCAACCTGAGTCTGAACTTGAGCCATTTTTCGGGAAAGGGCCCATGCAAACTGGAGTTGCCCCAAGTTGTAGGGCTGTAGTGATGACGACAGATCACTGTCAATGAATACTGCTAATAAATGAAGACACCAAGCAGGAAATCCTCAATGGATTTTGTTGTATTTGAAAACAACACGAGAGAAAAGGGAGGAGATGTCTCTTTGATGCTTTCCAGTTTCTTATTACAGCCTCTTGTTTGTCTGATTGTGAAAGGCAGAAATACCAGGATTTTTACCTAAAGCCTAAGAATTTTTTTTTTTTACTGGTTTTTGCTTGGTAGATGACAGCACAGGCATGAACAGATCCCTAAAATTTAAAAATAGACCAATCAATTCCATTTCTGGGAATATACCCAACAGAAATGAATGTTTAGGTTCATCAATAGGCATGTACTAAAGTGTCCAAAACAGCTTTCTTTATTATAGCTCAAAAATAGAAACTACCCAAATGTCCATCAATAGTAGAATAGGCAAATAAATGGTACTATAATTAAAGAATGGAGTACTAAACACCAATTTAAAAAAAAGACTGCTACACACAACATAAATTGCACAGATAAGTGGGTGAAAGAAGCCAGACACAAAAGAGTAACTTTTGTATGATTCTATTTCTATGCAGTTCAAGAATAGCCAAAATCAATCTATGGTGATAGAGGTCAGAAGAGATTACCCTGGGGAGGGGAGCTCCTGACAGGGAGGTGTTGTAAGGAAGCCTTTTTGGGGGCTGGAAATGTTCTCAATCTCAATCTATATGACACTTACATGGGTGTGTTCACTGTGAAAAAATTCAAGATGTACACTGGCTATTTCTTCACTTTACATCAGCCTATCTATTTTTTAGAAGGAAAAATAATTGAATACAAAAATTTAAAGATTCATAGCAACACTGCCTGCGACTGTGCTTTTTGGATATTAGTGTTCTTATCTGTGTCCATGGAAATAAGCAGCTAAATGCATGTAACTCTGCATCATTGTGGAATGCAGAGATGACCAACTCAAGCCTTGCCCTGGAGAAGCTCACCAGCTGTGCTGGAGACCCCTATGTAAACAGATACATTTCAATACAAGTAAATACTATGGGGGTGTTGTTTTTGTTTTACTCTACAATTTATTTATTTTTTAAATATCTTTGAGGCACTTTAAAAAATAAATTTACTTATTTATTTATTTTTGGCTGCGTTGGGTGTTCGTTGCTGCGCACGGGCTTTCCTCTAGTTGCAGTGAGCAGGGGGCTACTCTTCTTTGCGGCCCGCAGTGTTATCGCGGTGGCTTCTCTTGTTGTAGAGCACCGGCTCTAGGCACATGGGCTCAGTAGTTGTGGCGCGGGCTCTAGAGCGCAGGCTCAGTAGTTGTGGTGTTCAGGCTTAGTTGTTCTGCGGCATGTGGGATCTTCCCGGACCAGGGTTTGAACCTGTAACCACTGCATTGGCGGGCGGATTCTTAACCGCTGTGCCACCGGGGAAGCCCTCCTCCCGAATTTATTTAGCATCTAGTAGATACCAGGGAACAGTTCTGGATATCATATTATTAACATATGAGCATGTGCTCCCATTTTCTGTACACGTTTATGTATTTACAACAATCTGTGACCTATCATAGACCTCAACTGGAGTCAGATAAGGTAAGATTGCCTCCTTATCTGTAAAAATTATCCGTCTCCTCAAAGGCACAATAATTTCTACATCACGGGAAAGCTGTGAAGATTAAATGAGATGTTGCACATGAAAACATTTTCTAAACTGAATAAATGAGCTCTATTTCTGTTTCTGTATGTGTATCTGTTTCTAATGAACTACAAGGCACCTGTTTTTATTTGAAAAGAAAAGGGCAGTTTCTCTAAAGAGTATTGGTCACTTCTCACTTGCCTCTTTCAGCCTCGAGTGAGCCTGCGGTTCCCACATAGAGAACCTGAGGCTCAGTGCCTCCATATCCTCCCTGGGCTCTACAAGAGTTCAGGGCTGAAGTTTAGGGCAACCCAGGCGTCCTGACCTCCCCGCCGGCCTGGGCTGAGCCAGCCCTTCCCCCAGCCCCACAGACTCCTTTGTGTCCTGCTGGGAGCTTCCAGGCAGACCCTCAGGACCCCGGAGCCTCCCCCGAATCCCAACCCCCTTTACTGACCCGCCAAATGCGTTGAAAGCCTCAGCTGCTCCTTTACATACCGGCCAGACACCTCCAGGAAGGTCAAGGCCAAGTTGAAAGTTAAGAGTCTGTTTACCTCCGGGAGCCCATTCAGCGCGGCCCCACAGACCGCCTGTGACCTTTACAGCCAGGCCTTTGAGCGCGGCCGCCTCGCCCCCGGGGGTTCCGGCCACGGGGACTTGGCACCTCCTTGTCAGCTCCCGCCCCTCCCGGGCTCGGGACCGCCGACGAGGGGGAGGGGGTGAGAGAAGCCCACCAGCCCCGCTTGGGGCATTTGTTAAATTATGGTTTATTTTTTGTAAAGCAAAGCGGGCGCCCGGTGCCCTCGTCCTCCCGCCTGGAAGAATGTACGTGGTCGCGACGACCGCGGCCTTCAGGGAGGTCGTGATGAAAAATGAGAATTTATTTGCAGCGGCAACGCTTCTTTTTCTGGAAAGGTTGGGGCTCCGCTGGCCTGCCAGAGTGCGCGGGCCTGGCCGAACTGCTTAAGGAGGTCGCTGACTTCTCTCGGTTTCAGGAAAATGGCCTGATGCGGTGCGCTCCTTTCTTGGGGCTTTTCTTCCGTTCCTTTTCTTTCTGGCTGTATGTTCTCTCATCTGTCTTTTGTCTTTTGGAATCTTTTCTTTGTCTATTTGTGGTTTTCTTTCTGCCTTTCTTTCCTTTAATTTTGATTATCTTGCCTTTGGGGCCGTCTTGTTTTCTTTCTCTCTTCTCGTCTTTACTGCTTACTTTCTCCCCACCCCCCACCCCCGTTTACCTTTATTTTCCCCTTGGTTCCTTTCTCCCTCTCTGTCACTTACACTGTTTTCCTTTTGTTTGCTTCTTCGTCCTCTCACTTTTCTTTCTTTCGTTTTCTCCTTTTTCCTCCCCTCCTCCTTTTCAGCCTTTCCCTCTCACCTAGTTCTTTATTTTTTCCCTCTTTTTTCTCTCTTATCTCCCTTCTTACTCTTCTGAACCCCCTTTCCCGGCCCTCTCAACTTCCCATTGCTCTTCTCCGAAGTCTGCACGGGGCCTGCCCACAGCTCCCCGCGGCCGGAGCCTGCCCTCGGCGGGGCGGCCTCGCAGGGCGCTCCTGGAGCGGCGTCGCCAGCCCGAGCCCGCCAGCGGCGAGAACGGCCAGGCCCGGCTGGGGATGACAGGCGACCCGGGCCCTTCTCCCTGAAAAGAAGTCAGGCGGGGCCTGGACGGGCCTCAGAGGAAAACCTTTTGGACAAAATGACGGCGGAGTCTGGGAGCTATAAGGACCAGAGAGTGGAGGCCTGACTGGTCAGGAGGAGGCCACTCTCACCTCCGCGTCCCTCTTGCCCGGGCAGCCCTGCGACATCCTTGGGCTTAGGACCCTCTCAGGACGAACCTAAGTGCTTCAGAGGCGGAGGCTGAGGGATCCAGCTATTAGTCCATAAATTAGAGCCGATCGTGGCCTCCACCACCCAGCAAGTGGATCTGAGGGGCAATCGAGGAGGGTCTGCTAAGGGGAGAAGCTAGTGCCAGCCACATGGCCGCCGCCACCGTCCTGATGGCGCCGAGAAACCGGAGAAGCGGTGAGCCGGGGAACGTGAGCGGGGTCCAGAGCCGAGGGAGGGAGGCGGGGAGCGCGAAGGGATGGGAGTCAAGCTGCTGGGCGCTGAACAGCCGGCTGCTCCTGGCCTGCCACGTGTGCGCACGCCGTGTTGGCAGGCCCGCTGGCCCAGAGACCCCAGCCCCCCTTCGGACCGTGCGCTTTACTGGGAGGGCGACCTTGATCACGCGCCCGCAGCCGCAATCCAGAGAAGCCCAGGCGCATCCGGCCCCAGCCGTTAGGAATGTTGGGCCTAGAGGGCCGCACTGAGGGGCGCAAGGTTCAGGCCAGGTATTGATCTGGCTCGGAGTGGTGGGCAGAAGTCACCTCCCCTCTCTGTGCCTCCGTTTTCCTATCTGCCGTGTGTAAGACGGGACGCGTTGGACCAGCTGCTCTTTAAGTCCGCATCAGTGTTCACTTTGGGGACAAGCGTGGCGCAGGGCAGGCGGGAGCGGGGAAGGGAGCGCTCCTGGAGGTTGAAGGCCTCAGTGTGGAGGGAAAGCGTGGCGAGAGCCAGGAAGAGGCCTCTAGGCTCGCCGCTGATTATTCCGCGGAGGTCTAGAGGGCGGGGCGCAGTTTTTAGGTCCTTGAGGGAACCCAGCCCCTCGGCCCGGCCTCTGAGAGGCAACCGTTATGCGACGATCAGCCCTAGGGTGTAAACTCCGCAGTAGCCCATTAAATGGGACGAAATTGGCGCAGGAGATCACCTCCTCCACCCTCACCCTGTAGTTCCCCGAGCCCTCCAGCCCCCTCACCCGCTACAGACACTCGGGAGCGGATCCTCAACTCCCACTCATAAAGGTGGGATCCTCAAGTGAGAGCCCACGGCCAACGTCTTTGGGGTTTGCAGCAGCTTCCAGGGTCCCGGGAGACTCAGCTTCCTTTGTTCCAGCCCCTGGGATCCTTCATGGGGCTCAGGAATGGGGAATATATCAACAAACCTACCTGCAAATTCAAGAAAGCGATCTGAGTCACACCCCGCCCCCCCACCCCCATCTCCACCTTGTTTTTTCCCTCAGGGAATGTGGATGTAGGTGATAATTATCAGGATAAATTCTGGCTACTCATGTATAGACTCTGCTAAGTTTTCACTCCTGAAATCAAGAGGAATGTCAGCAACGAGGCCCTGGCCCCTCCAGCCCCAAACCTGCTTATTTGGCCTGAACTGGAGCTGTAGTTTTGAGGTTTAGGGGAAAGTGCAGTTTGAGAGATTTGATTTCTTGCTCTGATTCCCTCATTCCCCTTGCTGAGAGATCTGAGACCCTTCCAATGGCCCAGGACTAGACCATCCTGTGGCCCTCTTCCCTCCACCACCACCATAGCAAAATCTTTTCCCTTTTCCTCTCACTGAGTTATCTGTTCCAAGAAACAAAGTTGGGAGAAGAGAAAGGCAAACATTTCACACATATGCACACAGCGGGGCAGAGGGAAATGGCCCATAATCCATGCCTTCTAAGACATGTCCTGTCCATGGTGCTCATGAGGTCCTGTCTTTGAAGGCACATAACCAAGATGGGAGCGAAAGATGCCACAAAAGACTACCTTCTTAGAATTCAAGAAAGCCTTGAAAATAACCCTTCTGCCTCCAAGAGTGTCTGGCTGTACACACACACACATACACACACACATGTCATCTGCCTTTCTGAATCCCAGCCTCAGCCTGAGATGAACATTGGGTAGTTCCTTGTTACCATCTGAGGACTCTGACCTGGAGGAAAGCCCATCTCATTCACGCCCCCAAGGTTCTGGACTGGCCATTTATCCCAGACCCTGACACCTATGAGGCTGGAGGAATCTATCCAATTGTCTACAGTGTTACCCTAAACGTCCAGAGCTGATATTGGGCCACACATAAGGAACTCCGTCAAAGTGAGATTTGGGATTGGTGCAGAACTCTGGGCTCCTAATCTGCTCAGCTCTAGGTCACTTGGGCTTAAACTAGTGCTTCTTCCCCTCTAGCCTCCTTTAGAGGTTTTCTAAGAGTTCTGAGAGGGTAGACGAAGTGTCTTTTACTTTAAATGGGAAAATCACCCACTAAAATTTTTTTTGAAAAATATTTGGCCTCCATAGAGTCCATAGCTTTATCCATGATTGGAAGGGATTGTGGCTGTTATTGTCCCCAGATGCCAGAAATTTTTCCCCAGAGACATGAAAATCTTTGCTCTCCCCTCACATTGCTTATATGGCCACGGTAGGGCTTGAGAGGAGATTCCAATCTTAGAAGCTCCAGGTGTAGAAGGTAAATCAGGAGCTAAGGATCTAGAAGTTTAGAATAGGAAGGCTCAAATCCCCTAGTTACCCAAACTAGTCAGTTGGCATTTGGAATTGGAGGATCCTTAGAGATCATTCAGTTCTAGCCAGCTATGTGCTCAAGTAGCTGGGTGGCAGATGCTAAGGAAAAGAAGCTGTCTTGCCTAAGTCAGAATGACTTGACCTCAGGAAACTGATAGCCAGTTCTGTGGGTCCAGGCAGCTCTGCGCTGCCACAGTGGGGGCAGGAGGAGGGATGGACACTGAAGTTAGATGGTTAGGGCAGCTGGATGTGATGTTGGAACTTCCAGTGATGCCCTGACTATCCCTCTCATGCCTCCCCCAGGCAGACAGGGGACTTTTGAGTATGTAGAAGCTTCACAAGTTCAGGGTGGTTTTCAAGTCTGAGCTCCCTGTCTAGCAGGTCCTACAGGGCCAAAGCTTGGTCACAAGGGCAACCCGTCCCAGGCTGAGGGACTGCTGGTCTGGCTGTTCCAGCTCCTCTAGGCAAGGCCAGGGCTCCAGTTTCTTATTCCTGAGGTCAGTCTGGAAACTTTCCAGAGCAACAAGGCTCAGCCCCAGAGGCCCAGATGAGGGCCTGTGGAAGAGTCATGGGAAGCAGACCATATCTTTCCATCCCCTCCAGTCCCTCAGTATCCCCCAGGACCTAGCACAGGCCTAACCCAGATCTGCAGCTGCCTGTGTGTATTGTGTGTATGGAGGTGATGCAGACAGGGATTGGGGGTTCTCTCCGTCCTTGGATTGGAATCCCCACCGCTAGCCTACCTTTGGGTTCTGCCACATTTATCCCCTGCCCGCCCGCCCCATCTGCATGGTTTTTCTAGCTCAGGAATCACCTGTCCCAGGGATGCAGGCCAAGCCTTGGACCAGGGGAGGTGCAGATGGACCTTGGACCTCGTCCCCGGGGGGCCCTTCGTGGCCTGAGACCCGTGCGTGTTAGGCGGGCTAGGCGACTCCCAAGGGAACCCAACAACTCTCCACCAAGACGAGGGGCAGCCTAAGGACTTTCCCGCTTTTGTCCAAGAGCCTTACTTCCCTTCCGTGCCCTTGTGTAAACACTTGGTCGGGCAGATTTTTCAGTCATGCTGCGGACCCAGCTGAGGTTTGTCCGCCCGCCCGCCCGCGCCTGGCAAAACGGCCCCGTTGGCGGCTGAGGTCTCTAACCTCAAAGGCACAGCTGGAGAGCATGGGAGCCAGACCATCCTTCCACCCAGAGACTTAGGTGCACCTTGCCCTCCAGGGATCCCTCACCCTCAGGCAGAGGTTCTACCTCAAGATGGAAGCTCTCGCTGGACCAAAACCCGCTTAGAGCGTCGGAGAGAAACGCGCGGCTGCCTGCCCGACCCGGGTTTGCGACGCAGCCTCCCTGGACGCCGCTTTGGCCAGCACCTCGCGCCCCTACCTCCCGGCGCGTTGCCCCTCGGGCTTCCTGGGGAGTCTCCTTCAGAATCCTCATCATCATCGTCACTCATGTGCGGGTGTGCCAGGGAGTGTAAGCGCTCTGTGTGTAGTTTTCATTTAATCCTCACAGCAATAGAACTGGGTAGAGGGCAATTGTTACTCTCGTTTTTGTAGATAAGAAAACTGAGGTTTAGGAGATTAATTTGTCCAGCTTCAAGAAGCTAATAAATAATGAAGCCTGGACTCCAACATGGGTCTTTATGGCACCAAATCCAGGCTTTGACCATTTCACTTTCTCTTCCCTATTCAAACACCAAGTCGTTTCCAATTTTTAAAATGGAAATAAATCCCATTTAAAAGTACAGACTGATACAAATAGACTTGAGATATTTGGGAAGTTATTAAAGAAAAATAAAGGGATTGGGGAAAAATAAAATACTGACTCCAAGATAAAGGAATCTTTAACACACACGCATTTTTAAAAATTGAGGCATAGTTGATGTACAATATTATACAAATTTCAGGAACACGCAGTAATTTTTCTATATATTCCCCGTGACTTCTAAAACTACGAAGTTAGGGACTAAGCTCAGCCTGCTTATGCCTACCCCTCTCCTACCACCCTGTTTCACTTAGGAGCTTAGTCCATAAGACCAAGGAGGGAGCAATGCCTGGAATATTCACCTATAGCTGAATCCCCCGAGACTCAAACTCCTCAGTGTTTGTTGGCCCCATTGCCCACACCCACAGCACTGCAGAGAAGGAAAACGATGGGGTCAGTCTGGTGCTAAAACACTTTCCAATCCTGCTCTCTCTCTGGGGAAAAATGGGTGTTTGGTGAGCCTGAAGATTCTGAACTTGATTCCATGAGGGTTCTCAAAGGCTCACCCCTTGATATTGAGCGTGAAAGTTGGTGTGTGTGTTTGTGTGTGTGTGTGTGGTTTTTCTGGGATGTGGATCCACAGCCTTATTGATTTGTTTTCTAGTGGCAAATTTCACATATACAGAAAAGTAAACAGTAAAAATAAAAAGTAAATTTCACACATACAGAAGAGTATAATAACCCCTTAAACTCATCATTCAGTGTCAACAATTAACAACTCAAAACGAATCTTATTTCAGCTTTTTTCTGGAGTATTTTAAAGCATGTCCCAGACATCATTTCATCCAAAAATACTTTGGTTTGAATCCTTAACAGACAAGGACTTCTTTCTTTCTTTTTCTTTTCTTCTTTTTTTAACAGATCCTTCATGTGATTATGACACATAACAAAATTAACAATAACCTCTTAACACTATCCATGTTTCAGTTTCCTCAGTTGTCTCAAAATTTGTCTTTTTACAATTAGTTTACTCAAATCATAATCTAAATAAAGTCACACATTACATTTGGTTGATATGTCTCAACTTTCTTATGGCAGTCTCCTTGTCTCCTTTTTTTCATACCATTTGTTTATTTGAAAACCTAGGTCAGGGACTTCCCTGGTGGTGCAGTGGTTAAGAATCCGCCTGCCAATGCAGGGGACACGGGTTCAAGCCCTGGTCCGGGAAGATCCCACGTGCCGCAAAGCAACTAAGCCTGTGCACCACAACTACTGAGCTTGTGCTCTAGAGCCCGCGAGCCACAACTACTGAGCCCGAGTACCACAGCTACTGAAGCCCAAGTGCCTAGAGCCCGTGCTCTGCAACAAGAGAAGCCACCGCAATGAGAAGCCCGTGCACCGCAATGAAGAGTAGCCCCTGCTCGCTGCAACTGGAGAAAGCCAGAGCTCAGCAACGAAGACGCAACGCAGGCAAAAATAAATAAATTAAAATAAATAGATTAAAAAAAAAAACCCGGGTCAACCATATTCCCAAAGGTATTGGTCATCTTCAAAAAAGATTACTGTTCTATGTTAGACCAAACAACTTATTCTTACAGGTTTCTGCTCCACTGTCTAGGGCAACTGGCTGTGGACAGGAGAGCTGCACAGTTTCCTGCAGCCCCTCCCAAAGAAAATGGAGCTGGGCCAGGCAAAGCCCCTCCCCCCACAGGCCATATTCTGCCCCCCTTTGGTTCCCTATTGCCCTTGGAATGGGGGACCTCCCTCCCTCCCCCATTCCCAGGCAGCCAAGAATGGAATCCTCTGATGAGTCTTTGGATTATCCAGGTTTTGAGGAGTGTCAGAGACTGATACACAGCTTCAGATCTAGAGGCAAGATTACTGCCACTGTGGCAGGACTGTCCAGTCCCCTCCTTGGGGGTGCCCCCAGAGGCCTCCATGCTTCCCAAGGGAACCAAAGAGCATGGTCTGTTTCCAAGGTGCAGTGGCCAGCCTAGCTTTGCCGTATCTTACTCTTTCCTGCCCCTAGGGCATTATTGACATGGGGAGCTTGAACTTCTCTCCCTGCTCTGGCACATGTTGCCAGCTGTGTGTCCTTGGGCTGGCCATCTCTCTCCAACCCTCAGTCTCCTCATCTGTAAAGTGGGAATGATTGTCTCTGCCCAGCCTTCCACACAGGGCTTCTCGGAGACAATAAAGATGAGGGAAGTGGAGATTCTGTATAAAGATTACAACATACATATAACCAATAGGTTGTTTCTCTCATAGTTGGTGGTGCCCGAGGAGAATGTGGGGATTTCTACTGGGGGAAGAGGAACCAGCCTACAAGCTTGTTCTGGTCTCACGTCTATGGAGAAGCACCTCCATACACATACAGCAATGCCCGCCCCCAGCCTCCAAACTAAGAAAAGATCTGGGCTTGGTGGTGCCCAGCCGGAGAAGCTGTGACCTCCTGACATGGAGAAGAGTCCCATGGTGCTGACTTTTCTTTCCCAGGAACTGCCAAGGAGCCTGGAGCTAGGATTTTGTTTCATCCCTGACCCCCTTCCCCACTGCCCACACCACTTCCCTCTTTCCAGGGCTCCCAGCTTTGGTGCCTCAGCCACCCCAAAGCCCCAACTCATCTCCAAGAGGAAGTCCAGGAAACACTGGCCGGGCCCCGGTTACAGGAGCTGAAGAGGGTCCAACTCAGCTGCAATAAATGGGCTCTACCCTTCCAAGCTGAAGTCCCCCTCCCCCTGACTTTGCTCTCTGGGATCTGGTGAGAGGGAATCTCCATGAGCCAGTGCAGAATGCAGTGCAAACATCATTGAAGAGCCCTCACATTTTTCATTTCCAAACTACACTTAGCTCATAAAAGGCTGATGAACGTAATAAATTATCCCCTGCAGAACATGGTTTTAATTAATTATTGGGTTATTCAAGGTGACTCATGTGTGAAATGCAATTTGCCCTCGTAAACTGAATCTCACATAATCCATTCAGAGTAACAGGCTGCTTGTGGTCCTCTCCAGAGACTTACACAAAACTCATATTTATCCTTAGAAGGTCTTGGGGTGAAATAAAAGTGTGACTTTAGCTTAAAGAGAGCTTCCTCAGCTGGACAGCGGTACTAAGAGATTGAGTCTTGTTTTTCCAACTGCTGATTTGACAGGGTTTCTTTCTTAGAAAATCTGGTGCTTTGTGTACACATGCACACATGCACATGTATGTGTATTAGTCACTTTTTTTGGCAAAATGTCTGCAAAGGACCCGGGAAGCCATCTCACTGCAGAATAGAAATGTATGCTGAATTTTGCTTCAGCTAACCTGGCATCTGCTGGTCCTCCTACTGCTGGGGCCTCTGAAATTCAGTGTTTATCATCCAAGATTCATGTTTGCCGCCTATCATGAGGTCTCTGCTGTGCAAGCACAGAATTGCTCTTGTCTAGGATTTACACTCCTTTCTGTTTAACTTAAAAGCCCTTTACCCCAGGCCCCACACCTACAAAACAGGCTCCTTCCCAGAACGAGTGTGGGATCCCCATAGAGCCATTAGCTCTGCAGGGCTGGTCCATAGCATCAGGGAGGCTACATTTTTTAGACTTTTTTGAGTGGGGTTGGGGAGCTGAATGTGTTCATTTAAAGAGTGTCTGGAGGTATAGTGGGTGGGGGGAGCAGTCTGGCTGCTCTGAGCAGTGATACGTGTTCGCTAGGCTCCTTCCCCAGATGAAGGCAGTGCTAGTGGGAGGCAGGGAGGCGGGTAGAGGGACAGGGGTCCAAGGTCGATTTAAAGCCCCCCCAGCCAGAGTTCAACCAAGAAGAGGTGGGAGATTCTGGCACTGTGTCTGGGTTCCTGCCCTAGGGAAGAGTGGGGGTCTTTAGGGGGGGAAGAAAGGAGGGGGAGATTTAAAAAGAAGAGCAGGGTGATGTGTTTTCTCTTAGTCTTGGTCTGGCCCCTGAGTTGAGCTTGGAGGCTCTGCCAGGGGACCTGTACTGAGCCAGATCGGAGCCAAGAGAGGCCTCCCCCGGCTTGTTTTCTTTTCCCTTTTGCCTCCTTTAATTTCCTTCCTTGATTTGGATGCCAGAATTTATATTTTTTTTTAGGAAAAGGGAGGCTGGATTTCAAACACCCCTCAGCTCCCTCCGGACCCCAGAAATCTGTCCTGGCTGATCCCCGAAGTGGGGTCTTTCCAAATGGAGAGGAAAGTCTGTCTCAGCTGGAATCTCAGCCTGGAATTTTTTTTCCAGACATAGCCAAGACAAGGAGACTCCAAACTGAAACAAAATAAAATTGCCTTCCCTCTCTGGCTTACTCATATTTTCAGTTTCAGGAGGAAAGAAATTTTGATATCATTTCAAAGTGTGTGGGAATTTAATAAACATAGGTAGGTGGGTCACCCGCCCCAAGAAGACAGCTTGTCCAGTCCATAATACATCCAAAACAGTACCCACAAGCTCCGCCTGCAAAAAGACAGACTGACAGGACCACAGACAGCAGTTGCACCATCACACAGATGCTCTGACCGAACATGCGGGCCGATTAACCAGTGACCTGTTCATTTTTTCACCAGGAGTGAATGAATTCAGCGGAAGCCCCCTAGAAAAATGGATGCAGTCTATGACAGAGAGACGGATAGAGAGCCGGATGGGAGCATATATAGAGAAAAGAATAGGGATCGAAATTGGAGCAAAGAAATTAGGGAATTTCACTGCATGCAGAACAGAGGGGAGGTCCTAGTGAGCTGGACAGGAAAGCAGCGGGGGCTGGGATCTTCCATAACCTGTATTGACACAGATACAGATATCCTACTTCAGCACCCGCTAGGTTGGCCTTTTAAGATGCCAAAATGCCCAGGCAGCTCAGCCAATTCCAGGAGAAATCAGCCAGAGTCATTGTTTGTCTTTTCTTCAACCAAACAGCTTTCCCTGAGCTGTTAACTCCTGAAGGGAGGTGGTCAGGCCCCTTCTGCTCCAATCTAGGATTGGATTCTCTCCCACAACTCCCATGGGGGAAAATCGCTCACCTTTACTGATTCAGTATTGGAGAGGAAGTGCTTTGGTTTGTTGCATATAAACAAAACACCCTTGAATGATCTCGAAGTTTTATCAACTTCAGTTTTTATTTCCTTGATCAGGTTATAGGCCAGAAGCAGGACCAGAGGCCCAACCACAATTTTCAAGTCCCAAAAAGCCAATGAGTTTTTATTTTATGTTTATGATTAGTCTTATTCTTGGTCATCTCCTCTTGCCTGGTGTGACAGAGCCACAACCATATTTACATAAAGAAGGCTGGAGCATTTAGGCAAGTACTCAGATTCCAAGCCCCCCCCCCCCCATTTTAGCCATGCCAGTCAGATGGGGGAGGATGTGACAGAGGAACAAGATTCCAAGGGCCCTGCTGGGCTGACGCTGATCTTTCCTTCATTTAGAAGTTTCTTTGGAGAGGGCTGAAAATGGGTAGCAGAATCCCCAGGAAGGGAGGAAATGGAGGAAATTAATGGTTTGGGGGTAAATCCAGTCAGTTTATAATTCCCATGATGTTTGGACCATTTCAGGCTCTGAGCAGCTGCTCTTTGAGGAGACACGGGGTGGGGGGGGTGGGTTGCCTTGCTGTCTTTTAAATCAAAATCTCCCTCCCCAGGCCTCTTCGTGAGGGGCTCCGGGAGTGTGGGATCTCAGTGTCCTCCAGCAGCCCCTCTCCTGACCCCCAACTCGGACCTCCCTTACTTGTCTGTTCCGCCTCACAGAATTCATCCTCTGGGTTTGCCAAATATCCTGCTGGCCAAGAAACCATCCCCAAGATCTCCTTCTTGACCCAATTCCAGCAAATGTCTTGAATCTTTCTGTGCCTCAGTTTCCCTATGTTTTTAGTGAGGGAGGCTGGGAAGACAGCTGAGGCACTGGTCTAGGCAGAGGAGGATTTGGGCCACAGACTCATGTTTCTCCTGCATGGATTGGAGTCGGTCGCTGGTCGCTCCAGTGAAACGGAGAGCAAGTGCCCAGAGCCACCCCAACCGAAGCGGGTGGGAGCAGCGGACCCATAGGCGCCCCAGAAGCCGCCTGGCTCTCGCCCCATGTCCCTCACCTCACCCCCGGCCCCCAGCTCAGTGCAGGGATCGGGAGAACTTCAGGCCCGCTGGCTTCCTCACCGTATCCTAGGATACCTGGCCTAAAGGGCCGACTTTCTTTAGAATGACGCGCGGTAGCCGGCCCAACCCGGTGAGATTGCCCGAAGCGGTCCGGCGGTCAAGGTGGGCTGGGAAGCCAGGGGCTGGGGAGGCCGCGAGGGGCTCAGAGGGAGGCATTTCCCTCCAGGAGCATTTACTCCCAGCAGGGGAGGGTGCCTCTACCTCTGCTCGGTCTCCATCCCCAGATGCCCCAGGGCAGCCGCAGCTCAAGTCGCCCGCCGACTCCCCGCCAAGTGGCCGCCGAAAATAGCATTTCCAAGAGCGCCTCGGCCGGTCCCTGGGCGAAATGGTCGGAAGATCTACAGAGCCGAGCCGACAGGGAGAAGGCGGGAAGTCCCGCAACAGTACATATGTTTCAACTGGAAAATGAACGGCTAGAGTTTGGCTTAATTTTTGCTCTGAGTGGTGCAAACAATGTCCCCTTTTCACTCTTCGGTCGGAGATCTCAGATGTATAGACCTGGTCTGGGAGCTAAAAGTTAATTCCTACCGCCCCCGCCCCCACCCCGCCAAATAAATCTTTGTACTCGGACTACCAGCTAAGTGCCTGCTTTAGCATCGTTCTCGTCGGGTTAAACTCTGAAAACTTGCTTCAGAAAAAAAAAACAGAAAACAAAAACAAGCAAAAAAAAACCTTTTGTTTTTATTTTTTAAAACGAATAAGTCAACGGCCTGATTTTTATTCTGATTCTGAGAGAAGTCTACATTTTAGTTGTTACAAAGATTGTGTAGATCAGACCTCATAAGCAGAAATGTAATTTGTTTTTAATTTTTCTGTTTTCAATTTTTCCGTAATAAATTTTATTATCTATAAAATTAAAAATGAATACTATTAACCTAATAAATACCAGATTTTAATCCATCTTTTTAAAAATTAGGTAATGTATGCTAAAAGTAGAATCCCAAGGCTACAAAAGGACATAGACTGAAAAGTAGTTCTCTGTCTCTTCTGATCTCCGTTCCTCCCAGAAGCAACCACTGTTCTCAGAGTCCTCTGTTTTCTTACAAATACCTTTAACACAAAAGACAGCATACCATACACATAGCTTTGCATTTTGTCTTTTTTTTAAGCGTTAATGATGTTTTTATGTCTTTACTAATGTCTTTTTAATGGTTCCATTTTATTGTATGAATGTGCCACAATTTATTTAACCAGGCTACTATTGATAGATATTTAGATTGTTCCCAATTTTCTCTTCCTTTTTTCTTTTTCCTGCTATTGCACCAAAATACGCTACTCTGTGTATATATGCAAGTGTATCGGTATGATATATTCTTAGAAATGGGAGGTATTTGATACCTTTGAGGCTTTGTGAATTTTTAATATTCATAGAGGTTGAACCTTGCTTCACAGTGTTAAAGCAATTTGTATGTCCTTTTTCAGAGAACTGTCTTTTCTTGTCCTCCCATTTTTCTATTGGTTTTTGTTAATCTAGTTTCTTACTAATTTGTTTTTTACGATATTTTACTAAAATGTGAGGTTGTGGGTTTTGTCCCTATGATTATACTTGTGACTGAGGATTTGGAGTTTATATGTATCAGAGTTTTCCTGACATATTTTTTTTTTTCTGGAGGGACTAGAGTGTAGATTTCAGACTATTGCCCATTTGGATTTTCTCTTGCAGAATTCCATTCTTATTGGAAAGTGGGGATAGAATTGTTTTTTCTTAATCATTTCTTCATCTTCTCTGACTCTCCTTAAGATTAGAAGACACAGAAAAGTCCCAGGTTGGACTCTGATGGAAACGGCTTCAGCGCTAGAGACCTAAGACCTCAGGCCTGGCTCCCCCTCTGTCTCCTTCCCTCGAAGCCTCAGCCCAGGGCAAACCCCTCGACAGGTCACAGACTCTCACCCAAGAACTTACAAAGCACTAGAAAATTGGGGTAGGGTCTAAGATACGGTTCCTCCAGACACCTGGCAGATGGGCCTTTGGAGCCTTGGCCCTTCCACTCTGGACGGCGCGGGTGGTGGGGGAGGACCGTCTATCGACTTGGCCTCTGGTTCTCGGGAAACTGAGAGAAAGCTGCTCCCTCTCGGAACTTAGTGATCACCACGCGCTTAGTTATCCCCAGAGGACATCTGGGACGGCCAGGACTGCCTGGGGTCGGGAGGGTCGGCGGGGATGAAGTTGGGGAACAAGGGAGGCAAGCGAGGAGTCGGAGGGATCGGGGGGGGGGCGGGGCTGCAGAGGCCGCGTCTCGCTCTCCGAAGAGGCGCCCATCAACCGCGGGATCCCGGCAACGAGCCGACCTCCCCGCATCCTGCCTCCCAGAACTCCAGGCGGGGCTCCGCGATCCCAGGTCGCAAACAGAGCCTCTTTCTACCGCACCGGATATTCCGCTGGTGGACCAACGAGCCCTTGCCAGCGCTTTGCTGGGTGGGGTGGGGGGACCTTCAGCCGCGCATTCCCACCACTTTCAGGAACTCTTTGGAAGGCAGAATGGTTTGCGTCTTTATCCTACCTGGGCAGTGTAAAGAAACTGAGCAAAAACGTTAGGCAGATCTTTAGAGAAAAGGTCAAGAGAGAATTCGGGCCCTGCAGAGCTCCTTCGTCAGGAGCCGGATCTACCCAAGGAGGAGAGGACGCGCGCTGACACTTACTGAGCACTTTGTGACCCAGACTAACAACCTGGAATTTGGGGGAATTTCAAGGTAGTCAAATGCCTCGGGGCAGTGTTTCAGATTTGAAAACAAGATACGCCTTCCCCAAGATTTTGTTATAAAGTTTTATCCCTTCGGTATTGTCAGAATTGAGGTATGGATTTGGTAAATCGAATTTTAAAGGTTTTTTGAAATTAGATAATGACATTATCTATTTCTTTCTTTTTTTTTTTTTTTTTTCCCAGCACGCGGGCCCCTCACTGCTGTGGCCTCTCCCGTTGCGGAGCACAAGCTCCGGACGCGCATGCTCAGCGGCCATGGCTCACAGGCCCAGCTGCTCCGCGGCATGTGGGATCCTCCCGGATCGGGGCACGAACCCGTGTCCCCTGCATCGGCAGGCGGACTCTCAACCACTGCGCCACCAGGGAAGCCCTATCTATTTCTTTTTCAGTCGAAAGACCTCTTTCCCAGGAGAGGCCTGCGGGGCTTTCTTACCTGATTTCTGATCAAACGATGTTTAACTTCTTGGTCCCCTTATTGCATTATTTCAGGTGAAGAAATGTTCCAATTATCCAAATATTCGCTTGAACGAGTGTAAGCCACATACTTGGGTTTAGGTGCTCGGCTCCAGGAAGAAGAGCTCCCCATCCCCACCCTCGGGACCCTTCTGCGCCTCCCTGGGGATGCCACTTCCCCACAACCCCACACTTCCTCTTTGGCCAGAGCCTGTCCTCCTGGGGGTCTTTTTCCAGTAGCCATCTCTTCCTCTGGAGGAGTGAAGAGAAGAGATCTAGGGAAGGATTTGAGGGCAGAACCGGTGTCGCTGGTGGCAGTCGGGGTGCTTGAAGCACACAGCTGCGGTGAGAAGAACCAGCTTTCTCACGGTGGCTCCCTCCACCCTGGACAGAGGGTCTGCGAACCTGGGGCCATGACCCACATGGGCTTTGTCCATGCTCCTGTGATACCAGGGGGAAACCACCGGCATCCTGATGTTTCCCAGCAACTGGTTGTTTTGATGCAGATGGTCTCCTATTAGCGTAATTCCCTTTTCGTGTGTGTGTGAGCACAATTTCAAAAAGCAAAGGAAACTGAGAAAGCAGGAACATTATTTGGTGGTTATGTAGTCCCAGTGGACAGTCCAGTCCTTTTCACTCCCCCCCCCCAAATTCAAGGTGGAGCTGAGAGGGGTTTTAAGCTTCAGTTTCTGAAATCATCATTGACACTCTGACATCAGTTTCTCCTTTCTTTGTCTTAATTTTTACTGTTTCCTGGAGCTCTTCTGAGACAGAATCTACACAGACAAGGGGACTTGTGGCGAGACAGAGGGTGAAGGAACCCTATTTTAGACCAACCGTGTTTCACAGAAAGCTGGCTCCGGGTCCAGAAGCATGCGGATGGGGGAGGGGGTGTGGGGGGAAAGGCCAAAAGCGTGGTGCACCGGAGTCCAGCCCCTGGGGGAAGTGCAGACTCACTGGCTGAGCCTTCACCCGGGCTCGTGGAAAGGACAGGCAGAGAAGTCTAGAAAGGCAAAGAAGTTAACGATGTTTGGCCGTCTGGGTACTTATCAGTGGGTCGGGGTCAGGCGGGGGCTGAGGCGACATGCTCGGGCAGACAGGGCCCGGGGTGGAGCTGCACAGGTGAGGAGGCTGGCCCCACCCGGGACGTGGCGGCTGGCTGGGCTAGGGGACAGTCCACCCCGGAGCCTCCAGGTGGGAGGAACGGGGTAGCTGGTGAAATATCAACCCCTTCTGGGTTCTGAAGTGGGGAGCCATTCCTCGGAGGTCATGGACTAGAAGAGCTGGGAGGCTGCTACCCTTTCCTCCCCGCATCCTGAGACTCACTTCCAAACCCTTTGAATCCGCAACCCCTGGCCTTTGGGACGGTGCAAGTTCGTGAGTTTACCCCGCCTCCTGGCTCCTTCTCTCCAAGGGCACAGAAGAGTCGCTCAGCTAGGTTGCGGGGGTGGGGTGGGTGGGGGGAGGTGAGCAGAAATCTCTAGCCACTGGACAGGGATGCACCAGGAAAGTCTTAAAGTAAACTGGGGGTGAGGTGGGGCGGATTATGAGAACCCCCTCTCCAGAGCCCTCAATTCTGACAGCGACTGGGGCTGGGGAGGGCCCCTCGGAGTCCTCCCACGCTCGAGCGAGCATCCGGGCTTAGCGGGCGGGCTTGGGAGGAAGGGCCGGGTCGCTAGAGGGATGCCTGGGAGGCTGGGGAGTCACAGAGGCAAGTCATTGGCAGGGCTGTGTGGGGTTTCCAAGGCTGGATTTCCTCACCCTCTGCCGCGCTCGGGGCCGTTGGCTGGGGGCCGGGCTCGTGTGCCTCCCTGCGGTGAATCAGGCTTCTGACCTCAGCGCCATCCCGGCCACACTCCAGAGGGTAAACATCCTCTCCACTTCGAAAACTGGTGGGACAAGAAAGCGAGGGGGTGGCTGGGAGAGGGAGGGAGGAAAGGAGAGAGACTGAGACGAGGGAAGGTTCTGAAATCCTCTCCCTCTTTCTCCTGCCAAGAATCCAGTGGCGGCCTTTCTTGAGGGTAGCCTTGCTGCCTGCTCGAGGCTGCAGAAGCAGCATCCCATGGGGCACTGTTTCTCTCCAGCTAGATAAAGAATTGGTTCTCTAGGCCCTCAGAAACGGGACTTGGAGAATGGTCCCAGCCTTGGGGGATGGGGGGAGCAGGAAAGGGCTGGCAGGTACCAGCTGGAGTCCCATCCCTCGAAGGACATCCTTCTGAAGGGACACTGGGCATCTGTGAAAGGTTAAGAGCACATACACAACAAGAGGAAATCCTCACTGTTTGGGGAGGGACTTAGTCACTAAACTTTAAGAACAGAGCTACTATGACTATCATTTTTAATGTTGAAGATGTGGAGGGAGCCTGTTTTGACTCTCAGCTCAAAGTCATTCTTGGGCCATGGGCAGAGTAGGGAGAAGCTGTGAGGTCAAACAGATCCAGCAGAGACCCGGATCCCTCTCCCCACCAGCTTCAGCAAGAGTCTTCATCTCCCTGAGCATAGCCTTCTCGGCTGCAAAAGGGGGACGATACTAACAGCTACAGTGTTGATGCTGGAATCATATCAACACGGTGTAGCCCAGGACTTTGCGTCAGCAAAAATGTCCCACCAGCCTCAGCTTCCTCTCAGACCTTGCTAAGGCCCCAATTACATGAGTCCCAGAAAAACCCTCAGCCACTTGCCCTCTGTCTAGTCCCAGCCAAGTGACTAGAATGATTGAGAAGTGAATTAAAGGAAAAGTAACATCCAACTCCACTCTTCTCCACAGCCCCCAGGGAGGAAGGAAGGAAGGAAGGAAGGAAAGAAGGAAGGAAAAAGGTAGGTGGGAGGGAGGGAGGAAGGAAGAAAGCAAGGAAGCAAGGAAAGGAGGGAGGGAGGGAAAGGGAGAGAGCTCAGTCCCCTTTCTTCTGGTGTCCAGGCTGTACTCCACCACACCAAGAGAGCCAGTGGCTCTGGGGAGAGACAGATGCTAGTAAATCACAGCTACCATGGGCAGAGACACCCCTAACAGTCTGTGTTTTACTCCGAGGATGAAAATAAGTCAGGAGAACAGCCAGGCTGAACACTCTTCTTGGGTTTAGGACATCAGAAGACCTTCCTTGAAACTTCCCTAGAGTATAACTTGGATGTAACTAAGCCCAGCTCTGTGAGGCTGAGGTTGCCCATTCCCACCCTGTCTTCATGGGAGTCCTTATGGGAGCAGCAACGGGACGGAGGTGACCACGCTGGAATGCCCAAGCTCTGTTCCCTGCGTGGGAGCACTAGATCTAAACACTAGAAACGAATTCCAAGCCCGAAGTGTAAGTTCAAGCAGTGGTGGTCCAGGAGTCCAAGGTCTCCCCTGGCTTTGGAGACATGGACTGTTCAGTCTTGAATCTGACACATATTGGTTTACTCCGCTTCTCAGGCTCAGTTTTCTCATCTGTAAACGAGGATAGTAGCCCCCTTATCAGGTGGTTTGGGGGATAATAAAGCTCGTTATGTGCTTTGCCCCAGGGTCTGGAACATCATATTTGTTAAATAAACAGCAGCGATGCGTACTGATTCGGATTCTCAAGTCCATACCGGAGGAAGCCAATTTCACGCCCCTGGGGAGTCGACTTGACTTCTCCGGCTTTGTGGGGCGAAGCCGGGAGAGGAGCGAGAGGGAAGCGCTTGGTAACCGGCTTTCCGGCCCTGCCATGAGCTTTTTCAGCGGGAGCTCAGGCGCAGCTCCCCCAGCCTCTGTCCTACTTCCGGCCCCGACAGATCCTCCTCCGACCCCGCTGGGGCGAAGGCCTGGCTTCTCTGCGGGGAGCCCTTTTGCCCGCCCGGTCCGGCGCCGGCGCCGGCGCCGGAGCCGGGATGCGCTCGGCCGGACAGCGCGCGTGAGGCGCGGCGTCGGGGAAGCAGGCTGGGAGTCATGGTCCACCCGCGATTTTTCCCCGCTGGGGAGTGCGGGGCTCAGCGCCCCGAATCAGTCGTACTGCTTGGGTTGCTTGGAACCGCGCTTCGGGTCTGGGTGGTGGGGAGCGAGGTTTTTACTCCGCGTGTCCTAATCTCCAGTTACCGGCAAATTCGCCCTGATGCGCCTTTCCGGGGCCGCGCCTTCTCGAACAGAAGCTCCAAACCAGCTCCGCACAGACCTCGCTCTCTCCTGTGGAGCCCCAGCCCCACTCTGCCTTCTAAGTCTTCTCTCCAGAGAAGGGGATGGAGGACTTGCTCCAATCACGCCCTCCACCTCCACTTTCCCGGGCCCCTTCAGACGGTGGCTTTTCCCTGCAGGGTCCCCAGAAGAGCAAATGAAAATGTTAGGGGGAGAAGGACTGGTTATAGGGTCCGAGTCCAATGAACGATTTCTCTTTCTTCCTCCTGTTCCTCCTTCCCCTCAAACAGTCATGTTGGAAAAATAATCAGGAAATTTCAAATAACCAGGAAATCTGCTGAGGAATGGGGACCAAGAAGGAAACAGCCAACCCAACAGCTGGCTTTTCTTTTCTCAATAGGAGCCCAGTCCGTCCATTAGATATGAATATAGCTACTGTGCAACTCTCCGTGAAATATAAATTTCCCAACCAGGTGGCAAGGGATATGAATTTTCATTGGGCCCTAGAGACACCAAGAGGCTGCAAGTCAGAAGAGGGTCTATTCAGACGATGTCCAAACACAACCAAATTTTAACATGAAAACCAGAGATCTTGATTCAGATCTTTCCTGTTTAAGTAAGGGGTGGGGGTCAGAAACACTATTGAAATATCCAAATAACTGAAAATATCTGTAAACAAATTGATCTCACTGGGCCTCCGTTTGTGTTGGTGGGTGTGGCAGACAGAATCGGGGAGGTCAGCTAGCTGTTTCCTGGTATAAAAACAAAAAGAACACCCTCTCCCTCCTTTGAGCGGCTGCTCATTTTCTCAGAAATGGAAAGAAAGAACTCAAGTCCCGTTTAGAGTGTGGGAGCTCTGCCTGTGATGGGACTGGGAACTGACATGGGAGAGTTTGGGGTGGAAAGGCAGAGGGGATGAGAAGTGCAGCAGACACTGAGTCAGAGGCCCTGAGACAAAGTCCAGGCTCTTTGTCTTTGGTGTCCCCTAGCCTCAGTTTTCTCATCTGCAAGATGGGGATAATGCTGATCTACAAGACTGCTGTGAAGAACAAACAATGTAATACATGTGAACATGCTTGATCATTATCGGACTTTCCTTGGCCTGTGCCAAATTCAAAGGGGATCATGGCAAGGAGAGCAAGGGTCCAGCTTGTGCCCCAGCCTGGGGATGGATATGAGTGTCCCCATGGCTACTTGATGCCCTGACACCTGGGTTTGGCTGGCTCAGTCTCACCCTCTACCAGATCCAAGGGGAAGTGAAAGTCCATCACAGCGGGCTGCCTCAGCTCCTGTTTGCTTTGGCCACGTTGTGATGGCCCTGCGTGGTTTGCCAGCAGGATTTGGGTGTTTGCTCTCCCGCCTGGCATGACTGAGGAGGCAGCGGGCATTCTGCTCCCAATTATCATGCGGACCAACGTTGCTCACAGCAAGGGAACCTCGGTGCCGCCTGCTTGGACTTCCTGCTGCTTCCGCCCCTTTCTCAGATGGGCAGGGTCCCTTTTTATTATCATTCCTAAGACTCCTAGGCTTGGGGAAGCAGGGTGTTAGAGAGACACCATAGTCTTTCCCTTTAAAATGGCTGATGAATGGATAAAGAAGATGTGGTACATATATACAATGGAATATTACTCAGCCATAAAAAGGAATGATATTGGGTCATTTTTAGAGATGTGGATGGATCTAGAGACTGTCATACAGAGTGAAGTAAGTCAGAAAGAGAAAAACAAATATCGTATATTAACGCATATATGTGGAACCTAGAAAAATGGTACAGATGAACCGGTTTGCAGGGCAGAAATATAGACACAGATGTAGAGAACAAATGTACGGCCACCAAGGGGGGAAAGTGGCAGGGGGTGGTGGTGGTGGTGGGATGAACTGGGAGATTAGGATTGACATGTATACACTAATATGTATAAAATGGATAACTAATAAGAACCTACTGTATAAAAAAATAAAATAAAATTCAAAAAATAAAATAAGATGGCTGTCCAAGTAGTACATACTCAAGAATTAAGAGGAGCCAGGAAATAAGCCAGCAAAAGAAATCAGACAGAGAGCTGAAGACACCAAGCACCAAATCTAGATTTTTAAAATTAAATCCTAGATTTTGGCTTTCTTTCCTCATGCTTTTTGGGGACAGTAGATGTTCAGGAGTAAAGAGGAAGAGGGGGCTTGATGAAGGCCACCCCAGAGCAGTCAGGGCCCATGGTTTGGGAGAGTCTTGGCGGAAGCATGATTAGTAGGTGCCTGGTGGGAAAAACACAGGCTTAGAACAATCCCTTCCCACCTCAAGGCAGCTCCTGGAGCTTCTCACCACCTCTCCAGCACACAGCATGTTCTCAGGAGACGTGAAATACCCTCCCCAGGACACATGGCCTGATCGGCTTTCCCAGGCTGCTGGTTAATAACAAGAGTCATGGCTGGAGAATGCAAAATAATTGAAAGCAATGCTTAGTAAATTGCAGTTTCAAGGTCTTCATTGCCTTCCTAACAATTTGCAAAACCCGTTTTATTGCTTTTTTAGATTCCTTGAGTTGAAATGCCACTGTGTGCTGTAATTAAGCTAAGTGATATGCCAGCTGTGAAGACAAGGGTTGGGAATGATTACATTCAGCTCATGTAATCAGTCAGTATGGGTTGGGGAGGACACGGGGACAGCTGCCAGTCTGCCTGCCTCCCACTCCCTGCCAGGGTGGAGGGAAAACTGGAATCTGAAATGGCTCTTTTAAGGCTAGGGAGAGCTACCCAGCCTGCTTGAGGTGGGCTGGGGCTGTCCAGTGGGATGAGCCAGGGAAGTGGTTCCCAAACTTGGCTGTGCCTCTGGACCCTCTGAGGGAGCTTTCTAAATCCAGGTCAACAACGCCCCTCACCCCAGCCAGACTGACTACTTTCGTGTGATGGGTGGGGGCACAAAGATCTTTTTTTTTTTTTTTTTTTGCGGTACGCGGGCCTCTCGCTGTTGTGGCCTCTCTCGTTGCGGAGCACAGGCTCCGGACGCGCAGGCCCAGCAGCCATGGCTCACGGGCCCAACCGCTCCGCGGCATGTGGGATCTTCCCAGACCGGGGCACGAACCCATGTCCCCTGCATCGGCAGGCGGACTCTCAACCACTGCGCCACCAGGGAAGCCCCACAAAGATCTTTTAAGCTGCCTGGAGAACCTACCCAGTTCTGAGCCTGGAGAACCTACCCAGTCCAACATGGCTACATTTAACAACTTTGTCTTTAGGAAATCACTTTTGTATTTGGAAACGTTTCCTTCAGTGCTGCTCTTCTAAATCCATCTGGAGACAGACAGAAACTCATCCATCTGCTTTATGAAACAATTACCCTGATCTCCATCCCCCAAAGCTCCTACTCCCAAAGTTCCTATTTTCTTTTGAGGGACTCGGTTCTTTTGAAGCCATCTTTCTTCTTCTCGTTTCCTTTTCCCCTCCATTCATTCAGCTGCTGTGTCCAAGCTCGACGATGTTTTTCTCACCTGTCTCCCTTTCTTTCCCACAGTCAGCCATCCTGCTAGAGGCTGCAAGGGCTTGAAATCCGGGTCATTGTATGAGCCTCCTAATCTCTCTCCCACCTTCATTCTCTTCCCTTGCCAATCCTCCGTTCTACCATCTACTATGAGATTCACCTTTCTAACACTTAATAAAGTCTCTCTTCCATTCAAAAACCTTCAGTGATTTCCCACTGCCCACTGAATTAGGTCACCACCTCCCAGGATAACATTTTAGACTCTTCACGATATCAGTTCATTCAGCAAGTATTTACCAAATCCAATCACGTCCTAAGCACCAGGCTGAAAGCAGGGGATACAAAGAAGTAAAGACATGGTACAGTGCAATGGAGACAGCCACACAAACAAGTTCACCATCATGAAGGGTACAATAATGACAACATAAACAGAGAGCACCTGGGTCTCCAATGTCTTCTTTTAAACTCTCTCTCTATCGTCATCTTCCAATTTTCCTTTCTGATCCAGCCAAATTGGACTAGAGCCTACTTCTTAATCATGTTCAGGGTTGTTTTTATTTTCTTCCAGGACTTAATACCTCAGTCCCACACCTCATATACACTTTTAAAAATCCTATTTATAGGGAGAAGATATATGTAGATGATATATCCAGTAAGGGGTTAATATCCAATATATATAAAGAAATAGCACACAACTCAATAGGAAATTTTTTTTTAAATCCAAACAATCCAATTTAAAAAATGAGCAGAGGACCTGAATAGCCATTTTTCCAAAAAAGACATACAGATGGTCGACAAATGAAAAGATGCTCAGCATCACTAATCATCAGGGAAATGCAAATAAAAACCACAATGAGACATCACCTCACACCTGTCGGAATCCCTACTATCAAAAAGATGACAAATAACAAGTGTTGGTGAGGATGTGGAGAAAAGGGAACCCTCGTGCACTGCTGATGGGAACATAAACTGGTGCAGCAACTATGGAGAACAGTGCAGAGGTCACTCAAAAAATTAAAAGTAGAACTACCATATGATCCAGAAATTCCACTTCTGGGTATTTACACAAAGAAAATGAAAACACTAATTAGAAAACATATATGCACCCCTATGTTCATTGCAGCATTATTTACAATAGAACAGTTACGGAAGCAACCTAAGTGTCCATCGATAGATAAATGGATGAAGAAGATGTGGTATACATACACAATGGAATATTACCTAGCCATAAAAAGGAACGAAATCTTGCCATTTGTGACCGCATGGATAGTTCTAGAGAGTATTATGCTAAGTGAAATAAGTCAAAGACAAAGACAAATACCAAATTTTTTCACTTATATGTAGACTAAAAAACAAAACAAATGAACAAACAAAATAAAACAGAAACAGACTTATACTGGTGTTCACCAGAGGGGAGGAAGTTGGGCTAAATAGGTGAAGGGGATTAAGAGAAACAAACTTCCAGTTATAAAATAAATAAATCACAGCGATGTAATGTACAGCATAGGGTATGTAGTTAATAGTATTGTAATAACTTTGTTTGGTGACAGATGGTTACTACATTTATGGTGGTGATCAATTCATAATGTGTGTAAACATTGAACCACTATGTTGTACACCTGAAACTGATATAACATTGTGTGTCAACTATATACATCAATTTTTTTTTTTTGAGGTACGCGGCCTCTCACTGTTGTGGTCTCTCCCGTTGCGGAGCCCAGGCTCCGGACCCGCAGGCTCCGGATGCACAGGCTCAGCAGCCATGGCTCACGGGCCCAGCCGCTCCACGGCATGTGGGATCCTCCTGGACCGGGGCACGAACCCGTGTCCCCTGCATCAGCAGGCGGACTCTCAAACACTGCGCCACCAGGGAAGCCCATACATAAATTTTTAAAAAATGTTTTGCTTTGTTTTTTGCCACACATGCACGGCATGCAGAACTTCCCCGACCAGGGGTTGAACCCATGCCCCCTAAGTCCTAAAAAAAATTTTTGTAGAAGAAAGGGATTTGAACCTAAATTTTTTTGAACCTAAATTTTTATACAAAACTTCACGCAAAGGCAAATAAATCATCTCTGAAATGGAAAACTTTCTTACATTAAAAATCTTTTTAATAAAAAAAAGTCCATTTATCTTTTTCTGTCACCTCAAATATCACCTCTTCTATTGAAGCAGGCTTGATCCTCGCAGCTGGGTGTGAGAGTGTTTCCTTCTCATCCACCGATGCTCTTTTTCAGTGGCACTTAACTCAGGCTAGTTGTCCGTGGACCTGTCTTACCCGACTGTGCACTCCAAGGAGGCAAGGACCACCACAAGCATTTTTTGTCCCCCACGAGCATTCAGCAGACAGCTATGGCTGAACGGGCAGTAGGCGGGTGGGGCTAGAAAGGCAGACTACTATTGTGCCTTCTCATTGGACAACTCAGAGCCGTTACAGTCTCTATAGGCAGGACCAGCTACCTAATTTGGTGGGCCCAGTGCCAAATGAAAATACAGGACTCCTCATTGAAAACTTATTCACAATTTCAAGATGGTAACAGCAGAGCATTAAACCAAACGCAAGGCCCGTCCTAGTGTGGAGCACTGTGTGACTGCCCAGGAAGCTGACCCTGTCTCTAGGATCAAAATTGTCCCTTAGAAAGACAAATAATTCTGACTTCACCTTATTAAAAGACTTCCTTTTTATCAGCTCAGGAACCTTGACTGGCTGGGGCTGGTGACTAGGGAGAAAAGGGGAAAGATACAGAGCTTCCAGGAAGCCCCATTTCAGCAAGTCTTACATCTTTTGTCTGGGCCAGACTATGACCTATGGCAATCTGATAGTGACAGTGGCATCAGGAAAGGGCTGGTGAAAGGGGGTGAGGTGACAATTAAGCTTTTACTAGCCTGCCCAGTGGGAACGAGGGCTTCCTTCTTCTGGTATTCAGGTGGGCCTTGAACTACTACTAAAAAGAACCCTCTACCAGGAGTCCTTGATAATCAGGCCTAGGTCGGGATAAAGGTGGTGTGTCTTTGTGTGTGTTTCACAGCTGGACACAAATGGCTAGAGCCTAACTTCTCCATTCAATATCTTGGATAATTAAAGTCTTTTGCCTGAAGGGTACTGTAGGCTTCAAGTATCTCAGAATCCCCTGACATCCTTGAGGCCAGAGATTCACCCCATTGGGAATCCATCAAGCAAAGTGAGTCAACATTGCAAAGCAGATGCTTGACTTCAGACCTCACCCTCCTTCCTCCTCTTCTGCTCCATACTCCTCCTCTAAAGCTCATCCCAGAGATCTAACTCAGGAAGAGCAAGTGAGGCAAAAAGCTTGGCTCACATCCCTGGAGAGGGTAGAGAATGAACTGGCAGACAAACTAAGATGTTACACCTTGAGTCTAGCCAGGCCCTATGCCAGCCAGAGACATGGCAGCCATGGTGCCCCCAAAAGGGCCACCTCAGGCTGAGGGCTCCCAGCAAGGAGGACAAGGCTTATTGAAGGCCACTCATCCAAAAAAATTCTTCAAAGCCTCCTGACACATTTGGAGCTCTCTTAATGAGAGGTGCTCAGAACTCTCTCTCCCACCCGCCCCTTCCCATTCTCACTCTGGATCAGGCTCCTCATCCTGGCATGGAGCATGGCAGTTTATTTGATTAACGCACACTTGAGGGGAAGATGCATCATTTCTGCAGGTCAGTGGAAGAAACACCTGCAGACAGGGTACTCTCACCTCACCTCTGTCTTCATGAGCAATTTGAGTTAGGCTGGTAAGGGAGATAGCCAGAAGATGTTTGCGCACTGAGGTGCTGGCATAGGAGGAGGTCTGGTCTTTACCTGATGAAGTTACAACCGCCTCAACTCCCTTACTCAGGGCTCAGAGTTCTCCATCAGGCTTAGCCCTTTGTCTTTTCTCTCTGGAGTTGAAGACAAACTGACACTGGCCTGTTGGTGCCCTGAGGGCTTTGGACTCCTGGAAATTGTGAGTCCTTCTCTGCAGCACTCCTCCCTTCATGTTGCTCTATCCTTGGGAGTGTTCTGGATGACAGTGCTATACGAGGGACCCATAGGAATGTCACTAGTGGGGCAACTGGGGTGTGTCCTGGGCAGCACCAGTAACTCCCAGAAGTCATGGTCCTCCAGCACTGTAAGCTAACTGGGGGTGGGGGGGCGGTCACAAAAGGCAAGGCTATTAGCCTCAGGGTGCGCTAAGGGGAGGTAGTCATAAGACCAGGATGTCTAGACGAGGAAATAAAACTCAGTTGCTTCTATGGGCATTGTAGACACTGTAGGAAGAAACAAATCATTTCCTGGGAGTAAGAGGAGGAAAGGGACACAATGGCAGAGATCCAGTCTGATTCTGGAAAGAAAAAAGAAAAAAAGATTTTTCTTAGATTTTCCTTTAAAATGGCTTCTAGAATATTCAAGCCAATTAACTCATCATCGCCTAATGGGTCAGGAGGCACTCAGGTGATTCACATCCACAGTAACCAGAAACTTTATTTTTTTTTAACATCTTTGTTGGAGTATAATTGCTTTACAATGCTGTGTTAGTTTCTGATGTATAACAAAGTGAATCAGCTATACGTATACATATATCCCCATATCCCCTCCCTCTTGCGTCTCCCTCCCACCCTCTCTATCCCACCCCTCTAGGTGGTCACAAAGCACCGAGCTGATCCCCTATACAACATTCATCTTCCTGCATCCTTACAGCCCCAAACATTTGATATGGATCATTTAAAAGCTGGCCACAGACAACAAGTGGTAGCAGTTAAGAGTACAAACTTAGCTTCTGGTATCTATGTGCCCTTGGGCACGTTACTTAACTTCTCTAAACCTTGGTTTCCTCATTTGAAAAGAGAGAATAACAACAGTACCTACCACAAAGGGTTGCTTTGAGGATTAACATACTGTATGCAAAGCTTTTAGTGCACCAAAAGCAAGTGTCCAGAGTGCTGGGCTCAATACCATCAGCACGGTATCTTCATCACCATCACCATCATCATCGTCATCATCACTGCAGCTACCAGTTATTCAGTAGGGTGTCAGGCACCCTTCTTTAGCAAGCTTTAAACCATCCTTAAAATCCTACAAAATGGCCTATTTATCCCCTAAATAAGTGGCCCACCCACTATGAAAGTGGATCCCAAGGAAGGATGATGAGATTATAGAGATTTAAGCAGAAAAATGGAGGAAATTGTCAGAGGTCCATTCCTCACATGGGTCAGGATGCGATCTAAGTTCATGGCAGAGTGGTAAAGAGGAAGAAATATCAGGCTATGTTGTCCAGAGCCCACCACTCGTGTGAGTTTGGGCAAATCATTTAATGTCCCCGAACCTTGATTCTCTTCATCTGCAATTTGAGGATAAAGTAATAATGTCTGCCTTGCCAAACTCACAGCACCGACCTGAGGATTATATGAGATACGGTACATAAACTTGATGTGTGGAAGGTTTTATTATCACACCTACCAAGAAAGCCTGTGATCCATAATGTGGACTTCTGCTCCGCTCTTTCCCTCTTTTGTTCAACCATTATTTACTATGCAGAAGCCCTATTCTCACACCACATCCTGCTCCATTTGTAAATCAATGTGTTGATAGGCATTCTGCTGTATATAATCAGACTTGTATGTGTCAGTCCTTTGCAACCTGGCTAGTTGGGAATTTTTAGAAGCCATTATTTGATCTAAAAGCAGAGGACCAGCTCTGAGATCTGGTGACTCCACATGGTATTCTAGGAAGCCCTGCTTGGTCTTGGCCATCACTACTTCCTACAGAAATGCCTTCACTAAAGAGCCATTTATTATTCTCAGCTCTAACTGAAGCCTAATATTAAAAATGCCATTTGAAAGAACAATAGTGTCACTTTAAGAGCTTGAGGGTTGGGAATCAGCAACATCTGACTCAAATCCTTTCTCCACCACTGTGGAACCTCCTGAATGTTAAGCCTTATGCTCTTTGAGCCCCAGTTTTTTCTTTTCTGAAGTGTACAGTTATGATTAGAATTAAATTAGATAAAATATATATATATTTAGAGGAGTGCTGGCACCTAGAGAGTATGCTACCAAAAAGAAAAAGGGTAAATTTTACCATCATTAATATTCGTTAGAAGACATGTCAATACCTTCAGCCATTATCCACCATGGATGGTAGTAAGTCTATAATAGCAAGTGACCACATGACAAACTGCTCTTAGAAATTAGAGGCAGGGAAAGAAGTCTCCCCTAAAGAATCACCTATTTACTAGATGAGTAAACTTATCTTTACTCATTTAGGAGAAAATATCGAAACCTTCTCTGCTTACAAAATCCCAGAGCTTCTCATGGAATCTGAACCCAAGCTGACTTTGCTAAAGAATGGCATGAAGAAGCAGCATCCCGTGTCAGAGCTGTTCGCCAAGGTTCCACTGAGGGAGAAGCTGTCCTTGTCCCCAGCTCACTACAACCCAGAGCTGGCGCTGAGTGACCGGTCATGTGAGTGCCAGTGTGTACAGGGATGTCCAAGAGCTCAGTGTGGGGTGGGGGTGGGAGGATGAAGCCCCTGCCTTCAGAGAGACCCCAGTGTGATGGTGGAGGCATAGTCCATGTCCTTAAGGAGTCTCTATTCTGACTGGGGAGACAACAAAGTCCAAGACAGAATGCTATGTTTGGCTTTTTCTGTCCAGAGACAAATTCAATGGTCATTACAGGAAGCACTTTATCCCATCCTTTCAATGTAATTATCTCTTCCCTTTCCCTGTGTGGCTTCTGATCATTATAACTTCATTTTAACAGTCATATTAAATACAAGTTTTTATTGTAATCTGCTACATGATCCCCCTTTCTAAAAGTAGGAGCATAAATAACTTAAAATTCTGGAAAATTATGAACCGAAGACAGTGGGGGTAGGTTTGAGCCCCATCAGGATTGGGGAGTTTTGTTCCTATAACAGGCCCACAGGTCAGGCCTGGCCGTCACAGGTTCCTCTGCCCAGGCCTGGGTCTAAACACAGGACAGTCTTCACTACCACACCTGAGATACTTCCTTGAAAGGCAAATTCCCAGTGGCCTGTCCCAAATCTCTTGTGTCAGGATTTCCAGAGGTGTGGCCTTGGAAACTACAGGCTTCACAAGGAGCCCCATATGATTCATATCATCTGGGAAGTTTAGGAAACACCAGGCCCAGTTTTTCTCTGATGGTGGTAAGAGGACCAACAGAATCACCTAGAGGAACTTCTTAAAATGCAGATTCCTGGGCCCCCAGTAGGACCTACTGAATAAGAATTTCCAGGAGCTGGCCTTGGAATATGCATTTTTATGAGCACCCAAAATGATCCCTATGGGCTGATGTTCACTCGCCAGCCCTTCTGCAGTGTGAGCTACAGGTCACGAGGGGGTCAGGTCAGACTGGTCACAGTCTGCTTTAGGTGGCTGGCAGGAGTGAGGGAGATGAGTAAAATGTATCTCCTTCCATAAGCAGCCAAGCAGCACAGACCCCTCCACCACAGGCAATACTACGTTGTAGAGTTCTCCTAAGTTTTTACATATCACCTTCCTTTAGAAGCACTAACTTTCTGACAGAGGGCTCCCTTGCTCTCTCTTTGGTCCTTTTACACAGTGGAATCAAAGCTTAAGGGTCTTTGTTTCCAGATCTTCTCAGGCGCCACTATCCTGTTGTTCCGTGCCCTCAGTACACTCCATCACAGGGCCAGCTCTCAGGGCAAGTGACCTGGACCTAGGCCAGGCTGGCAGAGCACGAAAGGTGTGGAAATCAACCCTTCATGGTTGGCATGGTTCTACTTAGGGGACCGGCATTAGCGACTGTCTCAATTTCAGCCATGAGTGGAAGACAAGGCTAAGTGTACCTAAAGCAGTGGGGCTGGACCAGTCATAGCAGAAATATACATTGCAAGGGGGTCACATTTTGACTGAGGTTAAGTCTGAATTGTCTACTTACCTGTATGTATTTATGAATCCATCAGTCCACCTACCTACCCAACATTCCAGAAGTATATGTATAGTGCCTGCCAATGCACCAGACACATGAAGGGAATATGGATGGGCCTACCTAGTTCCTCTCACATCCTCTTTGGCCAGAGGTCAGGCAGTGGCTGTACGCTTCCTCATCCTGTATACACCGGTCTCGCACAGCACCTGTATGGCTTCTGCCAGGCCTTGGATCCAGTCGGGCTGCAGTGGCAACCACCAGCAGGTCATTCAGGGAAACAGCATGGCTGTGAGAATTCTGCAAGAGGAGGAGGGCGGGCACATCCAGCTGCCTCTTCTCGCCAGAGCTTCGGCTGCAGAAGTAGCACTTCCGGGGCAGGGAGGGATTTTCTGGAAAGGCAAAGGCATTGGCATCATCAATCTGTGCTGCTGGACTCCGCACAAATTCCTGGCGAAGGCCACCTCCCACTAGGGTCTCCCACTGAAAAGTGGCGGAAGCTGCTGAATCAGAATCAGCCATTGTGCCTTTCCTCCAAACAGTTTCTCTTCCCTGTTTTTTTTTTTTTTTTTTAAACTTAACACCCCCAACTTGTACAGGCTCAGCTGAGTGGGCCTCATCTGAATGAGAACAGGAAACATTAAAGAGGGTACTTAGACATAGCTCTACTTTTATCATTTTTTTGCTTTCCCAATAAGACTAGAGACTCCCTAAGAACAAAAACTATGTCTCCGCCATCAGACTGGGGTCTCCCTGAAGGCAGGGACTACAGTCCTCCTCAGACGGGGCACTCCCCAAGATTAGGACAGGTTCTGTTGGTTTCTCCATCCCCTAAGCTCTTCGCACATCCCTGTACACTGGCACTCACGTGACTTTTCACTCAGCACCAGCTCTGGGTTGTAGTGAGCTGGGAACAAGGACAGCTTCTCCCTCAGTGGAACCTTGGCGAACAGCTCTGACACGGGATGCTGCTTCTTCATGCCATTCTTTAGCAAAGTCCAGCTTGGGTTCAGACTTCTTGAGAAGCTCCGGGATTTTGTAGGCAGAGAATTGTTTGATAATTTTTCCTGGATGAGGTGCCAAGGCATCTGCTGCTGCTTGCGTTTAAAGGAGGCGCCCCTGTCCATCTCTGAGCTACTACACTCAGAGCTGGTTCCCATGGTCACCCCTAGTAGAGACTGAGGGGTATCTGAGACCTGGGTGGTGGATTCTGGGAAGGTTTCTACTGAGGTTAGAGGCTGAAAAAGAAAATGGTCCAAAATGAGATTGTGGAAAGCAAAGGGCTCCCTCCTATGCCATTTTTAATTAAAACAAACAGATGAAGAGCTGAGGTCATGAGCAGCAAGAAAGATTTTGGTTAGAACAGTTTCTTCCTCTGGAGGTCTTTAAACATGAGATAGATTTTATTTATTTATTTATTTTTTATTTTATTTTATTTTATTTATTTATTTTTTTTTGCGGTATGTGGGCCTCTCACTGTTGTGGCCTCTCCCGTTGTGGAGCACAGGCTCCGGACGCGCAGGCTCAGCGGCCATGGCTCACGGGCCCAGCCGCTCCGCAGCATGTGGGATCTTCCCAGACCGGGGCATGAACCCGTGTCCCCTGCATCGGCAGGCGGACTCTCATCCACTGCGCCACCAGGGAAGCCCCTATTATTTTTTTTTAACATCTTTATTGGAGCATAATTGCTTTACGATGGTGTGTTAGTTTCTGCTTTATAACAAAGTGAATCAGTTATACATATACATATGTTCCCATATCTCTTCCCTCTTGCGTCTCCCTCCCTCCCACCCTCCCTATCCCACCCCTCTAGGTGGTCACAAACCACTGAGCTGATCTCCCTGTGCTATGCGGCTGCTTCCCACTAGCTATCTATTTTACGTTTGGTAGTGTATATATGTGCATGCCACTCTCTCACTTTGTCACAGCTTACCCTTCCCCCTCCCCATATCCTCAAGTCCATTCTCTAGTAGGTCTGTGTCTTTATTCCCATCTTACCCCTAGGTTCTTCATGACCTTTTTTTTTTTTCTTAGATTCCATATATTTGTGTTAGCATACGGTATTTGTTTTTCTCTTTCTGACTTACTTCACTCTGTATGACAGACTCTAGGTCCATCCACCTCACTACAAATAACTCAATTTCATTTCTTTTTATGGCTGAGTAATATTCCATTGTAAATATGTACCACATCTTCTTTATCCATTCGTTTGTTGATGGACACAAAGGTTGCTTCCATGTCCTGGCTATTGTAAATAGAGCTTCAATGAACATTTTGGTACTTGACTCTTTTTGAATTATGGTTTTCTAAACATGAGATAGATTTTAAACCCTGGAGACTGGTAATCAGAGAAATAGGTATTATTTCACAGCTATTAGACTGGCAAAAATTAGAAAGCTGGATATCAGTGTTGGTGGGAATGGGGGGGCTGTCTCATGCACTGCTGATGAGAATGTAGGCTGGTCCAGCCATTCTGGTGAACCATCTAGAAATACTTGGCTAGATAATATTGTAAATACCTTGTGACCCAGCAATTCTGCTCCTAGCTATATATGCTAAATAAGTTATTAGACTGCTCCTTTTAAACAAGTACACCAAGGTTCCCAGCAACATTATTCACAATAGCCAAAAGTGGACACAACCCAAATGTCCACCAACAAATGAATGGATAAAAAAAATGTGGTGTATACACACAATGGAATATTATTTAGCCTTAAAAAGGAAGGAAATTCTGATACACGCTACAACATAAATGCACTTTGAACACATTATGCTAAGTGAAATAAACCAGACACAGAAGTACAAATATTGTATGATTCTATTTATATGAGCTACCTAGAGTCCTGATAGAGACAGAAAATACGACAGAGAGGAAAAAATAAGGCAGGAAAGATATCTGAAGAAATAATGGAGAGAAACTTCCCAAATTTGGTGGAAGACATCAATTTACAAAACCAATAAGCTCAAGAATCCTAAATAGGATAAATACAAATAAAACTACATCATATTGCATTTCAAGTTGCTGAAATTCAGAGATAAAGAGAGCAGCCAGAGAAAAATGACACATTACATATGTGGGACAATGATATGAATATAGTTAATTTCTCATTAAAAAAGAAAAAGAAAAATATCAGAAGAACTGGAACAGCATTTTTAAAGTGCTTCAAGAATAATGTTAACCCAGAATTCTAGGTCCAAGAAAAATCTCCTTCAAAATGAAGGCCTTTAAAGAAAGACATTTTCAGATAAACAAAAACAGAAAATTCATCACCAGTATACAGATGTGCACTACAATAAATACTAGTAATATATGTTAGTACAAAAGAGAGAATAAGTTTCCCATACTTAAAATTAAGTACAACGTTACCTCTAAGTAGATTCTGACAAGCTGAAGGTGAATATTGCAATCCATAGAATAACACCCCCCCAAAAGGCAAAAAGTTATAACTAAAAAGATGATGGAGAAATTAAAACTAATAAATACTCACTTTTTGATTAATCCAAAAGAAGGCAGAAAAGGAGGAACATGGGGAAAAAGCAGAAACAGAAAAGATGTATAGAAAACAAACAGAATTTCAGCCCTAAATCGTATTAGTAACTACATTAAATGAAAATGGAGTAAACACTCCAATTATAAGGCAGATGTTGTCACACTGGATAAGAAAGCAAGACCCACTTATGTCTGTGTATAAGAGAAATCCTTTAAATATAATGAGAAAAGTGAGTTGAAATTAAAAGAATTTTTAAAAAAAGATATACCATGCAAACACTAACCATAACCAGCTGGAGTGGTTATATTAATATCAAACAAAATAAATTCTCGGACAGGGAGTATTACCTGGGATAAAGAAGATTTTATCATTTCATGATGATAAAAGGGTCACTACATCAAAAAGACAAAATAATTATAAATGTGTACCTAAGAAAAGAGCTTCCGAACACATGAAACAAAAATTGACAGAACAAAATGTAGAAATAAACAAATCCACAATTGGGGCTGAGATTTTTAACATCCATCCCTCAGCAACTGATATAAAAAGTAGAAGCCAAATCAGTCTAGATATGGAAAATCTGAGTGACGCTGTCAACCAGAGGGACCTAATTGATTCATAGAACCCTATACTCAGCAACTGTAGAACACACATTCTTTTCAGGTGCACATGAAACATTCATCAAGATAAATCATTTGCTGGGCCGTAAAATAAGTCTTGATAAATTTTAACAAAGCATTTCTACTAATTGCAAAGGAATTAAATTAGAAATTAATAACCATAAGATATCTAGAAAATCCCTAAATATTAAAAAATTAAACAGTATACTTCTAGATCACCCATGGAACTAGAATGAAATCACAAGGAAATTAGGAACTATTTCAAACAATGATAATAAAAATGCAACATATCAAACTTTGCAGTATGCAGATAAACTAGTGTTTACAGGGAAATTTATAGTGCTAAACACATATTAGAAAGGAAGAAAGGCTTACAATAAATAATCTAACTTTCTACTTTAAAAGGCTGGAAAATGGTGATCAAATTAAACTAAAAGCTAGTAGAAGAAAAAGGAAATAATAAAGACAATACTGGAAAGCAAGGAAATAGAAAATAAACCATAGAGAAAATCAACAAAGCTTAAAGCTGGTTCTTTACTTAATAAAATGGATAAGCCCATAGTAAGATCAAGATAGAAAAAAGAGGAAATAGAAATTGCTTTTATCATCCATGAAAGAGGGGATATCACTACGGATCATGCAGACATCAAAGGGATAAGGAAATTTAAAACAATGAGAAGGAACAGTAGTCTTGGTTCTGGCTGAGATGGATTAAGCATATACTGCGTCTGTATCTCCCACTGACTGTTCCTATAAAACCTGCACAGAATGCATGCACAGAGTAGCTACCCGACAATTCTGAAAAGTAAACAGTAGCAGGCAGATTGAAGAAGATGAGAATTTAAAGTACCAGCAAGAGAGCAGTGAGTCTACTGTTTTTCCTCCAGTATGCTCTGACCTGAGCTCAAGGCAATTCAAAACTCAAAAGTGGCTACTGGGGAGTAGACAGAGAAAGCTCTACGAGAAGCCCTATAGCTGTGGCTCAAAGACCTTTTTTTCTTCTTTTCTTTTCTCCGCTCTCTGTACCCCCATGTCCATGATGAAATCCTGAGGTGGATTTCGGTAATTAATAGAACTCAGTGATTAACAGAACTAGTGTACAGAAAATTAATGAGAATATAGAAGAACTGAACAACATCAGCAACCAAACAGATCTAATTGACTCACTACCCAACAGCAGCAAAACAGACATTCTTTTGAAGTGCACGTGAAACATTCTCCAAAAGAGACCATATTCTGAGCCATAACATAAACTTTAATGAATTTAAAAGAACTGAAATCATATAAAGTATGTTCTCTGACGATATGGAATTAAAGTAGAAATCAGTGACAGAGAAACACCAGGAAAATCTCCCAACAACTGAAAATTCAACAACACATTTCTCAATTGCCAAGATATGGAAGCAACCTAAGTATCCATCAACAGACGAATGGATAAAGAAGATGTGGTCTATATTTACGATGGAATATTACTTAGCTATAAAAAAATGAAATTTTGCCATTTGCAGTAACATGGATGGACTTAGAGGACATTCGGCTAAGTGAAACAAGTCAGACAGAGAAAGACAAATACTGTACGATATCACTTATATGTAGACTCTAAAAAATACAACAAACTAGTGGATATATATATATATATATATATATATATATATATATAAGAAGCAGATTCACAGATATAGAGAATAAACTAGTGGCTACCAGTGGGGAGAGGGAAGGGGTGAGGGGCAATATAGGGGTAGGGGATTAAGAAGTACAAACTATTAGGTACAAAATAAGCTACAAGGATATATTGCACAACATGGGGAATATAGCCAATATTTTACAGTAACAATAAATGGAGTATAAGCTTTAAAAACTGTGAATCACTATATTGTATACCTGTAATTTATATAATATTGTACAGCAACTATACTTCAATAAAAATAAATTTTTTAAATTAAAAGAAACCCCTGCATTTCTAAATAACCCATGGGTCATAAAGAAAATCTCAAGTGAAATTATAAAATATTTTGGACTAAATGAAAATGAAAACATATCAAAATTTGTGGTATCTAGCTAAAGTTGTTCTTAGAAATTTATAGCATTAAATGTTTGTATTAGGGAAGAAGGTCTTAATCAACATTCTAAGCTTCCCCCGTAAGAAATTATAAAAAAGAAAAGAAAAATAATCCAAATCAAGCAGAACATAAGTATTAATAAGGGCAGAAATCAGTGAAAAAAATTGGAAAATAATAGAAAAAAAAATGAAACAGAAACCCAGTTCTTTGAAAAGAATTAACTGATAAACTCCTAGCAACACTTACCAAGAAAAAAAAGAGAGTGAAAGAACAAACAAATTACCCATATCAGGAATGAAAGAGAGGGTATCACTACAAACTCTGCAGACATTACAAGGATAAGAGGGAACTACTATAAACAACTCTTCACATATAAATCCAACAACTTAGATAAATTGGACCGATACCTCAAAAACCACAAACCACCAAAACTCACTCAAAATAAAATATATAACATTAAAGAAATTGAATTGTAGTTTAAAATATTCCAGAAAAGAAATCTCCAGGCCAAGATAATTTTACTGGAGAACTCTAACTGAATATTTAAATAAGAAATAATGACAATTCTACACAGTCTCTTCCAGAAAACAGAAGAGGAGGGAACACTTCCCAATTGATATTATGGAGATAACAGACCAAAAAAAAAGTAAAAGAAGAAAAAAATCCCTATAAACTAACATCTCTTATGAACACAGACATAAAAATCCTCAACAAAACAATAGCAAGTTGAATCCAGCAATGCATAAAAAGAACAATACATCATGGCTAAGTGGGGTTTATTCCAGGAGTGTAAGACTGGCTCAAGATAAAAAATTAATCAATGATGGGACTTCCCTGGTAGTGCTCCGTGCTTTCACTGCAGGGGGCATGGGTTTGATCCCCAGTCCAGGAACTAAGATCCTGCACGTCACGAGGTGTGGCCCAAAATAATGATAATAATAATAATAATAATCAATGTAATCCACCATATTAACAGTCTAAAGTAGAAAAACTATATGATACTATCAACTGATACCAAAAAAGCACTTGACAAAATTCAACATCCATTCATGATTAAAAACAACTCTCAGCAAACTAGGAATAGAAGTGAACATCTTCAACCTAGTAAAGAATATCTACAAAAACCCTACAGCTAACACCATACTTAATGATAAAAGACTGGAATGTTTCCCCTTTAAGACTGGAAACAGGGCAAGGATATCTGTTCTCTCCACTCCTGTTCAACACTGTACTAGAAATCCCAGTCAGGCAATAAGGTAAGAAAAAGAAATAAAAGGCATAAAGATTTGAAAGAAGGAAGTAAAAACCATCTTTATTTGAAGATGACATACTTGTTTGATGAAAATCCTACAGAATCAACAACAAAAATCCTTACTAGAATTTATAAGGCACCCAAGCAATTCAATGAGAAAGGAAAGTCTTTCAATAAATAGTGTAGTAACTAGATGTGCATATGGGGAAAAAAACCTAGTGCCCATCACCTAGCACACTCAAAAGTTAATTTGAAACGGATCATGGAACTATACACAAAGCTAAAGCTATAAAACTTTTAGAAAAAACCTAGGAGAATATCTTTGTGACCTGAGAGTGCATGAAAATTTCTTATATAGGACACAGAAAGCAAAAACCATAAAAGAAAAATTGGTAAGCTTCATCAAAATTAAGTTTTTTCACTAATCAAAAAACACTATCAAGAAAAAGAATAGGCAAGTTTCCAGACTATATAAAGCATTCCTACAACACAATAGTAAAAACATAAATAATCCCATTTCTTAAAAGGGAGGAAGGCAAAAACTTGAACAGACTCTCCATAAAGAAACATACAAGAATGACCAATAAGCATTTGACAAAGTGCTTGACATGCTTCATCATCAGAGAAATGCAAATTAAAACTGCAGTGAGAAATCACAACATAGCCATTAGAATGGCTAAAATTTAAAAGACAGATAGCACCAATGTTGACAAACGTGGAGTAATTGGTACTTTCATTCATTGTTGGCTGAAATGTACAAAAGATACAATCACTTTAAATAAAGACTTTGGAGTTTCTTATAAAGTTATACATAGATCTACCCTTTGACCTAGTAATCCTTCTTCTAGGTAATTATCCAAGAGAAATGAAAACTATGTCCGCAAAAAGACTTGTACAGGAACATTCATAAGAGCTTTAATCACAATAGCAATAAAAGAATAAAAACTGGGAACAACCCAAATGTCCATCAACAGGAGAATGATTTAAAAACCCTGCAGTGTATTTGTACAATGGAACACGATTCAGCAATAAAGAAGAACTGATATACCCAACAACATGAATGAATCTCACAGATATAATACTGAACTAAAGAAGTCAGACTCAAAAGAATACATACTATATTATTCCATTTGCACAGAATTCTACAATAGGCAAAACTACTCTAAGATTGAAAAAGTCAGAGTCAGGATAGTGGATGCCTTGGGGAGGGATGCAGGGAGCAGAAGGGCAATTGCCTAGGAATGGGCAGGAGGGAACTTTGGGGAAATATCAGAAAGGTCTATATTGTGATAGGGATATGGATTACACAGGTGTATTTATTTGTCAGAATTGTACAGTTAAGATTTTAGCAAAAAAAAAAAAAGTGGGGCTCAATAAGAAAAAAAATAGGACATAGAATGAGATAAACAATCCAATCACATTTAAACAGATTTTAAATGCATGTATTTAAAAAATTCCCTTCTTGGGACTTCCCTGGCGGTCCGGTGGTTAAGACTCCGTGCTTCCACTGCAGGGGGCTCGGGTTAGATTCCCTGCTCGGGGAACTAAGATCCTGCATGCCATACAGTGTGACCAAAAATTTTTTTAAAATAAAAATTAAAAAATAAAAATTACAAAAAAATTTAGAAATCCCTTCTTTACAAGGAAACAAACTAACAAAAGATGGTGGATAGATGAATGGGAGGTGAGCACAGGGATAAAGGGACAAGTGTATAAACAAAACAGTCAAAGGCTTTGAATGAACCAAGTATGATACAACATCCTGAACCAATGATTTTGATTAAATCATCATGAAATCCAAAAAAGAAAAAAAAATAATGAATTGTTTTTAGCTGCCTTATTTTTTAAATCTCTTTAGTGTTAAGTAGTACTGCTGTAAGCCTTAGGTTAATGCAAAAAGAGCAAGGCCAGTCTTAAGAAGTAGTTATATTAAAATACTAGCTAATGCATACTGACTCCTGTGTGAGAAACACCACTCGTGGATCCACTTTCGTGGATCTTTTCATTTAATCCTCACAATGATCCGCTGGTAGGTACTATTATGAAAACACCATTTTTTAGATGGGGAAACTGAGGCTTAGGGAGATGAGAGTGACTAGATGGGAGTCATATATATAATAAAAGGAGACTCCAGGATCTAAACAGTGGCATCCAGATTCCCCAAAGTATACTCTTTACTCATTATTATTATTTAAAAATTTTATTTATTTTTGGCTGCGTTGGATCTTCGTTGCTGCACGCGGGCTTTCCCTAGTTGTGGTGAGCGGGGGCTGCTCTTCGTTGAGGTGTGTGGGCTTCTCCTTGCGGTGGCTTCTCTTGTTGCGGAGCATAGGCTCTAGGCACGCAGGCTTCAGTAGTTGTGGCTCACATAAACCCACATAATGTAAAACTTACCATCATAACCATTTTTAAGTGTAAAGTATAGTAGTGTTAACTATATGCACACTGTTGTGCAAAACATCTCTAGAACCTTTTTAACTTGCAAAACTGAAACTTACAACCATTAAACATCCTTTTGTTTCTGCCTCTCCACAGCCCCTGGCAACCACCCTTCTACCTTTTGTTTCTAAGAGTTTGACTACTCTAGATACCTCATATAGGTGGAATCATGCAGTATTTGTCTTTTCGTGACTGGCTGATTTCACGTTGGAGAAATGTCTATTTAAGCCTCTACTCAATTTTGTTTTTGTTTTTTTTTTTGTGGTAGGAGGGCCTCTCACTGTTGTGGCCTCTCCCGTTGCGGAGCACAGGCTCCGGACGCGCAGGCTCAGCAGCCCTGGCTCACGGGCCCAGCCACTCCATGGCATGTGGGAACTTCCCAGACCGGGGCACGAACCCATGTCCCCTGCATCGGCAGGCAGACTCTCAACCACTGCGCCACCAGGGAAGCCCGCCTCTACCCATTTATTTATTTATTTATTTATTTGATTTTTGGCTGCGTTGCGTTTTCATTGTTGCACGCAGGCTTTCTCTAGTTGCGGTGAGTGGGGCTACTCTTTGTTGTGGTGCGCGGGCTTCTTATTGCCGTGGCTTCTCTTTGTTGCAGAGCACGGGCTCTAGGCACGTGGGCTTCAGTAGTTGTGGCACGCAGTCTCAGTAGTTGTGGCTCGAGGGCTCTAGAACGCAGGCTCAGTAGTTGTGGCACACGGGCTTAGTTGCTCCATGGCATGTGGGATCTTCCCGGACCAGGGCTCGAACTTGTGTGCCCTGCATTGGCAGGCGGATTCTTAACTACCGTGCCACCAGGGAAGCCCTCTACCCATTTTTTAATCAGGTTGTTTTGTTGTTGTCATTGTGAGTTGTAAGAGTTCTTTATATAGTCTGGATATTAACCCCTTATCAGATATATGGTTTGCAAATGTTTTCTCCCATTCCACAGGTTGCCTTTTCATTTTGTTGACTGTTTAAGTCTGATGTAGTCCCACTTATCTACTTTTGCTTCTGTTGCCTGTGGGGTTGGTGTCATATCCAAGAAATCATTGCCAAATCCAATGTGATGAAGCTCCAAAGCATACTCTTGTAAAGGTGTTTATCAAACCACGGTTGCAAACCTACCAGTAGGTCAGGAAATTAATTTAGTGGACTGTAATGGGTTTTTAAAAAATAATTCTACAGCATTTCTATTGATTGATTGATTGATTGATTGGCTGTGTTGGGTCTTCGTTTCTGTGCGAGGGCTTTCTCTAGTTGCAGCGAGCAGGGGCCACTCTTCATCGCGGTGCGCGGGCCTCTCACTGTCGCGGCCTCTCTTGTTGCAGAGCACAGGCTCCAGACGCACAGGCTCAGCAGTTGTGGCTCATGGGCTCAGTTGCTCTGCGGCATGTGGGATCTTTCCAGACCAGGGCTCGAACCCGTGTCCCCTGGACCGGCAGGCAGACTCTCAACCACTGTGCCACCAGGGAAGCCCATGTAACGGGTATTTTTAAAAGAATAGAATGAGTCACTATATGCAGTGTGGCTAAGCACTGTTTTAGAAACTTTTCTCCAGTTGTATGTGTGTGTATGTGTCGGACTATGAAATAAAATGAATTTCTACTATGGGCTATGGTTAGAAATTTGAAAAACATTGCACTACTCTACACTGCACTTGGACCAAGCAAAGACCCAACAACGCGGAAGATTTTCCAGTAGTTATAGTAGAGTCATCACATAGCTTTTGGTGGACCTAAGTATGATGAATACAAAAGAACCTGTGTTAGCATTGTTGGTACTACATTCATGTGGCAAGTTAGTTTCCAGAAAAATAGAAAATCAACTGTCATATTAAATTAATATCTTATGAAAATTTTATTGGTGCTACTTGTTTTGTTTTGCAGCTGCATAAGAGCTATATATGTGTAAAGACTTTATATCTGGTTTTATGCTTGTATATATTTATACAAATAATTTAAGTTTACAATTGGAATCTAAAAGAGCTTTCTTTCCTTCAAAAGGTGTCTGTACAACAATGGAGTTTGAAAAAGACTGTTTAGGTCGTGGACTGGGTTCAAAAATATCCCCCCCAAAATTCATGTACACCCACAACCTCAGAGCATGACCTTATTTGGAAATAGGATCTTTGCAGATCTCAAGTTAAAATAAGCTCACAGAGTCCGCCTGCCGATGCAGGGGACACGGGTTCGTGCCCCAGTCTGGGAGGATCCCACATACCGTGGAGCGGCTGGGCCCGTGAGCCAGGGCCGCTGAGCCTGCGCGTCCGGAGCCTGTGCTCCGCAACGAGAGAGGCCGTGGCAGTGAGAGGCCTGCGTACAACAAAAAAAGAAAGAAAAAAAAAAGTCTATTTCAACTGCTCCTCCACATGGACGATGTTATCTTTCTGAAATAAAAACTTGGCTGGATTGCTCTGTTGCTTAAACATCTTCACTTAGCACAGAATAAAGCCCAAGTTTTTAGCATACCTTTGAGAACTCTTTATAAACAAATATCAGTCTGTCTCTCCAACTGAATTATAGGTTCAAACTATGACTTACAACGACAGACCTCATCCACCTCCCTCCTTTCCCCTGCCAGCCTGCCTGACCCCATTCTCTACTGCCCTGCCCTCACTCAAAAAAAAAAAAAAAAAAAAAAGCTCATATCGGATTAGGGTGAGCCCTAAATCTAATGACTGGTGTCCTTATAAAGCCATGTGAAGAAACACAGAGGAGAAGCACAGGAACAAGTCCCTGTGATGACAGGGCAGAGATTGGAGTTATGCTGCCACAAGCCAAGGAATGCCAAGGATTGCCAGCAACCACCAGAATCTAGCAAGAAGCAAGGAAGGATCCTCCCTAGAGAGCCCTCACATGGAGCATGGCCCTGCCAACACCTTGTTTTCAGATCTCTAGCCTCCAGAACTGTGAGAGAATAGATTCGTGTCTCAAGCCACCAAGTTTATGGTAATTTGTTACAGCAGCCCTACGGAAACTAACACAACCGGTGGTAACCTGCCCAAAAGAGGGGATGCATAAGACGGCCTTTCTAAAAGCCCTAATGGTATAGGTCTAGACCCCTAACAGTATGCCATTCCACAGCTTGGGCTTCACAAGTGGGGAAATTGAGGCCCAGAGAGGGTAAGTAGCTTACTCAAAGGGCCATAGTAAGTGCAGAGAAGGGGCCAGAAAGCCAGACTCCTACCTCACCCCCCACCCCACCCCACCACCAGTTCGGCCCTCAGGGAAGGCAGACTGCTCTACTTACCACAGTGCTGGTGATTGTGTCCACTGTAGAGGTGGACTTGGCTTCCTTGATTCTGGAGACGGGTTTACTGAGCTCTGGCCTGGAGCAGCCGAGGAGGCTTGACTTCCTCAAGTCAGTAATAGAGCTGACAGGCCTCGCAGATGTAGGCCTATGGGGAGCGGGGCCAGCCTCCTCCCTGGGGGCCTCCTGCTCGAGGCTGCTGTCTGTCTCATGTTTCTTTGTGGCTCTGATGCTCGACAGAATGTCGGGCGTGCAGGACACTAATGTCAACGGCTGGAGGTGCTGGGAAGGAGGAAACCAAACGTACAGCCCGTGGGAACCCAGCTCTGTCCACTTCCAGGTCATCTGCACCCAAGGGTGGGTGCAACGGAGACGAGGAGGAGAGGAAAGCAATCGGAATCAAAGTCTCTCTGATCGGGGGCTCTTAACCGGGGGTTCAAGGACCCCTAAAGGGCTCATGGATGGTTTCACGGGGCCTTTGAGCCACTTGAAACTGCAGTTTTAAAATTGTATCTTTGTATACATGATGGCAAGAGATTCCATAGCTTTTATCAGATTCTCGAAGGGTCTATGACCCTAACAAACTTATTTTAAATAAAAATAAAAACCTGCTCTAAACCTGTCCCTTCAGGTAAGCCTTTGAGAAGGAGATGGACTGAAAAGTCAACTGAATCTTCCCAGTGAGCCAGAAGAGAGAGCTAGGCAGAGAAGCGGGGGATCCAGAGATTCAGACGATAGGACAACTGGATAGCTGGCCCCAGCCTAGAGGCTGGTCCACACTTTGAGCAGAGAGCAGGCTGGAAGCACCAGCTGTGTTCAGTCACCCCGTGTAGTGTTCTGAGGTCCTGCCTCCCAGAAGCTCTTCCCTGTGGCCTCCTCTCTCAGCTGTGCCCCTGGCCTGCTGGAGGGGAGCATTCCCACCCAAACTAGAGCTGGGGACCACGACCACAGGTAGTCTTAGAGCCTGCTCCCTACATGGGGATGGTGGTCGGCCTCCCAGCTGCTTTGACTCCCGCTGAAGGAAGAGGGGCGGACCAGCGAGAGTCCTCTCTGCCTGGACGCAGGGATCCTCTGAAGGCCTCCGGGCTCCCCGCCCGGGGCCCAGCCCTCCACGCGGCAGCATTCCTTCAGTGTGCCTGAGCTCTCAGTGGTGGTCTCCTCGGCATCCCCCCTGGAATGGCCCCAGCCAGGGAAGGGTGCTGGGCATGCGCACGCCCCCCCCCATCCCGGTTTACTTGTTCGGAGGCCGGGCTGGTGGCGGTCTTGCACTCCTGCCTTTGTTTCTGTCGCCAGCTCTGCAGGCTCTTGCCTCTCGCTCGCTCGCCTGCTGATTCCCCCTGCATTTCTACCCTCTTATCTTTCGTTTGGAAGGATATTTTCTCCTGTTTCAGTCTCAGCTCCTGGATCAGCTGCCTGCCCAGTGAGGAACAGTCATGTAGGTTAGGGATGGGCTGGGCATGGGGACACTCTCCTTGAGGGCAATGAGACACCCTGCCCTGCCCACCTCATAGGGTGGAGTGGCGGGCTGCACCCCACTCACCACACCCCACCTCTCTCCTCACTTCCCAGTAGGCCAGATCCCACAACTGGCAGGTGCTGGGAAGAAGGCCTGGGTAGGAGGCTAAAGTTAGGGGCTCCCACGTTGGACCCCTTCCTATGCTGGGCCTCTCTGGCCAATGATGTGATGGAAATAACTCAGTCACATGACTCCGGAGACAGGGGTTCTAGAGCCTCTTCTGTCGTTATCTGCTGTACGATCCTTTTTCTGCTCCATGAAATGAGGTGGAGGGCGGGGAATGGACCGGATGGGATGAGTCCCTTCCGGCCCTTAGATTTGACACCTACATGAATCCAGGAAGCAGCCCTGAGAGGCTGAGCATTCTGGAGTGGGGTGAGGGTGCCTGTCTCGTGGGTGAGTTTCTAGAAACAGCCTCATATCCACTTAACAACATCCCACACCAAAGAATCTTACGATTCCTGGTCCTTGCAAGACCAAAGCAACTTCAAGGCTGCCCCAAGGTTACCCCGCAGGTCAAGCAAACCCCTCTTCCCCCAACACCCTGCTCCCCTAGCCCCAGGAGCCTTCCTACCGGGCATACACCTCCCGAGCCCTGGAGGCAACTGTATTCTGGAAGAGGGAGTTGTTGTCCTGGAAAAACTTCTCATACTTCTCCGAATTCACACTGGGATAAATCAGGCGGAAGCCTCCACAGTTTTCCTTCTCATACTTCTCAGTTTTCTCTAGAAGCACGGCCTGAAAGCCCTTGACTTCCTCCTTCCTGTTGGGAAGCAGAACACAGGGCTGCCGTTAGGGTTTCCTGGGACCAAGCTTGGAGAGGACATGGCCTTTCCAAGGACACGGATGTCATCTAGGGCCAGACGGAGGCCTCGCACGCAACAGTGGTCAGTCAGCATTTCCTAAATAAATGAACGCATGAACGTTTCCCTGAAAGGAGATTCTAGCCCTCCCGGGACAGCAAGTGTCATAGTGCTCTGAGAGCTGGCTGGAACGGTCTCCCTGACGGCTCACCAGGTTCTCTCCCGTTACAAGTAGAGCCTATTTCCCTCTTGGCTTTGTTCTGACGAGGCAGACTGTCGCCATCTTCCCAGTCACAACCCCTGCTACCCTTCTCTGGCGAACTGGCAGCTTGTGTTTTGCTAAATTTGAGGGCTTCATGGATGAGCTTGATGAGCTTTTATGAGCTGTGATGATCTCACTCTTCCTCACGGCACCCCGGGGAGGCGGAGGTCAGGGAGGGAGGAATGATAAGCCCCTTTTACAGCAGGGAAACCAGGAGCCCCTGAGCCACCCAGGGCTAAGTCATGACGAGGAGACTGATCCAGAGGAGGGCCCTGGCTGCCCCTTAGCTGACGCTGCCTCCTTCTCCAGGAGTTTAATGGACTGCAGCCCACCCAGCGGGCTCTGTGTCCAGACCTGCCACTTACCAGCGAGGTGACCTGTACAAGGCAGTTCCCCTTCCAGAGTCTTGGTCTTCTTAGCTCCAAAAACAGGACCATACAACACCCCATGCTACCACCTACCCATCCCCCTTCCAGGGAAGACAGTGCACATGAACACGCTCTGAGAAACACAGTGCCATCCAAACAGAGATGCCATGCCCCGGTTCCAGAAGCTCAGTCCCGAAGGATCAGGCTGGCTCTGCTCATGCGGAGGACAGCGGGCCACCGTGGGATCTGAAAAGCAACAAAGCCACTCCCTGACCGGGCTCCGGTGTTCCTTCTCGATCTACAGAGGAAGGCTTCTGTTAAAAGGCAAATGCTACCCAGCAGGGATCAGGGCGACAGAGGCTCCCGCCAACACAGAGGCAAGGGGAGGATGGACCAATCTTCCTTTTTGTGGAGATAAATGGTTGTGCTTTTCAATTGGTAATCCCTGGATCTTCATATGATATTAATAAACTCATATCCATCACAGGTATGTATGTCTAGAACTTAATCTCCCATTTTTAGGAACAAAGGAATAGCCACAGTAAAACTGTTCAAACTGCCACATCCTGCCAATATATATTAATTTTCCAAATAGGATTATCATTTGTTAGAATTGACCCATTACTGTCAATTGTACCTGGTCTCCCGAGAACGACACTGCTGCAGGAACCGTACCCGTTGTCTCTCCTCCTCCAAGACTTTCTTTTTGTCACAGCTTCTCAGGTTGATCAGGACCAAAGTGTCATACAGCAGACTGTCCTTTACCTCTTTATCCAACCAGGAGTCAGTGGAGAAGCTCGGAGAGTGGTTGACCTGTGAGGGCAAGACGGCAGCTGGGGAGGCTGGGCAGGGAGCAAGCGGGGCGTGAGGCGAAACGGCCCCTCCAGGGAACCACCCGAGCCCACCTCGGTCGGGGCCCTGGCTACCAAGATGAGTGGAAAGGAGAGGGAGAGAGGGTCTAGACTGGAGCCACGGTGAAGAAAGGAGGAAGCAGACCCCCCTCCAGTGTAACTAGCTTTCATTTTAGTCCTGTCTTCCTGAGAAGCATGGCAGGGGGCTGGGGGGGGGTGCTGTCTTTGGTTTCCCCTCCACCTGGTGTGCGTGTGCCCCGTCCCGTGCACTGTGCATCCCAGAGAGCAGATGGAAGGGGACAGTGCAAAGGGCCAGGCTGGGAGGTGGGGAGGGGAAAGGAGTGACGCCTTCGGGACCCTGACCGGGGTTGACAGGGAGACTGGTGGGAGGACGAAGAGGACCCATTTCTGCCCACACGAGAGTCTATGTTGTTCAGAGGCACTCTGTGACATTTGAAGGTTTCCAGCAGTTTCTGAAGGCCTGCTCCTGGTGGCTTATTCTGCTCTTCGGGTGAGAGCTCCAAATGGCCATAGTCTGCTTCCCAGCCACACTTGGGAATAAGGGCTGGGAATGGAGGAAAGGCAAGGCCCCAGGAACCTGATCTGTAAATCTGGGTCTTGCGCTCTGAGGGCTGACGCTGTGTCACTGGCAGCTGTCACCATCACCTCTGACTTGTACCGCAGCCCCGCTCCCACCCCCACTCCCGCCGTGCACCCTGAATGGCCACGGGAGAGGGCTGCTTGCACAGGTCCAATCGGGAAGAGAGGAGGCCACCCAGGAGCTTCTCTTCCTCCTCTTCCCGCCACCCCATGGGTCTGGGGGAGGCAAGAAACTCACTGAGTGGCTCCCCAACCATTCTCGTGCCCACAGACACCGGGCTGCTCTCCGTTGGTGCTTGGAACCGAGTGGTCCAGGCCCCTGAGAACCAAGCCTGGCGGCTCCTGTCTGATCTTCAACATCCTCCACCCAGCTTTGTTGAAGAACCACCCCTTTCTGGGAGACGACTCTGTTATGAAAGGTAGAGTTGTCTTTAGAATTACTCTGGGCCTGAGATCAGAGCTTCTAAGTCTGGGTGGACCTCCAGAAGGCACAAGGAATTCTCTAATTCCCGGCCGTCTACCTCCCTCTGGTGGCCACTTTTCAGCAAAGGGAGAAGCCCCAGGCAGCAAGCGCCTCGGGGGGGCAGTGGCTTGGGAAGTGGATTACAACAGCCTGGCTGAGCAGGAGGGCGGAAGGATGGGCCCGGCTGGCTGAGCCTAGTAACAGGCGCCAGTTTCACCCCTCGCCCCAAGCCCGCACCTCCAGCAGCCAGGGCTTGAGTTTGTGATCCAGCAAAATGTCGAAGCCCAGGATTTCAAAGCAGGCGCTGTTGAGTGTGTGATTGGGGAAGCAGGTGTGGTAGTTATGCTTGATGTTGGGGTGAGCCGAGATGAGCGTCTTGATGATGATGTCCTCGATGTCTCTCCAGATCTGCCCCACGTTGTAGCCGTGGCTCTCCATGTACACGTTGAAGGTGGAGAGCTTCCTGGAAGGGAACCGCGGGCCATGAGGCAGGGCAGCCCACCTCTGGTCATCTAAGGCCATGGCATGCTGGAAACCAGAAACTTCTGGAGAAGATAAGGCCCCAAAGCCAGTGGGGAGGGACACCCAGGAACCAGAGTGATACCAGGGCTGTGTCGGCTCAGGAGGACCTTGCAGGAGCCACAGGGCCATACTCCTCAAGCCTCCACAGTCCTGGAGTGGGCAAAGATATACTGACATGTAAGCCCTGGCCTGGGCACTTTCACTGTAACACAGAAAGCACCTGTGGGCTGGGGCAGGGATTCGGTATCCCAGGTGAAAGCTGAATGGATGAATAAAAAATTCTTTTAGGGCTTCCCTGGTGGCGCAGTGGTTGAGAGTCGGCCTGCTAATGCAGGGGACACGGGTTCGAGCCCTGGTCTGGGAGGATCCCACATGCCGCGGAGCAACTAGTCCCGTGCACCACAACTACTGAGCCTGCGCATCTGGAGCCTGTGCTCCGCAACAAGAGAGGCCGCGATAGTGAGAGGCCCACGCACAGCGATGAAGAGTGGCCCCCGCTTGCCACAACTAGAGAAAACCCTCGCACAGAAACGAAGACCCAACACACAGCAAAAATAAATTAATTAATTAATAAACTCCTACCCCCAACATCTTCAAAAAAAAAAAAAAGAGTTCATCAAGAAACAGGAGTATAACCAGCACCTTTAAAAAAAATTTTTTTTTAAAACATCCTACATCATGGTTTTGCTTTGGTGGCAATGGTTTCTCAGCCTGTGGCGTTCATTAGAAGCACTTAAGGAGGCTTTTAAGGCCACCGATACCTGGATTCCACCTCAGCTATCTGAGGGGATTCTGGGGACGCTGAAGACACAGAAATTTTGTTAATTTTGTTCATTGTTAACCCCCTAAAGGGCTGACCAGAGGGAAAAGGAAACCCCAGGGCATCGCCACAGATAGGGTCACCAACTGTCCCAGGGCAAACCGGACAGTCTGATTTTAGAGCTGAAAGTCCCACATCCCAGGAAAACCCTCAGTCACAGGCAAACCTAGATGGCTGGTCACCCTATCACAGTGGGAAGCCTAAGGACCATTTGAGGAGTCAGCACACACATGAGACAACCAAAGATGCATTTACATCACGACAGATAAACAGAGGCCACTCAACCTAGAGGCACACCTTTTCTACCTGCCATTGTCAAGGATGGAGTGTTGCACGTACATGAATTTTCCAGATCGCTTGAAAGCAACCCTTTCAAGTGCAAAAAAAAAAAGTGTTTAATTTGCCTAACTGGGAAATAAGTGTTCTCAAAGTAGATTATACACTCCTCTACCTTCTTATAACAGACGTTATGAGTCACAACATAACCTCTTCTTGATGACTCAGGCACATCACAATGAACACGCATAATTGTGCAATTTCATAACGTCCAGTGGCTAGTCCATTCAATTTAACACATCAGCTATGTGGCAGGCACCCTGAAAGACGAAGAGGACCCAGTCTCTGCCCCAGAGGCCTGCCAGGTTTCCAGTTTTTCTTCTTCTTCATTGCTCCTACTGAGTTTGCAGCCTGGTGGGGATTTACTGCCGGTATAGCTGGCCTCAGGCTAGGGAGGGGGGAATTTGAGGTAGGGGATGGGCTAGTAGGAGAAGCAGATTGTCTCAAAAGATGGGGAAGAGGAAGATGAGGAAAGGTGAAAGCAAACGGGAGGGAGAAAGGGAAAGGACTCTGCCCCGCAACATGGGAGGCACCTAGAAGGCCAGGGCACCATTCTAACCATCAAGGAATTTAAGTACAACTGGGGACACAAGGAAAACATGTGCCCCAAGCACAGAGAAGTTACGGGCTACAGCTGATGCTGACCGTGAGGGTGGTGGGAGTCCAGAGATAGAGAGGTTACTGGGGGTGGTTAGACTCAGATTCCATAGGCTTGTCCTTAGAGATGGAAGCCAATCCACTCATCTGACAGGTGAGGAATCGCAGGCCCACAGAGAAGATGGGTTTCACCCACACTGCAGTGGTTATATGGCTGAGCCAGCACCTAGAACCAGGTCAGAGAAGGCAACATGGAAGCTTAGTTTGACAAAAGGGCCTTCAAGGATGTTCTCCCATGTTTTCAGTTGGAGCTGAGCAAAGGCAGAGAGGTGGGAATGAGCAAGGCCTGTGTATCACAAATGAGCAGAAGAGTATCCGGGGAGAGCACCACGGAGCGGATGGCACAGGCAGTACTGCTAGTGGTTAAGGGCACAGACCCCAGAGTTCATTCCAGCTCCGCCACTGCCTAGCTGTGCGAACTTGGGCACGTTTCTTAACCTTTTCACACCTGTTCCCCAATATGCAAAATCGGGGTGATCATAATCAAGCCAACTTTATAGTGTTCTTATGAGGATGAAATAGGTTGAGGAATGTAAATTTCTTAGGGCAGTGCCTGGCAGACAGGAAGCGCTCAACAAATAAAATGGTAACTATTAATGTAGTAATAATAATAGTGGGAAATGGAGTCTGGTCAAAGCATACAGCAAGCAGAGGAGTTTGAATTGGATGCTCTAGGCACCTGGGAGCCACACTGGTTACCTGAGAGCAGAAGAAATGAGTATACGGAATGTGTAATAATAACAGCACCCACTTGCATAGCGGGTATTGTTTTTGAGGCCTATTCATACACATCATCTCAATAGGTCCTCATGGCATATTTGTGAGGCTGGCCAGCTGGGATTCATGTTTATTACGTCATTTTATTTATTTATTTATTTTGAGGCCGCGCCCTGCGCCTTGCAGGATCTTAGCTCCCCGACCAGGGATCAAACCCGGGCCCCCAGCAGTGGAAGTGCTGAGTCCTAACCACTGGACTGCCTGGGAATTCCTTATTGCGTCATTTTAGAGAGGAGAAACCGGAGGTACAGAAAGGTTAAGCAGAGGTGGCTGGTGTCGAGGATGAGGCTGAAGCTAAGTCTGGAGGACAGGAAGGCACCGAGAGACATCTGAAGGAGGAAACTTCAGAATTCAGTGACATGCTGGAAAAGGAAACATCTAAGATGACACCAAGCTCTCCAGTCCTGCGGGTTAGAAGTTAGAGAGGGGGAAGCTTGGACTGCTGAGGTGGAAGTGACGTGAGAGAACACGTGACATTGGGAAATGCTGAGCTGGAAGCAACGGGGAGACATCCAGGTGCAGCTGAGGAGAGATGGGCCTGGAGCACCGCAGGGGGACAGGTGGCGGGTACTGCAGGGGCAGGGGAAGGAGGGGGCAGCCGACAGCTCCAGCAGAGAGGGGGGCTGGAGAAGAGCAGAGGGATGAGGCCAGGCCCGGGTGAGTGAGGCGAGGAGAAGGAAGGGGAAGCGGGGTGGGGGGGAGTTAGGGTAGCAGAACAATACTCCACACCCTCACCTTAGCCCTGGCACCACATAACACCCCCCATCACAGCCTGAGGGCCCAAAGCCTGCTAGTGGGGTGTCCATTCTCATAAGAGGAGGGAGATGAGGGCCCTTTGAGGACATGCCTTTAGACAAAGGAGAAATCACAGTAACTACAAGCAATATCCGTGCTCTGTCACAGGTCACTTGAGTCTCAGAGTGACCCTACGAGATGGGCAGGGCAGGGCGTCTCATTGCCCTATCCTACAGACCAAGAAATGGAAGCTCAGAGAGCTGAAGGGACTTGCTTCAGCTGACTCAGCCGGCGAGGGTCAGAGCGGGGACTGGAAGCTGGGCCTCACCGAGCCCCGCTGTTCAACATGCAACCTTGCAGGAGACCAGAGGGTGCCCACAGACCAGGTGGGCAAAGAGGAAGTTGGGGAGCTGTGGGCAAAGTCGGGTGGCCAGCACCCTCCGACAAGGGGGAGATTGCCTCCTGCCAGCCCAACACGTCCCCTTCCAGCAGGCTTAGCCTAATGATGTTCCATTTGCTTTTTGGAACTCTGCTACCAAGGGAGTCGTGAAATTTCCTGTGCTTCTCTGATGCTCTGAAGCCCAACAGACTACCTGTTTATCAGTCCTTTAAGCCTGATGCAAGAGAAAGAGCAGGGGCATCGTGACACATCACTTGAGAATCTCTGTTGGAGCAACACCCCAGGGAACCACAGGCCTGGCAGGTCCTTCTCCGGTGTCAGACCGGCAATCGATAAATATCTGTTGGTCTAGAAATGTCAGAAGGGCCAACTGTAATAAGAGTATGTTTTGGTGTGTGTGTGTGTATCCTGCTGAGGAAACAGTTCATGTTTATCTCTCCTCCTCCCAACCTCCTAGGGTTTATGATGTGGCCTTCTTTTAATGATTAACAGCCAGAGGGCAGAGACTAAGGAGTCTGTTCTGGGCTTAGAGGCAAAGAAATATTTTCTGACACCATGTGACACAAGATGGAAACACTGATGGGGACTGACAGGGTTTGGATAGAATCTGAGAGAGCAGCTCGGAGCCCCGCAAGGAAAGAAAAGAGAAGGGAAGCCGCTTCCTTACCTCTTGCTGCCAGAGAGAGCATCTCGAAGGAAACTGGAACTGTGCTTATTAATGGAATAATTAGTCAGGTGCATGCAGATATCGTCCTGGGGAAAGAGACACAAGTCTGTGGGGTCAGGAGGAAGCGCAGCCTTCCACTTCCTCTCTGTGCCCTTCCATGGCCCCTGGGGCTTAAAGAGATGGAAGAGAAAGGGGGCATCTTAGGGCTGACTTACACTGGCAAAACAGAGGAAGTAAGAAGAGGTGTCCTACAGCCTGGAGCATAAGACACTCCCACCCCTCCTGAGGCTGGGTGGCGCTCTGCTGAGGGGGGACTTCAGGAGCCCCGAGGGCCTGGGGATGTTGGGGGAGGGCTGGGGGCTTGCCCACATCCGTCTTTCCTTGAGCACCACGGAATTGTGGCTTTGCAGTCAGGCCACGAGTCCCCACCTCACCTCTTCCTAGCTCTGTGACCTTGGATAAGTCCCTTATAACTGGATTTTAATTTCCTTATCTGTAAACTGGAGATGATAATCCCTATCTCTGAGCGCTCTTGGGAGGGCTAAACGAAAGAACAGATACACCCTGGCACATAGGAAACCACAGTTCAGCCACTGACAGCCACATCCACCATGCCTTGGGAAGGCAGGTGTCACTAGGATTTTTTACCCGCTAAGGGAGGCGGGGAGGCGGCGTGTCCCCGAGCTCACCAGGTTGTCTGGGCAGGGGTGGCAGTAAGAGGTGGTGGCGAAGCGCGCCAGTCCTTCTTCGTACACAAAAATCCTGAGCGGGTCACAGGATGTCATGAGCACGTAAATCCGCAGGTCAAACTTGAACCCATCGATGATAAAGGGCTGGGAGGAGAGAACAGAAGCCACACGGCGTCAGAGGAGAAACCCAGACTTGCAGCCCATGAGCGCCCTGTCTTGTTTTCGTGGCTTCAGCTCCAGTGTTACCTGCATTACAGAGGCCAGGCTGGGCTGGGGTTGGGGAGGGGGACAAGGGAAATTAGGCCATGTGACCTTGTGGAAGTCACTAAGCACACCAGGCCTCAGTTTCCTCATCTGTCAAATGGCATGAGTAACCACCTCCAAGAGCTCTCCTGGCAACAAGACAAGATAACATGACCAAGTCCTGTGATGAAGCCCATGTTGTCACCACCCAGGGCTTGCTACTGTCGCACTTCTGCCAGAGTTCTCCCTGCAGGTGCAGTATTGACTGCGATGCCAGCCAGGTCTCCTATGCACCTTCTAGAAGCCTCCCTCCCTGTAAACGGCTATACCTCCAGTCATGGACAGCCGGTTACCATGCTCTCTCCAGGGCTACTTCCCTCTCCCAAAGGAGGTGGGGCCTCCACAGACCCAAGGGGCTCTCTCCCAGCTGCCGTCTGTTAGAGGCAAGGGGCCAGCCTGGCAGCGCCGGACCAATCGACAAGAGTGCAAGAGCAAGGGGGCTCTGGCCCGGGCACGTGTCACGTCTCCGGTCAGAAGGCTTGGTCCGACCAAGCCCAAGGCAGGACTTGGCTTCACCCCCACCCCACCCTCCCTTCCCTCTTTTCACAACCAGTCCAGTGGAGCTACAGCCTGAGGTTGCCGTGGATGATAAATAAATAATCACGATGAGGAAGTACCTTTGAGATATAGAGTTGACAGATCATATCCTCCCCTGGTTTGATTTCTGTCACTGTCTGGGTGATGAATACACCTCTCCCCTGGCAGCCCGAATCTGGCTTACAGATGTACGTCTTATTTTTTCTTGACCTGCTGTACTTCTGCAAATCTCCCCAGCTACCAGAGCAGGAAGAGAATGAGATACACCTTTAGCGGGGGTATCAGTGAAAATGAAGGCTAGCTCTTCATTTTAAAAGAAGAAAAAAGTGACAAAAGCCCTGGAGTTGACAGACAGACGCCCAGAGATCTGGTTATAGGAGAGGCAGTCGAGCACACACAGCGGAGAGAGGATGGGCTCTGGAGGGAATTCAGACCTGGATTTAAACCCCAGCAACAGCACTCACCAGCGGTGTAGCCCTTTACCAGGACTTGACCTCTCTAAGCCTCAATTCCATCATCTAGACAATGAGGACAATGACAGCTATCTCACACATGACATGATGCAGGCAAGGTGCTGGTCCATGCCGCACACCCCACAAAGGTAACTGCGATCCAAGCGGTTCGGCTTTCTGAGTTTGCAGATAAGAGGTGTGAAGTTCTGAATCTGACTCAGGCCCTGACAAATGATGTGACCTTGGATCCATCAGTCTCTTCCCCTGCTCTGGGCTTCAGCTTTTCCTCTGTAACGCCTCCACTCCAGCTAGAGTGTGAGAGGGCAAATACTATCTTTGAACGTAGTTTGAAGAAAGTATATTCAGAAGAAATAAACCAACTTAAAGGATTATAAATCTCAGTCTTGCTATACTTCTTTTTTTTTTTTTTTTTTTTTATACTTCTTGTTTTGCATTTTAAGTCAAAGGAGCATTGTCATCACTGGAGAAGTCACATGACTGCAATGTCCCTCAGTGGCCATGAAATCTGGAGGCGCCTGTCAACCCGATGGCAAACACATTTTCTTTGAAGTTGCTGCTAAGCTCTGCAAATTGTTCCAGGCAAGTTAGGAAAGGCTGGGAACCCTGGGGCGCTTGGTTTGGGAAAGCACTGGGGGCAAACGGGAGAGTGGGATTCCTGGGGGGCCTTTGTGAATAAGAATAATTCTGATGGCAATGCTCCTCTACTCCCCCACCTCATCCCAAACACCAGACGGTACCCAGGTCATGCTCACGTCATCTCACATTCCTCCTGCTTCTCGTGGTGTGGTCCAGAGTATTTTATGCACCAGGAATGGATGTCCATTTTCCAGATGGATATAGTAAGACCAGAGATGGGAAAAGGCTGACTGCCATCCACGGCACTGCCATGGGTCAGAGGTCAGGTGTCCCTCCCTGCTCCTAACCTGGGTGCTAACCATTACCTCACTCCCTCCAGAAATGCTCGAGGGCCTTAAAAATTCAGAAACTGCACAGTGAAAAGGCTGGAACAAGTTCAAAATCAACAGCTTTCAAGGTCAGAACAAATTCTCATCCCAACTGCAGGCACAGGCTCCAAGGCACCCAGCCCCTAAATGTCATCTAATTTTATAGGCAGATCCTTGTGTTTTCTCAACCTTGGACACACCCTTTATTCCTTCTCTTCTTGAAGAGGAGAGAGAGAGATGGGAGACCCTATGGGAAGGGAAAGTAGCAACCAGGGAATCGGGGGCAAGAGGAAAATGTAAACTGGCGGTGGGGAGTGGAGAAAGGGGCGCAGGTGGGCACTCACTCAGCAGGAAGACACCAGGTCCTAGGGAAAAAGTGGAAATCTTTTGGGAATATCTTTAACATGCGGCTCATATTCCTGGCCAGCAAGTCCTTGCGGCAGATTTCAGTCATCCCTGGGAAGTGATTGATTTTCTGCAAAGGAAGCCGGAAGTCGTGAACACAGGGGTCCATGGGAGTACCCATGAGCTCCCCTTGGGGACAGTCATAAGACTAGGGCTCCACGGGGTAGATGCCACGCTTACACAGAGGACCAGCTCTGACCCAGATACCTGGTAACTTTTGATTTCCATCACCCGCTCCAGCGACACCGAGTAGTCAGTCCAGTAGAGAGTCCAGTCGTCGTTTTCCCCTCCCTCTCGAAGGCCATACTGTTGGGCAGCCCTACGCACTGCCGTGGCAGGTGGAGAAAGAAAGGCCCGTCAGCCGGGAAGTGGGGGAGGAGCACGTGATGGGGAGGTTATGTTTCTAGGTGCTCCCAGACCCTACACTGAAGCCAGACAACTGGGCTCCTTGGGACTGGAAGCCATCTTGCCCCATCTGGACACACCGTTGCCGAGAAAGGAACACGGAGAGTGGAAAGGTCCTGGAGAACACAGCCTGTACCCAGTGATCTCCACAGAAGGTTGTCTGGGGTGAATGTTTCACCCACCCTTGCCAGCAAGTAGGCCTCTCTGGCTTTCCTCCAAGCACTAGCACTGAACGTTCAGGGGATATAAACTAGTCCTTAACGTCGGCCAGAGCCAAGCTTAATTAGCAAGGTAAATTGACAGAAAAAACTATGCAGTGCATTTCAAAACCATATATATGCTATCACGTCCTTCTTCCTCAGTCCCTATTAATGTTTTTTTTTTTTTTTGCAGTACGTGGGCCTCTCACTGTTGTGGCCTCTCCCGTTGCGGAGCACAGGCTCCGGACGCGCAGGCTCAGCGGCCATGGCTCATGGGCCCAGCCGCTCCATGGCATGTGGGATCTTCCCGGACTGGGGCACGAACCCGCGTCCCCTGCATTGGCAAGCGGACTCTCGACCACTGCGCCACCAGGGCGATAGTCCGATAGCCCGATCGATAGCCCGATCCCTATTAATCTTAATAACTGGGAGCTGACTCCAACACAAACTCAAATGCCTTCAAGAGCCTGGAAAGGAAGAAGTGCCTGCAGTGACCAGGAGTCAGGACCAAACTAAAGCACCCAAATTTGAAATGAAAATAGCAGACTTCCCTGGTGGTGCAGTGGTTAAGAATCCGCCTGCCAATGCAGGGGACACGGGTTCAAGCCCTGGTCCGAGAAGATCCCACATGCCACAGAGCAACTAAGCCCCTGCGTCACAACTACTGAGCCTGCGCTCTAGAACCCATGAGCGTAGAGCCCGTGCTCCACAACAAGAGAAGCCACCGCAGTGAGAAGCCCGCACACCGCAACAAAGAGTAGCCCCCACTCGCCGCAACTAGAGAAAGCCTGGGCAGCAACAAAGACCCAATGCAGTCAGAAAATAAATAATAAAAATAAAATAAATAATTTTTTTAAAAAAAATCACCCTTCTAAAAAAAAAGGAAAAAAGAATATATGAGTGAGCCTTCCCAACTCTTTGGGGGAATCCAGTGGGTCCCCATGGTGGGTGCCTTGAATGCAGATGCTCACCACTCTCATATCGGCAGCTGGATAGACTGATCACCAATCATCTGGAAAAGAGAAAGGGGAAAGCACCAAGACAGAGACAGACACACATGCCAGAACAAGGGACTGCACGTAGAAACATCGTGTCCCACATGGAGCTGCCTGATACCTAAGTGGCCACACTAAGCCCGGTGTGACCATCCCTGTTACTGAGGACACAAATCCCCAGGGTTGCAGAGTGACAGCAAACATGGGTTCAGAATACTCTGCCCACGAGCTAGAAATTCTGTATTGTGATTATAGCCGATTTTGCTTGAAGCTTCATATGAACATCATCGCCTCCTCAATCCTTTTACTCCAGTGGCCCATCGGGAACAGGAAGTGAACATCTTTTTGGCCAAAATACTTCATGGTCTCCCTCCTCTTGCCCCCCCATTAAGGGAAGCTGTGAGTTAGAAAGCAGACAAGCTTTCAGACATCAATCAGTCTGAGGAGTAATTCACTCCCCCCCCCCCGGAATGGAGCAAGCCATGGCAAAATATTAAATAAGAACTAGAATGTGGCAGCTGCAGTCAGATCCTAAGAAGCCAGCGTGATTCTGTTACATTTAAAGTGTACGAAATCCCCAGGACAATGAGTACTTTCTTAAAACAAGGAAATCAATCGTCTCTCCCCACACAGTGTTTTAAAGGGATTCTAAACACAACTAGAAGGAGGATTAGGACAGGCATGGTTTTATAGTACACACCATTATTTGATTCTATAAAACAGGTTATCAAAAGTGGGTTCTTTTTATATGAACCAAAAGTGGTGTGAGTTTTCCTCCGCACAGTTTCTCCTTTACCCACTCCTTAGCAGCCGAGGCCCGCCCCACTCCAGGTCCCCCCTGGGATCCACGGTTCAACATGGATCCCCATTCCTCATCTTTCAGTCCTAACCTCTTTTTCTTCCTCTTCTTCTTGCCTTGCTGCTGGGCATTCTGAAGCCCATGTTGAGCCCCAGTGTTCTCGCTCACAAAAGCCAGGGTGACGATTTCTTTTGAATCTTCTATGGAACTGTCCTGTCTCTCTTCTGAGTCTCTCCCTTCCTCTCCTTCCAAAAGCAGGCACTGGAGCATCTCCCCTGCCTGGAGGAAGCTCTGGCGAAACACCGGTCCTCCCCTGGAGAGAGGGTAAATGGAGTGGCAGTTACTCGGATCCACCTGCAGGGGGAGCCCCCTCCCTTGCTCTTGTGGGCGGTGGACCAGCGCTCAGAGACCAGACAACAGGTTGCAGTTTATAAAATGCCACCCCACCTCCACAGTTGGTGCAGGATCCAGCAAGGAGCTGATTCCACCTTTTGCCAAGACTATGACCTTGGGGACTCATTCAGCCAACACTGGCCTTGGTTTTTCCCTCCTGGGGTTTTCAGAAGCAAGCTGAGATGCTATGCATGGCACCACGCCATAAACAATCTTATTAAAGTGAGTGAGTGTCTGGAGACAGCCTCAGAACCAAGCCCTAAGCCTCCCTAGCTGAGGGAGTTAGTCCCCGTGGGTGCAGATGAGGTGCTTTGAGGAAGTCTGTTAACTATTTGGCCTCTGCACCAAACCTCCCTCCCACGATCTGCTGGCCTGAGAGTGAACACAACGGGCGCTCATGAGTGCAGGACTGACTCGTAGCTGGTTGAACAAGATTGAAGCCTGGGGCCAGATGCAGCCCTTCGGAGACCCCAACCCCAGAGGAGGCTACAGTGTCTCCCTCACCATCCAATTCAAGATGAAAGCAAGACCAAATTGTAAAATACCTACAAGGAAGTCCAGCGAAGTTCCCATTCCACCCCCACCCCCGCCGCCCCCATGATGAGTTCTGTGATGTTTGCTTGAAATTTCAAATATCGAATTTTTTGACATGGTTTTTAATGCCCCTGCTTCACTAATCCTTAGGAATGTGCTTAGTCTGCCTTTGGGTACCCAGAACTGCCCAGGCCCAATAAACTGGTTCATATCCTCCTCACATCTGAGGCTTCTATGACCGTAAAGCCAAATTTCGGGTGCTTTCCCCCCTCTCCTCACCTCCCCAAAGCCCGCCAACCTCCTCACTATGTCAGGCCCTCTCTCTTCTTGCTACTTACCCTGTTCTTTCCTCACAAACTCTTTGGCTTTGAAAAAAGATATTAATAATAGCTTTATTATAATTTATTCTAATGTATTATTATCATGGAAATACTATAACGTTAAAGGAAGCTCTGAAAAGGGCAGTGTGGGAAATCACCCGTAGCTAACATAGCAACTTTGGCCCTTCTCTGTATTCTTTTTTATTCTAAATTTCTAAGCATAATTATTCTTATGATTGTAACCATAATAGATAAACAATCCTGTATCTGCTTTTTGCCCACTTACTATCATAACATAACCATCCTTTTGGTTGTGGCAAAGTTTACATAGTTCTAATTTTTAATGGTTGTGTAATAATATCCCATTGAAGGAATGTGTCTGAATTGAACCAACCATTGCCCTATTATTGGCAATGTAAGTTGCTTTCAATCTTGCTATTACATAAATAGCTCTAAAATGCACACTTTCGTGTACAGAAGAGCTTGTATTTCTTTAGGATTATATTCTTAAGATATTTATCCAGAACTAGAATTACTAAGTTAATGAATATGAAAATTATGTAGCCTCTGATATTTTATTTATTTATTTATATCACCATGTTATTTCCCAGAGGGATTCCAACAATTTTGACTACCACCATCAACGTGCAATTATAGCAGACTCACCAGAGTCACACAATCTCTTGGGAATCATCTCCCCTCTGTACCCAACCGTGCTAATTCTAGACAACTTTTATACCTTACGGCCAGGGTTTTTTTTAACATTAATACATCCTGCCACCTCTCTCTGCTTCTTTCTCAAACCAGAATGGGGGAGGGGGCTCTAACTTAGAGGCTACCTATGAATAATTTCATAACAAACCCTTACATGGGCATCATTCTTTAGGCTTTCCAAAGAATTGTCACATATACGATCTCACTGAATGCTTGTAGCCACTTCTCAGAGGGAGAGCAGAGTTTTTATTATTATTATTATTATTTTTTGTGGTACGCGGGCCTCTCACTGCTGTGGTCTCTCCCATTGCGGAGCACAGGCTCTGGACGCGCAGGCTCAGTGGCATGGCTCACGGACCTAGCCGCTCCGCGGCATGTGGGATCTTTCCAGACCGGGGCACGAACCCGTGTCCCCTGCATCGGCAGGCGGACTCTCAACCACTGCGCCACCAGGGAAGCCCGAGAGAGAGCACAGTTTTTTAATGGCCAGGGATTGCCACTCTCTCTTGCTGAAGGGGGCTGTCCCTTAACACCTAAGCCCTCTGTGGTGACACTGGAACAGGGGGAGAAAGGGTTGTGCTCAGCACAATTAACGATGAAGCCTGGGCCTTGTGAGTCCGTTTTTCTTAGTGAACAGGCACATTCCTGGCAAAGCTCAAGAGGATACAGTACATGAAATCTTGACCTTGGGCTGCTTCCTTCCTGCCAGGTAAACGGCCAGCTCCCCTCCGGTGGCCTCCACAACAGCTCCTGTTTACCAAGCCCTCGAGGAGGACTGGCTCCGTTTACCTAAAGGTTAATGTTAACTTGAGGAGAGAAAACTGACCCTGAGTTTGGCCTCTGGAGTTGTGAGTTGTCTTTGTCCTTTTTCGAATCCTTGCCCAAGTGGTAAAAACAAGTCGTGGCTGCTTATATTTGTCTGCCTCAAAGAGAAGAACAAAAAACAATCAAATTCTGTTTACTCTCGCACGAGAGGGCCTCAGGCACGTAAGCAAGGAAGGGATGGAGACCATGTATTGATACGTCTGCAGGAGCTGGTTCATCACGGCAGTCTTGCCCACCTTCCCCTGTAAACTAGGCTACCTGTGACACGAGAGCCTCTTGGAAGGCACCCGAGACAGGTGCAAGACGGCAGACAACAGTCAGTGCCACGTGTAACTATATTTGCTTTCTCTTTGGGGGCTTTCTCTTCTCCCAGCCCTCTCCTTCCTGTTTCATCCCCAAGGCTAAATCCTTCTGGCTTCTCTCCAACCCTTGAAAGAGAACAGCTCACTCAAAAGTTGCCTACCAGGGCTTGCATCCTGAATCTAGCCTACAGAAATGTTTACTGGGCCATGGTGGTGGTGGTAGTTGTTATAGCTGTAAAATAGAAGTAGCTGCCAATAACTAGGAAATGTAGATTTCTCATAAAAACAGCTGCCAATAACTAGGAAATGTAGATTTCTCATAAAACAGCTGCCAATAACTAGGAAATGTAGATTTCTCATAAAAACAGCTGCCAATAACTAGGAAATGTAGATTTCTCATAAAAATCTAGATTTCCATTCCTTTTTGGAAAAGCAGGTCCCCATTGCTTCAAGCCAGCAATCAACTAGAGCCAAGCAATGGCTCCCTCTTTAGCCATTTTCCAGCTTGTCCCAGTCCCTATCTTTCCCTATTGTCTCCCTGATTCAGGAGCCAAGTGACAGCTGCCCCTGTGCTATTATCTTCCATATAGTAGCATTAAGAGAGAGGGAACATTTTCATATGCCTCAGATCACTTCTCTCTCATTTAGGCTACACGCCTGACCCCAGACATCTGAATTTACCCATCCTCCACCTTCGCATCTCTACTTCTCTTTCCCAATCTCAGCAACTACTCCCCGCTAACCTGGGGGTTCCTCTCCTGCCTTACAATTTGTTCAAAAGCAGTCTTGCAGCCTTGAGGAATCAAAAGAGGTGGGGCCACAGATTCAAAGGACAAGGCTAAGGAGAATACAAAAGAGAGAAGGGGGCTGCTGCTGGCATCCTGAGATACTATATCTATCTCCCAGTTTCAGGGCCTCTGCAGTCAGGGATGTGGCTTTAAATCACTTGCTAAGAGGCAGCTGTAGTGAAGTGGCTGAGAACTCAAGATTCTGGAGTCTATCTGCCTGGATTTAAACCTCTGCTCTGCCACTTCCTAGTTGTGTGACCTCAGGCAATTTACTTATCATAACAGCCCTCTGCCTTAGTTTCCACATCTGTAAAATGGTCTGCCCCAGCCATGGGAATTAAATGAGGTAATTCATTTGAGTTAATACAATGTGCTTAGAACAGTGCCTGGCACACAGTAGGTGCTCACTAATTGCTACCTATCATTCTCAGCTGTGTGGCCCTGGACCGTGAACTCCCTGATGGAAGAGGCTATGTCTAAATTCTCAGCTCCTACCACAGTGTCTGGCGCATAGCAGAGGTTTTTATGCTTCCTGAATGAATGGACTGGAAGGATGAATAAATGCATGAACTAGTTTCACCTAACTAAGGTTCTTTTTCCCCATTTATATAATAGAAATGTTGCTGTGAGCATTAAAAAATAAAAATAAAGAACACTTTTTAAAGCATCGACCTTGCATCCTTTCATATAGCAGGCACTTAAAACACTGAGTTTCATTCACTTATAATAGTAAATACAATTTACAACCTACTTACCAAGTAACAGGTATTAACTATACTAAAGCACTTTGTATACATACTGTTTCATCTCATCCTCATAAGATCATATCACAGATACTCTCTTCCCTCTATTACAGATGAGAAGGCTGAAACACGGAGAGGTTAAGGGGCAGAGCTGGGGTTAGAAGCCATGTCTGTCTGACTCCACCACCTGTCTCTCCTCCATACTCCACGCACTGCCTTTTCCTCTCTGTTGATCACCTATAAATGATTTTTGGCCATAAAGAGAAGCAACTGACTTCTTAGCTCCCAGAAGCGTCTCGGTGACTTTAGTCCCTTAAGAATCAGCTGGCCCCACATTGTTTTCCTTAAAGCCAAGTGCTTCTAAATTCCCACTTCCAACAAGAGGCCTAGGTCTCCTCAGGTTTGACATAATCTGGGACCAGCCCTATTGTTTCTACTTCGCATTTATTTTCACTCTGTTTCTTTCCCTTCTTTTCACCAGTATCCATGCTGTACCAGGGCTCTTATTTGGAGTGTAATTAGAACATTTTCTAGTGGAAGTCCTGAATGTTACGGCTGGGAGGGACCTTGGAGAGTGTCTAGTTCAATCTGTTTGCTTTTTAGAGGTTTTGAAATCCCCCCTCCCAGCTACTGGAGGGGACATGCACAAAGCCGGAGAGAAGTCTGCAGAGCCAGGATGAAAGCCCCAGCTTCCTGCCCTTCTACATAGCTTTCCATTATGCCAGGTAGGTGGGCAGGCAATGTGGACCAAGGGATTTGGGGAGTTAAAAAAAGAACACTATGTTGTACAAATATACGTAGCAAACATAGAAAATACCATCTTCAGCTTTTCTTGATGACACAAGACACATTCAATTCACCTTCCCAAGTAGGAGAGTTAAGACAGTGAAAAAACCCTGATGTTTCCTTCCATTTTGGTATGGGATTTGATCTTGGGATCTTCCAAGTCAGAGGCTGCCAACTAAAGCCGGGTTAGGCAGCATGAAAATGACCTTCATTGGCCACCAGGGGGAGGGAATGAGCACTGGGATGGCTCCATGCAAACAAACACTTTGCAGGTTACTTGGACTCGTTTCCACTTCTGAAGGACTATTCATGTTGACTACTCTTCTTGGCTCTAAAGGTATTGCAGAAGGGTGGGAAATGTTTAGTGCTTTCCTTTGCAAGGCTGAATTAATATGGGTGGTCTGTAAATGGGAGGAAAGAATCATTTGGTACTTAAGTGTTTCAAGTTTTAGCCAAGTTTTTTTACCCTGACCTTCACAGCCTAGACTTTTCTTTCAGTCTGTAGGGATTCATACGGCACTGAAGAGTTTTTCCTACTGTGTCTGCCTGTGACTTTCCTTCTCTCCTCCCAAATAATAGGTTTTCCTGCACTCCCCTCCCCTTTTCATCTTTTGGTCCTCATTCCCCTCCTAGAAGCATCCTCTGAAGGCTTTCAGTGGGTAGCCCTTGGAAAAGGTCGAAGTAGACAGGGAAAAAAAAAAAAGATGTGGAGGTAGGACCCCTGGATCTTGCTTTCAGCTTTGCCTCTTTGACATAGTATGTCATAAGAAGCCAGTACTTATCTTCTCCCTCATTCCCTGTCTTCTCCATCATTACAGAATCACCAGGAAGATAAAAGCTTCATATCCAGAAAAGTGCATTGAGCTTTGAAGCAGGCAGGATAAAATAAGATGCCTTCTATGGTCTTTGGCTTTTCATTCTAGCCACCCTTTGAATTTCAGCACAGGGCCTGAAGGGATCCTTAGCAAAACGTGGACAAACAAGGGAGAGGAGGAGGCACTCAAGTACTCAAGGGCTTTGCCAGTAAGTGCTGAGAATGACTGACCACATTCCCTGGGAACAATAAGAATCTTGCTGACTCAGATGCCACCTTTTATTCTGCTAGAAACTGAGGAATTCTGCAAGACTGGAAGATGCAATTTTCAGAGCAGGCTCATGCCCAGTCATTTTCTCCACAAAACGCAGTGCATAACTAACAAAGACAGATGGTTCTGGATCTAAATCCCATCTTTACCACTTACTACAAGGGCGACTGTGGGTGAGTAACTGAGTTTCTTTGTACCTCAGTTCCCTCATAAGTAAAGTGAAGATAATAATATTCATCTCATGGGGTTGCTTTAAAGATTAAATGAGTTAATATTTCTAAAGCTCTTAAAGCAGTGTTTGGTTTAAAATAAGGGCTATATCGTAAAATGAAAATATAATGGTGGTATTGGTGTATACAATAAATGACTTATTTAAGTGCCTGGCACATACCAGTGCTTAGTAAACTGTTAGCTCCCTTCCTGCGTCATCCCCAAATGGAAGTTACATTTTTCCGTAGGGTTCATATCCCAAAGAACTTTTCTCAAGCCTAGAAGAGTTTTCCTTCAGGAGGGTGAGAAATAACATCTGGAAATGAAAGAAAAAGAGGCTGGAAAGGGGGTAGGTTATTTGCAGAGGGCTGTGCTGCCAAGAAAAACAGCAGTGTCTTTCTGTAAGGATTCTCCAGACAAAGGAAGAAAGGTTATCAAGAGAAGGATCCAAAGATGGAGAAGGGGGAGGTGGAGAGAGTTGTGCGATTCCCAGGGATCTCTTGTATCTAAGGGACAGCTCCCTGGGGGCACCGGGTTTGGGAAATCGAGGGAGGTCAGGAAGTGAGGGTGCACACAAAGGGCGACCCGGGTTCGGGAGAAAAGCTAGGACAGGAGGGGAGTAAGGAGCTGGGAAAAGAAGGGTCGGTGTGTGAGAAAGGTCCTGGCATGGGGGTCTTGAGGATGAGAAAAGGGTGTGAGAAGTGAACTCAGTATGGGGCGTGGAAGACGGTGAGCGATACCTAGAACTGCTGAGAAGCGGTGGGCTTTGGAGCCGAGAGGAAGCGGGTGCGGGGCGGGTGGCTTTTGCCACTTGTTGGAACGCCACCAGGGAGGGGGTAGCCCTGGGGAACTGGGCACCGTGGGGGAAAGGGGGACATGTAGAACCTGGTTTTCAGTGGGGAGGCACTAGGAAGCCGCGGCCTGGGGACAGCACCGAGCTTTGGGGCGCTCTTACCCGCGATTTTTACTCTCCCGTCTCGCCCCGCTCTGCCGCCCGTACTGCTCGCAACCACACTTGTGGGTCCCCTGCTCGAAGGATTAAGGAGACACACTCCCATTGGCTGCCAGACAACCCCTAACCCCAACCCGCGCCCCTCCTAACTTGGGGTCCGCCCGGCCCTCCTATTTGCATATAGGGCTTTCCAGGCCTCCGACTGGCCCCTGCGGTAGGCTGACATGCGCGCCCATCCCGCTCCCCAATTAACCGCTCGGAGAAGGAAGCGTCCGAGGTCGCCCCGGGAGACGCCAAGGACGCGGGGACGCCGGGCCGCGCTCCCAGCGCGCGAGGCGGGGCTACCGCTCACCCTACGCAGGTCCCCGCCCTCCCCGGTCCGCCCCGCCCCCGCGTCCGCGTCAGTCCAGGCCCGCGCCGTCGGGGCGTCGTGCGCAGGCGCGGCTGGAACGTCCAGGCTGTCGCAGATCAGCAAGTCTACCTCCGGAGCTCCGGCGGCGCGGGTGGTGCCGGTCTAGGGGCGCCTTGCCCTTCGGGCCTCTGCGGAGAATAAAAAGCCAAAGCCGGGAGCAGGAGGCGCCTTGCGGAGAGCACTGGATTGGGACCTAAGTCAAGATCTCAGGTTGCTTGTGTAACCTCAGGCAGCTGACGTGACCTGAGGCCTCGCCTCTTTAGCAGTAAAATGGGTATCGCAAACCTGTGATGAACAGCTCAGGCTTATTGAATCATGACATCTCCTCAGAGTGTGGGGGGTCCTGGCCCTTGCACTGAACTGGCCAATAAGAGAGGGCCGCCCAGGGCTCAGGGGTCTTGGCTTCTCGAAGCAACACCTTGACTGTCCTCAGGTGGAGAATCAGAGTAGTGATTGGATTTAAATAATTGTGGTTTCCTAACGTTTCCACTTGTCTAACCTCAGAGTCCTGCCTGCAAAGGATTGGCAGCCAGTAGGGCTGTTTCTGCCTGGGTTGATTCAGGATTGGTGAAAGATTGAACAAAGGATAGATGTTAAGGTCTTGAACCATAGTGATTTGGAGAAACTCCCTTATGGATTGAGCCGAGGAGTCATCCCTCTTCATTCTTGAAATTTTTCCAGATGCTTAACTTGATGCCACTGAAATGTAATTGCTCCGGTAAAAAAAAATCATTTAGTCCCAAGGAGTAAGATTTATGTAAGATTTGGATCATTACTTTCTACTGAGGATAGGGCTCTTTTCCAGCAGTTGAGGGGAGACATGTGAAAAGGAGAAACAAGGCCATCTCAGAAAACCTGTAGTCGAAACAACTAAGGGAAGAGGCAAAATCCACGTCTCTGATTTGAAGCATGTTGGAGTTAGTCCAGGAGTGTTTCTTAGAGTATGTAAGCTTTTTAGCAGATTCATTGGGAACATTCTGGTCAGTGACTATGCCCAGGACTTCATGCTATGCTGTGATAGGATATTGGAGAAACAGCAGGTGAAGGGACTAAAAAAACCCTTCAGAATGGTTTTTACTGTAAGGTGGAAACATTTGAGCTACAGCAGATGCAGAAAGAAATCTTATCTGAACTTCCCTTATCTGAATAATGCAGAGGTTTACAAGAGCCAGTAGTTACAACCCAGCAACACCCCCACCCTTCCAGGGAGACCTCCAGTCAGGGAGGCAGCAGTTACAACCCAGCAACACCCCCACCCTTCCAGGGAGACCTCCAGTCAGGGAGGGACCATCCCGGGATACACGGATATTCAAAAAAACCTGTCTAAGTCTCATCAGAGCCTTCCATCCTTTGAAGCCTTGAACACCCCCCACACCCTTATTAAACTGATGTATAAACCTTAATTCCTAGCTATTGGGAGGTTTACTCACTCTTGACTGCTCTCGTATGCATATAAACTGTTACCTTTCAGACCTAAATTGGTAGAGGAAAAGATTTCCTGCCAACACAGAACACTGCCCCTTTACCTGCTGATCTGCCCAGGCAGGAGGATAGAGGCAAAGGCATAGCTTAACCCGAAGCAGACACTGAAATCCTGCTACGTGGCACTTAAATTCACACTGTAGGGCCCGAGGTGGAACCAGCAGCCCATCTGCTGCTCTTCCAGAAAACTCGCTGCCATCCTGTCCTCTCCCCTCTTCCCTTTTCCCTCTTCCCTCCAGGTGGCCCTAGGCCATCTTGCCCTTCCCCCTCTCCAGGGCCTTGAGGACCCAGGTGACCATCGTCCACTGGTCACTCAGCAGATGCTTCCCTAAGACCAACTGTCCCAGCTTGGTTCCCCTCCCCCATCCTGCCTCTTTCTTTCCCCAGTGTCCTACCAATCTGCTCTGGCAAGCTCACACTTTGGTCTCTGGTTCCTGTGGAGTGAATTGTGATGGAAATGAGGGAGAGGATGCAGGAGGGAGCTGCAAAGATTTACAGCTTCCAGAGGGCTTCCATTAAAATCCCTGACAACGGGTTATTTATGAGAGGGTTGGCTGCAGTGGGAGCTAATAGGCCAGAGCCTGGCACTGCTGTCCTTTCAGGGGTGATGACAAGAACAAACACAGGGTGAATAGTAGAGCTGCCCCCACTGTAGAACAAAGCAGGCTTCGACCCCATTGGGCATCCTCTCCAGGGCCAGAGAGTGACAGCCAGGAAATCAGAGAGCATCAACGATTTGTAGCAGACAAACCAGAAACAGAAAAATACACATGACAAATAACAGGAGTTTTCTGAGCCTGGGTGTGAAGGTTGCAGTGTGTTGGAGGGTCCTTCCAGTCGTTGCAAAATGTGAACTATGTCCCCTCCTCTGAGCTCCAACTCAGAGGGAAGAGTGTGTGAAAAAGTACAGGTCTGAAACTTTTGTTTTCACTTTTTGTTCCTAAGGCACCCACCTGACTAAATAAATAGTAAGACAATAACAAAACCCTCAGAAGGTTGTTTACTCTACAGTTGACACACACTCTGTTTCTCAGGTTGAGATGCTTCCTTTAAGTAATTAATGAAAAAAGAGAGAGTCCTGCTTTTGCTCCCCTGAACCAAGGTTCCCCCAGAAGCCCTCTCTTCCTGTGCCAGTCAAAAGAAAGTCTTGGTATATGTACCAGGGATGAAGTAGGGAGTTGAAATGCTGCAATGTATTAGGGAATGTTATAGAACTGTGTCCAATCACAGAATCAGAAGTCTCGTTAAATCAGAAGAGATCTTAAAGACCCTGGTATTTCTCTTGTTTTCAGATGAGGAAAGTGAGGCCCAGAAAAATATGGTGGCTTGGCCAAGGCCTTGCAGGGTTTCATAGAGAACTGCTCCTTCCTTCACACATTCTTAGTACTGTTATTGGTGAAATAGAAACAGAAGTTGCTGTCCAGCACCTCTTTTGACGTCTCCCATTTTGGTATGTATCTGGTGGGGCTGAGAGAGCCCCTGGGAATGGGGTTACTTGACGAGGGCAATGGAGCTTCCAGGCTCCTGGGTTTTCTTTGGTTTTTTTGTTTTGTTGTTTTGTTTTTAAATTTATTTATTTTATTTATTCTTGGCTGCGTTGGGCCTTTGTTGCTGCGCGGGCTTTCTCTAGTTGCCGCGAGCAGGAGCTGCTCTTCGTTGCGGTGTGCGGGCTTCTCATTGTGGTGGCTTCTCCTGTCGCAGAGCATGGGCTGTAGTTGCGTGGGCTTCAGTAGTTGTGGCTCGTGGGCTCTAGAGCGCAGGCTCAGTAGTTGTGGTGCTCAGGCTTGCTCCGTGGCATGTGGGATCTTCCTAGACCAGGGCTTGAACCCGTGTCCCCTGCATTGGCAGGCAGATTCTTAACCACTGCACCACCAGGGAAGCTCTCCAGGCTTCTTTTATCTTGTCCTTCTTCATCTTCCCTCTGCCTTCTGGGGAAAACAGCTTTCCTTGAAAGGAGCTACTCATGGTTGTTTTTAGGGCACCCTTTTCTTGGCATAGATGCTCTTAGAAACAAGTTCCATAGAAGGTGCCCTGACTGCAGCTGAAATAACAGGCACATTACTTGAACAATTTCTATGTGCAAGGCAGTTTGCTGGGTGCCATGGGAGACACCCAGACACATGCACTTATAAGTGCACTGCATGTAGCAAAGGATCCTCTGCAAAGTTGCCTTTTTATTTTTCTTCAAAGTGCTTGGAACACTCATTTCCCACCAACACTTCTTTTTGGTGGGCCAAACAATATTTATGTGTGTGACATGGGCATATAGTATGGATGCCTCTCACTTACACATTGCTATCATTTTATAGGGTAAAAATAGTAATGATAGTTAAATTCAAGAATTACAAAGCAGTTAAATAGATGCAGAATCTTTGCTTTTTAAAAGTTGCTTAGGGAATTCCCTGGCATTCCAGTGGCTAGGACTCTGTGCTTCCACTTGTAGGGGCATGGGTTCAACCCCTGGTCAGGGAACTAAGATCCCACATGCTGCACAGCACAGCCAAAAAAGAATATAAATAAATAAATAAAGTTTGTTTAATGCATAACCTAAATATTCAATGGTTAGAGAATGGGGAAGTAAACTGTGGTAGAATCACTTATGTAACAACAACCAAAAAAAACAAAAAAACAAAACCAATCATTATGAAGTTTTACAACAGTATAAAAGAGTTTTTTACCTAATAGTAGTAAGTGAAAAATAATTTTATAAAGGCTGTGACTATAATTATGTCAAACATGTATTTGTTTGAATTAAAATTTTGAAATACTAAGAGAATGTTCACTAAAAACGGTAAAACTGGGGCTTCCCTGGTGGCACAGTGGTTAAGAATCTGCCTGCCAATGCAGGGGACATGGGTTCGAGCCCTGGTCCGGGAGGATCCCACATGCCACGGAGCAACTAAGCCCGTGGGCCACAACTACTGATCCTGCGCTCTAGAGCCCGCGAACCACAACTCCTGAAGCCTGGGCGCCTAGAGCCAGCGCTCTGCAACAAGAGAAGCCACTGCAGTGAGAAGCCTGTGCACTGCAATGAAGAGCAGCTGCCACTCACCGCAACTAGAGAAAGCCCATGAGCAGCAACAAAGATCCAATGCAGCCCAAAATAAATAAAATAAAATTAATTAATTAAAAAACAAAAAAAACACGGTAAAACCATGACTCGTACTGGTATAAAAGTGAATGCATGTTAAAGATGTTATTTAACTTATTCACTGAAGATAGTCAGATAGATCGTTCAGCTGGTTCAAAAAAAGCAGCACAGTTTGTCTGATAAAAAGAATTGCCAACACAAATAATCAATAACCAAACTATAATAGGAATATAAAAGAGTTGTATTTGAGCCAACCAGGAGACAGCCTCTCAGATAACTCTGAGGCACTGCTCTGGAGAAGCATGGTTTTCAGCACAGTTTTATATCTTGTCAGAACAAAGAACATCAAACAAGTCAGGGATACATTCCTTCAAGGTTTCCAGGAAAAAAAAAAAACCAGATCAACACGTACACAGCAAGTCAGCATGGCCTTAGCACCTGGGAAGGGAGTCTTATCATCAGAAGAGTACCAGCACTGGTGTCCCAGGAACTTTATTTTTAACATGGATATTCTTTACTTCTGGTCAATGTCCCCTTTTCTTTGACGAGTAAAGCAGATGCCTTATGTTTGATAGGCCACAAACAGTCTGTATTACTTAGCATAAAATTCAACTTAAATCATCTATAAGCCAGAATGACTTCCCCATACCTCTATGTGAGAATTTCTTCCATTATTTCCCCCTTTTGATGGTAAATCTTTTGATAGAAAGCACTGATAATCAAAATATTTGTCCCTCAATTCCAGGGCGGTTGCTGCCTGCCCTGGGTCCATCGTGTACCTCAGTGCTAGGCCTCCTTTTTTGTTTGTTTGTTTATATATGTATAGAGATTTCCCTAGTTATCTACATTGGGGAGAAACTAAGCAGACATAGCGACCAAAATAGAGGTAAATGCTGATGGGGAAACATTTTATAGGCTATCCATTTTATCAATTATATCAAATTGTCATACAAACATTGTACATGTGCTTTTAGCAGTAGGCTTAAAGAAAGCAGTGATACATGTCGTGAATAGCTTGGTAGCTAGGAAAAGAATAATAATACATACTATGACAATGATTCAGATAATTGTGTATAAAGCAAAGTGGAAAAATTATCTGTTCCTAAGGGGAGTCAACTAGATAGATCATTTAAAAGGTCAGTTTTTCTTACATCTTATAACCATTTTGCCTTTTGGGAAATCTTTTCTCGGTATGTCTCTACTTCTCCAGAGGTATCAGTATAAGTGCAACAAGTGGTATGAGCAATAACTCAAATACCTCCTTGGTCAGCCAGTAGAAAATCTAAGGCAACTCTGTTATCTAATGCTACGTGGGCTAAGGAGTTTAGGGATGTCTTTTGTGCAGCAGTGCTTTTTGCAGTCTCTGGCTATTTGATCAATGGTGGCTGATAGATTTCTGATTACATATAGTCCTGCACTAGGAATTAAGATTCCCAAAAGATTTTTCCATGTGGTATCTTGGTATCCTGCTAACGTGGATCTCTTGACTCTGTAATGGGAAGAGAAAGGAAGTTCATCTGTTTCCTTGTGTGTAGACAGTGGGGTAACATAATGTCCCAATAAGCAAAAATCTCCTATCTGCCAGCTATTAAGACATTTATGTGCCCATCCCTGGGAAGGTGGGTCAATTCCAATACCACATATGAGACAAAACCTGGAGGGGCACAAGTGATCCCTCCTAGAGTGCTCTTATTGATAACCTCATTAACTGGAAGTTTTTGTTAACAGGGTATTAAACCATGGGTCATTTCTCTTGCAGGCTTTCCAAAAGCCATCAATATGGTGTTTGACATAAGGGAGTTACGGGCATAATTTACTTATTTTTTTCTCTTTAAGACATTTGTTTATTAAGTAAGGGATGGAGTGAAGGGGTCCTAGGGCAAGTTGTGTCCAGTCTCTAAGGATTGAGGACAGTATCAGACAAGGGATGGACACATTAATATGTTGAAGAATTTGAACCTGAAAGGTTAGGCCAGAGGGAGGTAGGTCTAGGTAAATGGTAATGTTAGGAACATCTTAAAAGTTGGTGACAGGAATTATGAGGGACCTATATTGATCTTGTATTGACTGGGGAATTTGATGACAGATCCAGCAATTGGTTAGATTACCCCAGTAGCTATACTCTGGAACAACTTTACTAAAGAATTTTCTTTCCATCCTGAATATTGGGGCAAAAGTATAGCTAGAAGTAAAACAATAATTTTCAATTTTGATAGGGGACAAACATTTGGTAAACAGTACAATTGAATTAGTAGGATGAGTCTTACAAGCCTGGTTCGGATTCTTGGGTCAGCAGTCTACCACCGATGTTGTATTCTTGTCCTGGTGTGGGTGTTGTTTGAGGTCAGCAATCCTTTCTATAGACCAGTCCAGTACAGAAGCCCTTCTTAAGTGGGAAATATGAATTTAAGAGTAAACTCCCTTCATTTTCACTACGTATGAGCTACTTAAGTATACCTGATAAGGGTCCTTCCAAATAAGTTGGAGGGAGACCTTTAAATGATGTCTTTTCCAGTATGCATAATCCCCTGGTTGCAGGACATGGAGCATCTGATCTTCATCCAAAAAAAGTTTACTATGATCAGCTTCAGAAACAATCTTAGGGGCTTCCCTGGTGGTCCAGTGTTAAGAATCCGCCTTCCAGTGCAGGGGACATGGGTTCAATCCATGATCAGGGAACTAAGATCCCACATGCTGCGGGGCAAATAAGCCCTCATACTGCAACTACTGAGCCCACACACTCTGGACCCTGCATGCCACAACCAGAGAGCCTGTGCACCACAACAACTGAGCCCATGCACTCTGGAGTCCGAATGCCACAACTAGAGAGCCTGCGCACTGCAACTACTGAGCCTGCGTGCTCTGGAGCCTGAATGCCACAACTAGAGAGCCCATGCACCGCAACCACTGAGCCCCAGCACTATGGAGCCCGCGCCACAACTAGAGAGAAGTTCACACGCCGCAGTGAAAGATCCCACATACCGCAAGTAAGACCCAGTGCAGCCATAAATAAATAAATAAATAATTTTACGAAAAGAAAAAAAAACAATCTTAGAATATCCTTTTAATAATTTAATTAAACTTTATAATAATGTAACATAGCAACAAAGAGGTTATCTTAGATGTAAGAAGTATATACAAAACCTCAATATCCATAAAGGTATATTATTGAAACATAATTTTTCTTTCTAAATTATCCTCATTTATACCAAATGTAGTCAAGTTAAGATTAATTTGTTTGCAAAATAAGTCTGGTTTCAATAAACTTGGCATGATCATTTACATAAGTATAATTGATCATATAGCCTCTTTTAAACTTGTCTTTGCTGGAACTTTTTAAAGGCATCTCAAGGCCAGGAAATCCATGCCAAGCACTTGGCCATCAGATTCCACCTGCAATACCTACAGGTTTAAGTGGATTCCTCCCTTCTCGGGGTCCAAAATATCTTGAAGTTCTTGCATCTGCCAGGAAGTGGCCTTCCTTATTCACTTGGAAAGGCTGCTGAGAACCTAAGAGTTTCCAAATTCTGGAGGGATCAGGTAGAAAGGAAAGATAAATGCTTCAATTCTGCTTACAAAGGTATAATTTACCAAACTGCTATAAGCCATACTTAGCTTAAGGGGAAAAGTTCCCTTATATCTGGAAAACAAAGATTACAAGCCAGTAGTATTTCAGATAAAAAGTCACAATAATCATAATCATATTTACCAATTAGTCAAATCCCATGTAGTTGATTTTTGTTCTGCTTGAGTTTAGTTTTTCCTTTAGTGTCGTTGACCATGCCTGGTGATTGAGGATGATAGTGACAGTAATAATTTTAAGAAGTTTGTAAGGTTTTTTTAAAGATTCCTATGATTGGGAATTCCCTAGAGGTCCAGTGATTAGGGCTCTGTGCTTCCACTGCACGGGGCACGGGTTCGATGCCCAGTTGGGGAACTAAGATCCCGCATGCCATGTGGCACGGTCAAAAAATAAAAAATAAAATAAAAAATAAAAATTTTTTATTTTTAAAAATAAAAGGCAAAAAGAAGACTCCTATGATTTGCCCAGTGAAGTGGGTGCCTTGATCACTGGAGACTGTGGAAAGCATACCCCACATGGAAAATACATTTTCTAACAGTTTCTTTGTCCTTGGGAGGATGTCAGCTTTGCAGCAAGGGAAGGCTTTAACCCATCAAACAAAAAGGGGGTTGCCAGGGAGCCAGGAAGAGCCAAGCAGCTATATTGGGTTTCCCATAGCAGCCCCAACTGTTTAATTTACAGCTACTGTTTACCCATCTTAATTTCTCTGATTTGGGAGCAGACTGTTGTCATGTTACAAAGACATCAAGATGGCAAAAGTCTGACAGCAAGGGGTTCATTTTTTCAAAAGCAGAATGGACTTTATCTACACGTGCCATAACCTTTACAGATTCTGTTGTTGTTGCCTTTGTATGAAAGTCAGCTAGAGCATTTCCCTAATACTCCGGTTCAGTCCCTTTAGTGTGAGCCTCAATTTTGATGACAAATGACATTTTTATGTGAGGACATATAAGATTTCCAGGAGGGACTTCCCTGGTAGTCCAGTGGTAAAGAATCCACCTTCCAATGCAGGGGACACAGGTTCGATCCCTGGTCAGGGTACTAAGATCCCACATGCCACAGGGCAACTAAGCCTGCCAGGCACAACTACTGAGCTTGTGTGCCTCAACAAGAGAGCCTGCGTGCTGCAAACTACAAAGCCAACGCTCCCTGGAGCCCACATGCCACAACTAGAGAGAGAAAACCCACACACCACAACTAGAGAGAAGCCCCCGCACCACAACAAAGACCCCACATGCCACAACTAAGACCTGAAACAGCCAAAACAAAAAAAAAAGACTTCCAGGAATTTCACATAATTTCTGGAACATTTATAATATATATTTATATAGGCATAACATAAAGAAGGCTTAATGTTACCTTTTATTTGACAATGCTTCCCATGTAATTTAACATACCAAATAAGCCCAATTAGTTTAATATCTCCCTTTGAGACACTTTAGGACAAAATTACTTTCTTTTCCCTTAACAAAAGTCATTTCCATTCCTCATACCATTTTTTCCTGGCTGCATTGAGTCTTCGTTGTTGCACGCAGGCTTTCTCTGGTTGCGGCGAGCAGGGGCTACTCTTCATTGCAGTGCACGGGCTTCTCATTGTGGTGGCTTCTCTTGTTGCAGAGCATGGGCTCTACGCACGCGGGCGTCAGTAGTTGCAGCACGTGGTCTCAGTAATTGTGGCGCACGGGCTTGGTGGCTCCATGGCATGCGGGATCTTCCCGGACCAGGGATTGAACCCATGTCCCCTGCATTGGCAGCTGGATTCTTAACCACTGCGCCACCAGGGAAGTCACTCTTCATACCTTCTTTTACTAAAAACACACACCTATTTTCCTTGTATACTGAAATGTTTCCCATATTATTTCTAGTAGCTTTAATTACATATGTATTATAATTTTTAGCCCTTAAAAAACCTTAGTTGCTAGATTAAGAAACCAAGAAACAAGCAGCTGTAAACTGTTTGTCATACCAACATTTCCTGATTGGCAAACTTATGAATATATTCCCAAACCTCTAGAAACATACATTTTCTCTTCCAATAAACCCAAACATCTAAAAAGACAAAGTAGGTAAACTTAGACTTGCTTAGCAATTAATGTTTTAGTATTTTATCTTAATTGGAAATGATCTGGATATTCAATGTGTTCCATTATTTAAATTAATTTAGCAAAACCCCAAAATCTGGAGAACCTATTTTTAAGTAGACATACCAGGGAGATCCCTGGTGGTCTAGTGGTTAGGATTCTGGGCTTTCACTGCTGTGACCTGATCGGGGAACTGAGATCCTACAAACAGCGTGGTGTGGCCAAAAAAATAAATAGACATACCATAAAATGTAATTATTCTCGGGACTTCCCTGGTGGCACAGTGGTTAAGAATCCGCCTGCCAATGCAAGGGACACGGGTTTGAGCCCTGATCCAAGAAGATCCCACATGCCATGGAGCAACTAAGCCCATGTGCCACAACTACTGAGCCTGCATGCCACAACTACTGAAGCCTGTGTGCCTAGAGCCTGATCTCTGCAACAAGAGAAGCCACTGCAATGAGAAGCCCATCCACTGCAACAAAGAGTAGCCCCCGCTCGCCACAACTAGAGAAACCCCACGAGCAGCAACAAAGACCCAACGCAGCCAAAAATAAATAAATAAAAATTAAAAATAATTAATTAATTTTTAAAAATGTAATTATTCTTAATCACCTAAAAACTCTTATCCTATTTGTCTCTATTTTATTACTTATGAAAATATCATCATACCAAGTTAATTTTCTTGTTTTATAACAGAGATAACATAAGTTTATTGACTTTCAGTAAACCCAGGCACATTAAAAGTATTATACTTAATGTTGATGACTCCAAAGACATGCCTGTATTAATAAAACCAATAACTTAAACTCGTTTTCGTTCATTAAAGATTAATCTTAGATCATGTGATCCTTTAAAAATTGGGGTTAGTTTTTCGTTACATGTAGAAATATTTGATTTGTAAGTGCTTACTTTTAAGTCAATTAAATAGAGCTCTTTTACAAATTAATTTTGATAATATCATCTGGAGGTAGAAACATCATATTTATAACACAGACACAAGACACACGTATATCCAGATAGACACACACAGAGATCTCATAGTTTTCTTGCTTGAGTTTAAAAGGCCTCTCTCCTCCCTTTCTCCCCACCTGCCCTTTTGTTTTCAATTTTAGTTTCCAGTAATTGAGCCAAGGCTGTAGTCTCAGGCAATGTGGGCTGTGTTTGCATTTCAAGGACATGATAAGAGTTATAACTTCAAGTTTTCTCCTAGGAGTACTTCTGTTCTCTCAGGGTAAGAATTTTGAAAAGATGTTCTATTAAGCCAGATTTCTTTAACTGCACATGCAAAAACCAGTTCTGGAATGTCAAAAGAGCTCCATCCTGGCCATTTTAGGGTTAGATAAGTACTTGCAAGTATTGGCTCCGTAATTGTACATGAAGCCAACAGTTCCAGTGGGTCGCTGTCTGTCTGGGAGCTGATAGGCTTTAGAAGCATAGTTTCCCACTTTTTTTTTTTTTTTTGCGGTACGCAGGCCTCTCACTGTTGTGGCCTCTCCCGTTGTGGAGCACAGGCTCCGGATGCTCAGGCTCAGCGGCCATGGCTCACGGGCCCAGCCACTCCTCGGCATGTGGGATCTTCCCAGACCGGGGCACGAACCCGTGTCCCCTGCATCGGCAGGCGGACTCTCAACCACTGCTCCAACAAAGCCCTCCCACTTTTTAAAAAAAGTTTAATTTTACTATAAAGTACACATCTTTCCAATTTTAAGCTACATTTTTTTTAAAAAGGTCAGCTGACCTAGTTCACTCCAAAGTTCTTTCTAGGTCCCTTGCCTAGAAATTCTCTCTAGGTCCCTGCCTAGGAATTTTCCCCTAGGTCCTTTTGTCTAGGAATTCTCCCTAGGTTACTTTCACCTAGAAAATGAACTGTTACCCGCTTAAGACTACAAATCTTAAGATAACAGCTCAAATAAAAGTGACGGACCATTACTTAATAAAAGGATATCCAGATATCAGGAAAAACTCACCAAAGCATCTGAAGAGTGCTGTGAAGCAGGGGTGGAGGGTGGGAGTCTCCTCAGGGGGCTTGGTACCAAGCACCAGCACAAAGTAGCATCAATGTGACCTCAGGCCAGTTTTTCTGATATCCTGCCAAGAACTCCAAGCATTGTCGATGTAAATAATTAATAACCAAACTATAATAGGAATAGAAAGGAGTTGTAGTTCAGCCAAACTGAGGACTATAGCATAGGACACAGCCCCTCAGATATCTCTGAGGAACTGCTCTGGAGAAGCATGGTTTTCAGCACAGTTTTATATCTTGTCAGAACAAAGAACATCAAAAAAGTCAGGGATACATTCCTTCAAGGTTTAAAAAAATAAAAACCCAGATCAGCACATACACAGCAAGCAGTATGGCCTTGACACCTGGGAAGGGAGTCTTATCATCAAAGGAGCACCAGCATTGGTGTCCCAGGAAGGGAGGTGTTTAATTTTTATTTTTAACATGGACATTTTTTACTTCTGGTCAATATAACCTTTTCTTTGATGACTAAAGCAGATGTATAATATATGTTCGATAGGCCACAAACAGGCGTTTTAGTTAGCATAAAATTCAAGTTCAGTCATCTACAAGCCAGAATGATTTCCCCATACCACAATATGTGAAAATTTCTTCCATTAGAATATTGAAAGGAGGGACTTCCCTGATGGTCCAGTGGTTAAGAATCCGCCTTCCACTGCAGGGGATGCAGGTTCGATCCCTGGTCGGGGAACTAAGATCCCACATGTACTGGGCAACTAAGCCTGCACACCACAACTAGAGAGAAGCCCACACGCCGCAACGAAGAGTCTGTGCACCGCAACTAAGACCAAATGCAGCCAAATAAATAAATAAATACTTTAAAAAATATATTGAAAGGAATTGCAAGCAGAGGTAAAACTGACTTTTTTCCACAAGGAAAGGAGGGAAAACAATCAAGCCTCTGTCAGACAAGTCAGAAATTACTTGTCCACAAATTACTTAAAATTTACACAATTGTGAAATAATTCCCATGAAATCAATTTGAATCAGCTAATTAAAGGAAGGGTGTGCAACACACACATTTTTCTCTACAGATGGCAGTCTTAAAAACATGGGTGGGATTATGGAATTTTTTTTTTTAGTTTATTTAATGTAATTTTAAAAAACAAATATATCCCTCCCCAATTTTTTTTAACATCTTTATTGCCAAATTTTTAACAGGACATTCCAAAGCACCTTTAAATATTAACACCCCCTGAAGTGCTTAGTAGGTGATTTGATTTGTCAGAACATTTTAGAAACGCATGGTTAATTTGAGGCATACCTGGTTCCTGTTTCTCTTTTTATTTTTTTAAATTTTATTTATTTATCTGTTTGCGCCAGGTCTTAGTTGTGGCCTGTGGGCTCCTTAGTTGTGGCATGCAAACTCTTAGTTGCAGCATGCATGTGGGATCTAGTTCCCTGACCAGGGATCAAACCCAGGCTCCCTGCATTGGGAGCACGGAGTCTTATCCACTGCACCACCAGGGAAGTCCCTGGTTCCTCTTTCTCCCGAAGTTTATAGAATACCATACCTGACCTAATTAATAGTCTCCTTCTTCCCATTGATTGCTCATTCCTTCTCTTTCTCAAACCTGGGCATACAAGCTATCTCTGCTTTGTAAGTCATCAAATTGCAGAGTCTCTAAATGGTTACAGAGACAGCAAGCTTCAGGGATAAAAATTCCTCTCACCTTCCTTTTCCATGGAGTCGAGAGTCCAAAGGCCAGAGGAGCCATTGCTACTGTACAGGACTGGGCAGGGCTGGAGCTGAGGGCAAAGGTGAAAGTAGCAGCAGCTACTTGGGCACCTTCTCCAAGGCTGCCCTTGCTTCTCCTTCCCAAAGTCCACACCCCTGCCACCCAGATGCTGCAGATCTGCACTAGCCAGGACAATGATCACATAGACCTAGTTAAATTTACATTAAAAAAAAATCCAGTTTCCAGTTGTAATAGCCACATTTCAAGTGTTCAATACCCACACGTGGCGAGTGGCTACTGGATCAGATAGTGCAAGTAGCGAACATTTCCATCATCGCGGAGAATTCTACAGGACTGCACCACTGCAGATGACCACTCCCTCCCTCCATCTCAGATTTCTTTCCCATCACTTTTTCTGCCTGCCACGTTTGTTATTCAAATAATCAAGCATCTGACAAAGACTCTCTCTTTGACCAAACTCCAGTTAGGTGCCTCTGAGCACTTTTCTCAACTAGGTCTCAACCTTTGGCTTCTGTGTCTAATCCTTGCCAAGTCCAGTTTTAGCAAAAATCCTAAGTCAATTTAGAGGGAATCCTCCACCCCTGATATCTGATCTATCCCTAGCTTGCCCTCAGCAAAAATCCTATTTCGTCAGTTTAGCAAGAATCCCCACTACCCTTGGTGTTTCCTCTTGGTAATTTTTCAGCTACTGACCCCCTCACTCTGCTTAATGGCTACAAATTCCTACTTGTCCTTATTGTATTTGGAGCTGAGCACAATCTCTCTCCCCTGTTTTAATGTTCCTATTGCAACAGTTCTGAATAAAGTCTTCCTTACCATTTAACAGGCTTCAGAATAATTTTTTCTTTAACACCTCTTCTATGAAACCTTCCTTCTTGCCCCTAGGAAAAATTAATTCTCTTCTATCTTAGCACTATGTCAATTCCTCTTCTAAAGCCAATATCGTGGTATTAAACTCATTTACGTGCTTGTCTTCCCTTATGGAGTACTGAACTCTCATGAAAAGTATAGTGAGTATAATGATTAAGAGTACACTTGAGTCAGAATGTTGGGTTCAAAGCCTTTTAATGGCACTTACTAGCTGTGTGAGCTTGGGCAAGTAACTTTATTTCTCTAAGCCTCAATTTTATCATCTGTAAAATGGGGATAATAAAAGTGCTTCTCTTGCAAGAATTAAATGAGATAACCCACTGTGTCAGGCACAGAGTAACTACCCCAATCCCCAGTCTTTGTTCGACTCCATAGCTGGAAGTTGAAGATAAAAGTGGAAGATTTTCTCTGTAGGTCTGAATATAAATTCCCATTTCTTCAATATTCAGTTATAAAGGGTTGTACTTGCAGGCTTCCCTTGACACTTCTATGGGAAATAAGTAAATGAGACTAATTAACCTTTTTTTTTAAAATTCTGTGCTGTCAAATTTAGCTCTCCAAGCTATCAACAAAACAACCTATTGATAAGACAAAAGTGAGTTTATTCTTACTGCAGTAAGGAAGACTAGTATCTTGACAGAGTTGTAATAGTGGCCGACAGGTGGCAGGACAAAGTAGTAGTATTTATTGAGAATTTGAAGATTGGTTGGAGGCGGGCCGGGGTGGTGGTGGGAATCTTTCAATGCAGGTGGGGGGGGGGGGTGCAGGAGTTGATTAGAATTGGGCAAGGGTCATGATATAATAGTTTAGGATTGGAGGACACAGCAAGGAGTTTAAGACCAGCGGTTCTAAGAGTCTTGGAGTGTACAGAATTGTCAAGTGATACTTCCTATTGAAAAGCTCATGGTTCTTTTAGGAAGTTCTTAAAATGAACAATGGATTTATTTGCATTTTTAACTTCCAGGCAAGAGTGTTAATAGTTGTCATATTAACACAGACAGTAAGCTGTGTGTGCGTAGGAGGTGTCAGTTCTCAGTGCTTTTAAGAAAGCTAATAAGTAAAATTAATGGAAATATATCCAAGATTCTAAGGTCACCCCTGTAGATAGAGTTTTAAAGGGATGAGTATTATTTTGGTAACTCAGAAGGTGATCTGAACTTTCAGTAGAAATCCCACTCCCAGGTTTACTCATCATTTCCCACCATCCTTTCATCTCAATTGAGTGCCACCAGTCTTGTGAGAAGGCAGGATTAAGAATGTTCATTCTCCTGCCTGAAACCTCAAGTGGCTTCAGGAGCATAAATCCCTGGTTAGATGACATGGAAAACTTTTTCTCCAGATTTAGACAGATGCTACTCCTTGGAGAAGGGGCACTTCTGAATTTAACCTTCCATAGACAGCATGTTCAGTGTTAAGAAATAATTATCCTGGGCTTCCCTGGTGGCACAGTGGTTAAGAATACGCCTGCCAATGCAGAGGACAGAGCCTCGAGCCCTGGTCTGGGAAGATCCCACATGCCACGGAACAACTAAGCCCATGCACCACAACTACTGAGCCTGTGCCTAGAGCCCGTGCTCTGCAACAAGGGAAGCCACCACAATGAGAAGCCCGCACACTGCAACAAAGAGTAGTCCCCACTCGCTGCAACTAGAGAAAGCCCATGTGCAGCAACGAAGACCCAATGCAGCCAAAAATAAAAATAAATAAAATAAATAATTTTTTAAAAAAGAAATAATTATCCTGACACTTGATAAAACAGTAAAAGAGACTTTAATCAGGACTACTGCAATAGGGACATTACAATAGGGGAGAGAGATTGCACTCAACTCCAAATACAATAAGGACAAGTGGATAGAAAATTACTAAGAGGAGACATCAAGGGTGGGGCAATTGTTGCTAAACCTACTTACAGGATTCTTGCTGAAGGCAGGCCAGGGTTTGATCAGATATCAAGGGTGGGGAATTTTCTCTAAACTGACTTAGCAGGATTCTTGCTGAGTTTATTCTTCCGTTTAGGAAGAGCACTACCTTAACAGAGTTAACACTAAAGAATACTTTCTTTCTAGAGGGGTAATGATGAAACACAAACTGGGCTACCCAGGGAGGTTGCTGGGTCTCCTTTAGGGGCAAGTGGGAGGCATGATTAAATGACAACGAGATTCTCATCTATAAGACTCTTAGTGAAGTATTACGTGGAGCAGGAGAAAAATGAAGATGACTTCTCAATGGCCCTTCAAATGTATGGAGCTTTCACTCAGGACTAAAAGAAAAAAAAATGTTTTTTTAAAGGAAGGTAAATGGCTCTTTCTAGGGAAAGAAGTAGGCTCCTTGGGATGTGATCTTTGCTCCGGACTGGGGAAAACCATACAGGGCTGCGGAGCAACCCTGGGTCCCAGTCACCTAAACACTACAAGTCCCCAAAAGCACCGCGGTGAGGGCGGGGCTTGCTGACCGTTATGACGTAGTGGGCGGGGTCAGACGGGACCGCTCTGCCCTGGGTTTTCAGCCCCGCCCCTGTCCCGTGCGCCGCCGCTGGCTGCAGCCCCCGGTGAGTCCCTGGAGTGAAGGTGGGCAATTAGGGGCAGTTGGGCCCTCGGGTTCCCCGACTTCACACCTCCAGTCCTGAGAAAGGGCCATGGGCGGGCAGTGGTGCGGCTGGTTTCGGTTTTCACCTCCTTCCATCTTTCTAGGGTGACCGTTAAGTGAGAGTGGCGTCATGGGGCCCCTGGAGCCCTTCCGCGGCCTTGGAGGGTTGAGGGCAGTTTTTTCCCCGAGGAGGGCAGGGCTTCAGTGCCCGGGGCCGGGTGGGCGGCTCCTGGGGCAGAAGGAACCCTCTGACCCGAGTGAGGGTCTTGAAGTCACGGCGTCATGCCCCCGCCTCGCCGGCCGAGGTCTTGCTGGTTCCTTAATCCCCGTGCTTGACGTCATTGGTGGCTGTGGCCGAGGGCGGACCTCGCCCAGTCACCCTAGGCAAGTTACTTGCTCTTTGGGCCTCAGTTTCCCAGTCTTGATCCCTCAAGCCCCCTTCCTTCAGTTGAGGCCGTTTGTAATTGGAGGAGATGTTCTAGACGACCGAGAAGAAAGAGCACTTGGGGGGCGGTGACCTGCTTCTTTACCGTTGATCTCCGGTAGCCCCTCCCTCCCCACCATCCCCCCCCATCTTCCCCCCCGCCCCAATTTAGTTTGGGGCTAATGTTCCCACTCTAATTTGTTATGATTTCAACCCCTCCTGGACACTTAAACTCTTTTCTATCACTTGGATTCTTAGCTTCTGATGTAAGCCAACAAGTGGCCATGGTTGGAGCTGAGTAGAATAATACAAAAGCGATGTATTATAACATCTCCATTACTGCAAAAACTGTTAAAAGCAAAAGACTTTTAATACAGTAGGTCTTTGTAGATTATGTAGAGCACATGATTAAGGAATATCCAGGTGAGTCACTTTCACAGATACTTTCAGAGGGCCTCTATTTGAAACTCTCCCCTTTTGCAGAAATGACAGCTGTGGAGTGGAAAGGACCCTAAGAAAGGGAGTAAGAGTTACGTAACACTAACAAATCATGTGGTCTTTGGGCTCTTTAAAATTTTTGACTGTGCTTATTAATATAATACCATGCTTCCTCATTTTCTTAGATGAAAAGACAGTTAAACTCTTTCATTTCCTTTTTCCTTCACTTGGGATCATCATTAGAGCTGGAAAGTTCCTTAGAGATTTTCTTGCCTGATCCATGTGTTTTACGGATGAGGAAACTGAGGCCTAAAAAGAGGTAGCGTGACTTGGCCAAGATCTCAGAGCTAGTTAGTGGCAGAACTAAAACAGGAACCCAGGTCCCTTGGCTCCTAGCTTAGTCCCCTTTCTACTACACTTCAAACACTGTCACTACCCAGGTCACTTCAAGGGTTAGAAGAATCACCCTTTTCACAGAAAAAGTATAAAATCTCAGTAAAGTAAAATGGAATAAAATGCGGATTTAGTCCACAGCTTGGAGCTTTTCGCAGTTTCTCCTGGTTGTTGCCCAGAACAGTTTTTCTGTTCTTCCCTAGTACTGTTGGCACTGTGGTGTTGTGGTATGTGGGTTGAAGGCTGCTTACAATAAGCCGGGCAGCTAATCCAAACAGTTGTTACTGAATTAGGTATTAAAAGTCTCCTGGGGGGCCTCCCTGGTGGCGCAGTGGTTGAGAGTCCGCCTGCCGATGCAGGGGATACGGGTTCGTGCCCCGGTCTGGGAGGATCCCATATGCCGCGGAGCGGCTGGGCCCGTGAGCCATGGCTGCTGAGCCTGCGCATCCGGAGCCTGTGCTCCGCAACGGGAGAGGCCACAACAGTGAGAGGCCCGCGTACCACAAAAAAAAAATAAATAAATAAAAGTCTCCTGGGGGTACAAAATTTACTTAAGGCACTAGAAAGATTTTAGGTAAGGAACTGGAATGAACTCGGAAAATTTGGATTAGAGCAAGTGGCTCTCATAATTTGAGGACTAGTGACTATGTGTCTGTGCTTTTGCTCCCCATCTCAGGGCCATCTACACATCCATAATATCTACTGTCAGTGTTCTCTAAAGGGTAGTTTTGTGGAAGCATCTATTCCAGGGCCCGGGGGAGTGGAACTCATATCAGTTCATCCATTTTGCTAATTGCTAGTAGTTTAGAAACTTAAGTAAGCAGAAGGATGAAGGAATTAGGTTGAATGTGTGTTTAGTTTTTACTGATTTTTGTTTTTACTATTCCCAAATGAAGAACTGATTGGCATTTCTCTCTCGGCTGTGGATTCATTTGGTTTCCTTCCATGAACTGATCCAGAGAAACTTATCTATAGTCTTCACTTCTCTTGAAACATGTGCCCACTGGTATAAAAGGCTAATGTAAAAATGTTGGGCATTCTTTGTGCTAGAATTTTAGTTTCTGTTGCTCTCGTTTTATAAGGTTATTCTTTGTGGTTCAGCATACATGAGGAAAAATCTTTAGGAAAATTGGTGAGTTGATTTGGTTGAATATTTGCACTGTTAGAACCTAAACCAGAAGGCTTAAAAAAAAAAAAAGACAGAAAGCCTAACAACATTTTTCAATTTTTCTGCTAAAAAGCATATCAGCGTAGTTTACAGATTGATCCAGAAAGAGCAGGAGTAGAACTGGCTTTTTGTTCCTTCAGGAGAATAGAAGAGAATCTATGCCCTCATGGAACAGTCCTGGGAGTACTGTTTTACACTTGAGAAGCTCATTAGATGAAAATGTGTCAGGTTTTCTTAGAAGCCAGGAGCCAGTTCAGGAGACTCATTTTAAAATATATTGCCTGTTATTGCCTGCCTCCTCTGAGGACCCTAATCATTTTGGAAACTGAGCTGAAAAAAAAAAAGAAAAAGTAACAACTGTGTTAGAGTCCAAGTAAAGTGCCTCTGACAGTTTGTGGAATCTCTGCCTTATTTTCCCACGTTTGATGGTTTGTTTTTAAAATTTTCTATTTGTTTTCCCTGGTCACTCTTTATATGGCCAGTCTTTGATATGAGGGTAGGAGTAAGGAATTAAGTGGAATAATTCCATGACTTCTAGGGAGCCTGATTCATCCCACGGCTTTTTAATGACTCCAGGTTTCTAAATTTAACATTTGCTCTTTTTGTATTTCTTCTCTCTTCCTTGTCTGTGTGGATATTGCCAGAATTAGAAGAGGATGGTGGACAGGTTCTATGGTGGGAAGAGTGGTTAAAGGACGGGAGCTGATGCTTAAATCATTCTGATTTTCCTTCCGCATCCTTACTGCCCGCCCGCCGCGAGCAGTCATTTCTAGACTGCTTTGTCATAAAGGCAATTCCCCAAGCCGTTGTTGGAGCCCATTTCCCCCAGGGAATTTTATCGCTGGGAGGGAGGACAAGCTTTAAGGATCACTGACCTTAAAAATCAGTAGGTAGCTTCCTTCCAGGAAAAGTTGAATGAGATACCTGCTCACTGACCCAGTTCCGATGGACATGGTTATGCTCTAGGTTTACCCATGGCCGTTTCTAAAAGTCGTCGGCTTTGGTGAGAACCAGAAAAGCCACTGTTGTTCTTCACTCTACCTCCTCAAACCCTTCTGCAGTCTTGGCAGAAGAGTTTTTTATTTCAAGAATGATTGAGTTCCGAACACCCAGAGTGCCATTGGGTGCCCCCTGAGTCCTTCTGGGAATGTGATGAGATCTCTGAAACGGGAAACTTCATGGAATCTCTTACGTTTTTGATAAGCAAGGAGCCAAGGTTGTTGACTTTTCCAGACAGATGTTAGGTTTTCAGATGAATGACAAGAGATAAAGTTTCCATTGGCCTCAGAATATGAGCTCTTCCATGTCATTTTGTGTATGTATGCTGTCCTTTCTTCAGTGAGGTTCTTTCAGGATCTCAGTTCCCCAACCAGAGGTTGAACCTGAACCACAGCAGTGAAAGCCCAGAATCCTAACCACTAGGCCACCAGGGAACTCCCTCCTCACCCTATTGTAGAAAAGAGAAAGCTGAGACACAGCAGCTTCTCCAAAGGTACCCAACAGATTAAGAGCAGGGCTAAAGATAAGAATTAGCCCCACCATCATTCACACCATTGTTTACCTACAAAGCCCCTTCCTTTCACTTTTTGATGAATTGCATATCTATCTTATTCATTCATTTATTCAATGAGTAAGTACTATGAGTACATAGCAATAAGTGATTGCTGTGGGCTAGGTGTTTCATTGTGTATATAGTGGTGATAGTGTTATGAAGGAGAAGAACAGGGTGTATGATGGTGTTTAGGTTAATTGAGAGACAGGCCCTGAATTCACTCTTACCTGAGTGTTCTCATGATCCACAGTAAAGGACAGATTAGGTCACGTGCTCAGATAAATGGTGCTCCAGGCTTAGGACAGAGGGGCTATGTTGGCCTCAGTGTGACTGAAGACCACTAGGAAAGACAGGGGTCTGCGAGCTGAGAAACCTCCCTGCCCAGCCTCCCACAGCATCCAACAGATAAGTAGTCAACGGCTTATCATGAGGAACAAGTACTGGCCTAGACTGGAATGTGACCTCTTTCTTCCTTAGAAAAACTGATCTGAGGTTTGAGGTTGAGGATGTGGCCAAACTGTGTCACAGACCAGAAAGCTAGTACATTTCTCAGTTCCTTAGCTCAGTCTCGAGAACAGACAGTTCAGTGCCTCAAAGTCCTCTTACCTTCTCTGTGAAAAAATTGACTTCTGGGGGAGCTGGAAGAGGAGGCCTGTTTTGCTTAGAGCTCAAAATAAAACCAGGAAATAAGTGGGGTAGGGCAGAGCTAGAAGAGCTGCTGTGTTTTGTTGGTTATTGTGTGTGTGTGTGTGTGTGTGTATGTGTGTGTCTGTGGGTACAATCTTCCTACATGTTCTAACAGCTGAATTTGTAAGATACCATGTAGTAGTGTTTGCAAATGTACAGCTCTTTCTTCATCTGCTGTGTAGAGCTGCAGTATTGTTTTCATTGCCCAGTAGAACTCTGGGTTGAGAAACATAGACTCACTAAATGCATTTAGAAGACAGGGCATGTGGCTTTTGAGGGGCAAGAAGTATCAGGTCCCGACAATTCAAAAGACTTTGTTTCTTTTGTGTATTGTTTTTATCTCCCCAACAGTTCCCATCCTTGATCACATTTTATCTGTACTATGACCTAGAAAGGTGAACTACAGCTTACTATCCCCATTTTATAGATAGGGATCCAAACTTGCCTGCTGTCCCCCAAACATGGGCTGCATTTTTCCGTTTCTTTGCTTTTATGCATGCTGCTTCATTCATCTGGAATTTCCTCACCCCCAAACACATTTGTCAGAATTCTAATCTTCCTTGAGGGCTTATCTAGGATTCTGCTCACTCCTGGAAGCTTTTCTTCCTTTTCCTAACCAGTTTCATCTCTCTCTCTTTTGAACCCAAGAGCATTTTGCACTTATTCTTATTTGGCAGTCACTTAAATTCTCATCTAACCTCCATATCGGATTGGGACTCTTTTGAGGGCAAAGACTGACAGAAAAGAAAAAAAACACAAACATAATAGTCACTAACATCTGTTAAACCCTCTCTTTATCCAGACTTTGTGCAAGTGCTTTATTCTGTCACTCAGCCTTTACTTTGTGTGAATTGCCTACTCTATGGCAGGTACTGATTTAAGGACTAGACACTGTACATTGTAGGCATACCTATCTGCTTCACAGATACTATTTTTTTTTTTTACAGAATTGAAAGTTTGTGGCAACCCTACCTTGAGCAAGTCTGTTGGCGCCATTTTTCTAACTGCATTTGCACACTTCATGTCTCTGTCACATTTTGATAGTTCTCACAATATTTCAGACTTTTTCATTATTACTATATTTGTTATGGTGCTCTGTGATCAGTGGTCTTTGATGTTACTTTTGGAAATTTTTGGCATTTTTTAGCAATAAAGTATTTTTTAATGTATGTACATTTTTTTAGACATAATGCTACTGCACGCTTAATAGACTACAGTATAGTGTAAACATAACTTTCATATGCACTGGGAAACCAAAAAAATTGTGTGACTCGCTTTATTGAGGTATGTGCTTTATTGAGATGGTCTGGAACTGAACTTGCAATGTCTCCGAGGTATGCCTGTGTTTCAGTTAATGCTCACAAAAAAAAGAATGAGGTAGATGTTATTAGCCCCATTTTACAGATGAGGAACCATGCGCAGAGTCCAGTTAAGTAAACTACCCAAGGGCATGCGTTTAATAGGTGATGAAGCTGGAATTTGAACTCCCAACATTTTGATTTCTGAACCCATGCTCGTCACCACTGCATGTCAAATAATCTCCTCTCATCCCTATCTTTCTTTCTGCACCCATCCCCAGCTCCTAGCAGAGTGCCTTAATATATAGAAGGACCCGATAATTACAGGATAAATGAAATTGAATAGAGAAGCTGAAATCTAGAGAAATTGACATTCCAAAAGTCACAGGGCTTGTTGGAATGAAAAATCTAGAATCTAAGTCTTAACAGTTCCCAGCTCAGGAACCTCTAGGCTGCCTTACTTAAGGCATTTAGAAGAAGGGGGGCAAACTAGCTGTGAGCAGAGAACAAGGGTATGTGAGCGTGGTGGTGCCTGTGGTGAAGAGGTCACAGAGACTCAGAAAATTCTTAGAGCACAGGAGGTTATGAATGCAAAGTGGCTCATAGTGAAACCGAAAGCAAGTTATGTGATCTCAATACTTGTCAGGCTTTTGCTTTAACTGACTTGCCCCGAACTGAGTGTTCCCTGGGTGAGAGCCCAGAAACTTCCAGCATTTCAGACAACCTTTCTGAGCCTTATTCTATCCCATATCTCATAACAGGACCCCTACCATGGAAGAGACAGTAGAAGATCCCGCCACATCAGCTGTCTTGCTGGACCATTGTCATTTCTCTCAGGTCATCTTTAACAGTGTGGAGAAGTTCTACATCCCTGGAGGGGACATCACATGCTATTACACCCTCACCCAGCATTTCATTCCCCGTCGAAAGGATTGGATTGGCATCTTTAGAGTAAGTGGTTAATTTAGTACCAAGTGACTGGGAACTAGAGGTGAATCTTAGTTACCTGAGGGTGTGTCTGTCTCTGTATTATAAGCATTTTGCATATATGTGTGGCCAATGTTAAAATCCTAAAGTAAGCTCCCTAGCACTTCTCCCTACACACACCAGCATGTGCTGTAGGACTCAAATTTTAATTTCAGTCTTAAGCTAAAATAAGATAGCAAATCATACAATCCACAAGTTTTATTATACTTTCAAAGACCAAATGTAAATGTTTTTTAAATTATCCTATTTTGAAATATTCACCTATGACTTGACTGGGGTAGGTGGCCCCTTATATAATTTCTGTGAATTTATTTATTTATTTATTTTTTTGCGGTACGCGGGCCTCTCACTGCCGTGGCCTCTCCCGTTGCGGAGCACAGGCTCCGGACGCGCAGGCTCAGCAGCCATGGCTCACGGGCCCAGCCGCTCCGCAGCATGTGGCATCTTCCCGGACTGGGGCATGAACCCGCGTCCCCTGCATCGGCAGGCAGACTCTCAACCACTGCGCCACCAGGGAAGCCCTAATATCTGTGAATTTAAACGTCACTTGCTTACTTAGTACAGTGTTCAATTTGATTTAATATAAGTGTTACAAATCTGGAAAGGATGTTGAAGATTTACCCTGTGCTATAGCTTTGCATCCAAGAAGTTTGTTCCTGAATAAGCGTGTCCTGCTGCGTTGTGAAGGTTTCCAGGAATGGAAAGTTGATGAGCTCCCTGGGTTTCCCCTTCCAGTGTCTAATGCCCTGTCAGTTCAAGTACAGACAGGTACTTTTTATTATCGTCAACTCACTCTCTAGCTCTTCTTCTCTCCCGCTCTGTATCTCTGTCTCCGACACCCCCTCCCACACAGACACACACAGACATGCACACTCGCACTCATTCACTCACTCACACACCACAATGACAAATCGTCCTATTTACAGAGACAGGGATAAAGGTCAAACGTAAGTAACTTACACTGCTGAGCCCCAACGTGAGTGACCTTTGTTTTGACACCTCAGTATGTCATGTGCTTGTTTACCAAGGCTGTTCATCCTAAAATCAGACATTGTTCTTGAGAGCCCTGTGTAGGAGCTGATGCTAATTCACATTTCCTCATCGAATTCCTTTTCCTTAATTGTTTGGAATTCCAAGCTAAGGGATAGCATGATGGAAGCTGCAGGTAACAAGGCTGGTGTTTAGAGGTGGGGGTAGTGGACAGCCGGAGGGACAGCCGGAGCAACTTCCAGTGGGGACTTCACTCTAAACCAGATGAGAGTCTTATGCTTTTTATTTATTTATTTTGTTTTTATAAATTTATTTTTATTTATTTATTCGGCTGCGTCGGGTCTTTGTTGCTGCGTGAGGGCTTTCTCTAGTTGTGGCGAGCGGGTGCTACTTCTTGTTGCGGTGCGTGGGCTTCTCATTGCAGTGGCTTCTCTTGTTGCGGAGCACGGGCTCTAGGCACGCAGGCTTCAGTAGTTGTGGCGCGCGGGCTTCAGTAGTTGGGGCACGCAGGCTCAGTAGTTGTGGCTCTCGGGCTCTAGAGTGCAGGCTCAGTAGTTGTGGTGCACGGGCTTAGTTGCCCCGCGGCATGTGGGATCTTCCCAGACCAGGGCTTGAACCCATGTGCCCTGCATTGGCAGGTGTATTCTTTTTTTTTTTTTTTTTTTTTTTTTTTTTTTTGCGGTACACGGGCCTCTCACTGTTGTGGCCTCTCCCGTTGCGGAGCACAGGCTCCGGACGCGCAGGCTCAGCGGCCATGGCTCACGGGCCCAGCCACTCCTCGGCATGTGGGATCTTCCTGGACCGGGGCACGAACCTGTGTCCCCTGCATCAGCAGGCGGACTCTCAACCACTGCGCCACCAGGGAAGCCCAGTCTTATTCTTTTTAAAAACAAATGTTTAAAAGCATTGTTTTTAAATGCATCTATACTTCATTCATTTCAGAGGTATTGCGTACCACAATAAGGAAATTGTGGTTAACCCAAAGAATGGCCTCTGATGTTCATTGTCCACAAAGCTATTGATTTGAACATCTACCCTAAAGTGTGCAAGAAAAGTTTAAGATTAATAAAGAGAGAACACAAACTTTTTGAGAACATATGATGTGCTAGGTCTTTGATGAGGGGGGTGTGTGTGTGTGTGTGTGTTTGTGTTTTCTAATTTAATCCTTACAGCACAGCAGCCCCCTGAGGTAAGTAATAGTATTGCTTGTGCACAGATGAATAAAGTGAATGTACTCAAGATGGTGACCTTCCCAAGGTCTCCTAGCAGTGAAGCAAGTTTGTTTGACTCCCAAACCTCTGCTTTTCTTCCTCTTTTCTGCTGAACTCCTTTGAACAGCAGATGGTCAGTTAGAGAATTAAGGGCTGACTGTAAAGCTGTGTACTTCCTAGCTCTCTTCTAAAGTGCTCCTGGTGTTCTTGCAGTGTAGTCTTTTTTTTTTTTTTTTTTTTTTTTGTGGTACGCGGACCTCTCACCATTGTGGCCTCTCCCGTTGCAGAGCACAGGCTCCAGACGCGCAGGCTCAGCGGCCATGGCTCACAGGCCCAGCTGCTCTGCGGCATGTGGGATCTTCCCGGACCGGGGTACAAACCTGTGTCCCCTGCATTGGCAGGCAGACTCTCAACCACTGCGCCATCAGGGAAGCCCCTTGCAGTGTAGTCTTAATCATACCCCTCAACTCCTCATCTGCCCTAACACCACTGGTTCCCAGCACCAAGTAGGCACTCACAAAATGTTTCTGCACGTGCAACATGCTACATCTTCTCCATAGAGTGAAAGCCACCACCAGTGATAAAGCCTAAAGTGGATGGGAGTTAGCTTTTCTTCCTTCGACGTAGAGCCCTGTACTCCATGCTCTCCTTTACCCGGGCATTTATGCGATGTTCCAAGGTTCCAGGGAGGGGAAATGTCATACCACAAGAAGCAGGCTGGGACCAGGACTGCTCGGATGGGAGAGCCAAGGACAGAAATCGCAGGTGACTGGAAGTTGCTTCCTTGTTCCAAGGCAGCAGTAATTCTTAGGCCTTCCTAGATGATATTTTGGTCACAGTGCATTAAGAAACTCCAGGATGTGAAAGAAGACTCCATAAAATTCCTGCTTCCTGCACCTCCGCAGGTTTCAGTGGCTCAGAGGTGCTTACAGCAATGGGGTGGGTGTTAATGAGACACTAAAACATGCCCTAGTATGTGTGATGCACTTACAGCCTTTCAACCCTGCTCTGATTCCTTAGTATATGAACATGGAATTTATTTTTAGTTCTTTTTCTTCCCACTGGGCTCAGGCAGGGTCACAATACGGCAATAAATGTAATTTTGCTTATTTGCTGAGTATTCTCCCCTTGAAGACACAATGGCTCCTTTTCTATTCTCCGGTATACTCTTATCTTCCAGATAGGATTTGAGCCGTCTTTTACCCCTCTTCACATTTAGTGAGAATATTTTCCACTTAGCCAGCTTTCTGCTCTGAGGCATATTTTACAGTATCCTTATATCTTATGACTTACTGCATTCCATACCTAGAAGGGGCCTTTATGACTACCGGATTATTGTTGTTACCTTTATCACCAAAAAGCCTTCATTAAACATGCATTAAGGAAAACACTGAAGAAAGAAAACTCTACAGATTGGACTCAGTTATCTGGTACCTCATAGTCTAAGAACTCTCTTGTCCATCCAACCCCAACACACACATTATTTTTAACATGCACTTTTAAACGCAGTGATATAACCGGGTTGGTATAGGTGACAAGACTGAATTGGACACAGGAGAGGACGAACCAGTGGAGAGGGCAGATCAGAAGTGCTTTCTGATTAAGAAGTTCCAAGAACACTGTTGTAGGAAAATAGCAGGATCAAGGTTCACAACCTCACAACTTTTTTCCCAATCACTCTCAGTTCTGTGTCTGACTTGGAGATACAATATTTGGAACTCTTGTCCTGGGTGTTGAATGGCCAGTTTTTGTTTCCTTCTAAGACAAGTAATTTAGACTGTGTGTGTGCATAGCAGTGTTTAATTGTATATATGGTTATCATAAGTCAAAAAACAAGATTTGATCCATTGTGGGTAGATCTTATCATAATGAACTTACTCTGTTGTAAAATCAACATAACAGAAAGTGCATTTTAAGAACACATGGCCCAAACCTGAGCACTTTCAGATGCTGAACAAGAGCCTCTTGTCATTGCAGGTGGGATGGAAGACAACCCGTGAGTACTACACCTTCATGTGGGTTACTCTGCCCGTTGACCTAAACAGCAAATCTGCCAAACAGCAGGAGGTCCAATTCAAAGGTGAGAAAAATACTGGATCGAAGGTAGAAGACAGCTAGCAGCCAAGACTAATTAATTCCCTCGAGCCTGAGCTTTCTGCGGTAGATAAAAGACTTCCAGATTTTGAGTTTTCTGAATAGACCTTATTTTGGATTAAAAATCATGTTCTGTTTTCAGCTTATTACCTGCCCAAGGATGATGAGTATTACCAGTTCTGCTATGTGGATCAGGATGGTGTGGTCCGGGGGGCAAGTATCCCTTTCCAGTTACGTCCAGAGAATGAGGAGGACATCCTGGTTGTTACCACTCAGGTCTGTGAGCATCTCATCTCACTCCCTTCCTGCCACTAAGAGTAGCAATTCCAGGATAGGGTAGAATTTTAGTCAGTAAGCCTTTATTGAATGTCTAACAGATAACTGTTGGGAAAGCTTTATACAGTACCCATTCAAACCCACCATTCCTAAGGGAATGACTTAGGAATGTTAACAAGGATCATAACAATAAGTGATTTCTCCTTTCTCTAAAACTTCTGTAACTCAGTTGACATTCAGTTATTTAACTTTCCCAGTTACTTAATTTTTGTCATCTGCACATCTTATCGCCATAGTAAATTTTATAAGCTCCTTTGAGGAGAGACACACCAGATATTCTTCTTTGTATCTCTCAGATTCATTTGCCTGCTCAGTTATTTAACAGGACACCTACTTCCATCCAGCACTCTGGTAGGCACTAGGGATGTAGTGAAGAATCAGTTAAAACCCTGTCCCGGCCTCAGGGAGCTAAGTCTGAGAGGAGAGACAGACAATACTAAGTGTTTGCAAGAAAAAACTATGTTCTTCTGTCATTCCACCTTTTAACTTTTTGTGGCCTTAATTTTGTTTATCTTTCTTTCTTGGTTATGGCAGCCTCAATGCTGCAATTATACAGACACACCTCTCTTACCCCCTTCCCTACATACTGAGGGGCTGCTTCCACTTGGGGTACACAGATGTCACTACAGTGAGTGGGAATCAGCTAGACCCTAACCATCCCAGCCTATGGGAATTTTCTGCTAGAGGGACTTGAATATCCATTGAGCTGTAAAGGGCCAAATATGAGTTTATGGAACGTTCTTTGGTAGGGCGAGGTGGAAGAGATCGAGCAGCACAACAAGGACCTCTGCGAAGAAAACAAGCAGCTGAAGGACAGCTGTGTCAGCCTCCAGAAGCAGAACTCAGACATGCAGGCTAGGCTCCAGAAGAAGCAGGTATGGCTGCTGGTTAAAGGTGAACTTGGGGCTTCCCTGGTGGCGCAGTGGTTGAGAGTCCGCCTGCCGAAGCAGGCGACATGGGTTCGTGCCCCGGTCCGGGAAGATCCCACATGCCGCGGAGCGGCTGGGCCCGTGAGCCATGGCCGCTGAGCCTGCACATCCGGAGCCTGTGCTCCGCAACGGGAGAGGCCACAACAGTGAGAGGCCCGTGTACCGGAAAAAAAAAAAAAAAAAAAAAAAAAAAGGTGAACTTGGAGGATGGAGATCAGAATCACTTTCTGTTTTTCTTGTGATCTCACGCCCTTATACTAATATCTGGCACAGATTTTAATATATTAGAGATTTCCTTTTTATTGTTTACATACTGAAATGATATTTTCATTTAATGAATTAAATACATATACTATTAGTAAAATAATTTCATCTGTTTCTTTTTACTTTTGTTAATGTTGCTACTAAAATTTTTAAATTATGTATGTGGCTTTCATGAATTAATTGGACAGCACATTTCTAGGAGAAAAGCACCTTTATTTTGCCCACTGCTGTGTCTGCAGTACCAGAAGAGTGTCTGGTGTGTAATAGGCACTCATTAAATATTTGTTTAATGAATTAATGGACAAATATAAGCTCCACTGGAAGAGAAATTAGGTAGATGTATTTTTTCTTCCCTTTTTTAATTGAGTTGTAGTTGATTTACAATGTTGTGTTAGTTTCAGGTGTACAGCAAAGTGATTCCGTTTTATATATATATATATATATATATATATATATATATATGATACTTTTCCCGTATAGGTTATTACAAAATATTGAGTATAGTTCCCTGTGCTATACAGTAGGTTCATGTTGGTTATTTATATATAGTAGTGTGTATATGTTAATCCCAAACTCCTAAGGTAGATGTATTTTTAATATGGAAAGAACATACTAAGAACATTTTAGTATAGAAATCCTTTTACTTGGATATTTCATTCACTGCTGTGTCATGCTATACGCCTCACATATAATAAGTGCTCAATAAATATTTGTTGGCTGCCTGAGATACTAAACACTGTCTTAGAAATGTTAAGTCCCTTTGATGTTTCAATCTACAGGAGGAGCTAGAAACCCTAGAGAGCATCAATAAGAAATTGGAACAGACAATGAAAGAGCAGAAGGACTGTTGGGAGACAGAGCTTCTCCAGTGAGTGTGACTCTTTTTTTTTTTTTTTTTTTTTTTTTTGCGGTACGCGGGCTTCTCACTGCTGTGGCCCCTCCCGCTGTGGAGCACAGGCTCCGGACGCGCAGGCTCAGCGGCCATGGCTCACAGGCCCAGCCGCTCCGCGGCATGTGGGATCTTCCCGGACCGGGGCACGAACCCGTATCCCCTGCATCGGCAGGCGGACTCCCAACCACTGCGCCACCAGAGAAGCCCGAGTGTGACTCTTGAATGGGAGGAGCTGCTGTATTATAGACACCCTTAGGCAGGGTCAGATTAGATTTTAGAACAGTCTTCCTGTTATAACAGTGATAGGTATGATTCTCCCTCTTTGATTCATGAGCTCTTTGATTCTAGGTTAGAGAATTAGTATCAGAATTGTAAGGACAAATGACCTGAATTCAAGTATTAATGTTAAGTATTGAACACTTGCAGTTTGAGGTCAGGAAGCCAAAATAGGACTAAAGAAGAGACTAGTGGATTTAAAAATAACTCTGCAGGGGCTTCCCTGGTGGCGCAGTGGTTGAGAGTCCGCCTGCCGATGCAGGGGACATGGGTTCGTGCCCCGGTCCGGGAAGATCCCACATGCCACAGAGCGGCTGGGCCCGTGAGCCATGGCCGCTGAGCCTGCGCGTCCGGAGCCTGTGCTCCGCAACAGGAGAGGCCACAACAGTGAGAGGCCCGTGTACCGCAAAAAAAAAAAATAAAATAAAAATAACTCTGCAGGCTTAGGGCCAAGGCAGCCTTAAATCATTTAAGGTCTGGGGGAGCTGACCTAGAATCAGTATTTTTTTTCACTTAGTCATCTCCACTTCCACAGGCTGAAAGAACAAAACCAGAAGATGTCCTCAGAAAATGAGAAGATGGTTGTCAGAGTGGATCAGCTTCAGGTAGGTAGTGCCAAACCTTTGCCAAAGTATATTTTCTTAGCCTTGGCACCGCTGCACTGTGGTGGCCCAGGAAGATGCAGCTCATTGTACTGAGTGCCTAGTGGTGGATCTCTCAGAGTATCACACTACAGTTTCAGGGTGTGTGTTTTCCGTTCTTGGCCCTCCACACCCTTTTTAACTTTTCTTTTAGCTACAAAATCTTTTCAAGCAAAATCTTACTAAAAAGCCTGGAATGTAAAGCAGGTAGCAGCAGAACTGCTCTCTTTTTTAGGAAGCTGTGCCTTAAAGAGGGGCTTTAAAGGGTGGTTTGTCAGATTTTACTCAGTTGAGTCTTAGATTCTCAGGTGTAAGGTAGAGCTGAAGAGTGAAGAAGTTCTTAGGGATATTTGGCAGTTGGGAGTTGCTGGGGACGCACATCTCTTTATGTTACTGTACAGTTAAAAGCATTGTTCCTGTTTAGTTTTCCTTCTTTTTTATTTTGGTTATATTCACTATTTTTGCTTTAGGCCCAGCTGTCAATTCAAGAGAAAGAAATGGAGAAGCTTGTTCAGGGAGTTCAAGATAAAACAGAGCATTTGGAGCACCTGAAAAAGGAAAGTGACCAGCTCTTTCTCAGTTTAACTGAACAGGTAGAGTCATGGAACAAAATAGTTTTAGGCATTTGTGAAAAAATATATACATTGTTCTTTCTTTGCTCTGTCATATACCTGGGTGTCACTGGCTGCGGGAAAGGTCTCAGAGGAAGCCATCTGAAATGAGGTATCTAACGGCTTTTCTCAGAAACTAATAAGAGAAGACTTAATTTTCTCTCTGCACCGTGCTCGCTCATTAGCTTAGCAGGCCTTTCCCCAGTGCATGCGCACATGTGCTTGTGCGTGTGCGTGTGTGTGTGTTTTCCCAGCAGTGGTACTGAAATCTGTTTTTGTGCAGAGGGAACACCAGAAGGAGCTCAGATGGACAGTGGAGGAGATGAAGCAGAAAGAAACTACTGCAGCGAAGAAACAATAGGAGTTAACGGCATGTCTGTCTTTGGATGGCTATGTGGGAGGGAGCCTAAAGAAAGGAAGGGATAGGGCCTATTTTCAGGGGATAGACAGGATAAATGAAACAGATGAGAAGAGCATTTACCTCTGGACTTTCTTCTCTCTACCCAAAGGGACAGAGAATCTGCCATTTACAGACTGTTTAGGAGAGGTGGGCATTTCTAATATGTGACGAGTGAAAAGGAATATTGGAAGTTAAACTTCATGAGAGGGTGTAGTAAGTAGAGCCTTGGGCCAGGAATCACACAGAATAACCCCTACCCCCTTCTTAAAGAGTTTTTGTCGGGGCAGACAAATTAATGATTGTAAAATGAGCTCTACAATTAGAAGATATTATAGTAGTCAAACAACTTTTGTTATAATTAATATAATGTTAGCAATTATCATCATTATAAATTATTCTGAGCTATGTAATATAGTAATGAAAGCCTAATTGACTAATAATTTCCTATAATATATTGTTGGAAATGAGGTCTCATGGTGATCACAGGTGCCTAGAAGCTCCATTTTCTGAACTGTTGTAAGGACATGAGAAATCCTGATGTGTGACGAATATCCAGCTATTGGGAATGTAACTCATATCCTCTATGCATCATTCATTCATTCAATCATTATCCAATCGATTATTGAGTACCTACTGTATATAAGATACTGCGTATTTTAGCTTATATAATAAAGAATAAAAAAAAAAAAAAAAAAAAAGAATAGATGCAACAAAGTTTGAAAATCATCAACTCACAGGTTAAGTATAGCCCACAGGAATGTTTTATTTGTTCTAGATGGTGTTTGGTGACCAACACTTAAAAATGGGAACATTTCCCGTTAAAAGACATTTGTATTTCCAGCTTCTTGAAAAGAAGCAACATATGAGCCGACACTCCCGCCCAGTAGCGGTATCTGGAGCAGAGTAGCTGCTGACCCTTTAGATGGGTCACGCGTTCCCCGTGTGGCTGCTGTCCTCGCTGTTTCATTGCATCCCACTCCTTCATTCAGTTCCATTACTTGCCAGGCCCCTATTGGCACTTTTGAGTTTGTGACCTCTGATGTAACAAAGAAATCTGCTTTAAATAATCTATAGCCATTCAAAGGTTTGAAGCGCCTTGGTTTTCATGGAATACTTTTCAAGATCCGGGGGCTCCCCAGCTGTCTGCTAGCAATTCTTTATTCCTCATGCATCCAAAAGGCCCCTAACTCTGAGGACTATGTATCTTAGGCTTCAGGAGCCTAGGAACAAGAAAACAGCAGTAGAGGAGCAGTTAGTACAAGAGGTGGAACACCTAAAGGCAAAGGTAGAGGCCGGGAAAGCCTGTTTCTTAGACAAGTACAGAGTGTCAACGGCTCCACAAACAGATCAGGCAACTCAGGGCTGCCGCACGGGTAGGTGACAGAGATGAGGGGCCCAGGAAGCAAAGGGTGTGAAGCTTTGTGGCTCCTGGACCAAGCCCAGAGGATTGTACACTCTCGTTAAGGAGAATACACCCTCTGCTAAAAAGAGGGATGGAGTATGGGGCCAGAAACCAGCCTGGAGATCCCCAGAAATAGAGGCCCCAGCTCAGCCATGGGTCTCAGGGAAGGTTTTTATAACCATTGAGCGGGTTTCTGTACAGACTCAGATAGTGCTTTCTTATTTCTGCCTTTTGAGGAAGTGAACCAGGACCAGAAGAGCCAGCAGGAGCCAGTGGGGGTGGGGAGCCAGGGGCCTGCAGTCAGCACTGTCATCGGGTGGCCCCCTTTCGCATTACCACCTCAGGGTCGGCTAGAAGCGCACAGCAGTTTGGGCACCAGCATTCAAATAAGAAATCTTGAAAAACACCCCACAACTAGTAGGATTAGCTTAAAGTGTTTCTGTGAGGTATTCGCATGTGTATGTATATAGGCAGGTGTCGGGAAGCGCTGAAGCATGCCTATGAGTTTTGGCTCCATGAAACTAGTCAGGTGAACCCATCATACTGGGAAGCCCAGGACCCCAGTCTGGGTTCCTTGTAGCCTTGGATAAATGCCTTCCAGGGTTCCTTCTTCCTCAGTGTAACTTGAGTCCACATGCCTATCTTCACACTGGGAGGGAGTCACACCAGCCTAACTCAGTGCTTCATGCTGTGTTGGGTGAGATGTTATTCAAGACAAAGATGATGATTGTTTCCATGGTTGCGTGGGGTTAAAAAAAGCTCAATTTATCCCTAATTCTGTTAAGCCAGTCTTGAGGTTTCCCCCAAGCTAACTTTTTCTCTCTTTGGTCACTTACTCCCAGCTAAACCAAAAGAAACTGGCATCTTGATGCCAGCCCCAGCCTTCAGACATTTTGTTAAGTCATTTTTCTGTAAGTCAGCATCACCTCCATGGTACCACTCCTCCCCACCCCCATTTCCTTCTCCACCACCTCAGTCCCACCACTTTGGAAAGCCAGATCCTCTATGATCTCTCCTTGTTTTACCCCACCTTGGATCCAGGCTGCAATAGGTGGTCCTAATCCTAATTTTTTTTTTTTTTTTTGTGGTACGTGGGCCTCTCACTGTTGTGGCCTCTCCCGTTGTGGAGCACAGGCTCCGGATGTGCAGGCTCAGCGGCCATGGCTCATGGGCCCAGCCGCTCCGAGGCATGTCGGATCTTCCCAGACCGGGGCACGAACCCGTGTCCCCTGCATCGGCAGGCGGACTCTCAACCACTGCGCCACCAGGGAAGCCCCTAATTTTTTTTTTTTTTTGACAGGACCAGAACTTTGACCTGTCAAAAAGACTTGAGTGAGGACAAGATTATATATAATATTCTGCAGAAAGAGAAAGAGAGAATGGAAGAAGAAAATGATGTTAGTGTGTAGAAGACTTCTTAAGGGAAGGAGCAGGGTGCCCCGGAGATGTGGTGATAAATAAAAAGTTAAACAAAGGAGCCCTTTCTGGGACATTGGATGAGACAGTTGCTCCCAAACAAAGAGTACATTTCATCTGGTTTCCTAATCTACCGCAAAACCCATTCTTTGTTCTGTAACTGAAGCTTGTTTGGCATGGCAGTAGTGACCTTGAAAGGAACAGCCTTGATGAAGATCTAACTTATTATTTTGGCTTTTAGCTCCACAGCTGTTGTAAGTATTGTCTTTGGGGAGTAATATCCTACATCACTTTTGTGCTAGCTGAGGGACCCTGTTCCTTCAGCACAACTTTTTTCTTTTTCTCTGCTGCCAAACCAGGAGCAGAAGTGGTGGTCTGTACCAGTGCTGGACCCATGGTAGGCCCCAAATAAATATTATGCATTCATTGATTCATCAGTATTTATTTTCTGCTGTATATGCTAAACACGTCATTATTGATTGGCTGAGGATGATGCCAGCAAATAAAAAGGTTGAACCTGAAGTCCTTCTCACGTGCTCTCTGGCATCAAAGAGCAGGTGTCCATGCGTTCTGGCTGCTCCTCCGATCTACACCTCCAGCCATTCTCCATCTCTACCCTCTCCATAACCCTTCTGGGCTCTGCCTTCAAGTGATCATTTCTACCTTTGATCATATCATTTATGCCAATGTGTTTCCATTTTGCAGAAAGACTTTGGGGTCTGTTTCTGGCCCTGTCATTCTCATCCTCTTGATTTAGTTAGCTGTACCTCGACTTTGAAATAGTCGATGGTGTGGGCTGGGGGTGGGGGAGGGGTGTGCAGAAGATGGAGAAGGAAGAACGCACACAGCTTACAGCAAGAAGAAAAAGACCTGGTATTTGGAAGCTTTGTGAAGAACTCTAGTAAAACCCTCTTAAGGTGTTAAGAGGAGAGTGCCTGATTTTCTTCTTTCTAAGAACTTTAGGTGTTGCCTGTCCCCCCGTGGCTTGATCGCTCGCACTCTTTCTCTCGCGCTTTCCCTTCCTCTCTCTCTTCTTCCCTCTCACTCTCTGTTGGCACATCCATTTAATGGGATAAAACATGAAGAGGGAAGATTATATCAGATGAATATTCACATTATGTAAGAAAATTGTTCTAGGAAGGAGACTAAAAGAAGCATTCTGCTCTCAATAATGTGTAACAGCTTCAATCTTAATACAGCTCCCACCACCCTCACATACCATACAACTTGTGTACCCCCTGCAGTTGGTGTTTATTTAAAGATTTAAAATTCCTTTTTGCATTCATTCTAAACAAAGTTCAATACATATGTAAATTCAGATATTAAGAACTCAGATCTTTGGAATACTGAGGCTGCTGCTTCCCCTTTTGAAGAATTATGGTTTATCATTTCTTGGGCTTCTCCAGTGCCACATTGTTCATTGAGAACTACCTGTAATGGGCATCTCTGGCCAGTGCCTTGTGGCCATTTGTTGTTGTCTTTTAACATGTCTCTGTAAATACCCTATCCTTAACTTTTGAAGATGGAGGACAACCCACTGCTGAGTTACACGGGTCTGAATTATGACTCTTCGCCGTATCAAGCGCCTACTTCGAATCAAGAAGGTGCAAGACAAAACCCAGGACTTGTCTATGGAAACCCATATTCTGGTAAGACAACTTTGCCATTCGAGCTGGAGGCCCCTGCTTGCATCCCTTTCCTCCAATAAGTTTTTTTTATCTGAAATGCTAATTAAGACCAGCCTCATTGTTAAGACGTGTTGGGCAGAAGCTGAGTACCCAACAGAAAGACTGCCAGGCAAGAAGTGTTAATTGAGAAATAAATCTGAATCTAGAAGACACAAATAAGATCATTCGCCTAGAGGGAGCAGACACAAATTGAGTCCCATGGCTATATTCCAAATATATAAATCAGAGAAATGTCTCTGTGTAGAAGATACATACATCTAAAGCTGAGGAAGCTAATTAAGATTTGGAAATGGAAGCATGAGAGGTGGACTGTGCCACCCAGGATGGGCTGTTAGGCAGCCACCCCCATGGCCTGACCAAGGGTAGCAGGGATGTGCTCAACAGAGACTCCTGAGTGGTTTGGAGGACAGGAAATGGGGTGACAACCAGTCTTGTCATTGAAGGACCCAGGGTCAGATGTCTTTGCCAAACAGGGAACTTTCCTCCATTTTGTCTCCAAAAGCGATATGAGACCTCATTTGCTTTTTTGCGACAGTTTAAATCAGTCCTGTTCTCTTAACAGTCACAATCTGATCTTTGCAACAGGCAGGGGTACAAGTTTATTTTTCCTTAAAATTTTTTTTTTTTTTTTTTTTTTTTTGCAGTACGCGGGCCTCTCCCATTGCAGAGCACAGGCTCCGGACGCGCAGGCTCAGCGGCCATGGATCACGGGCCCAGCCGCTCCGCGGCATGTGGGATCTTCCCGGACCGGGGCACGAACCCGTGTCCCTAGTATCGGCAGGCAGAGTCTCAACCACTGCACCACCAGGGAAGCCCTGTTTTTCCTTAAAAATATTTTTAAACATTTCATTTAAAAAATAACTGTGTGGGGGCTTCCCTGGCGGTGCAGTTGCTGAGAGTCCGCCTGCTGATGCAGAGGACACGGGTTCGTGCCCCGGTCCGGGAAGATCCCACATGCCGCGGAGCGGCTGGGCCCATGAGCCATGGCTGCTGAGCCTGCACGTCCGGAGCCTGTGCTCCGCAACGGGAGAGGCCACAACAGTGAGAGGCCCGCGTACCGCAAAAAAAAAAATTAAATTAAATTAAAAAAAATAAAAAATAACTGTGTGGATTTGGTCTTAAAGTCTATTCTCAGACTATTTCCGTGTTAAATTGTTACTGTTTTCATTAAAATCTCATTTTCTCCACACTGAAAATAGGTTTATCGTTTTTTTCTGATTATATAATGGCTACTGAAAATGCCACTTCGTTATTCTTTCCTCTTTTCCCGCCATCCTTGACCTCGATCCCCTCTATCAAAGTAGATGGTATGGATGAGAGCTAAAGATTCAGAAGGGGAACAATGAGGGTTACAAAAAACAGCGGCGAGAACACAGCTGGAGAATGTATTCTAGGGATGCATTTCATTGAATGAAATCTTTTTTATTACCTTCAGGTATCCAAGAAAGTTCTGCCCCCAGCCTGGTAAGTATTTGATTCATGAGATTGCCCACAGCAAATCTTTGAGAAGATTTCCCTTCCTGCTCCATCCAGTGCACGGGAGAACCGCAGGGAGACTGGTTCACTGTGATAATCCAAGTCAGCAGGTTCAATTTGGTCAGTGCCGAAAGCTGAGAGAGCCTGTTAGGGCGGGGAGAAGAAAACACAGTTCATCCATCAGTGTTCCACTGAAGATTTTCACCTGTGAATTGAGTTTGGTAGCAGGACTGGGGAGGAGATATGAACCAGGCAGGTAGCCAAACAAGGTATGTCCAGTGCCCCTTCCAGGCAGTATTACATCCTTTCAATCCTGGGGTTAGAGAACGCCCCAGTGAGTATCTCCATATGTGAATTTGTTTATTCATCCTCTATTTCTTGATCACCTACCATCTGCCAAGCATGATGCTAGGTGCTGAGGATATAGTAGAAAGTCAGACACAGTCTCTGCCACGTATAGCTTACGTTCGGACTGACCTCTTTGCTCCTCCTCCCAGCTCTCCATCAAGAACTGCCCCACCTGCAAATCAGACTTTGCTGATGACTTGTTTTATCACACCTTGGAGCAGCACACGCAGACCCTTAGTTTGAATTGTCCAATTTGCGACAAGACCTTCCCAGGAAAAGAGAAGCAGATCTTTGAAGACGATGAGTTCTTCCACGGTCTCTAAGTGTCCCAGCCTCTTGGATCGATAGTGTACATGGATTTTATAGAGTAAAACCTATAGCTTCTACTGTGAGTTATGACCCAAGATCCTGCCTAACCTGCATTGTTAGGGATTTACTTAGTCCTGCTGCCCTATAGGTGGAGTCATGTCGATTCTCTGAAGCATAGTGCTGAGGGCTGTTACGTCCATCCTTGTGGGGTTTAGTACCTTTTAAGTCACATAACTCCAGCTGTGTCAGCCTCTCAACTAAAATGCCCATTCTTCCGAGGGTCTCCAGCATAAAGGCCCTGGGATGGAGCGGACCTGGCTATTCCCAGGAGGCCTGACTCGAGTACTAAGTGAGTAGTTTTCCAGGTTGTCCCACTGCCATTCAAGGTCAGGCCTTGAGTGTGTTTGTACTCAGTCCTCAGTCCTAACCCTGGGACTGGCGACTGATCAGAGGTTGGGAATTTCTTCCTCCTCCTCAGGCCTCCTTCTCCAACTGATTTAGAATAGTCAAAAAAGGCATGGCAGAGAACCCAGACATCCAATTTGGATCCCAAAGTTTTCTCATCTTGGTTTCCCAGCTCCCAGTGGAAGCATTCCTGAACCATGTACATATTGTTTCACTCACAGAAAGTCTTTCTCTCTGGATACCTCTGACTGGCATTTTCTACTCTGTTTTTTTTCCTGTGCACATAACTATTATTGTTGTAAGTCCTTTCTTAATGGTTAGTGGGACTTGTTAGAAACTGTATGGGTTTGCAACTTTCTGAGCAGGTGAGTTTGAATATGGATAAGTTAGAATGAGAACTATTGTTAATCGCTTTAATACTAAAAATAAACTAGTTCTCTACTTCAGGGACTTTGGTAATTTAAAATAAACCTTGAGTTCATGTTTTTTTATTTTTAAGCTTGTGGGGAAAGTATAATCAAAAGGATTGTCAGAATTATAGACCCCACCAAGGATTTCTCCTCACCTGTCTTAACTAGTCAACAAAAGAGTGTCCTGGCCATTATCTTGAGGTGGAGAGGGAGGTGACGAAGCATTAGTGTGAGAAATCTGGAGCCCTGACTTTCTTGTTCTAACTTGCTGTGCATTTTTGAAAGGGTGTGGATTTGGGCACCTTTTGTGAACTAACTTCAATTCCCTCCATCCAGATCTGCCTAACTGAACTATAAGAAAGCAATTCCATTTTCTCCACCCCAGGGACTGAACAAATGGAAATGACTCCCAGGCAGTCAGCCAGCTGGTCACTGTAGAGACTTTTACAGAAACTTTTGAATGATGTGAAACATGATGCTGTGCCTCAGGTTGAGCCAGTTATAGCTCTGCATTCCTTCTGTGGTTGTCCCTGACGTGACTGAAGTTAGGCCTTAGACTAACTGTATTGTCCTAGTCACAGCTCCTCACCTTCATTTCTCCTTTGATAAAATGAAGATGAGACTATACTCCCCCTCCTCCCGTATCACCATTTCGTTATGAGGTCTCTTGGGCTCATAAGCCTTCGCCCTGTAAGAATCAGATGTGACATTAAGACAAAGTCTAGAATAGAAATATAGGACTTCCCTGGTGGCGCAGTGGTTAAGAATCCGCCTGCCAGTGCAGGGGACAAGGGTTGGATCCCTGGTCCGGGGAGTTCCCACGTGCCCCGGAGCGACTAAGCCCGTGTGCCACAACTACTGAGCCCACATGCCGCAACTACTGAAGCCTGCGCGCCTAGAGCCTGTGCTCCGCAACAAGAGAAGCCACCTCAATGAGAAAGAAGCCCGTGCACCTCAATGAAGAGTAGCCCCCGCTCACCACAACTAGAGAAAGCCCACGCGCAGCAACGAAGACCCAACGCAGCCAAAAAATGAATGAATGAATAGAAATATAATGGGGAGACAGTAACACAGTTTTTCTGGCAGATACCCTTCCCGCAAAATTTCTGTTGCTCCCCAGATAGTTCCAGTGAAGAATTGCAGTTTCATTTATTTTATACTAGTCAGCTCTTAATTAAGCACATGAATGGAGAGGAGCAGTGGTGCACATAACCCAAATCAGTGAATACCATTTTCTGGTGAATTACCCACCCCTTTGCCCCTGCTACCCTGAGGGTTACCATGATTATCAACAGCAGCAGGAGCCCTTCCACAGGCTTGGTACAAAAAAACAGTTGAGGTGTTAATGAGCCTTTTTGCTGGATGTAAAACAAAGCATCTTTAACCAGCTGCTCTTACCAAGGCTTTAAAGGAGAAATTATGCTCCAGGCATCTACTAGTGGTAAAGGAAACAGTCATTCTTATATAATCCAATCATCACCCCAGCCTTTCCCCTCTACACCTCTTACACCCACAGATTTTAAAGCTGTAAAATTCCTGCAAGAAATACCAGCTTGTGGGAGCAAAATGGTATCTACATCTAAATTGGATTTTAGAATCTTTGTACTTATTATGGCAACAAATTTTCCTTCCTAGTTCATTTTCTCTTTTCTAATATTAAAATGTTTTTGCATTACCTTAGCACACTCACTCACTAAGCAGTGGGAAAAAAAGTCACCCTGGCATACATGAGTGTGAGTGGTGAAGGAAAGCTAACCTAAAATCAGAGAAGGGAGAGTTGGCAAGATATTTGGTAAACTTAGGCCCCTAAGAACACCTGTAGCTTCGGCCCTTTTGCCTCATCTTGCTAAAAATTGGGATGAAATGGAACTGCCTTGATGTTTAAATATGATCCTGTGATTCGAGTGATTTTCTACAGTGGCTGTGGATTGCACTGAGCTAAGCACTCTCTAACCTGGTCTCCTAGCAACAAATGCTAATGAGATGGTAGGCTGTGGCTAAAAGATGCCGTCCATTACCTAGGGAAAAAAGCGAAATGGACTCAGCATAACATAGAGATCAAACCCGAAGAGATAGCACCTAATTCCCCTGAGTTAACCAACAATAGGCCACAAGCTCGGGGAAATCACACTGAGATCTCCTTAACTGATCTCATATAAATATTAAAATAATGGCCTTATAAGCATGTAGTGCTTTATAGTTTAGAATGCATTTCATATCGTCCATGTATACTTCCAGTAACCCTTTGAAACAGAGAGCTTTTTTTTTTGAAATGTATTAATTTATTTATTTTTGGCTGCATTAGGTCTTCTTTGCTACGTGGACGGGCTTACTCTAGTTGCGGTGAGCGGGGGCCTGCTCTTCATTGCGGTGCGCGGGCTTCTCATTGCGGTGGCTTCTCTCGTTGTGGAGCACGGGCTCTAGGCATGCGGGCTTCAGTAGTTGTGGCACGTGGACTCAGTAGCTGTGGCTCGCAGGCTTAGTTGCTCCACAACATGTGGGATCTTCCCAGACCAGGAATCAAACCCGTGTCCCCTGCATTGGTGGGCAGATTCTTAACCGCTGCGCCACCAGGGAAGTCCCTGAAACAGACAGCTGTTAACTCCCATTTTTATAGATGAATAAGGTGAAACGTGGAGAAATAACCTGCTAAAAGTGGAAACAACCCACATGTCCATCAACTGATGACTGGGTAAATATGGTTTAGCCATACAACGGGGTATTACTTGGCAATAAAAAGGAGCGAAGTACTGAGGTGTCACAACATGGACGAACCTGGAAAACATGCCGTGAAGGAAGCTAGTCACAGAAGATCACATATTGTGTGATTCCATTTATATGAAATGTCCAAAATAAGAAAATATTCTATGGAAATAAAATAGATTAGTGTTTTCCTAGGGCTGGGTGTTGGGGGAAATGGAGAATGACTGCTAATGGGTATGGAGATTCTTTCTGGGGTAAAGAAAATGTTCTAAAATTTATTATAGAGATGGTTGCACAACTGTTTGAATATACTAAATACCACTGGATTGTACACTTAACAGGTGAATTGTATGCTATGTGAGTTATATCTCAAGTTGGTATGTTTTTAAAAGGTTAAAAGGATGTCTTTTTTTTTGGCCATGCCATGTGGCATGCGGGATCTTAATTCCCCAGCCAGGGATCAAACCTGTGCCCCCTGCATGGGGAGCATGCAGTCTTCCCCACCAGACCACCAGGGAAGTCCCTAGGATGTCTTAAATACAGATACAGAGCAGGTTCAGCACTGTTGACCTTGGTTAAATCACACTTGTCAGGACAAACCCTGCCTCAGCAGTGTTGGGTTCTCCCCCTATCTTGGGCTGGAGGCAGTGCTTCAGTTGTGATTAGTAGGGTCAGGCCAGTTAATGGTAGCCTACCATCTGGCCAGCAGCATTAGTGGTCTCTGGGAATATCTGTTTCGTGGAGATGAATGGACCCAATAAAGTTGGAGGAAAGAGTCACCAGCCCACAAATCCCAGGTAATCGTATTAAGGGATCCAGCCTGCTCCGCCTCGTGTTATTACTTTCTCCCTGTGGAAAGAAGGAATATCACACTCCCGGGAACTAAGTCTGTCGTTTACCCAGTCAGTCAGCATTTAGTGAGCACCCACAGTGTGCAGAGCTAATACAGGGCCAGGATTTTTTTTTTTTTAAATAGGAAAGTTCTTCCCTCGAGGGATCTGCAAGATTAATGAAGACATTCTGTCTGCCCTCTGGGAGCCCTCGAACTGCTGGGGGAGAGATTCTCAGGTTTCAGGGATCTCCTAATCTGTTGGGAAATGAGATTAACTGCCCAATTTAAGGACACAAAGATCAGGGACATCATCTCGCAAACTGAAGACATGAGGGCTGTGGGACCTGAGTGTTAATTAAGATGTGAGCAAAACCCAAGTTACTGATGTCTTGTAAGAGCTGCTGTGGAAGAGGCTGAGGCACAAAAAGAGCAGACCCCAGCGGGGGGGCAGGTGTCCTGAGGGTCTCCGCAAAGGGGGAGAGAGAGGCAGCTGCGGAATGCAAAGGACTTTCAAGCAAAAGTACCAGCGTATAAAAAGAAACAAGTTTCTGTCCTGAAAGACACTCCAGTCTAGTTGAATCACATCTAACAAGCTCATTTGACCTCCAAAGGGACAGGAGGGAGGGTGGCGGAAGAGTGTCAGTTTTAAGGATATAGGAGTGTCTCAGAGCCCCAGGCTTAAGATTCCCAGCCCTCAAGGCTAGAGCGCTAGGTGACACAGAGACATCATCCCTTGCCATTTGGCTTCTCTGCCTCTGAGTCAAACCTTCTCTTTCACTCCAGTCTGATTCTCTGCCTCCCAGGCTGCATGATGTAAAATGGTTGCTGCTTATCTGAGTTTTTAGGCTACTCTACTTTAAAAAAAAGAAGTTTTGAAAGGAAAGGATGGGAATCTCAGTCCAACTCTAGATTCCCTGAGGGAGGGACTTGTTTGGCCCCGCTAGGGTGAACCAATGCACTCACTCCTTGTTCAATCAACTGTGGCCAGAATGTGCAGTCACCCTGCACCAACCTGGCAGCTCTGAGTCACTGCAAGGATGGGAAGGGGGGTGCATGGGGAGAGGAGAGAACCAGAGAAGATGGTGTGAGCTGAGCGTGCAACAGATAATTGCAATAATTTACAACAAGTGCTGCGGGTGGGAGGATGGGATTTGAATCTGATTAAAAGATGAGTGGCCAGGCTTCCCTGGTGGCGCAGTGGTTGAGAGTCCGCCTGCCAATGCAGGGGACACGGGTTCATGCCCCGGTCTGGGAAGATCCCACATGCCGTGGAGCGGCTGGGCCCGTGAGCCCTGGCCGCTGAGCCTGTGCGTCCGGAGCCTGTGCTCCACAACGGGAGAGGCCACAACAGGGAGAGGCCCGCGTACCGCAAAAAAAAAAAAAAAAGATGAGTGGCCTTTAGGTGGAGAAAACCGGGGAGGATGCCATAATAAAGCACAGGATGGGGACTTCCATAGTGGTCCAGTGGTTAAGACTCTGCACTCCCAATGCAGGGGGCCCAGGTTCGATCCCTGGTCAGGGAACTAGATCCTGCATGCTGCAAGTAAAAGAGCCCGCATGCTGCAGCTAAATATCCCGCATGCCACAACGAAGGTCCCGCACACGGCAACGAAGATCCCGCGTGCCACAGCTAAGAGCCCGGCACAGCCAAATAAATAAATAAATAAATAAATAAATAAATGTTTTTTAAAAGGCCAAGGATGGAATACTACCAAGCAATAAAAAGGAACAAACCTGGCACATGCAATAACTTGACTGAAATCTCCACAGAATTAAACTAAATTTGAAAGCATTTTAAATTACGTACTATATATTCTGTTCATTTAACACTCGTGAAATTTCAAAATTATAGAAATGGAGACTAGGCTACTGATGCTAGGGGTTAGGTAGAAGGGAGGTTGGAGTGTGAGGGCTACGTGAGGAAGGGGTCCTCGTGCTGTATCTTGACTCTGGTGGTGGATCCACAAACCTACACGTGATAAAAATGCATTGAACCAACTATGTAATGAGAACCAGAAGAATGGGAAATTGAGTAAGGCAGGTGGATTGCGTCAGTGTTGATATCCTGGTTGTGATATCGTACTTAGGTTTTGCAAGACGTTACCACTGAGGGAAGCTGCATTAAAAGGTGCATGTGATCGCTCTATTATTTCTTACAATTGTCCATGAATCTACAATTACCACAAAATTAAATGTTTATTTTCTAAAAAAGCAGGAGCTTCAAAAAGCAGGTCATGATGAGGAAATTGCAACGATCCGTGTGCGTGGGGCAGAGTGAGAAGGGAGGCTGGAAAGCAGGTCGACTCCAGCCTGGGAAGGGCCTTGTGTACCGTCCCGGGGAATAATCCGGACTTGGTCCTATTAAAGGCAATAGAGAGCCTTTGAGGTCTTTTAATAGGGGAGTGATGTAGGCGAACATATTCTAGAATGATCCCTGTGGTTCTAGGTTGTGGAAGCACTGTGGAGAATGGATGGGGTGTAGGGATAATAATCAGGGGAAGCCGGGAGGAAGGGAGACCAGTTAGGAGACCACTGCAGTGGTGCAAGAGAGCGCAGGGGGGCCTGGACCAGACAGTGGAGATGCAGAAGGGAGGGAAAACCAGAGCTATTTAGGAGTTGAAATCAACAGGACTTTTGTGATCAATTAGGTGCCAAAGAATGAGGTTATAGTAATTTCCATAACAACACTAACTGGGTGCGTTAAAGCAACAGAAAGTTACTCTTTCACAGTGGCAGATTCTGGAGGCTCTTAGAAGTTCAAAACCAAGGTGTTGGCAGGACCACACTCCCTCCCGAGGCTGTAGGGGACCGTCTGTTCTTTGAGTGGCTGTTGGCATCCCTTGGCTTGCAGCGTCATGCCAGTCTCTGCCTCCGTGGTCACAATACCTCCTCTTCTCAGTGTGTCTCCTCCTCCAAGTGTCTCTTAAGGGCACTCATTGGATTTAGTACCCACCTAGATAATCCAAGATAAACTCCTCTCAGGATCCTTAATCACATCTTTCTTCTTATAAGGCAGTATACTTTATCCATATAAGGTAGTAATTATAAGACATGGACATCTCTTTTCAGCCTGCTACAGAGAGGTAGGGAAGAACAGATGATAACTAGTATTCTGACCCAGACCACCAAGATAGATGATACAGAAGGAAGAGTTGCTCTCAGGCAGAGAGTTTCAGTTTTAAGCATATTGAATCTGAGGAACTTGCAGGGATAGACAGTAGATGATTGGAGAAATGTTTCTGCAAGAAGATGGGTTGGGGGACTTCCCTGGTGGTCCAGTGGTTAAGAATCCGCCTTCCAATGCAGGGGACGTGGGTTCGATCCCTGGTGGAGGAACTAAGATCCCACATGCCACGGGACAACTAAGCTCGTGCGCCACAACTGGAGAAAAGCCCGTGTGCCACAATTAAGACCTGATGCAGCCAAATAAGAAGACAGGTTGGAGCTGCAAGTTGTTACTGACACAGGGCGGTGTAGCTGCAGCCATGGGAATGAGTGTGCTAACCTGGAGGGTCAGTTGAGGACAGGCCCTGAATAACGTCAACTTCAGGGGCTCGGCCGCCATTCAAGAGGCAAAAGAAAGCTGCCACCTGAAAGCCAAGCGGTGAAACAGCTTCAGAAAATGAGTTCAATAGTCTCAAATACTAGCAGGTAAATTAGGTGCAAAGGAATCATTAACAAAGGAAAAGAAAAACATATGGAAAGAAGACAACGTGCAAGTGAAGTATAAGGTGATGGAGGCCTAACTAATTTAGTCAGTTTTAGCTATATCAGTAGGACTAGAAAGAAACCTTTGATTTCAGGAACTAAACGTTGACCGGCAGATGCGCTTCTTTTCTCTCTTTTTATAAACCAGTATTTGCTCATTAAAGAACATTTGAAATGCATGAAATAGAAATAAAAGAAATATAGTTCCATCAAGCAATCACTATTAACATTTCCATCCAGTTCTTTCTATGCCTAGGTGACTTTAAAAAAAACCCAAAGCCATTTAATTATTTATACGTGTGTGCTCATGTGTGTGCATAGCCACCTGCCTTGATTCCAAACATAAGGATCCTTCTCTAAATCCTCCTGGAGGATCTGTCTCCAGGTAGGGAGGCTGAGTTCTGGACCTTGGTGAGGCTCCCCCGGGGCAGAGCTGCAGGAGCCTCGGCCTCCCAACCTGGGCCGCCTTCCTGCACCTCCTCCCGCAGACGCTGCTGCCCTGGTCTGGCCTGGACAAACACCAGGCACTTTTCTCTGGGTCAGTATTTCACATCCGTTGTCAGAGGCTAATCCTTTCTCAACATCGGCTCGCCGGGATGTTGTTCTCGGCCCCGCTACCTCTGATACCACCTGGTCTCTCTACAGGCCCCCAAGGCAGGGGTGCTTCCTCCACCTTTACTGCTGCTTGGTGTTGATCCTCCTCTCCTGTTTGAATCCTATACCCTTTGCCTGAGCCAGTAATCTCCCGCCAATTATAAGAAGAAGCCCCCTCCATCTGGAAGCCTTCTCTGATTACTGAACACACAGGTGCCTGGTAGATGCTTGTTGCCTCCTGTTGAATTCGGTGACCCCTGCCTAGTCTTCAGCCAGCACAATCTAGTCCCTGCCATCCCCTCCGTGCTTTTGTAGTGAAATGGTCGATTGCCCAAGTCAATTCCCCAGAATCTGCCAGGGGGCCCAGAACACATTCTGACCAAATCTCCAGCTTGCCACCATGTGCTTCCTGACTGCTGCTTCCTGCTGTCAGTCTGTGGGAGCCTGGAGGACACACTTTTATTTGAACAGCGTCTCGAAATAGACAGTGTGACAAAATATACTGCAGAGAGTAACTAGAAATTCTTTCCAATGTTTGTGTTTTGCTCTCCACCACTGGCTGGAAAAGGCATTTTCCAATTGCATTTCTTTTGATTTATGCCTGGCTTGTTCCTCTAATCAGCTCCCAAGAAAAGGGAGAGACTCTCTTCTCTGTTCCTTCCCCTCAGTGCAAATCTCTGACCTCAGGAGTCATCACATATTATATTATTTAAATCCAAGATACATTGAGTGTTTACTACCAGTTAAGTGCTCTTGTCATCCCCTTTTATAGAGGAGGGAGCCAGGGCTTAGTGAGGATGAGGACTTGCTGAGGGTGGCACAGCTGCAGGAGGCCAAGCTGGACCGGGGTTTAGGTTTGTAACACAGAATCCTGCTGTGGGGGAATGGGCAGGGGTGGGTGTGGCGCCTGAGGCCAGCTTCCTCTCACCCACCCATTCTGCCCTCTGCAATAAAGTTCATAGTCCAGGAAATCCCCTGCAAGTGACAATGACTCTGAAACTTTCCTGAAGATAAAAACTGCTTGGCCAGGGCCCCACTCACCACTTGCCATCCCTTCAGCTGATGCTTAAGGGATGATGCAAACTCTGCCTTTGCCAGTAGTCAGGCTTTCCAGCTACCTTCAAGTCAGGACAAGTTCTCTTAAAGAAGCCCTAGTGACATCCAGGCCCGGATTCAGGCCCATCCCCCATTATGGAGGACCCATCCCTGCCACCCCACCCAGCCCACTATCCCTTCCTTCCTTTCTTCCTTCCGGGAGTTTTTGCAGCTCAGCTTTCACTCAGCCAAAGGGAAGCAACTGCTAATGTTAAGCAGGAAGGAGACGTAGTTAGGGGCCCAGGAGGTACTTTTTAAACAGAAATTTACTCAGGTTCAGGAAACAGCTATAAAGGGCATCTTGGCAGTGCAGGCGCTCCATCTCCTGGTTGTAAACCCCAGGCAATGCCATACAGAGTGTCTGTTTATCAGTTGTCATGGATTCAGGAAGCCACACAGACCAGCCCATCACCGGGGCATCCCCAGGCCCTGCCTCCAGAAATGACCACCCCTGAGTTGAAATCCACTCTTGGAAAGAAACTGAGGAGGAACTTTTACAATTTTCTTAGGCTTCACACCCTTTGTTAGGAAATTCTTTCTATAGCCAACTTCAGTCCCTGTTAATATATTCTGAACAATAGAATTGTTTTTGTTGTCCCCCACTTAATTTGAATAAAATAATAGGCATTGAATGTTTGTATGACAAGCATTGTATTAAGCACTTTGTACTTGGTCATTTTAATTCCCACAAAAAGCCATTAATCATTACCGTATAAACACTTAATGATTAAAGGTATCATTAATATACCCATTTTACAGATGGGGCACCAAGACTTAGGTTGCGTGAATTACCCAACGTCATACAATAGCAGAGTAGGGATTTGAATTCAGATAGTCCCAACTTCAGGGCCCATGTGCTTAATTAATTATTAATGCTCTGTATCTCCCTACAATTTTCCTTTCCCCAAATGGGATCGTTCCACCTGCATATACCTGTCCACAATCTTTCCCCTTGAGGCAGGCAACCTAGAACTGGTCCCAAAGACCCTGAATAGAGTCATATTAGGGACCAGGGCCATGGAAGCTTTCCATTCCATCTCCTAATTCAATCTCTGACCACATCCACACCAGCCTTTCCCCTGTATGACCCCATCTTGTTAATATCCTTCTTAACAAAGTGGTTCCTGAGCCTAACTGGAGGACTGTGTGAGCCATTCAGGAAAGCTCCAACAGACCAATAGCTCTGGTCACAAGCGGAAAATGAACCCCTCTTTGCAAAGCAGCTGTATTTGCTAATTAAAAATTACTTCAACAGGGCTTCCCCGGTGGCGCAGTGGTTGGGAGTCCGCCTGCCGATGCAGGGGACACGGGTTCGTGACCCGGTCCGGGAGGATCCCACATGCCACAGAGCGGCTGGGCCCGTGAGTCATGGCCGCTGAGCCTGAGCGTCCGGAGCCTGTGCTCCGCAACGGGAGAAGCCACAGCGGTGAGAGGCCCGCGTACCGCAAAAAATAATAATAATAAAATAAAATAAATAAAATTACTTCCACAAAATGCCATAAGGAAAAGATACCTGGGGAGGCATTATGCTCTCAGTAGTTTTGGTAGGAACTCAGCATTGAATTCCAACTGAGGAAACAGCAGACAAAAACACCGTGATCAGCTCCTGGGGCTGGGTTCTCCCGCACGCATCACATAGACCACTACAGCCCTCCCTCTTATTCTCTACCCCACTGGGCTTCTCACTGCCCCAGCCCCATACCTTATGACCCCATAGAGTAGGCAGGCTTGTGGTAAAGAGCCCAGACTCTGGAACCAGGCAGCCTGGCAGCAACCTCCAGCAAGTTACTTAGCCTCTCTTGGCCTTGGTTTCCCCATTTAAGAACGGCAATGACGACCACATCCTCTACTTCAGCTAAATGAGTTAAAATGTGCAAAGCATTTAGAACAGGGGCTGACACGTTGATTGGAAGCCCTCAATAAATGTTGCACTCTTCCATGTAATTCAGAGTCCTGTAAAACTGGGCAGGCCGCTTTGAAAGAGGGCATGATGTAGTGATTAAGAGCACTTGGTTTGAAGTCAGATAACCTTGCCCTTGAATCCTAACTTTCAACAACTTATGTAACCTCTCTGAGCCTCAGTTTCCCTATTTGTAAAATGAACCTAATAACATCTACCTCTCATTAGGATTGTTGAGAGGATTAAATGAGACAATGTATATAAGGGACTTAGCACGGGGTCTGGATGGAAGTAAGCACTCAATAATTGGCCTTTGTTACTTTTTTTTTTTTTTTTTTTTTTGCGGTACGCGGGCCTCTCACTGTTGTGGCCTCTCCCGTTGCGGAGCACAGGCTCCGGACGCGCAGGCTCAGCGTCCACGGCTCACGGGCCCAGCCGCTCCGCGGCAGGTGGGATCTTCCCGGACCGGGGCACGAACCCGTGTCCCGTGCATCGGCAGGCAGACTCCCAACCACTGAGCCACCAGGGAAGCCCTGTTACTATCATTATTAACTCTCTGAACTTTAGCCCCTTCATGTGTGACTCGGAGGCACCACTGCCCTAGGAGTTCTGTGAAGCCTGAAGGACATGCCACCTAGTTTCCCCTCCACTCTCTCCTGCTCTTTTAGGATGTTCCAGCTACTGCCTGTGTGACACTCACTCACCTGTCAAAGCCAACTCAAAATACTGCCTCTTCCCAGAAGCCTTCCTGGGTCCCTACCTAGTGCTTTAGAGCCCCTGACTGGTTCTGACTTGACTTCAGAGTCACTTGGTCCCGGTCTTGTCTCCTGCCCATTCTACCCGCTGAGCCGGAAGTCCCAGGGGACAGAACCTCTTCCTATTCAACATCTTCCCAGTGGAGAAGCTTAAACCACCCCTCTGCTATCTTACCTTGAGACCAAGAAACATGTTGGCTGAGGTCAGCCTTTGTTACTGACCAGGTCTGGGTAGGCATGGCTCCAGAGCCCCCAGCAGGAAGTGGGGAGGCAGATGTGGGTGTGCTTCCAGCCTCAGACTCATTGGGTAGCTGAGCTAAAGAGCAGGGCCCTGAGCCCTCTGGTGGGGAGTCTGGGCTTCCAAGTAACATTCCATTCCGCTTACTCCCTCCCAGGGCCTTTTCAAGGGCACCAAGGACACTCAGTGCTTTAGGACTGTCCACATAATGACAAAAACTAAGATGCACTCACATGCCACATGAAATGTCATTTATACATAAACTATGTACAAGTGGAGCTGCAGTTAATTGGTTGAAGTTTTTGTCTTATAGCCATTTATTTAAATATGAATTTTCCTTTTGCAATTTTCTTTGTTCATTTTGAAACCAAAAACTTTTTCCCATCTTTCAACCATAGTCCCTAGGCCCTAAGCCTATGTCTAAGGTAATGGGCCGGCAGTGCCTGGTTAGAGTCCCAAATCCCATTGCTTGTCAATTCCTGAGCCCATCTGGACCACCCGACCATATCTATCCACCCACCTATCTATCATCTATGTAGCATCTATCTACCTACCTATCTATCTATCCATCATCATCTATGTAGGCTGCCTAAAGTAGTAAAGGCAACTGGACAGAGGGTAGAAAAGCCGCATGTGGTGTGAGACTGCCCTCTAGAGGTTGCTCCAGGAAGATGCAGGTGGGGAACGCCCTCTGCCATCAGGCTGAGATCAACCCTGCCATTCACTCACTGACATTTATTGAGCGCCTACCAATACCAGGCGTCCTGTACGTACTTTGGGAACAAAGGGTAATAGACAGGAATAAAGTTCATCCCCGTCATCTGAGAGGTCACCATTTTGTCGCGGTGACTACAAACACAAACACACAATTACAATTCAGTGCAATGACTACTGTAATATATGTGTGTACCAAGTTCCATGGCAGCACAGGGGGGATGTGAATAAGTCTGGGACAGTAGGGGAAGTGTCACCACAGGGGAGGTGACATTTTACTTGGACTTCGAAGGACAAGTAAGCATTTTCCAGACAGCGCTAGAGAGGGAAGACATTCTGGGCGGAGGGAACCGCATGAGCAAAGGCAAAGCACCGCAGAAGTGTGAGCTTGTTGGGGGGCAGTGAGAGGTGCCGCGCAGCTGGAGTGTGCATAACACGGAACAGTGCAAGACCCGCCTAGAGAGGCAGGTGGCGCCAGATGGTGACGCAGCTCCCGTTTGAAAAACAGGGACATGCTACTCTGGCCAGGACCCTGTGCCCAACAAGAGGGAGGAATGTCTCTCCATTCCCATGGGTTTGGTTAAGGTCTTGCACTGGCCTCCTTGTTTCTCTTCTGTCCCTCACATCGCTACCTAAGGATGCTTCTAAATCACAGTCAGGTTGCTCCTGATTTCTGCCTGCTTAAACCTCTCCATTGGCACATCAACAGGCACAGGGCAAAGGCCAGACTCCCAGCCTCACCTATAAGAGGGTGAGTTTGGGGCTCTTTCAAGAAGAAGGTTCTTTACATAATAGGGGTTTATTACGAGGCCGCACGAGGAAGGCAGGAGGACAGGAGTCTCAGCCGCCCAACAACCAGGCCGTGCAGTGACTGGAAGGCGACTGAGCAATCCCGAAGGCTGCAATACAGCTGTGAGGGAGATGGTCCTTTACTGGCAAACGTGACACATTCCTACAAAAGTATATGAGAGTGATATGTCTGAAAGCTGAACAATAGATTCGTGTGTTAGAGGAAAGAAAGTTCTGGCCCCAGGGAGCAAAACAAGAAAATATCTCAAAATACCTAAACATGGTCCAGAAGCAGAATAAAATAGTGACTCAGAGTATTGGTCCTGGCACCAGGCTGCCTGGCTGCATCACTTATTACCTATGAGATTCTGGGGAAATGAATTAATTGACTGTTCTCTGCCTCAGTTTCCTTTCTATACTAGTGCCTATTTCATACATTTTTGTGCAGATTACAAGTTTCACACATGTCCTGTGTTTGAAATAGAGTGTCCACATAGGAGCCACTCAATAAACATTCTCTATTATGATTCATGCAGGTCTTGGGGCAGAGAGGCCTAATTACCCCCTGAAGTACTGCTCTCTACTACCTAGTCTCCCTTTCTTCTGGTTGGTAATGGAAACCCCACCCTCAAGGATAAGTGGTGGTCCAGCCAGAGACCAGATTTCATCACCCTCCTTGCAGCCCGCTGTGGCCATGTGACCGAGTCCTGGCCAATAGGAGGCAAGCAGTACTGAGGTGCCCAACTTCTGGATTCCGTCCTTAGAAGGAGAAAAGGTGCTTGCCCTTCACGTCTCGCCTTCCTGCTGATGAGAAGTGGCTTAGACACAGAGATGGAAACCCAGGTTGAAGATGGCAGAGGCACTCCAAAAGCCCCAGGCTGCTCCCTTCTTACTGCTACATGAGAAAGAATTGATCTTGTGTCTTACCTAAGCCACTGTATTAGGGGCCTCTTTGTTACAGCAGTTTAGTGCGTACCTTTAATGAATGCAGTATCTTTTTCTAAAGTAATCCTTCCCTGTTAGAATAGTGGTCAAGAGGCACAAAGAGATAGTTTACTCACGTACATCAGAAAAAAACATCTAAAAATGGCCTTTAAATAGATGAAAGTATGCTCAATTTTACTCATGAAGAAGAGAAATGCAAATTAAAAGTACACTGTAACCCTATTTCTCATTTATCAGATTGACAGAAATTCAAAGGCTTGACCACATACTCCGTTGGCGAGGCTGTATGGGAAACACACACTTTCATAGTTTGCTGCTGTGACATAAGAAAAATATATTTGGTCTCTGCCACTGTTGCCTGACACTGAGCCCCTAAAACCCTAGGAATTTCCTGAGTGTAGGGGTGATAAGCCCCTTTCGACTTTACCTGAATTTATGCTAGTGAGGTGACTCTTGGAGGATAGGGGCTGGTTGCCAGAGGAATCAACCACAAGATCAGAGGGCTGGAACTTTCAGTTCCATCCCATGCCCACCTCTGGGGAGGGGAGAAGTTCTGAGGATCAAATTAATCACCAATGGCCAATGATTAAATTAATCATGCCTGTGTAATGGAACCTCCATTAAAATCCTAAATGAATGGGTTCAGGGAGCTGCACATAGAGGTGCTGCGTGGGTGGTGCACCTGGAGAGGGTGGGGGAGCTTCGCACCCCTTCCCCACATACCTTGCCCTGTGAGCCTCTTCCATCTGGCTGTTCCTGAGTTACATCCTTTATAATACACCAGTAAGAGTATGCAAAGTGTTTCCCTGAGTTCTGCGAGCCATTCTAGGAAATTATTGAACCTGAGAGGGCTTCCCTGGTGGTGCAGAGGTTGGGAGTCCGCCTGCTGATGCAGGGGACGCGGGTTCGTGCCCCAGTCAGGGAGGATCCCACATGCCGCGGAGCGGCTGGGTCCGTGAGCCATGGCCGCTGAGCCTGCGTGTCCGGAGCCTGTGCTCCGCAATGGGAGCGGCCACGACAGTGAGACGCCCGCGTACCGCAGAAAAAAAAAAAAAAGGAACAAGAAAGTTTGCTTTGACCTGATATAGAGTCACGGTCAGGATGTATCACTAAGTGGAAAAAGCAAGATACAAAAGAGTATGGAGATATCCCCTGCTTCTCAAAAGTTCACTTCACACCACTTTGCTTTTACAGAAGACCTACATGAGTACCTGTTTTGGCTAATCAAAAGGAATCTGAAGAGGATTTTTGCTTTAAGAAAAAAGTGAAAGGGGGGACTTCCCTAGTGGTCCAGTGGTTAAGACTCCACCTTCCAATGCAGGGGACGGGGGTTCGATCCCTGGTCTGGGAACTAAGATCCCACATGGCTCAGGGCAATTAAGCCCGCGAGCTGCAACTAGAGAGAAGCCCACCCACCGCGACGAAGACCCTACATGCTGCAACTAAGACCCGAAGCAGCCAAATAAATAAAAAAATAAATATTTTTAAAAAAAGTGAAAGGGAATTCCCTGGCTATCCAGTGGTTAGTGCTCTCACTGCCAAGGGTCTGGATTCATCCCTGGTCAGGGAAATAAAATCTCACAAGCCGCCGGGAGCGGCCAGAAAAAAAGAAAGGAAGAAAAGCGCTCAGTTTTTCAGCTAGCTGGGCAGCAGGAGTGGCGCCACCAGGCTCCTTCCCTGGGAACTACACTCAGCATCTCAGCATCAAGCCACTGTAGCTTTGAACGTGTCTGGGAGCATCTGTGATTTATCTCAGTTTATTTTGTGCATCCCAGTAGCAAGATGTGTCCGAAGGTAATTGTTTCTTCACTTTACGCCACTTTATTTTATGAAAGATTTCCTAGGAACACTCTACTTTCAGATAGCAAGGGAAACCTGCATATGTATAGAAGACTACCTTTCGTATAAAAGAAATATTCCCAGTCACAAACGGGATTAAGGAAGGGGGAGGGAAGAATTAGTAGTAGCTGCAAAGAAAACTAAACAAATGAAAGAATGAGAAAATTATTTCCAGGCAAACCAAAAAACTGCATAAGAAAGGAAATGTAATTATAGTATAATATATGGCTTAGCTGGGAGTCATAGTTATTTAGTCATAAAATGTAAACGTTGAATTAACCAAAACTTATGATATGTGAAGTGTGGAGGTGTACAAGAGGAGAAATCAGGAACTGAAGGGAGCTCTATGCTCATCTACCATAATAATAAGTAAAACGGGTAATGTCTAATGTTGAGAAATTAGGAGTTAACGGTATAAGCACATTACTTAGAAATATGGGGGTAATACCAGAGGAAACAGCTAGAAATGTTAGATAAAAATAGTGGCCTCTGAGGAGTAGGACTGGGAGGTAGGGAGGGGTCAGGCAGGGAATTGATATTTTCCATTATAAGCCTTTTAGTACCATTTGCTTTTAAATGGTGTAAATACATTATGTTGACTTCAAAAACATGTTTTTCACTTTAAAAAAAATAAAGAAAAATTAAGAACAGGAGACTCCATACTAGCAGTAAAAGCTAGTAGAGCGTGAAGGGAACTGGGGAGCCCACTTCTGTTCTCACTTGGTCAAACCACATTCTATCCCTCTGATGTCAGCAAAGACTGCACACAGGGGAATATTACTGGCAATTATCTGACCCAATCCTGAGATGTTTGGGTTTTTAAAACAGAACAAAGGACTTAACTTGGGTTCCCCCAGAAGCAGACCCTGAGTCTGTTTTTGAGGACAAATAGTGTTATTGGGTGGCGATCCCAGGAAGCATGGGCAGAGAGGGGTGTGGGGGAGTGAGGGGAGGAAGGCAGCACAAGATGTGCTCCGCAGCGGATGACTGCTGTGGGCAGCTGGGGCTCAGTCCTTACAGAACCCGCCTCAGAGCCGTCCCAGCCACGAGTGAGAAAGCTGGGGTATTTATCCACCAACTCCTATCCACCACTGGTTGAGGGCCACCCCCAGAGCTGTTAACTCCCACCAGCTGCTCCGTTTCCGGCTGCCCCAAGGAGGCCACCTCGCTTCAACAGCAGAGCGTGCCTCAAGTGGGAAGTTGCAGGTGCGTGAGGTTGAGAATCATGTGTGTGGAAGGGAAGGTACATGAGGGGAGAGTGGACATGGAAGGGATACGGGAGGGACACTGACGTCTGCCACAGGACTGAAAGGAACGGAACATGCTTTTCTTTTGGCCAGGGGTGAAGCTTCTCAAGAAGGGGCTGGGATGCACTGTACTGTGCGTCCTATAAGAGGGGAAAGTGGGGGAGAACTGAGGGGACAGAGAAAGCTGAGCGAGAGGGACCGTCCACATCAAACACCCTCCTTTCTAAGGCTTAGGATGGGAAGACCTTCCCTTTTATGGTACGAGGGAACACGTAACAAAGTTACCGCTTTTTTCCCCCACACTCTACTGGTCTTTTCAGCTCCTTTAGTCATTGTTGCCTGGTGTGTGTTTCATGAAGGGAAGGCAGGACATCACTTTACAGGGGTCTTCTGTCGAGCTAGCCCAGATCTCTAGGTGGAGTAACTACTAGTCACCCCCTGACGGTGTCAGCTTTGCCTAAAGACTCTTCTGTCACAGCCGCCAGGCAAGTACAGCAGTTCCAGGCATAAATCCAGACGACAACGTCCCGAGTAAGAAAAACGATTATTTATCCTTCTTGTACCTCTTTCTTAGAAATCCCCTGGCAGACTTCCCCTCATATATCATTGGCCAAGCGGGTTTGATGTAGAGGAATCAACCGTCCTGGTTTGCCTGGGACTGAGGGTTTTCTGGGATGTGGGTCTTTCATGTTAAAACCAAGACAGTACTCTCAACATAAAAACAAAAACAAACAAACAAACAAAAAAATGATTAAAAAATGGGCAGAGGACCTATTGAAAAATAGATATTTTTCAAAAAAAGACATACAGATGACCAACAGACACATGAAAAGAGGTTCAACATTGCTAATCATCAGGGAAATGCAAATTAAAACCACAATGAGAGATCACCTCACACATGTCAGAATGGCTATCATTCAAAAGACATCAAATAACAAGAGTTGGCGAGGTAGAGAACAAACGTATGGACACCAAGGGGGGAAAGCGGCAGGGGGTGGTGCTGTGATGAATTGGGAGATTGGAATTAACATGTATACACTGATGTGTATAAAATGGATGACTAATAAGAACCTGTTGTATAAAAAAATAAAATTCAAAAATTCAAAAAAAAAACCCAAACAAACAACAAAAAAAGAGTTGGCGAGGATGTGGAGAAAAGGGAACCCTCATGCACTGTTGATGAGAATGTAAACTGGTGCAAGCACTATGGAAAACAATATTGCGGTTCTCCAAAAAGTTGAAAATAGAATTGCCATATGATCCAGAAATTTCACTTCCAGGCATTTACCTGAAGAAAACGAAACCTCTAATTTGAAAAGATATATGCACCCCTATGTTCAACCTAAGTGTCCATTGATAAATGAATGGGCAAAGAAGATGTAGTATACATATATATATACACATATACATACATATATACATATATGTAATGGAATATTATTCAGCCATAAAAAATGAAATCTTGCCATTTGTGACAACATGGATGGATCTAGAGACTATTATGCTAAGTGAAATAAATCAGACAGAGAAAGATAAATAATGTACAATCTCACTTATATGTGCAATCTAAAAAACAAAATGAAAACAGACTCATAGATACAAAGAACAAGTGGGTGGTTGCCAGAGGGGAGGGAGTGGGGGTTGAGTGAAGTAGGTGCAGGGGATTAAGAGGTACAAACCCCCAGTTATGAAATAAATAAGCCACAGGAATGTAATATGCAGTATAAGGAATATAGTCAATAATATTCCAATAACTTTGTATGGGGACAGATGGTTACTAGACTAACCATGGTGATTGTTTCATAATGTCAAATCACTATGTACTACACCTGGAAACTAACATAATATTGCATGTCAACCACATTAAAAAAAAAAAAAAGGAAAAGAAAAAAACCCAAGACAGTCCCATGCAAACTGGGACAGTTGATCACCCTAGCTCCATGCTATAATACATGCCTTTGGTGTCCTGCTCAAATTCCCTTTGCTGGGCTGGGGATTCCTCTGAGGGTTGACTACTAATGACCCACAGATTGTCTCCAACTCCAAAGTATTGCCTTCAGCTGAACCAGAGCCACCTTGCTATGGAGGTTACACCATCACCACCACAGCCCCTCCTCAGGGGAGCCTGTAACCAGTGATTAACTGACGGGGGTTACAAAAGGTTGGCCCCTGTTTCCAAGATGGGAGGAAATGTGTGGTGCAATTTACACTCCAGAACTCCCCATGGACTCAGATTGAAGCTAATCTCCAAATGAGACCATGTCCTTGATTCCCAGATTCCCTCATTTCCCTTCTCCCGAGGGCAGTCCATCTAACAATCAAGCATCCCTGTCTTAGGCTGTGCTTTAGTGAACCCAACAGAAGACACTCAACCATTGCTAAACCAGTCAACGACAAGGGCAATGGAATTGCCATGATTCACTTCAGGTTCTGCCACTGGAGTTGGGATAGGGTCCCCTTCCACTGACACATATAACACCGTGGAGAAAAAACACCAGCACAAACTGCCCTTCAGAGGAAGGAAAGGAAGACATGGTTATTAGTCAGGCAGTCAAGCCAACAGAGGCGCCCTAGTGAGTAAAACTCTTGGGAAAGAATGGAAGTAATCTGATTACATCCGGGCTACAAATTGTATAAGGAGCAAAGTTTGGAGTTTTATGAAATTTAAGTGTTTACTCCCTGTGAAACACCTCTGTATCTTTATAATAAGTCCTCTTATTTTAAAAACAAACTAACTTGCAACCAAAGAGTCCTAGGTGACATAGAAAGGAGCATCCAGAGTAGGGTTCATTTCACAAAACTTGAGAGATATTGTGGACTTGGCTGAGTTGGGCAGAGGGGTGCGAGAAAGAATACGTGACCACAGAAAGGGAAGCTGGCAGTCCTTGCTATGTGGTAGTGAAGTGGTTGGTTAAGCTCTTCCCTGGTGTCTTTTTTTTTTTTTTTTTGGTAGTTTCTCTTTTTTTTATTGAAGTATAGTTAATTTACAATGCTGTGTTAATTTCAAGTGTACAGCAAAATGATTCAGATATGTATATATATATATGAATATATATATATATTCTTTTTCAGATTCTTTTCCATTATAGGTTATTACAAGATATTGAGTAGTTCCCTGTGCTATACTGTAGGTCCTTTTTGGTTACCTATTTTATATATAGTAGCGTGTATACGTTAATCCCAAACTCCTAATTTATCTCCCCCACCCCTTCCCTGGTGTCTTTTGGTGCTCAGTCCATGTGTCCACTAAGACCAAGGCTTCAGATGACCTTATAGCAAGACAGTGTGTTGGCCATTGTTGGTGGACTTCAGTAAGGTGCAGCCAGAGACAAGCTGTTATCCAGCAATGGCACAGCTGACCAAAGATGGTAAAACCCCGGGCGACCTGACGTTGTTGCAGTCATGATCAAGAATTAGCCTTGGGGAATGTAAAACAGATAGCTAGTGGGAAGCAGCCACATAGCACAGGGAGATCAACTTGGTGCTTTGTGTCCACCTAGAGGGGTGGGATGGGGGGGGAGGGAGACGCAAGAGGGAGGGGATATGGAGATGTATGTATGCATATAGCTGATTCACTTTGTTATACAGCAGAAACTAACACAACATTGTAAAGCAATTTAGATGCAATCAAGATGTTAAAAACAAACAAACAAACAAACAAACGAATTAGCCTTGGGGGAATTCTCTGGCGGCACAGTAGTTAGGACTCTGTGCTTTCACTGCTGAGGGCCCTGGTTTGATCCCTGGTCAGGGAACTAAGATCCCACAAGCTCCATGGCATGGCCAAAAAAAAAAAAAAAAAAAAAAAAGAATTAGCCTTGGAATGGGAGTTTGGGATTAGCAGAGGCAAACTATTATATATAGAATGGATAAACAGCAAGGTCATACTCTATAACACAGGGAACTATATTCAATATTCTGTGACAAACCATAATGGAAAAGAATATGAAAAAGAATATATATATATGTATAACTGAGTCACTTTGCTGTACAGAAGAAATTAACACAACTTTGTAAATCAACTATACTTCAATAAAAATTTTTTAAGAAATTAGCCTTGGGGGCCTCCCTGGTGGCGCAGTGGTTGAGAGTCCGCCTGCCGATGCAGGGGATACGGGTTCGTGCCCCAGTCTGGGAGGATCCCATATGCCGCGGAGCGGCTGGGCCCGTGGGCCATGGCTGCTGGGCCTGCGCGTCCGGAGCCTGTGCTCCGTAACGGGAGAGGCCACAGCAGTGAGAGGCCCGCGTACCACAAAAAAAAAAAAAAAAAAAAAAAAAAAAAGAAATTAGCCTTGGGCTTCCCTGGTGGCGCAGTGGTTAAGAATCTGCCTGACAATGCAGGCGACACGGGTTCGAGCCCTGGTCCAGGAAGATCCCACATGCCGCGGAGCAGCTAAGCCCGTGCGCCACAACTACTGAGCCTGCGCTCTGGAGCCTGCAAGCCACAACTACTGAGCCCGCGCGCCACAACTACTGAAGCCCGCACATCTAGAGCCCGTGCTCCGCAACAAGAGAAGCCACCGCAATGCGAAGCCCACACACTGCAACGAAGAGCAGCCCCCCCCACTCGCCGCAACTAGAGAAAGCCCGCGCACAGCAAAGAGAAGACCCAACACGGCCAAAAAAAAATAAATTAAAGGAAATAAATACAGAAAATTAAAAACAAACAAACAAATTAGTCTTGAATCTTGCTGAATTGCTGTGTCAGATTTTCTGATTCTCTATACCTCCCCACACCCAGGAATGAAGTTAGAGCATTGATTAGAGAAACTGTAAGATCTTAGCTGTTGGAATGAAGGTGTTGATTGATTCATTCAGTCAACAGATATTTGTTGAGCACCTACTCTGGGCCAGGTACTATTCTAAGCACAGTGAATGAACATCCCTGCCTTCAAGGAGCTCATGTAGGAGGGAGAAAGATGATAAATAGTAAACATAACAAATACATTTGTTTGTAACAGTCAGTACAGAACAGTATGTTAGAAGGTGCTGAGTACCGTGGAGGAAATAGAGCAGGCTAAGAAATTTGGAGTGCGAATAGGGAAATGGTGGTTGCCATTTTAAATAAAGAGGTCAGGGCAAGCCTCGCTGAAAAGGCAAGATTTGAGTGAAGACATGAAAGAAACTAGGGAGTGAGTTACCTGGACGTAAAAGGGGAAGAGCAAGAATATACCTGGGAGTTCAAGCAACAGCCAAAAGGCTAAGGGGGCTGGAGCGCGGTATGGGGTGGGGGGACTTGTAGGACAGGTCAGACAGGTAGCGGGGGACCCAGTGGGATGGAGTTTGGGCTTTTACTCTGAGAGAAATGAGAAAGCCATTGCAGGATTTTGAGCAGAGGAGTGACACAGTATACTTATATCTTAAAGGATCTCTCTGGCTGCTGGGTCGGATGAGGATAGAAGATAAGGAAGCAAGTAAAGCAGGGCAAGTGTTTGGAGGTCTCTGCAGTAACCCAGATGAGAGAATGAAGGCGGTTCGGGCTAGAGCGGTACCATTGGAGGTGTGATTAAGTGGTCAGATCCTGGACGAACTTTGAAAGCAGAACCAGCATGGTTTCCTGGGATCGAATGTAGGGTGTAAGAGAAAACAGCTTTGTTGAAAAAAAAACCGAAAAACCCACCACCAAACCTCAGATCTCTCCAAACCATCTTTCACTGAGCCCCCTCTGCTGGACAAATGTGAAATTGCCTCCCTTCTTAAGAGAGCTTGCCCATGGTTGTGGAACGCGAGGCTGCAGGGATGACTGACCTTCGAAGGCAGATTAGAGGAGCAAGTCAGACACCTCCACCCTCATTATTCACCATCCATACCCTGAAGCTAAAGCATGAATTGGAGAATTGGTATAGCTGAGCAGAAACCCCTAGGCAGGCCCAGCTCTGAATCTTCACCGGGCCTGGATATTATCAAATAAAGACAAGATTCTTAGTTTGGACTTTTTAGCAGAGAACTCCCAAAGGAAATGCTCAGGTCACCAAAATTTTATGGGAATTGTAGTACCAGGAAAAAAAAAATTAATGCTGGCAAACAGAGGCCTGAAATTTTCTTCAACCAATGTTACAGGAAGACTCGGTTCCAAACCTCATAAAAAGGATACCAGCAATAATAGGAAGTAGATGCCTCCCTAGAGGAGACCCTACCCACTGGTCCTCTTTGAAGCAGTCCTGAAGGATGCTGGTTATATCAATATAAAGGAAGTCCTCCAAGCAGGTAGATCATAGGGACCAAGGAAGTCACTCCACTGCTCAAGAAGTGAGTTATACAATGATGCCCGTGAGATTTGCTGTTGCATCATTTAGCTATACAGACTTGTCCAGCAAGATACAGCACAGCCCCTGGACCAGTGGCCAAGTATGGTGCTTTCATAGAGGCTTCCCACTAAACCCTTTTCTTAAGAATAACAAATGTGACTGTCCTTTTTTTTTTCCTTTCCCACTATTGCATGTGAGTAGTCGTTACTGGTAGGTACTACTAATAAGAATTAAAATTGGGATTTTGTATGGTCAGTAATATGTAGGGAAATGTACCTTATAATTGATGCTAATGTGAGCATAGATGTTTAGGAATACTTTGTGTTAGAAAAAATTCAGTAAATTTAGATGAACGCGTCTTGGTCAGCAAAATGCTGGGAGATGCAAAACTGATTTAAAAAATAAATTGTACCATTTGACTTTTTTTTTTCAATCATAAGAGAGAGGGAGGCATTGAGCTAGAAAGTGGAAGAATTTTGTGCAAAGATAATGACTGAGATCCTTAAACTGAAGGTCTAAGTTATGGACAAAATGGAATGCAATCAGTCTAGTGCTCAAAAAGGTCTTGGCACTGCACCTGCATAAATGAACCAAGTGTCCATGAATCTGTCCTGATCCTTGCACCATCTGAGACCTCTGCTGCATGGAAGGAAGCCCAAGTGTGCACAAGGTGGGGCTCTATCTACTGTTTAGTCCATAAATAACAGGACGATGTGGAGCCACACCAAGGTAAGATCGAACCTGAACTAGAAGATTAGATAGACCTCGGTGGGAGGTAACACACTTAGAGAATAGCTGCCTCATTATGGTGCCTCTGGCTACTAGCTAGACACAGATGATTTTAGCTTTGGGAAGAAGGTGAGCAGTGGTTATTCTTGAAGTGGTTGAGTCATGCTTAGAGGGCTCATCTTAGGCTGTACTGGGAGAAGGGTGGTGGGGGGATGGGGCTTAGAATGTAGTGGAGACTTTTCAAGGTATCTGCCTGGCTCATGGGGGTCTTCACTTCCTCTTCTCTAGTTACTACCCTTCAATTCTTGATATGGACCCCAACAGTCACATTTGAAAGGTTTCTTTATGTCTAAATGCATGTTTTGTAATGTTTTGGTTTCTCATTTAATTACATTGTGGTCAGAGAATGTGGTCTGTGTGACACTGATTCTCTGGTATTTATTGAAGCTTGTTTTGTTATTTAGTAAGTGGTCAATAAGTGTTCCATGTGTGCTTGAAAAGAATGTGTACTCTTTAATTGCTGAGTGCAGAGTTCTATATACGTTCCCTTAACGAAGGGAGTTAATTGTGTCATTCAAATCTTCTATATCCTGATTCATTATTGGTCTGTAGGTCTGTCAGTTACTGACAGAGATGCATTATCTCCCAACATGATGCTGAATTTCTGAATTTCCCCTTATAATTTATGTCAGTGTTCACTTTATATGCATGTTATTAGATGCATACACTTTATTTTATTTATTTATTTATTTATTTTGGCTGTGTTGGGTCTTCGTGGCTGCGTGTGGTCTTTCTCTGGTTGCGGCACGTGGGAGCTACTCTTTGTTGTTGAGAAGTGTTGTGCCGCCTTCTCACTGTGGTGGCTTCTCTTGTTAAGGAGCACAGGCTCTAGGCATGCGGGCTTCAGTAGTTGTGGCACGTGGTCTCAGTAGTTGTGGCGCACAGGCTTAGGTACTCCGCGGCATGTGGGACCTTCCTGGAGGACCAGGGCTTGAATCCGTGTCCCCTGCATTGGCAGGCGGACTCTTAACCACTGCACCACCAGGGAAGCCCTAGATGCATACACTTTAGAATTATTACATTCTCTTCATGAACTGAACCCTTTTTTTTTTTTTTTTTTTTTGTGATACGCGGGCCTCTCACTGTTGTGGCCTCTCCCGTTGTGGATGGAGCACAGGCTCCGGATGCGCAGGTTCAGCGACCATGGCTCACGGGCCCAGCCGCTCCACGGCACGTGGGATCTTCCCGGACCGGGGCACGAACCCGTGTCCCCTGCATTGGCAGGCGGACTCTCAACCACTGCACCACCAGGGAAGCCCTGAACCCTTTATTAATGTACATATGATCCTCTTTTCTGTAGTAGTGCTTTTTGCTTTAAAGGATATTGTGCTTGACATCAATATATAGTTATCTAAGGCCAGCTCCTTTTGGCTACTTAAGAGCATTGCTTCAGAAGTCCTCACTTTTCTCTCTTTTATCATCAGTTTTTTCCATCTTTGTTGGTTTGTTCCAATCAGCATAAAATTATATTACTATTTTTTCTATTTAAAAAAATTCACAGGACTTCCCTGGCGGTCCAGTGGTTAAGACTCCACACTTCCAGTGCAAGGGACGTGGGTTCAATCCCTGATCAGGGAACTAAGCTCCCACGTGCTGTGTGGCCAGAAAAAAAAAAGAGTAAGATTAAAAAAAAAAAATTCACTTGATCCCACTTCCTCCTCTAGCTACAGCCCGATTTCTCTGTTTTCCTTTACAGCAAAATTCCTCAAAAGAATGATATTTAGTCCTCTCCTCCCATTCTCTTATTTTTTCTCATTTTCAGTTTTTTCTATTATGTTTTAAAATAACCTATCATTTTAGAAGAAATACACAAACATTGTAGAAAATTAGAAAATGTAGATATGCAAAAATAATAAAATGAAAACATTATATCAACCACTGCACCACCAGGGAAGCCCTCTTCTATGGTTTTTGAAGGATATTTTTGCTATATATAGAATTCCTGGCTAACAGGGTTTGTTTGTTTGTTTGTTTTGGCCATGCCACACAGCTTGTGAGATCTTAGTTCCCCGACCAGGGACTGAATCTACACCTTGGCAGTGAAAGCACAGAATCCTAACCACTGGATCTCTCTTTCAGCACTTTGAATATGTCATCCCACTACCTTCTGGCCTCCATACTTTATGGTAAGAAACCAGCTGTTGATCTTATTGAGGATTCCCTTGTCCATGATCAGTCATTTTTCTCTTGCTGCTTTGAAGTTTCTCTCTTTGTCTTTGTCTTTTGACAGTTTGGCTCTGATGTATCTAGGTGTGATAAATGCTAACTACATACTGATGACTTCCAAATACATATTTCAAGCCCATACTTCTCCTGGACCCCAGACTCATATATTCAAATGCCTACTTTTTGTCCTCACTTGAATGTATAACAGTCACCTCAAACTTAATATGGTAAAATTGAAATCCTAATCCCACTTTCCCAAAAAAATCCTGCTCTAAACATAGTCAAACCTTATCTCAGTTAATGCCAACTCCATTATTCCAGCTCTTCAAGGTAGAAACCACGGAGTCATTCTTAATTGCTCTCATTCTCTCATTCTCATCATCCATTAATAGCAATTGTTGTCTCTACTTTTAAAATAAAACCAGAATCCTATCATTTCTTACCACTTCCACTGCTACCATCTTCGTCCAAGCCACATCATCTCTCATCTAGATTATTACAATAACCTCCAACTGGGGTCCCTGCCTATCCTGGTCAGTACTATGTTCTCAGAATTACCCTTTTAAAACAGAAGTCAGACTATGTCACTCCTGTACTCAAAACCCTCTAATGAGTCACCATTTCATTCAGAGTAAAAGTCAAAATTCTTATAAAGCTAACATTTACAAGCCCTCCTCTCCCACCACCAGTATCTCTCTGATTACATCTCCAGTGATACTCCTTCTTGCTCCCTCCTCTCTATTCAAACTGGTCTATTCCTATTCCTAGAATGTGTTAATCATTCTTCTGCCACAGCACTTGCTGTTCTTTCTGCCTGGAACATGTTTCCCCCAGATATCCTCATGCCTTATTGCCCCTCTTGCAATACTTTTTCAAATATTACCTTCTCAGTAAAACTTTCTATTGTCGACAAATTATTTTTCTTTGTGGTAACTTTTAATATCTTCTCTTTGTAGAGTGGTCTGTAGTTTGACTAAAATGGGAAATGGGATTTTTCTTTTTTTATAGCTATCCTACTTGGGATTTGTTGAGATTACTAAACTATAGGATTCATGTTTTTTATCAGTCTGTAAACATCTCAACCATTATATTTCAATATTTATTATTTCCCATTCTCTCTGTTCTCTCCTTCTAATATTCTAATTAGGTAGATGTCAGCTCTCATTTTACCCTCCATGGCCCTTAACCTCCTTTTCATATTTTTGATCTTTTATTTCTTTGTGCTTCAATATGAATAATTTTCTCAAACCTGTTTTCCAGTTTGCTAACTTTTCCTTCAGCTCTCATTAATCTTTTGTTTAACCTATCCATTAAGTTTTTTCTTAACTTCAAGTACTATATTTTTCTTTTTTTTTTTCTTTTGGTATGCGGGCCTCTCACTGTTGTGACCTCTCCCGTTGCGGAGCACAGGCTCCAGACGCGCAGGTTCAGCGGCCATGGCTCACGGGCCCAGCCGCTCCGCAGCATGTGGGATCTTCCTGGACAGGGGCACGAACCCATGTCCCCTGCATCGGCAGGCGGACTCTCAACCACTGCGCCACCAGGGAAGCCCTATTTTTCATTTTTTGTTTCATTTATTTCTTTTTCTTTGTTCATTTCTTTTTTATTCATTTATTATTTACTTATTTACTTATTTTTTCTTTTTACTGAAGTATAGTTGATTTACAGTGTTGTGTTAGTTTCAGGTGTACAGCACAGTGATTCAGTCATATATATATATATTCTTTCCCCTTATAGGTTATTATAAAATATTGAGTATAGTTCCCTATGCTATACAGTAGTAGGTCTTTTTTGGTTACCTATTTTATATATATTGTAGCGTGTATATGTTTTTGATCACTTAACAGCACTTAATATGTTTTTGATCACTCCTAATTTATCCCTCTCACCTCCCATTTATTTCTTTTTCAAATCTGCAAGTTCTTTTTTATACCATCTTGATTTTTTCTTATGTTCCTAATCATTGTAAGCATACTTCGTTTTAAATAATAACAAATGCATCTGTGACACTATTTGCCAAGCACTGTTCTAGGTGCTTTATAAATATTAATTCATTTAATCCTCATAACAACCCTGTATAAGGAAATGGAGGCACAGAGAACTTAGTCAACTTGCCCGAGATCACCTGGATAGTAAGTAGAATGCCTTGACTAGAATGCCTGGCAGTCTGGGTTTATTCTTAATCACTACACTTTACTGCCTCTTTTATAGTTGAGTTGCAATCTGAATATTGTGTTATCTGAAATTCTTGCTGTTTGTTATGTTTGCTGATCCTCGCTCATTGTGGATTGTTTCTTTATGGAGATTACGTTTCAGTTATGGTGAGAATTCTGCATGGGTCCAGAGGAGTTTTACATTGTTTCATTCCAGGGACATCCCCTGTCTAGAACGGCTTTCAATATCAGTTCCTTAGCCTGGACATTCCTGGACCCAGGGTATAGATTTGAATCCAAAACCCAAGATATAGTCCTGTCACTATAAATTCTCAGGAAAGTTTTTGTTGGTTTGTTTGTTTTTCTTTTCCCACTGAGAGCCAGGAATAGGCACACAAGCTTCACTGTTACCTCCCTGTGGATAATAGTCCACATTTGAAGTCCACCCTTCAAAGGGTGTAGCCTTTTGAGGATCTTAGGTTTATCTGGAAATTTCAATTTTAACTCATTTTATACAGACCCCAAATCCTTCTGTCCCCATGGGCGATTAAAAGTCAAGCCACTTAATTGCTGCCACTGATACCCCTTTCCCTATCCCACTATATTCCCAGTCATGGCAGCTTCAGTTTAATATTACATGTTTACTGCTCTAATTTTATGTTCTCTCTTTCTTTTGGGTCCTTAGGGACTCTTGTTACTTTCTTGTGAGCTCAGCTATGCATTTAAAAGCTAGGATTTATCACCATGAATAATCTATGCCCAAAGCTCCCCCCACCCAAAAAAAAACCCTTCCTTTATATTTGTTACTATTGTTGTTACAGAATATATCATCACCACCTGGGTCATTTGGCAGAGGAGGTATTTTTTTCAGACTGTGGGAAATTGGTAATTTGGGTATAATATAGAATATATTTCCTTTTAGCTGTCAGAAACAAGGCTATGCATTTTAAAATATGTGTGCTATATTTATATAGCATTTTTAGGTGTTGTGGCAGGATGTGGCAGGAGGATTTTCAGAATACTTAGTCTGGCCATATTGCCGGAAATGGCGTATAGCCGTCATACTTCTGCTGTCCCGTGGCCATGACTGATCAGTCTAAAATTGGCCACACCAACTCTCCTGGGTTTCTACATCTCATTCACTCTGCCTGGAATATCTTCATCCATTCTCACTCTCTCCCTTGATATATCTAGCTAACATATGTTTATCCTCAAAGCTCAGCCCAGAATTTTTTTTCCAAAAAGTTCTTCCTTGGTTCTCTCCACCTCCCTTCTCTGTACTTTGCAGGAAGTTTTCTTGTAGTGCTCATTAAGATACTAGTTCTTAGTATTTATTTGCCTATTTATTTTCTTGTTAACTGAGTTTCCTTAGTGTGGAAACTGGTTCTATTCATCTGTGTACCCCCAGCATCAAGTGCACTGCTTGGAGCTGTTAGGTGATCAGAAATGTTTGTTGAACTGAATTCCTAAAGGAAGAGTGAAACTGAATTCCTAAAGGAAGAGTGAAAAGGAAGAGGAAAAGCGAGACGATCTGAGATACGACTCTGGGTGGAAGAGGTAGATTTGAGGAGTCAGAAATGCCTTTGGAAAGAGGGACCTGCTGGTATTATTATCCACAAGTTTGCCCTTTGCCACCTTCATCAAAAGCTTTTTTGCCATACAAATGAACTTATTTACAAAGCATAAAGAGACCCACAGATAGAAAACAAACTTATGGTTACCAAAGGGTAAAGTAGGGAGGAGGGATAAACTAGGAGTTTGGGATTAACATATACAAACCAAAATAGATAACCAACAAAGACCTACTGTATAGCACAGGGAACTATACCCAATATTTTGTAGTAATCTATAGGAGAAAAGAATCTGAAAAAGAATATATACATACATATATATATATATATATATATATATGACCAAATCACTGTGCTGTACACCTGAAACTAACACAACATTATAAGTCAACTATACCTCAATAAGAAAATATATCTCTAAGAAATCATTTTGTAACCATAAGAAAAAAGCTTTTTTGCCTACTCAGGAATCCTCTCAGAGTTCCCACAGAAGTTTTTGGGTCTCCTCCAAGCCAGCTAGTACAACCCCCAAGATGTCAGGTCTGGGTTTAAGGTTTCCTAACCTCCTTCCACCTCCCACAGCCTCTCCTGGTTTACCAGTACTTTTTACTTCAGTAATTAAAGGAGCACCTCTACATGTGCTATCTCATTTACTCATAACAATTCTGTTGAAAAAGGGGTATCTCCTTTTTATAGGTGATGACGGAGCACTAGAGAGGTTAAGAGCCTTGCCCCAAACCACACAGCAGTACGTGGCATTGCCGGGATGTGAATCCTGCTTATTTGACTCCAAAATTCATGTCCTAAACATGGCACTGAAATACCTGAGTTCCAGCAGGTCACAGGGTAAACTTGACAATGTTGAAGTTAAGCTAAGAGTAGAGCTATGTGACAAATCTGGATGTGAAAAAAAAAATGAAAACATGCAGACAAAGTTAGGGATTTCCACACGAAAACATAACTTGTCCTAGAGTAGTAACAGACAGGGACTACTCACCAAACACCAACCTATGCCTGGCATTTATTTTATCTTATATTTCTATAAGGTAAGTAGTATTAACCCTGTTTTACAGGTTCCCCAGTTTTAGGGAGACTCAAGAGCTGATGGTTAAGCACTTTGGACCCAGACCGACCTGGGTCCACATACTGACTTTACCTCTTACCAAATATGCCAAACTGGAAAAAAGATGCTCTGTAACATGGGGGTAATCTGTAAAATGGGGATAATAATATCCGCTTAAAAGGCTGTTGTCAAGCTTAAATCATATAACAGGTGAATGCACCTAATCCAATGTTTGCCGTATGGTGAGGCCTCAGTAAATGGTAGCTTATTACACTAAAGCCAAAAGAGATGTAGTAATCTGCTCAGAGACAGACATATCTAGTTATATGATAGAGCCATGATAGGAACTCAAGTCTGTGTGATTTCAAAACTCCACATTCTTTCCATTGTACCATTCCAGCAGGATACCTTAAATCTCAATCTTAAAATATTTTTTCTAAGAGTCCAAAGTTCAGACTTTCCAGATTAGCATAATTGTTAATATATTGCTATTATAAATATTATACAGGGACTTCCCTGGGGGCACAGTGGTTAAGAACCTGCCTGCCAGGGGACTTCCCTGGTGGCGCAGTGGTTAAGAAACTGCCTGCTAATGCAGGGGACACGGGTTCGAGCTCTGGTCCAGGAAGATCCTACATGCCACAGAGCAACGAAGCCCATGCACCACAACTACTGAGCCTGCGCTCTAGAGCCTGCAAGCCACAACTACTGAGCCTGCATGCCACAACTACTGAATCCTGCACGCCTAGAGCCCATGCTCTGCAACAAGAGAAGCCACCACAATGAGAAGCCTGCGCACTGCAACAAAGAGTAGCCCCTGCTCACCGCAACTAGAGAAAGCCCGCCCGTGCAGCAACGAACACCCAACACAACCAAAAAAACTAATACATACTCATAAAAATATAAATCCTTATTATACCATACTGAATTAACTATTAATATTGTTTTATTTTCTTTTTAATCTTTTTTCATCCATTTTTTTCACAATGCTATACAGCTCTGCATTTAAATCTTCAAAATTTGTCTTACATCATGAAAATTTTCTCAATATAAAACATAAAACCAGGGCTTCCCTGGTGGCGCAGTGGTTGAGAGTCCACCTGCCAATGCAGGGGATACGGGTTCGTGCCCCAGTCCGGGAAGATCCCACATGCCGCGGAGTGGCTGGGCCCGTGAGCCATGGCCGCCAAGCCTGCGCGTCCGGAGCCTGTGCTCCGCAGCGGGAGAGGCCACAACAGTGAGAGGCCCGCGTACCGCAAAAAAAAAAAAACAACATAAAACCAGAAACATGGTTTTACTGGCCTTGCCTCAGTTGCTCATGCTACCTCCTGTTCCTGGCAGCTGCCCACAGGGAGGGTTCACAGGTAGGGACCAAAGTAGGGCTGAGCACGAGCCACCTTAATGCAACCTTGGATCTGAGAGCCCAGAGGATGGCTGGCGTGAGGCGGGTAGTAAGGGTGGGATCAGGGATTGAGACTTGGTCTTGTTGAACCCACCATGCTCACCTCGAAGAAGTACTGAGCAAGAACCCAGGCTACATTAAAACTGCACAAGATCTGGGCAGCACAGAACATATCCAAGACAATTGCCACATCACAGAATCGTATCTATCTCACTGCTGACAGCCTTGTGCTGAACCTACGGCATGAAGTGTAGGTCACTTCCCTACACCCAGGGAAGTGACAACCTCATCAAGGGTAAGAAATAAGCCTGGTGACCCAGAACTCGGCTCCCAGAGAAGAAGTGGATCTGTTTCTCCCCTGGTTTTTGAGGAGCGAGTTTGGGGTCCAGCACACGCCCACCCTGCCCCCAGCAACATGTGATGGTCTCCTCAGCATCTGTCCTCCCAACACTTCTTGGAATAATGAGAACTGACCCATTTTCAGGGGAATGACTTTCCTCCCTATGTTGGCCAGGGGTGTTGGGACTCTGTGATTTCTCAGTGATTTCCTAGTGTTGGTTGTTCCTCTCTTTAGGTTGGGAAGCCACAACCACCACCCCAGGAATTCTTAATAAATTTTTATTACTTAAGCTGAAAAAGAAAGAAAGAAAGAAAGAAAGGGGAGGAAGGAAGGAAATTTACAATATCTGCTTATTTCATCAAGTGAAAATATCACAATTTATTTAATCGTTTACCATTTACTTGTTTCCAATTTCAACAAATTCTGCAATGTACATCCTTTGAAGAGAATCTTTGCATTTCTGATTTTTTTTCTTCAAGACCGATTTCTATGAGTGACATTCTGGGTCAAAGAGGATAGAGAGTTTAAAGGCTCTCAATTCCTCGAGAATTTCTGAGTCAGAGAGGATGGACCATTCAAAACCTTTCAACAAACGTTACCAAATCACTTTCAAGAAATGTTCTAATTCATACTTCTCAGCAGCAGTACCTAAGTGCCTGGCTCACATTAGTAAAAAGAACTCTGCTTTTTGATTTAGTGAGAAAAGTTGAGTTTAAACTTCTATTTCTTTGTATAATTTAGTTTAAGATTCTTCCCTTCAATTTATATTTCTTCTGCCTGTTTCCCATCCTTTGCTTGTTTCTCTATCAGGGTGTTACGTGTTTTGTCCTTGGAATGTTGTTTTTAACAATACAAAAATACTTAAAAAAAACAAGCAAACAAACTACTGGCTGCTAGCTCATGGCTGCTCAACAGTGGCAGAAGCCCACAAAGTTGCGCTCGCCCACTAGCGAGCTTACATGGAGGCAGGTAGCCTTTACGCTTCTTGGCGGAAGCAAGCCTCCCACAAAACACTAGGGCGGGAATTGCTGCAAAGGCATTGGCTCTCCCAGCCTGGGGAGAAACGTCTCGCGGGATCTCAGCCTCCCTTAGGGCCTCCGACCCGACTACAAATCCCAACATGCAACGCGCCTCAGGGCCCGAGCGCTCGAATGAAGGCTAAGGTCCAAGGTCATGTGTCTGTCTGCGTAAGGCGACGGGTCATCTCTCCCACGCCTTTTTCTGCTGCTTTCCACCTTGGCCGCCATTTTGTGCGGGAGGTTATAGAACCTCTGAGTCAAGCCGACTCTGTGATCGAGCCCTTCAGGGATCGGCCAATCGGAAGCCAGATCTCGGAGGAAAACCCCGCCTTTGCCCGCACGGAGGCGGGAACTGCCACGAAGCTCCTGTGGAGAGAGAGGAAGAAGCTGCGGAAGACCAGTAAGAAAGGAGGACTCGAGGATGTTAACCAATGAGGGCGCGGGGGGATTGCGGCCAATGAGAGTGGGGGGACCCCCGGACACGTGGGCCGGGGAGCTGAGCGCTGAGTCCTAGAGCTAAAGCCCGGAGGTGAGTCAGTCACCTTGAGCCGGGCGAGCGCTGTGTTCCGAGCAGGGGCAGCAGGGCAGTGGGAGTGCAGGTGACCTGGGGCCGAAAGCCAGCAATCGGCAGGGATGTGGCTGGGTTGTGTGGTGGGGCATTTGCCCCTAGGGCCGGGAAAGGCAATGGCCGTCTGTAACCTTAACAATTAATGTTAGTTACCAACGGTAATGAGCAATCTACTGTCCCGGCTGAGGCGGGCCGTGGACTGCTGTGTGAAATGGGCAGGACCCTAAACGGCACCTGCCTAGTTTCTGCCTCCCCAGTCTTCCCGGCAGATCATCCTCTTTGGGTATCATTTCCCTGCTGGGGCTCGGGCCTCCTTCCTTTACTTCCGATCTCCGTGACCTTCCTTTGCAGACCTGTCGCGCTGAAAGTGGTGGCGGGGTGAAGGGGACGCGACCGAGGGTCGCGACTCTAAGCAAACAACCAGGCTGTCAGTGGATTTTTTTTTTTTCCTCTGCAGACCGAAAAAATGCAGACCACCGGGGCACTACTCATCCCTCCTGCTCTGGTAAGCTGCGGCTCCCGGGTGCTCTAGCGCCAGGTGTGGGAACCATCAGTGTTTAATGAATGAACTGAGAGGAGCTTGGCATTCTGATGATGTTGCCCCTTTAGCGAAGCAGTAGGATGGATGCAGTTAACCCCTGTAAACCAAGCGATCTTGGCTTTGGAATGTGGTCAGAGTCTGGATCTGACCTTTACCCCCAGTCTGACTTGGCCATAGTTAGCCCATTGAAACAGTGATTTTCAACGTTGGCTGTACATTGGAATCATCTGGGGAGCTTTAAAAAATCCTGATGCCCAGGCTGCACCCTATGGGAGTGGAATCCATGCATTTGTATTTTGTTTTAGAACTCCCCAGGTGATTCTAATGTTCGACCAAGTTTCACAACTGCTACGTTATATTTCTTGAAATAGTTCAAGAAAGCCTTGTTACACGAGTCTCCGCTGAAGTGACTGTTTCAGGAGCCTCACCAGGCTTACTGGCTCACTCCATTCAGGGTGTGTAACAGTGGCTACAGTTTTAGCAAAATAAGATTTTCCCCTTCTGATTCCTTTGGTGGTCTGGTTACAAAGCCTCCCTGCACTTGGTTTGATGTTAGTGTGTGGGTTTTTTTTTTCCCCCCCATTCTGGGATATTGATTAAGGGCTGTGCTCATAGAAGTGAACTTTGTTACCCAGTTTTAAATGGAAGGGTTGCCACTGCTGACTACACCAGGGTCTCAGGACAGCTGTCTCTGGTGTGGGCATATGTGGTAGCAACAGTAATACATTAATTGACCTTGAAATACCTTGGACTTGTTTTATTTATAATATTTGTAGTCATTTTTGACTGAAGCTCAGCAGTTAGGGGGATTTTTTGTTTTGTTTTGATTTCTTGCCTGATTTGGAGAAATGTGTCTTTCTGATTTTATAGATCCGCTCTTGTACCAGGGGTCTGAGCAGGCCTGTGTCTGCCTGCTTCCTGAGTAGGCCAGAGATCCCATCTGAACAGGTAAAGGAGATTGGGCCCTCTTAAGAATTTCCCCAGACTAAGTCCCTTTAAGTTTGTTCAGTTGCCTTTAGGCCATAGTGGGAGGAGAGTCAGAGAATCTGTGGTGCTTTAATAGTTCTAAGTACCTCAAGGTGAGCATTGTAGATGACAAACTTGCAAAAGTGAAATTGGGTTTTCATGAAGCCCACGAAATTTCCCTAGTCCTGTCTGGAAACGGACCCTAAGACTAATTCCAAGCACGCTCTGCAGTCTGAGCGTTCTGTACTTGCTAAGAGCTTGCCAACAGTTTCCGAGCTCAGGTGGGTGGGGTGAGGGGTGGAGGCAGCCACCTGTCCTTGAGCCTCACTATCTCCCTTCTTCCTCTCTTTCCTTCTCTACTTCCCTCTCTCTCCCCCTCCTTCTAGCCTTCCTACAGCAGTGTCCCACTCCAGGTGGCCAGGCGGGAGTTCCGGACCAGTGTTGTCTCCCGGGACATTGACACGGCGGCCAAGTTTATTGGTGCTGGGGCTGCCACAGTTGGTGTGGCTGGTTCAGGGGCCGGCATTGGAACAGTGTTTGGCAGTTTGATCATTGGCTATGCCAGGTAAGTTGTGGGGTGGCCTAGAGCATCTTCTACTATAAGTTCCATCTTATTTGGAGGAAACCTCGGGAAGAGATCCTTCTAGCTTTGTGTTGATTTCATCTACCTCCTGTTTTCTCAGAATTTAAATATAAGTTTCCAGTCTGGCTCACTTCAACTTACCGTGTTGGTACTCTGCTTGCCTGTCCGATCCCCAGGATATATGCAAGCGAGGCCCTCTCCCAGTTTCAGCACTCTCCATTCACCTCACCTACTTGAGTCCTCCACCACCACCCATGACCCACACCCTCACCCCTTCCTTTCCCTGTCTCTGTCCCCGGCAGGAACCCGTCTCTGAAGCAGCAGCTCTTCTCCTATGCCATTCTGGGCTTTGCCCTGTCTGAGGCTATGGGGCTCTTCTGTTTGATGGTCGCCTTCCTCATCCTCTTTGCCATGTGAGGCTCCATGGAGGTCACCTATCCACCCCTGCTGCTTCGACTCCAGGCCGTGCCCGGTGCTAGAGTATGCTAAGCTTTACCATTAAACACAATGTTTCTCTAAACTCATATGCCTGCGCCTCTGTCCTTTGCCCTTGGGGAGGGCCTTCATAGAAAGGTGGGACGAGGAAGTGGGATTGGGTCAGCCACTGGTGATCAGGAACTCCTCAGGGCTGAGACGTAGCGCTGCCATGACTGTAATAACATCTCCCACAGGAGGGAACACGGATTTGACTAATGATAATTGGTGCTTTTTTCCCTTCAAATTTACTGTAATAATATGTAACATTTTTGAGGGGCTTAATTTGCACCAAGCTCTTTACCAAGTGTTTTGCATTTTTTATCTCAGCAACACTATGAATTGTAAGTGCAGTTATTATACCTGTTCTGCAAATGAGGGAACTGAGGCTTAGGGAAGCAAAATAACTTGTCCATCATCACAGACCTGGAAAGTGGCAGAATTGGAGATTCCCCGCCCCCGCCGCCCACCTCGGGCCAGCCTAAACCTTCACCTGCTGTGCTGTGCCATCTGTTTTCATTTTGGCCACACAATTAAGGTGGCACAGATAGGGAAACTTCGTCCCAAAGAAGTTGTATAGCATGTTAGAGTTGGAGGTGGGCCTCCACCTGCCTGCACTTAGCTCCACCTATAAGTTTCATTTCCTTTCTTAGAGTACCTAAATGTTCTTGAATAAAGCAGATGAGGGACAGGGTCTGTGTTCTTGAAGAATTTACAATCTTAGCTTTGCTAGGGATGAAAAGGGTGTCTGGGGGGGTGTGGGATAGTGAACCAACTACTGAATTGCTTAGAGAGCTCCTCACGGTATCATCCTGTGCTCTCAGTCTGTGCCCAGCGGGTGCCCCCCACTTGGCCTGACGTGGGACTGATAACCCAGGTAAGAGAAAGCTAAGCTGATACATCCACAGAATGAACTCGGGGGTGCTAGTAGGCATGGTCTATCTCAAATATGGGACCCATTTTTGGAAAACCCGATACTTCAACTTATTGCAAAACTCTGAGCTAGTGAAACCAAAACAAAATTCCTAATAATTGTTAACACCTTCCAGCTGAAGGGCAGCTCGTAGGGTTAAAACCCCCAAAACTGTGAGTCAATAAGGATGGATTCAACTTAATGCAATTTAAAGACAGTTATGGGGGCTTCCCTGGTGGCGCAGTGGGTTAAGAATCCACCTGCCAATGCAGGGGATACCGGTGCAAGCCCTGATCCGGGAAGATTCCACATGCCGCGGAGCCGCTAAGCCCGTGCGCCACAACTACTGAGCCTGCGCTCTAGAGCCCGCGAGCCACAACTACTGAGCCCGCGTGCTGCAACTACTGAAGCCCGCATGCCTAGAGCCCATATTCCGCAACAAGAGAAGCCACCACAATGGGGAGCCCGCACACTACAACAGAGTAGCCCCCACTCGCCGCAACTAGAGAAAGCCCGCGCGCAGCAATGAAGACCCACCGCAGCCATAAATAAATAAATAAATAAATAAATAAAGATAGTCATGCAGGTATTTAGGTGTTAAGCATCCTCCTCGGAGTCTTGGGGAATGCTGAAAAATCAAGAGTGGAAACAATACTGAACAATGCCATATGTTATTGAATACGTGGGTAGAGAAGCTATGTGCTATAGAAGAGGAAAAGCAAGGAGGCTAGTGTTGGTTGTAATAACATGAGCTAACATTTGAGCACTTGTATGTCAGGCATGGTGGTAAGCATTTTCAATGAATAACTTCAACCTCCCTATGAAATAAGTCATTCTATAGGTAAGGAAAATGAGGGAGATTCAGAGAGGTGAGGAATCCTGTGAAGGTCATACGGCTGGTTAGTAAAGCTGGGATTCAAACTCCAGAACCTGTGTTCTAATCACTGTGCTGACTCATCCAAGATTCAGTGACATGCTCAAGGTCATACAGCAGGCCAACGATTTCAATCCGAGACCACCTAACATTCAACAATCATGGTCTTCTTCCACAGGATCGCTCACCCTTGGCACATTCCCGGCCAGATAAATCATTGTCCGATAATGTTTAGCAACTTCCTAGTCTCTACCCACTAGATGCCAGTGGCAACCTCCCCTCCCCCAGTTGTGACAACCAATTGCCAAATGTAAGATATTGACAAATGTCTCCTAGTTCTGGAGCAAAATCACTCCCAGTTGAGGACTGTTGGTCTACTGTAACCTGCTACTTGTCCTCTTAGTCTGTTCACCTTAAGTAACTCTCAAGATTGTCCACAGCAACCCAGTGATAGAACCTGAAGCAGAGCCCAGGAATCTTGGGGCCAAAGAGAAGGAATCAGACTGAGGTTGAAGTGGCAGCTGAGGTATCACCAAGGGAGCAACGGATTAACTGGTGATGCTGTTATGCAAATGGGATGCAGTAACCTTTTGGGATGTCAGGCTGGCATCCTTGCCAGGTCACTACCCTTTGGTGGTAATCAAGGAGCAGCCCCCAGGGAAGATGGTTACCTTTTCCTTCCTGTGAAGCTCCAGGAACCTATTTTTTTCTCAAGGGGCTGGTAAGAATTTCCCTTCATCATGGGTTCCAAACAGCTTTGGAATTGCTGGGCTTTCAAATCCAAATCAGCGGGGTTGGGAATGTGGTTGGTGGGCCCATGGAACTCTAGAGTCAAGAGAGAATGTGCGGGACTTCCCTGGTGGTCCAGTGGCTAAGACTCCGCACTCCCAATGCAGGGGGCCCAGGTTCGATCCCTGGTCAGGGGACTAGGTCCCGCATGCTGCAACTAAAAGATCCCAAGTGCCACAACTAGGAGCAGCCAAATAAATAAATAAATATCAGAAAAATAAAAAAAGAGAGAGAGAATGTGCTCCCACCCCCAAGCAGGCAATTAGTCCATTACCATTGAGATTCTTTATCTAAGCTCTACGGCCCATGGATGGGACCATTTTGCTTACTGCAAACTATTTGTGAGTGCATACAGAGGTGCACTGTTCTCGGGAGAGGGGTAATGACCAAGAAAACACTGAGTAACCACTGCCTTAAGGGTTCAGCAAGGTGGCAAAGACCATGAACTTGGGAGTTAGAGGGGAGAGCAAATCTCAGCCCTGCCATTTCCTAACTACGAAGTTAATTATCTCCCTTGAGCCTTGATTCCCCCATCTCTAAAATGGGGATGAGAACAATTCATAGTGATTGTGACAACAAAGTAAGATAATACAGGTAAATGTATGCAAATAATGATAATATATGTAATGTATATATGTACAGCATTTTTAATATACATGTACAGTGTTAATGATATATGTAACATAAAGATGTATTGAGATATGTAATGAGATAACACATAATACATGTATTATTAAAATTTTTAATATAGCTATTATTACTTATAATCAGAAGCCTCCAACACCCAGTCCAAGTTCTGATTTTTCCTTTTAGCCCCCAATTTGTGACCTGGGTGGGAACTCTTCATCTGTTCCTGGCACTGAGCCCAAGACAAAAGGCTAGGCCCTGGAGGGGAAGGACTGCTCCAGAGAGCAGGGGGACACAGGACCTTGGGGAAGGGGAGAAGGATCTTCACGATGTATCTGTTTAGAGGGTTGAAGCACAGCAGTGACCTGAACTCCAGGATACTTGCTGGTCTCTGTCCTGGGGGAGAGTGCTTTCCAGGTTGCCATGAGCAAGGTGCTACCAAACTTTGCTGCACTAAGAGATGGCTCAATGCAGTCCAGTGTGCTGGGGAGGAGAGAGAGGGTTGGATCCAGTTTCCTGTCGGAAGACAGCTTGGTTGTATCATCCATCCCCAGAGGCCATGGGAGTGGCTCCAGAAGGCACACTCTTGCCCTCTGGCCAAGCTGCCAGGAAAAAGCAGCCAGGTGTTGCCTTGAAAAAGTCAGTGAGCACTGGACTAAGCAATGCCAGTTCACAAAGTTCTGCCAGCCTCTCCCTCGTCCTTCCTCTTCCCAGTTTAGAGGCCTTCTGGAGTTCCCTTGGGGGTTGGTGAGCTGGTCCTTCAAGCAGCTGCAGCCCTTTAGACCTTGAGTTGAAGATTCTTTGTACAAGCTTGGCCAGCCCTTGTGGAAAGAAAACAGGCATTTCTGAGGAAGAGGAGGTGAAATCTTAAAGATCCGTGGCCAGGGGAAGGGCAACTGGCTACAATGTCTTCACTTCCATTGTGTTTACCATTTCTGCAATACTCACTGAATGTCAGGTCCTGGAGATACAAGATAGGTGCTCCATGCTTACTGCCCTAGAGGACGTCATATGTAGTAGCTAGACAGATGAGTAACCAAACCACTAAAATAAAAAGCAGGGCTTCCCCGGTGGCACAGTGGTTAAGAATCCGCCTGCCAAGGCAGAGGACATGGGTTTGAGCCCTGGTCCGGGAAGATTCCACATGCCACGGAGCAACTAAGCCCATGTGCCACAACTACTGAGCCCACACAGCCAGAGCCCATGCTCCACAATAAGAGAAGCCACCCAATGCAGCCAAAAATAAATAAATAAAATGTAAGATAATAATAATAATTATTATTATCAAACACTTACTTTGGCCAGGTATTGTGCACATTCATCGTCACATCATCTCTTCTTTATAGCTACTATTATTTTATCAGTATTACTGATGAAGAATAGAAGCTTAGAGAGTTTAAATAACTAGGATTTTCCCTAATAAAGGGAAAGCGCATTCCAGGTAGAGAAAATATGAGCACAGGCCCAGAGGAGAGAAGGCACATGGGCAAGTGAGGTGTCAATTATTTGGACAGTGCTTACCACTTTGCAAAACACTTCTAAAAATGCCACACTTAATCCTCAGAAAAACCCTGAGAGGTAGTAATTATCACCATTCTATGGATGCAGAAATAGGCTCAAAGAGGATATTTGCAGAGTGGTACATATCAAAGGTTGAACCTCTTTTTTCTGGATCTGAGGTAAGTGTTTTTCTGTTCATTGTCCCATCTCTAATGGACCTTGTACCTGAAAACAATGGTCCAATAATAAGTAAGGGACCGACTGAGGAGTTCTCTCACCCCATGGGCCCCCTATGGGCCTCTGCAGTCTGTAGCCATGGAGAAGCTATGGAGTAGTGTTTTTCTTTGTGTGAGGTTACCCAACGGGTTGACTTTTGACCATCTTACTAAGTAAATAGTACCCAATAAAAATTCCAGAATCCTTAAAAAATGAATGAAATATATAGTTTGAATAGGCAATAGATGTACAGCACCACATTTAAAAAGTACAAGTGTGTTTGTGTGTGTGTATGTATGTGTATATATATGCCCTTTGCCCCATCTTGTCTGCAATCAAGAGGCAACCGCTGTTACCAGTTTCTTGCATATCCTTTCAGAGATATTTAGGCATCTTTATAATAGAGTGGTAAAACGCTATACCAATAAAACATGAAATCTGTATAAAATATTGTATCAATTCATTTTGCTTCATGTTAAGTACCTAAGCTGTGACAGGCCCCATGCTGGATTCATAGATAATACACGATCTAGAGTCCGAAGAACGGGGAGCAGGGGGTAGTAGGGGGTGGAAGCAACAGGTACCAAAGGACCCTAATTAGTACAAGGTACAACGTGATAAGTGTGGGAGAGAGTTCCAAGCTGTGACAGTATCACATAGTGGTCAGAACGTTTTTTCTGGAGACAGATTTGGCTTGCTCTCACTGTGACCCATGTAAATGACTGAACCTCTGTGAGCCTCTCTTTTTCCATCTATCAGAATGGACTAATAATAGTACTTACTTCATAGGTTTGTTGAAAGGAATAAATAAGACATACAAAGCACTTGGCACGGGACTTGCCTGGTGGTGTAGTGGTTAAGTGGTTAAGAATCCACCTGCCAGGGACTTCCCTGGTGGCACAGTGGTTGGAAATCTGCCTGCCAGTGCAGGGGACACGGGTTCAAGCCCTGGTCCGGGAGGATTCCACATGCCGCGGACCAGCTAGGCCCTTGCACCACAACTACTGAAGCCCACGTGCTCTAGGGCCCGCGTGCTGCAACTACTGAGCCTGTGTGCTGCAACTGCTGAAGCCCTCACGTCTAGAGCCCATGCTCCGCAACAAGAGAAGTCACCGTAATGAGAAGCCCGCGCACCGCAATAAAGAGTGGCCCCTGCTGGCCGCAACTAGAGAAAGCCTGTGCACAGCAACGAAGACCCAGCACAGCCAAAAATAATTTTAAAAATAAGATAAAATTTTAAAAATAATAATAAAAAAAGAATCCGCCTGCCAATGCAGGGGACACGGGTTCAAGCCCTGGTCCGGGAAGATCCACATGCCGCGGAGCAACTAAGCCCATGCGCCACAACTACTGAGCCTGCGCTGTAGAGCCTGCGACCCACAACTACCGAGCCTGTGTGCCACAACTACTGAAGGCCGCGCGCCTAGAGCCCGTACTCCGCAACAAGAAAAGCCACCACAAAGAGAAGCCCGCGCACCATAACGAAGAGTAGCCCCCGCCCGCCGCAACTGGAGAAAGCCCGCGCGCAGCAACGAAGACCCAACGTAGCCAAAAATTAAAAAAAAAAAACAAAAAACCCATTTGTGTTAAAAAAAAAAAGCGTTTGGCACCTATTAGGCACTCAATAAATGTTAACTAAAAAAACAGTATTTTAGCTCTCAATAAATGCTGGCTATTATCACTCAACTCCACAGTCCCTGGTTGGAAAACTCACAAAGCTGTGAAAACAGGACTTCTCTTTTAAAAAACAAATTTGGCGGCAAAACGTAATCTAACGTGAGGCTAGGGGCTTCCCGGGTGGCGCAGTGGTTGGGAATCCGCCTGCCAATTCAGGGGACACGGGTTCGAGCCCTGTTCCAGGAAGATCCCACATGCTGCGGAGCAACTAAGCCCGTGAGCCACAACTACTGAGCCTGCGCTCTAGAGCCCACGTGCCACAACTACTGAGCCCTTGTGCCACCACTACTGAAGCCCGTGCGCCTAGAGCCTGCACTCGGCAACAAGAGAAGCCATCGCAATGAGAAGCCCGCGCACCGCAATGAAGAGTGGCCCCCGCTCGCTGCGACTAGACAAAGCCCGCGAGCAGCAGCGAAGACCCAATGCAGCCAAAAATAAAAATAAATATAGATACATTAAAGAAATTAAAAGTTTAAAAATAAAAAACAAAGTGAGGCTATTCTTCTGATTTAATATGAATATTCATAAGTGTACCCAAATTAATATGAATATTCATATGCTTTGCTACAGAAGTATCCGTATGTTTGGTTACTGAGTGCTGCCCGAGGTCTTGCTGGGAGTGTTAGATTATGTACTCCTGTACTCCTGTACTCTTGATAGGGAGAAAAGGGAAAGCTTTTTTTTTTTTGATGGCTTGTTTTTGTTTCTTGATGGCTTGTATTTTTTCAGCTTAATCTCAGTAAAGTCCTGAGGAATCCTCCCAGGATTTAAACTCACAGCCCCTTGATTCCTGCATATTCAAGGCCTTGTGGAAAGAAATGTTGAGCTTGGAGTCAGGAGGCCTGATTTTCTTCTTTTTACCAAGCTTCTCTAGGTTTGTTTTATTATCCCTATGGCAACGCCTAGCAAAAGTGCCTGGCATTTAGCAAGCCCTTCATAAATATATATCGAATACACTCTAAAACGAGGTAGTTTTTCACTCGTAGTTCCTGATTCCTTCCTTCCTTCCTCTTGGTCCTGTTGCAGGCAGGGGGCAATGGCAGCCTGCCCTCCGTGGGTGAGGGTGCAGGAAGGATAAATCACAGAGACTTTCGGACAGGAAGAGCCCTAAGCGAGTCAACTCCTCTACTCAGCACCTCCGCACAAGGAAGCTGGATCCCCAATCCTACCCCTTGGGCACGTCTGAGGGTCGCTTTCCTAGATGTGGTAAATGGTCCTCCTCTCCTCCCCTTTCAACGCTTGAAACTAAAATATTCCTTGGAATTGGGTCCTCAATTGCACCTAGGAGTCCGGATCCGCCTCAGAACTTCCTCCCGCAAAGCGCGGGGCCCGCGCAGGCCCAGTACCCTCGCTTGGCCGGCGAGCTCCGACCCCCGCCCGCCCTGGAGGACTGTGGGTGGACGCTCTTGCAGAGCGCCTCTCGCTGGTCGGGGCGGGGGTGGGCGGAGCCAACGCCGCCCAGGCCGGGGAAGCGGAGGGTGGGGACACTCTGGCCCGGCTCTCGGTGGTGCGGGGAACGGGAGGGAGCAGCGGCCGCTCTGGTCGGCGGACGTGCTGCCGATCAGTCCCGGAAGCGAAGGAACGATGGCGGAGAGTCCGACTGAAGAGGCGGCGACGGCAGGCGCCGGGGCGGCGGGCCCCGGGGCGAGCGGCGTCGCCGGTGTTGTTGGCGTTAGCGGCGGCGGCGGGTTCGGGCCGCCTTTCCTGCCGGATGTGTGGGCGGCGGCGGCGGCAGCGGGCGGGGCCGGGGGGCCAGGGAGCGGCCTGGCTCCGCTGCCCGGGCTCCCGCCCTCGGCCGCTGCCCACGGGGCCGCTCTGCTTAGCCACTGGGACCCCACACTCAGCTCCGACTGGGACGGCGAGCGAACCGCGCCGCAGTGTCTACTCCGGATCAAGCGGTGAGCCGGGGTTTTTCCTCCCCCAGCCCCGAGCTCCGGGGCTCGACCTTCCCCGCCGCCCCCACCCTGTCCCACTACCACCCCCGCTGCCCTCGCGGCGGCCCAGCTCCCAAGCCCACGTCTTGCCAGCCCGGAGCGTCGGGATCCAAGTCCCCTTTCCCCCCGCCCCCAGCCCCACACGCACCAAGCCCCTCCTCGCGTATCCAGGTCCGACCCCGCCCCTCGGTAACCTCCCTTGAGCCCTCGGTCTCCAGTCCGGACACCCTCCCCCACACCTCCCGACCTCCCGCCCGAAACCCGACCCTTCGGCGCTTCAGTAACACCCCCTCCCGCCCTCCGCACCGCCCCTCTCCCCCCTTCTCCACCCCAGCCTTGTTAGATGCAGCCCGGAGGCCCCACCCAGCGGTCCCCTGCGTCGTCTCCTCCCGAGCCCCATTTGTAAGACACACACACAGCTTGCTTTGCCCGGCCTGAGACGTCAGGCCATCCTGGCTTTATTCTCGGCCTCCTCAACCCCCTCCACAGAGTCCCCTCCCCAAGTCTAGGTCGCTTCCCACGCATGCCCGCAGCCTTCTCTTGAACCACTTTTCCAGAACCCCAAAGCTCTCTACTCTCACACCTGTTCCAGGAACTCAAGCTTCCATCCCCCCGCCGCCCCCGCCCCCCAGTCTCACATTGGCTTGTAATATCCCACTCAAGACTTTCTTTTCTGTATTCTTTCCTCTGAGTCATGTGATTTACTTTCTGAAGCAAATGTACCCAATTGAAATATAGGAACAAAGGCCCAAGTCCCTTCTGTGCTTATTTCTTGGGTGACTGATCTCAGATCATATCATTTAACAGATAATGTTTTTGTGAAATTGCTTAGCATAGTACCTACATAGGAAAAGGGAATGCTTTTTAGCTGCTGTTAATCCTGAAACCTGTTTGCTGATAGCCAGACTCTCTCTCCCTATGCCACCATCACAGTCATCCTCATCTAGGTAATCACATTCCCCACATTCCAAGTTCTTTCAGATGTTTCTGCCTACTTTCAAGGTTGTACTAAAAATTAAACAGCATACTGTGTGTAAAGTACCTGCCCAGTGCCTGACACAGTTTGCCAACTCCATCAAGGTTGCCACCTCTAACTTAAGAAACTCAGCACTCCTCAACTCTTGTACTCCTTCAGCCATTTCAGTCTTCCAGTCCTAACATATCTCTGAGTTCTGCCAATACTTTTCCTCCACTCTGTCGCTTGTTTGCACTTTTTTATGTCCCTCTGTACCGTAGCAAGTCCCTAGATTTCCCACCTATAGGCCCTTGCGCACAACTGATCCATTCTAGTTTATGAGCTATGACCTAGAAGTCCTCTCATCTTCTATAGTAATGACTTCATGTCATCCTCCACCTGTGAGATTCTCAGCAATTTCAGAGGGTCCCCATCCCAACCTGAAGAGGTCTGTACACTATTAGTCTCCTGGGCAAGAAGGCCATTATTGCTCCCTGCTAGCTCACTTGCTTCATATAATCCCTGTGCTGACAACGGTCCACTGTGTGGTTTATGGAATTAGTTTTTTAGTGGAGTTGATTATGCCTTCCCAGTTACGGAGAAATCTTCATTTAGCATTCAGCCGTAGTACCTGGGAATCTCGGAGGTGGGGAGTGAATGAAGTGCCATGTGGGAGGAAGTGAGAGTAAATGGGATGTGGCTTTTCCAGGGTGACATCGGACACCATTGGGATCTCTGATTTTTTTTCCCCCCCTCCCTTCCCTCCCCCTGAGGAAACAATGCCCCTTTGATGATAATTTGCTCTCTGCTTGCCTGACAAATACGCAGCTGAGATTTCTCAGCCAACAAGACGGTGCAAACATTTGTGGTACCAAGCACCACTTTCTCGAACCCTGGCCTCACTGAGGTGATAACAACTGTCCTGCTCAAGGGATTCCCCTTTTTTCTCCTCTCCCTCACTCCCTCCCCCACTTCCTCTTGGTGTTATACAGGGATATCATGTCCATTTATAAGGAGCCTCCTCCAGGAATGTTCGTTGTACCTGATACTGTTGACATGACTAAGGTATGTACCTTGGTGGGGTTTGGGGGTTATTGGGAAATTGGGCCCATGAAGTTGAAAGAGCCTAAAAGAGATTATCCAGCTCACATCTCTGATTACATAGATGAATAAATCAAAACCCCAAGAGAGTAAGTGGCTTGCCCAAGGTCACACAGTGAGGTGGAGCGGAGCCTTGAACAGGTATCTGTTTTGGGGTGCCAAAAGGTCCTGGTTGGCTTGGAAAAGCCCAGTTCATGCCTGTTGTCCAAGCTTAGTTATTAATAGAGCACACTCTTTACCTCTCAGAAATGCTCCGGTTTGGATGATAAATTATATGGTCACCCTATTGTACTAGCCAACTCTTCCCCCATCCTGCCTCTCTTGACCTTTAAGTGTGGTGCTGTAAGTCAGATGCCAAGAAGGTTGGGGATGGGACAAGCTTGAGTGAACCGTGTTTGTAGTTACAGGGCCTTGTTTAGGCTCCTGTCCTTACTGATTGCTTTTGAATATCCTTTCCACCCCAAAGACCGTTCCTGTCTTGTCCACACACAGACACAGAGAAAGCTTAAATTCCTCTGGCATAGATACCTCGACTTCTCTGTCACTGACTGCTCTACCCTGAGAAGTGAACTTTTACTTAAACTGAAATCGGGAAGAAATGAGATTACCTAAGTCTAGTGTTGTTTAAATGAAAACTCCTTGTAGGGTCAAATTTCTTATAGTAAAAATTCAGATTTGGTATTATTTGTGTGTCTGTTTTGTTTTGAATAGGTTTCCCTTTAAATTGATTTTTTTCTTTTTCTGTGGTTGGAAATGTTTTCCCTGGGACATCTTGTTCTTAGTCAAGTATTAGTGTTAATATGCTAGTCCCTGGGGTCCCAGAATTGATGTCATGTTGATACCATTTGAGCTTGCTATCCCAGTTGACGGAAGGCTAAAAGATAACATAGGAGCCACCAGGGCGAGGCGGGGACTGTAGCCAGAGGCACTGGATTGCAGGTCCTTTTTCCTCTTGCTGTTTAAATTCTGAGCAGACTTAAGTGCCTAGGAGCCTTTGTAGATGAAGAAATATAACTGAGTCAGTTAGGTTTTCTTCCCTTCAAGAAGGGAAGTCTTGTTCAATAAATCACAGCTGGAGGAAGAGAATTTAGCATTTTGTTTCAAGTGCTGCTGATTTTTTTATATGGTTATTAACCTACAGTGTTGGGGAAAGTTCTGGGGATAGTCTATGGCTCCGAGTGGACCCTGAGTTTCCCCATTTTTCTTTGTATCTTTCACACAGCTGGATGCTGCCTGAGCCACATCCTCCACAGTAGGTTTGATCCTCTGCGGAGGAGACAGATACCGTAGGCCTCCATCACAACCCTCAGCTCTGCCCTGTGATTGGCACTGGTGCTGTGGCCTCCAATCCCTTTCTTCTTTTCCATTCATCCCCTCCCCTTGGTGCCACATAAATGGAGGGTGGAGTTGCATCGTACGCATGTTTAACCTAGGCAAATCCAAACATACGTACTCAGTAAAAATAGGTATTGACTTCTTAAAATTGAACATGCTAGGACAGTATTTTACAGATGTTTATTATGTTTTGCACGTTGGTGTTCTATCCATTTGTTATATAAAATACTGATCAGGGAAGTCCGAACAAAAAACATGCTTTAAGGGAGTTTTAAGGGACACTCAAGGGTGATTTTGGCTAGATTCAATTTTCACCTTGGGCTCTAACTTTAGAATGTAACCCCTGAGAAAGATGCCACTACACTGTAATGGGGTTTCTTAAAATTCCAAAAATATTTATTAGTGTGAGTGAGCACAGGCTATTCATTTTTCATGGTGAGGATATGGAATATGGATTCAGATGAAGGTCCTGCTTCTGGCGTGGGTAGCAAGTGGAAGTCAGGAGGGTTTGGGATGGGACATCACCTCACAATTTTGAGATGGGGTTTTATTTTGCAGATTCATGCATTGATCACAGGCCCATTTGACACTCCTTATGAAGGGGGTTTCTTCCTGTTCGTGTTTCGGTGTCCGCCCGACTATCCCATCCACCCACCTCGGGTCAAACTGATGACAACGGGCAATAACACAGTGAGGTTTAACCCCAACTTCTACCGCAATGGGAAAGTCTGCTTGAGTATTCTAGGGTAAGAGGAGACTTCTAAGTGGCCAAGTTGGTTGTTAGCAAATATTACTCTAGGCCAGCCTTCATCAACCAGGGTTTCTCATCTGAATCACAGGACACAGAAAATGATTGGAGTGACTGTTTCCTCACTTCTCCCCCGGATGGTACTTGATTACTGTCATTCTAGATGCAGAAAAAGAAGTTAATTCATGACGTACAATGGATGCCTTAGTGAAGTGGTTCACCCCGAGCAGCAGTAGCATCTGGAAATTCATAGCCATGTAGAGTCTGGGCCCCTGCCCCCAGACTTGTTATACCAAGAACTCTGGGGGTAGGGCCAGCAGTCTGTGTCTTACAGGCTCTCCAGGTGATTCTGGCGCAAACTGTTGGAGAACCACTCCCTTAGGGCATCAGGGCTTAATTCTCTCCTGAGCAGGTTGAGAAAGGCTGCAGATCCTGTGCCATTCAAGGCTGTGAATGTCTTATTTCTGAGTCTCTCGTGAGTGGCTTTGGAGGCAGTGGTGGTGATGATGATGATTATATTTTAGCAACTGAATGAAAAATGTCTGAGGTTGGAAGTCACATCAGATATGAAACAGATGTTTCAAGTACATTTTTGTTTCTGGGTGCTACCAAGATTTTGCTTCATGTAGTTCTCATCCATTCCCTTTTAATCTCCTTTGGGGGTTAAAAATTCAGAATAGAAATATCTTCTAGCATATTCTGGATTGGTCTTTTTAGTGTGGTCTGAATTTCCCTGGGGCATAGAACAAGTAAAAGTTGAAGTTAAGAAAGTTGCCCAGACTGGTAATACTGTTTTCTTTCTTCCTGTCCAATCCAATATATTTTTAGGTTTGTGTAGGGAAAAGGCAGCTTAAACAAACTTCTCCCTCTGCCCAATTCTCTCAGATCGAAGAATATGTTCTGTGATCGTGGCAGTGAGACAGTCCTTTGAAGGAGGTTGTCCTTAAAGAAGTCCTTTATCTCGTTAGGGTGTAGGATTGTCGGTGCCGGAAGGACAGTGAGTGGTATATGTAAACCACAGTGGTAAGGAAACTTAGTTGTTGTTTCTGTATGAAAGTTGTTCTTGAAAGTGTTTTTGTATTAGGTTTTCCTTCATTAGGCCAATATAAAACGATTTCGAGCAAACATCAGTTCACGGTAGAAACAGGGGAAGTAAGATGGTGGGGTAAAAGTGGCAGAAGTATTGGGTGGAAAAGGAGAAGCTACTCTGAATTTGAAAATTTGCCGTCAAGAATCAGAGTAGAGGGCTTCCCTGGTGGCGCAGTGGTTGAGAGTCCGCCTGCCGATGCAGGGGACGCGGGTTCGTGCCCCGGTCCGGGAAGACCCCCCCCCGCAAAAAAAAAAAAAAAGAGTCAGAGTAGAAAATTCCCATGTGTACTTAGTTGACTATTCACCTTAACAGCTGCATTCCTTTCCTCCCTACCTAGAAAAAAATATTGGGCTGACTTACAAAAGAAATTGAATGAGTTTACCCTGTCGACTTCAATCCCCAAATACTAGACGCGTCGGAGAGCACAAGGTCTAGGGTTCCTGGGGGACCGAAGCTGAGAAGAGAGGTTGAGAGGCACTGAAGAGCGAGCCCTGAGGAAGTTACTCTTCCCCATTACTTAGTGGCCTTCCCTTAAGGCCAGCAGGGAAAGGGAAGTGGCGAGTTAACTTGAACAAGCCAGTCCTGGTTCAGGTTGTGTTCAGCTTCCAGCTCAGGTGCCATCTCTTCAATTAATTGAGTTAAAAATAAATGTCCTTAATGTCCAAGCTTCCCTCCTTCTCCCAACATTCCATCAGGCATATGAAAGAGAGGAGCAATTTTGGTGTCTCTGTTGTTGAAGATGTTTTTCATGTGTTACTTTCAAGCCCTCCACACTCTAGAAGTGCCCCTTATTCCCATTCTGTCCTTTGGCAGAGTTCTGTAGTTTTCAGAGGATTTGACACTCTTTGGGGTTTGATAGAGAGCTGGATCCCCGATCACCAACCCCACCACACGGCCTCTAACCAGGCAGCTTCAGCCCCTTCTCTGCCTCTGCTCAACTTCTCTCTCCTCTCTGTGACTCCATCACCACCCATAAATAAATAAGCTCTTTAAGATCCATAGAGGTTAACATTTAGATTGCCTTTGGAGCTGTTTTCTTACCTTATTTCTTTCATTTTGATGAAGGGAACCTTCCCTGGCTACTGTTTCTCTCCTAGCCCAAAGAAAATCCCTTCAAAGTTACTTTGCTTGCTTTGCCCTCTTTTGTGACACTTGATAAGAGGATTAGGCAGTTGAGTGATTTCTGGTGAATGAGGGTGAGATGGAGGCTGGGAAATTCCAGAGTGTTAATAGTGAAAGAGAAAGTGAGTCACTTGTGATGGTGCTGCCAGGCCCCGGGGTACTCAGTACACTGGTCTTTCTGTATGGCCTCTCCCGTCTCTCTCTGCCTCACCCTCTTCCCTTCCCTCTGATGTGTTTTGCAGTACGTGGACTGGCCCTGCCTGGAGCCCAGCCCAGAGCATCTCTTCCGTGCTCATCTCCATCCAGTCCCTGATGACTGAGAACCCCTATCACAATGAACCTGGCTTTGAGCAGGTAAGGCCAGGTGGGCCCAGCTTTGGGGTGTAGAATATTGGGTTTTAAGGGATCTGAAAGATCTACTTGGGGGGTTTTGTTTTGTTTTTGACCTGGCTCAGCCCCATGTATTAAACTCGTCACTGTGGGAGAAAAAAGGAGCTGGCATGTGTGTGCCTTAATAATGAATTTTTTTCCCTATTAAATTACAATAACACTGTCAAATTATTTGCATTTGATTTGGATTAATGTCAGTGGAGTCATTTGGAAATTGATTCTGCGTCTGTTTTGGGGGCTCTTGGAGCCAGTGTGTTCTTCTGTATGCCTCCATTCCCCAGTATCCCCTTAAGGTGCTCCCTAGTGACTACTGCTGAGCCAGACTTCCTTTTGGAGTTACGAAGTCCTGTTACCTGCAGAGCCGCAGGAACAGTCACTGGCTAGGGCAAGAATATTTTCGTCAGTGCTGCCAAGTAGAAGGTGGAGAAAACTCATCATTTCCAAGGGTGCACTGTACGCCGGCCACTTCCAGACTCTTATATGTAACTTCTCACTTAATCCTCATACTGACTCTGCAAGATAAATGTTATCCCCATTTTCAGCTGAGGTAATGGTGACCTGGAGAGGTTAGTTAACTTTCACAAGGACACACAGATCAGGATGTAGTCCCAGGAGCCCAAAGTCTTCCGTTGTTTCAAAGCCCCTTCCAGATTAGTCATGAGCACAGGAAAAGAGTTCCAGTGATATTATCAAAAGATATAATCATTCAGTGTAAATGATTAAAACGGCTTAATTCATTTTGAAACTATTTGAGATAACACTAACATTGGTGATTCTTCTGTAGTCCTAAACAAATGGAAATACCTTTTAAGAATGAACAAAAATTATTCCCTAAGCCATCCTTTCAAACAAATAGTGAATGTGATTTCAGGAGTAGGTGGAAATGGAAACGGACCTCATTGGCTAACCAAGGAGCTGATTTTTACGTCTTGTTTGGAAATTCAAGAGATGGGACTTTTATTCTTAAAACTACCAAACATTCTTGGCTCACAGAACCCCCTTGTCTTGGTAGTTTTTTTCACAGTTCCCCAGGCAGAAAGAAATGCCACACTGTTCCATTTGTTAAGTAGTTAGGTCCAAACAAGTTACTTCCTTCTCAGATGACTACACTGACTTAATAATAGGATGTGTACACCTGTTCAGTGCCCCACAACTTTTAAAATCTTGGAATCAGATCAGAGCCACCACCCTCATTTCTGTTTCCTCCTGTTTTCATATGCTACTTGCTATTTATCCAAGTAGTGACTGAAAATCCAGCTTCGTGAAAACAATATGTCATCAAAAGGAATGTAGGGCTTCCCTGGTGGTGCAGTGGTTGAGAGTCCGCCTGCCGATTCAGGGGACGCGGGTTCGTGCCCCGGTCCGGGAAGATCCCACGTGCCGCGGAGCGGCTGGGCCCGTGAGCCATGGCCGCTGAGCCTGCGCGTCCAGAGCGTGTGCTCCGCAACGGGGGAGGCCACGGCAGTGAGAGGCCGGCGTGCCGCAAAAAAAAAAAAAGGAATGTAATACAGTTCAACATTAAAACTGAACTACCTGTCTCAAGGTAGTAGTTTGCATGGAGTCTCACAGGTGTTGAATGCTGTGGTTTCCCTCAAAAAGTTTACAGTATCCCACAGTGCCCTTGTGATTTCGCTGTGGTGCACATTGGGAACCGTGGTGGTAGGCTGAAGGCATGTGTGTATTTCCTGTTCATTACATGTTTTGATCAGCCAAGGCTCTGACTGACTAGAGTTGGTGGTGGGAGGGGGAACAAGGGAGGAGTCACAGGGTGGAACGCCGTGCTCCCGTCTGTTCACGCCCACATGTTCCTGCCAGCTCTCCAGACCAGTTTCGGAGATTTTTCTTTTGAAAACTTCAGGTTCTACTTCTGATAGACAATAGTTGAATTCAATGATGGTGGAATCCACAGATGTGTAAAGGAGTTAATCAGGAAGCATCCCGATATCGATAGGTTTTTCAGGCTAAGACTCCTAGCATCATTTATACCTTTTTGTCCCACCATTATTCTTATACATGGTTATTTCCCACTTAATCCTTCCTGCGAGGCCCTTCATTTCAGGCTTAGGGAAATTTGATGCATGTGGTTTGCTGCTTATAGGTCAAATGACCCATAACAGAGGATGGGTACTGGTATGTGTGGCGGGGGTGGGCGGGGTGAGTGGTTTCAGGGACTTAGTTGCTCTTCATGGATCTGCCGTATAGTGGGAAAGGTATCCTCTTAGTTCATTTGCTTGGGTCACGTACATACTAATCCTAAAATCTCTTCCCATTGGCTTTTCTTTTTACCTAAATTTTGTACTTGGATACTGTGGTGTCTGTCACATTATAGGAGAGACATCCAGGAGACAGCAAAAATTACAATGAATGTATTCGGCATGAGACCATCAGGGTGGCGGTCTGTGACATGATGGAAGGAAAGTGTCCCTGCCCTGAACCCCTACGGTATGTGTAAAGAGAGCCCACTTGGTACTTGGTATTCCTTTTGGATATTTAGCTTGTTCGTACATTTGAGAACCTTTGGGGCAAAGTCCAGTGTTGGACACAAGAGAAAGACAGAAAAAGGCGAGATGTGGTTCATGCTTTTAAAGAGCAAGTGACCGAGGGGTTTCCCAGAAGGAAGTTCAGAGAGCTTTTTGGTCCTTGGAGATGCCGAGCCTGATGGGAAAGACACAAGTCCATGCCTTCAGGGAGCCCCTGTTTGACTAGAGACACTTAACTGTTGTACAGCCAAGTGAGGTGTAGGGTACTTCATAATAAACCCATTTCTTAGGGTTCAGGTTTATTCTAGGTGTGAAAAAGCTAGATGAGCAAAGAGGTAATGAAACAAACTTTTCTAGGGAATGGGTGGGGCGACGGTTTTTTCTTTCTTTTTTTTTTATTGACATATAGTTGATTACAGTGTTTCAGGTGTATCTAGGAGAATTTTGAGTAAGGTTTGGGATTAGGGATGGCCTGTGGAAAATGAATGAGAATGAGCAAGTCATGAGTTGAAGTTGGAGTTCAAATGGTCCGTATTAACAGTCACTCTCATTTGATAATCCTTAGGGTATAAGGGAAATCAACCATGGGCAGTCAGCTGTTTCTTTTTCCATTTACCATTGAAACATCTTTGTAGGAAACCAGATCTGGTCTTGGGAACTCTAGCTGCTGAATTTGGCATTAAGGTTACACGGTGAAGGGGTGGTGCCTTCCCCTCCTGTTCCTGAGTGAAGCTCCTCTGCTTGTCTTCCAGGGGGGTGATGGAGAAGTCCTTCCTGGAGTATTACGACTTCTACGAGGTGGCCTGCAAAGATCGGCTGCACCTGCAAGGCCAGACCATGCAGGTAACAGAGCCCCTGCTGCTGACTCCCGAGGCCTTACAGCAGACCATGTAAACCCCCCGCACAAGGGTGACATCCGCATCTCTCATAGAGTTCAGAGCCACAAGGAACCTGGTGCACTGAGTAGCTGAGGCCCAGAGAGAGACTGAAGTCATATGGAGTTGGTTCTAGGTTCCTGGCATAAAGTAGGTACTCAAGAGTAGAATCTGAATCATCCTGCTTTCTAGCCTGGAACTCCTTCCCTTCTTGGTCAGTAGTCTTTTCAAACCAAGAACATTCAGCCCTCTCAGAACTTAGGGATTATGAGAGTCATCTGTTGGAATTCCATCCCTAGCTCAGGGGGGTGCTAAGGGAAGGAATGCTTAGGGGAACATTGGGTGTGCAATTACTATTGAAAGAACCTCATACAAGGATGGTAACCAGTTGTTCATTCTCTGCCTCTACTGGGGAAATGTGTTTCTGCTTCCAGTAAGAATGCAGAATTTAGGCTTGCTTAAAAGAAGAGGTTCTCGGACTTCCTTGGTGGCGCAGTGGATAAGACTCTGTGCTCCCCAATGCAGGGGGCCTGGGTTCAATCCCTGGTCGGGACTAGATCCCACATGCATGCCGCAATTAAGACCCGGCACAACGAAATAAACAAATATTAAAAAAAAATAAAAGAGGTTCTTATTAAACCGAATTGTAAATAGGATCAAATATAAGTGACTGGTTGAGAACCTTCCTGTCCTGAAGGGCCAGTCCTGTGTCTCTTGGATCATTTACTTGCTTAGAAAAGTGGTGACTTGGATAAGTGGCTAAAGCCTCTTCAGGTTCTTTCCAGTTCTTTTTGGTCTATGTTCCCACCCACCCAGCACCACCAGCAGTGGGAGTAACTGTTCTGTTTCCTCAGGTGCTGCTCAGAGATGGTAGCTTCCCTGTCCTCCCTTCAAGGACTTCCCTCCTACGTGCCGCATTTAAACTCAAAGGGCAGGACCAGCTCAAGGCTGACTTGCTTCCTGAACCTTTTTTGAGACTATGTCGAGGATGATGCGTGCTGTAGCTTGTTCCCCGTCAGGAATGATCATGGCTGGTATCTAGCAGCATTTCTGATGTTCACTCTGTGAAGGAAAAACAACTCGTGACGAGGGAAGGGCAGGGAGGAGCAGCACCTGGGGAGGCGGAGAACGGGTGGACACGGAGCCAGTGAGGACAGGAGGAAGATCTGGGAAATTGGCGGCTCCGGAGTAAGTGTGGAGCTCAGCTTTGGGGGGACATAACCCTCAGATGTGAGAAGTATGGGCTGTAGTCACAAGAGACTGACTGACATCCACTGGCCCTTGATCGTGAGGGTAATGCGTGGGCAGAGGCGTGGAAGGAGTTTAGGTGGGAGGAGCAGACGTTCTGTGAGAGGGAAGATCGTGGACTTCCTTGTAACTGCCGAGGAAGGAGGTCTCCACTTGTTTGAGCCCTGGGCGAGCCACTTTGCTGCCATAATCCTTATTTGGCATTTTAAATTTCTTTTTTTATACCCTCCACCCCACCCATAGTTATTTTTGAGACTTTAAGGACAGTTAACCCCTTTCCATGTAATGTTTGGTTATCTTTGATCTCGAATGACAAGGACTGGAGTGATGCCCAGAAACCTGGACAGGAATGTGATGACTGGTCCATGGGGAGGAGGGCAGGTACTTATCGGAAGTCAGAACTCCTTCATTCTAGACCTGCCTGTGATCTCAGAAAAGCAAATTGCCCTTTTTGAGTAGAGGGAATGAAGGATAATTTCCCCCTTATATAGTTTGTATGAGGTTTATTGAAAACACCAGCAAACTGAAGGATCCCAGTCCTGGTCTTGAACCTCTCTTCCCTGTCGATGTCGCCATTACTGTGTCCCCCTCCTGCACGGTGGCTTGCTTTGGGGGAACGCAAACACATTGTAATGTTGGCCCAAGCCAGATCTGTTTGGGGTGGTGAACGTGCCACAGTATTCCTAAACAAAGATGGTGTCGTCTGCTGTTGGGAACTCTGTGCTGTGCCCCCTTCCGTCCCCGTGCTCAGAAGTTGAGCGTGTGTTTCACGTGGGCCTAAAGCTGCTCTGTCTAGGGTGAGCCACCCAGACTTGAATCTTCCTTCCCGCTTGTCTCCTTTCCCCCACAGGACCCTTTTGGAGAGAAGCGGGGCCACTTTGACTACCAGTCCCTCTTGATGCGCCTGGGACTGATTCGTCAGAAAGTGCTGGAGAGGCTCCATAATGAGAACGCCGAAATGGACTCTGATAGCAGCTCGTCTGGGACAGAGACAGACCTGCATGGGAGCCTGAGGGTTTAGACCCTGCTCCCCGTCCCCTCCCCTCACTCGAGAGTCCCAGCCAAGTCCCTTCCCCCACCCCAGGGATGGAGAGGCACTGGTGTATCTCCCTCCAAATGTGACATCATCCCGCAAGATGGCAAGAACCAAGCAAGCTTGGATCCCAGGGTGTGGAAGTGGGGAGGCTGTTCCCGCTCTGCCCTCCTTGGCTCTCGAGCATCTGGGGCTGTGTGCATCCCATATCAGGGGCCAAGGTACCTATGCAGGAGCACCTAGGGCGAGGGCCTCTGGCAAAAACAAAACCACCAACACGCCTCTCCACAGGGCCAGCTCCTTAGGGACAGGTGGAGACGGAGATTGCAGTTCCTAGAGGGAGGGCGCCCAAATGATTTATGGGGATATCTGGAAGGTAGCTTGGGGTGGGGGGCTGTCCGTGACACTTAAGCAGTCTGGGTGGTTGTCTGTCTGTCTGCAGTTTTGAAGCAGGGCTTCCCAATGCCCTTTTCCTCCCTGCCTCTTTACCCCCATTATTTCCCACAGGCCAGCATAATTTTGTTTTTCCTAATTTATAGTCACTGTTCTAGACAGACCAAAGAGAAGGCACAGTGGTGGAGTCTAGGCTGCTGCTGAGTAAGCTTTACCTATAGCACCTGAGCACCTTTGTCCTCCGCCCCCCACTCCCTCACCCATTCTGGAGTTAAGACAGAAGGTGAATGTGACTGGGCCTGAACCAAGGTCTTGGTGAAGCCTCCGCACAGGCACCGTAAGAAGCTGAAAATGCCGTTTGTTCCCGCAGTCACTTATTTGAAAATTCCCCAGTGCAGACAGCTGTTGTGTGTATGGGATTAGAGCCACTACATGGAACAGTCTCTTACAGATTTTTTCATAAATACTAGTCACAATGAGGGTTTTACTCCTGGGGCTGGGGTACAGGGGGGAGGCTGATGCTAGCCCTGTTGTATTTTGTTTGGCTGTCCTTGTGTGTTTTCACCTCAGCCCGTAGTCCCCCTCCTCACTTCAGAGCCCAGGGAGTTGTGGGCAGCAAGGGTGGCCAGTGGCAGAGGGGATTGGGGCTGGGACTCTGCGACTCCTCTCCTCCTCCCCCTCCCACCCCCAACTGCTCCTTGTCACTGACTCTGATGGGTGTTTGCCTGGCCGTGTCGCTTCTCTATTTAGCTGCAGTGATCCTTTATCTGGTTGGCTCAGAAAAAAATGTGCTTTAGGTGCCCTGTGACACGGGGCATCAAGGGAACCCATCCTTCCCCTTTTTGATGTGTCCTCCTGTGCTTTCCAGATTCTTACTGACAGGTCTCCCAGTGGGGTATTGGTGATCCACATGACACGGGGCCTCAGTCAGTATCCAGCCACATGTAAGGGAGAGGCTAACTTGTACCTGCTCTGCCCGCTGCTAGAGAGGCCCCTGCCTTGTGGGTCATGAGACTCCCTGGGGAAGTTGGGAAGGGGGTGGGGCACAAAGGAGCGTGTCCTACTTGGGACGGCAGGAAGCAAAGGGACTGGACGGGACGTGGGCTCGGGGGACCGAAGTGTAGCTTTGATACCTGAAGGCTGGGTCTCTTCACAAGGAGACTCAAGAAGGGGCCCTGCTTCCAATTTCCCTCTTCCACTCCCAGAGCTAGTACAGGGCTTGGAAGAATGCCCTTGGTCTGTTGGTCCAGTGTTACCTGTCATCCATTTAAGTGTTCCCACTTTCAAGTGACAATCCTCTCCTTGGTCCTGCCGTGGGCAGAGCATGTCTGGCGTACTAGCCTGACTTTTACGTCCTAATCTTGAGTTGAGGAAATATATGCACAGGAGTCAAAGAGATGTCTTTATATCTGACTGTACATAAATGAAGTTTTTTTTTTTTTTCTTTTTGGTGCAATAAAGTTTGTTTTGGCAGAAGGAGGAAGCGCCTATGGGTGTGGGAGGGTTTGTGTGAAAGGAAGAACGGGATTGTTTTGACAGTCACACCTCTCACCTAGGCCTGAAACTGTCAGGGATAAAGATAGTGCTCAGTGGAAGCCAACAACTTGGGTTCCGTGGTGTGGGTGGAAGCAGGACTACTGGTGGCGAAAGTTCCCATCGTTAAGAAATAGGGTCCTTTTTTTGAGGCTGTAGCTTTGGCAGTCAACGAGAGGAATGCCATCTTGGCCTCGGCTGCTTCGAAAGAAATATGTGTTCAGGAAGTGAGCTTGTCCTCAAGGACAGGCAGAGGTAGAGATGGGCTCAGGCTATATATCCCCTTGCTAAGGGAAAGGTGTCTAGTATGGATAGTCCAAACCATTGGGTTTTCAGTTTTCTGATACCAAACTACCCCTTGTTAGGAATTCAGAATTCAGACCGTGAAGACGGGGCTTAATGCTGGCCTCCCAGCTCATCACCACCTCTACTTGCTCTAGAAGGCTCTTGCTTTCTGGTACAGAGGCTTTTCCTCTTGGCTGACCATATGTGTCGGAAGAAATTATACACAAAATGTCCTGCCAACCTGTGCCACGCAAAGCTGCGTACAGGAAAGCGTGGGCCCGGGGTGGGGGGGCTAGTGGGCCTAGGCTCTAGCTTTGGCTCTGCTTAACGTGGTGGCCTCTGGTCAATAGATTCCTCACCTGCCAAAGTTAAGGACACCTATTTAACTTTTAAGGTTGTGAGGACTACACGAGGTGTATATAAAACTGGGTGTCTGGTAGGTGTTCAATAAATGATTCCCTTTCCCACCCCTAAGGTTAGAGGGATGACCTGGTGATCACTGTAGGAGGAAAAGGTAGTAAGGGATCTGAGAAATACTGCATCCACTATTGGTTAATTCCCCTCAAATTAAATTTTCTTTTCTGTAACCACCATTTAACATTGACCTCTATTTCCTTCATACTCATAGCTGAGTCTGCTGCCATAACCTGGAACCTCTACAAAGGAAGCTGGAAGAGACTGAAAGCGTGACTATTTACTGGTCCGTCAGGGTCTCTGCTCATTTGAGATAAGGAACATTTTATGAGGAAAGGGGTTTGAATTAACAGAGGCTATAATTTATGTCTCAGGGCCACAGAAACTAGACTGTCTAGCCAGGAGACAGAAGGCCTTCATTCTAGGCCCAGCTCTACCATGAACTTGTAGATGACCTGTGCAAGTCATTTTATACATGTTCACTGTTATCTGTGTAACTCAGGTTATCCTTAGCGGATAAAAAAGGTTTTCTCCAATAAAGATGCAACGTGAAGGCACTTTTTAAAAAAAGTAATGGGTGAAGAATACTGGGGGAAGAAGAAAATTGGAAATTTTTTGGGGTTTTTTTGGCTCTTTTTTAAAACAAAGTTGTCGAGGTTTTATTCACCACCAGCTCCTCCCTCTTCTCCCTGCCTGCCGCTGTGCCCCCTTCCGCATTCCCAGTCAGGGGAGGGCTTCTCTGGCCTCCTCAGCTGTAATCTCCTGGGAGTAGAGGTCGGTGAAGAGAGCTGGCAGCCAGTAGTGGGCCTCCCCTGGGGCCTGCAGGTCCAGCCAAGCCAGCCCTTCCTTCAGCAGGTGTTCCTGGCAGAAAAAGGCAAAGTCAATTAAGAAAGGGGAGTTTACATCATGTAGGGTAGATAATCCTCAAACCTATCTTGGCTTCAGTGGGGTTTTCAAACTAAATCTACAAGAGTGCCTTCACATATTTACACAGCCAAACTAGAGTGATTTGTTTAGCCCAGATCTTCGCCTGAGGGGTGAGAAATGCCACCAAGTTGCTTAATCTGTGCTGCTGGAAAAGAGGATGATGACAAAGTGGGACGTTGTGGAAGGAAAGGCTACAGAAATATGTGCTGTATGGCTCTGAGCAAATCACCAACTCCGTTCCCTAAAACAGAATGGAGGTCAGTACCTTCCAGTTAACTTACAGAGTAACACACAGCTAGGGGGAAACCTTTTCGGAAAAGTTAATGGAAAAACCATATTAGGATTAGAATGGACTCAGAGTTCGTATAGCTGGAATTGTGCTCCAGATGGGCTGGTTCTACCCAATGTCATTAAACGTTTGTTATCCCCACTTCACAGATGAAGCCAGGTCTGTAGTTCAACTGCCTGGGTAAGGAGGAAGGTACTGAAAGCCAGGGTTCCTTCATGTTCCCGCCACTCCCTCTTCACAACATCAGTCTTTCATTAGTACCATGAAATGTGTATATATAAAACTATATGTAAAATGCACTATAATAGTATATAATTATAGCAATGTAGTTATCATCAGTAGTTAATAATTCCCTTCACTCTGTACTAACAGTGTTACTTCCAGTACAAGCCACGTTATCCATCTGACCAGGCTTTACAGGTCAGCAGAGAGAGGCGTTGGTGACTCCCCAGTGGCAGTGGCAGCCTGGCTGTACCCACATGCCAGGGCTGGAAGCCTGCCTTTGTGAGTTCTACCTCTCAGTGCCATCTTCAGAGAAATGCTGGGGTTACTTCTGGTGTGGCGGCAGCAGCCTTCCAGGCAAGAAGTCAGCAGAGAGAGAGAGAGGCCAAAGCTCTTGCCTGTGTGGTACCTGTCTACCCACCTCCTCCCATCTGGGGCCCATCTTTTCTGGGCCATTCCAAAAGTCACATACCAGCACTTGCCGCGCTCGCTCCGTCTCCCATTTAAGACTGGCTTTGATGTCACTGACAGTCACATAGCCATTTTTCTGAAGGAAGGAGGAATGGGGACTGCGTCAGTGAAGAGTGTGCTTTCCCTCAGAATCCAGCATCTGCCCGGGGACGATTAATGTACCCAGGCAGGAGGGGGAACTGCCCTTGGGTGAAGCCTAAGAGAGCACCGAAGACTGTTTAGAGGGCCCAGTAGAGAGCAAGAGAGAAGTGACCTTCAGGATGACAGAGGCTTAGGTTGAGGGGTCCAGTCTTACAAAGTAGAGTCGAGTCCCTGGTACTAAAATATTAATGTAGACTTTATCAGAGAACTCTAAAGTATGACAAGGAAAGATTCAGAATGATTAACTGATAGGAAGGAAAGGTGATCATCATAAACTGTTCATAATCTAAAATATTTAAGTATTCAGCCCTTGTCCTGCCTCACCCTAACCATTCCCCAATCCAGAAAAGCCCCCTCCCTCGCTTAGTTCTGTTCTACATTACAGAATTGAGAAAACTGAACATGTCTTCCCTAAATACATGATAAGGATTTCGAGGAAGATGATATATATGGCTTAAGGCATTGCTGAGGAACAGGAGGATGGCAAACAAGATTAAACATTTTTTCAAAGAATCCATAAAGTAGTTTTATGAAGACATCAAAAAATCTGTCCACCAAGGAAATTCAGTTAGTTGTCTGCATGTCTGTCTACACTAGACTGTAAGCTCCTTGAGAGCAGGAACTATATGGTACCCATCTTTATATGCTCCTACAGCCTGGCCCAGTGCTTTGCACTGCAGCTGCTCAATAAACGTCTGCTAAATAAGCACAGGCCTGAGTAGTGCATCCATTAGACAGTTTCAGCAAAAGACCTGAGTGATGGAGGGGAGGAGATCAGAAAATCCCCTCCCAGACTGCCCCTACATGCACATGCGCGCGTGCACGCACGCGCACACACGCGCGCGCACACACACACACACACTCCCTCCCTCCCTCCCGCTCCCCCTCTCTCAGAAGGCCCACCAGTACCTCTGCCAGCTGCAGCACCACGGTGTGATCCATATTAAGCTCAGCTGGAACAGACTGAATGAGGTAAGTGCCGCCCACGGGGATGATGCCGAAGCCAGTGCCCAGTGCCTTTAGCTTCTTGATGGCCCTGATCAGGTCGTCTCTGAGGTGAGGAAGAGCTGCTTAAAGACCCTTGGCAGACCAGACCTAGCAACAGTGCAGTTTCAGCTCTGCCCTGGGCAGGATACCCTGACTGAAGACTCAAAAGGCTGCACAACATTTAACTACATCAGTAAAAAGGCAGGGTCAAAGTGCACCAAATGGTGCTTGGACGTTCCAGGGAAATGGTATAGGAGTCCGGGTCTCCACTTAGCAACCCATTCCAATACCAGACAGAGGTAAAAAAATATGCTTCCAGGAGCCCATCAGGAAATGTGAATAAGTGAGCTGAACTTAAAGAGACAATAGGGAGTAGTGTAAAACTATGGCAAAATAGAGAATGCTTATCCATTTGAAAGGGGCAACCCAGCTGATTACTGCCATTTGGAAATTCAGGCCCAGTAGTGCCAGATTTTGATTTCTTAGTTGACAACTAACTGAAATTAAAGAAAACCCACAAGATAATGTGTAGACCACACATCCAGCCCACATACTGAGAGTCTGTTTTACCTTTTCTCAAATTGGAGTCACACAAAGGCTAGTGAACCAGGTCAATTTACACCCCATCTTCTGAGCCCAACTCCTTTCCCCAGCCTTTCTCAGTGCCTGCCCTAGTCTCCTTGACCACAAATAATGTCAACAGTATTTACAGCCCCAAGTATGTTTAAAAAGAAGAAGAAAAAAGTGTATACACACACCCACATTATTTTTATGCATGAAAAAAACGCTTAGAAGGAAATCTACCAAAACTTTTAACAGTTGTAATATCTCAGTTGAGAAATAATGGGTTGTTTTTTGTATTTTTATATAGATTTCTAAAATAAAAACATTTCTTCTGATCATGAAGAGGAATAAAAATGATTCCTAAACTAGCCTAGACGAACGAGTGGTAAGGAGAAAAGATTTCCACCTTTTTTAAAGACCTTTCTATACTCCAAGGGGTTGGAAGGCAAAACCTACTGGCTGACATCCTGGGCGAATTTGCCCCTTCCTTTTAACACCTGTTGATGTAGTTCCTCCAGAGTTATCAGACCTATTGGAGAGGGGGACAGAAAGCAGTTGAAGGATTATCTTTATGACTTTAAAAAAAAAAAAAGGCGGTATCTCTGAAAAACCGTAAATGCTCTCTTTGACACCAAGGCTGTGTCTACAGCCAATGATTTCTGTCTATAGCCAATGATTTCTAACTAGGTTTAAGTTTTATTTCTTAACTTCAACACAGACCATTCAGTGTGCTTATTAAGATGATACCACTGGATGATCATTTTAAAGGTAACATCCTGGGGAGCACAGAGACTCCGCTGGCATCACCACACCTTGGAGAAGCAGGGCAGGCCTACAGTTACTAATGAGAAAATCATAACCCAGACACATCATCTATCAGGGAAAAAGGCCTATTTCCTACCTGCCTATATGTTCTGTAACAACTAGGAGCCAAGCCTTCCTGGCCAAAGACCTTTGGAGAATAGAGATAATCATTCAGGTTTACCCTTGGCCACGGAGACCGGTCGTGGATTCACATCATGAAGCACTAAGATACTTCTCAGGACCTAACAGCTTCTCAAGACCTTAATGGCCTGCAGACTGCAGGATAGGAAAGATCATCTCTCACGACTTCTTCCCTCTCAGAGAAGCCCAAAGCCCAGTCCGCAGGACCCAGCCCTCCTCACCTCCATTCCGGTGTTTCAGGGCCAGGCACACTTCGATAATCTGGACACCCAGCTCGTAATAGAAGTCTCCCACGCCTAGCATCTCAGACCAAAATCCTTTTCCAGCTAAAAGACAGAAAAACAAAAGCTAGGTTATTCAATAGTTACATCTTTTCTTTCAAAGCTGGATTAAAACATCTATTCTAGTGCTTGCTTCGGCAGCCCATATACTTAACAAAATACACCTATTCTATGGGGCGTCTATCTCTGCCCAGCCGTACGTCCTTCTGCTCCACTTACAACTCAGGATCCTCAACACAACCTGACTCTTGGTAATTCCTACGAAACAACAGGTTCAGACAGTTCTAAAGGTGGGCAATCTATCTGGCTGCTAACTCTGGCTCTGGATACTATAAAAGTGAGTTTCCTTTCCCAAAGCATGCAGTGAAATATAATGGGACATATGGTCTAGACAGGCTAAGAAAAAGAATATGCAGACCTGGCATTCAGAAATCCACTGAAGCTATTTTATTGAGTAAAAAATGCAAGTTACAGAGTAATAATTACAGCATAATCCCATATATTTTTTAAAAATAGTTTATAAATATGGTGAAGGTGTCTAGAAAGATATACCTTAAACTGTTAACAGTACTTTATCTCTGCAATTACGGGCAGGGTCAGAAGACTTCCACTTTCTCATTTTCTTTTTTCTCCTTTGTTGACTGACTGCCTGAATACATGCTACTTTTATCAAAACCTTCTTTTTTTTTTTTTTTTTTTTTTTTTTTTGCGGTACGCAGGCCTCTCGCTGTTGTGGCCTCTCCCGTTGCGGAGCAGAGGCTCCGGACGCACAGGCTCAGCGGCCGTGGCTCACGGGCCCAGCCGCTTCGCGGCATGTGGGATCTTCCCAGACCGGGGCACGAACCCGCGTCCCCTGCATCGGCAGGCGGACTCTCAACCACTGCGCCACCAGGGAAGCCCAAAACATTTTTTTTTTTTTTTTTTTTTTTTTGCGGTACGCAGGCCCCTCACTGTTGTGGCCTCTCCCGTTGCGGAGCACAGGCTCCGGACGCGCAGGCTCAGCGGCCATGGCTCACGGGCCCAGCCGCTCCGCGGCATGTGGGATCCTCCCGGACCAGGGCACGAACCCGTGTCCCCTGCATCGGCAGGCGGACTCTCAACCACTGCGCCACCAGGGAAGCCCCAAAACATATTTTTTTTAACAAAGGGAAAAATAGTCATAAAAAATTCCACAGCAGAGCATTCCACGGAAGATCACGTACACTGGCTACTCAGCCTGCACTCCAACCTCTCCATCTTTCCCATCAAACTGGATATTCAGCCATCCTGCTAGGGATTCCCTGAAGACAACATCCTCTGGATCTCCCTGTAGGCCCTTATAGAAGACGCCCCAACAGTAATGACGACAACTAGGTGAGCTTTGTCCCTTAGCAACCCTAGAAGAACACTGGACCCCTACAGACAACTCCTTACAGGCCAGAGGATCCACCCCAATGGTAGCACACATATCCTGGAACTGCACCCGGAACTCAGGGTTCTTCCGGATCTCCTGCTTGTGCTTGCTGGCAAATTCTTCCAGGTTGGTCTTGAACATGTCCAACTGCTTCGACATCTGCAGGATGGATCACAGTTAAGTTTAGCGAACTTCCTTCATCACAAAATACAAAATTAAAGAAATAGAAAAAAAATTTTTTTTCCTTGTGCTGAGAACTCTTAGGGTTTACTCTCTTAACAACTCTCATTATATAACATACAACAGCATTAATTATATTTCGCTAGTTGTAAGTGCTTTTCTTTTTCCCAGAAGAAAAAAATGTTATTAAATTGAAGGTGCAATCAACAAGGACCTATTGCATAGCACAGGGAACTCTACTCAATATTCTGTAATAACCTATATGGGAAAAGAATCTGAAAAAGAATAGACATATGTATATGTATAACTGAATCACTGTGCTGTACACCTGAAACTAACAAAACACTGTAAATCAACTATACTCAAATATAAAATAAAATTTTTTTAATCTAATGAAATTAATTAATTGAAGATGCACCTAATAATTTTGTAGCATTCACATGGTGGGAAATCTTCAGCCACTGACAGAAAGGCTAGATAGGAGAGAAAGGAAGCCTGGCATGAATTAGGTGTGTTGTTTTAATCTCTGAGTCAAGGACCTCCTTGGGGATAACCGTAGATAAAGAATCTCTGAGGAAGGGATGTGGCTCTACCAGAGTACATTCTAAAGCTAAATACTTTGGGTTTGGGGATATTCTGACTTCCCATTTGCATTACTCCTTCTCTTTCCCTAATTAACAACCTATCTTCAACCTACCAAGAATAACCACTCCTGGCCCAGCATCTCCTCATTTCCAACATATTAGAAATTTACACATTATTACAATCACCATTTCCAGTTGATTCCTGCATGTTATCTCCCCTGAGTGGGAGCTTTTGAACAGCACACCCTGTGTCTACTTATTTTCCTCAGTTCAAGGGCCCATTTCCCTGCCTCACTGCCTCCTTCTCTTCTTCACCAGGCAAAATAACTGAGTAAACAACAGGGCATGTACAGAAAAGGGAAGTGTTAGAGAAGGAAACTGCAGGAGCCACACCCCCATCACTGACACACACTTCTGGTATGCACCTAGATGTGATAGTGGTGGGTGCCACAGGTTAGGCAATATTTTCATGTTATTCTTAGGCATTTAAAGTAAAAACCCAAAAGACCTAAATCAAACAACTTCACCACTTACTACCCATGTAATCTTGGATAAAGCGCTTAACACCTCAGTGCCCTCAATTCGAAAGTGAGAAGAACAGAGTTCCTTCCTGATAGGATCGTCAGGAGGAATGAACAAGACAGTGTATGTAAAGAAAATGGACACGTGCCTGGGACGCTACAAGTAGGTAATCACTCAAAGATGTTAGCTATCACTGTTATCAGCAAGTCACCTAAATGATCTGAGCAGCCCAGAAATTGGTATTCGCCAAATGCCCTATTTTTAGTTCGATCCAAATAGTCTGGTTTATATCAAAGGTGTCCTGCCCAGCCTTGTCGGATCTCCCTTGCTGCCTGGAGCCCTCCATCCCACTCACCTGGGCCAGCTGGTCCTCAGCCAAGACAGTCCCTCGTTCCTTATACTTGGCCTGTCAGACAAATAGACCAGGATGAGTTGAGCGAGTGGGTGCTGGGGGCTCCCACTTGTACTGCCTCCGCAGAAGTATTAAGAGGGTCTCGCAAATGGTTTTCCTTAGGGAGAGGAGGTGAGGAAGTAGAATAGACGACTCGTCTGTAGTCAAATTGGGGGAAGTGGGGGAAAGGGCTGATGGATCTAGGGCTGATGGATCTAGGGATGCTGACATTCCAATCCACCGGAAGCTGGAGAAACTCAATTCCCCGGGACCGAGAAACCCGCGTCAGATTCTGTTGGGAGGCGATTTGAGGGTACAGAGCTCTGCGCGGAGAGACTTCTGTCTCTCGCGGGTCTGGAGTGACCGTAGGGCCCGCCTCCTTCCCCTCACCTCCGCAAGCTTCTTCTTGGCGATGGCGCCGGCTCCCACTCCACGGCGGTGCATCCCCACCGTGGCCCGCGGGCCGCCCCGCTACCGGGACCCCAGGTCTCCGCGTCCCGGGATCCTCCACCAGCTCCCCCACGAGGATGCGCAAGCTGTACGTCATCTCCGCGCGCCGGAAGCTACGCCCGGACTTCCGGCCGCGGGGCTGAACTCCCCCACCGCCAGGGGCCCGGCGGCCCCGCCTCGTGCTCCAGCCAGGATCCGCAGAAGGGTTTGCGGCCCAGTGCTCCCCACCCAGGTGGACGCCTCGGACCCTCTCGATTTCATGCGACTTCCCCCACCGCCACCCCAGCCTGCAAGTGAAGGTCCGCCGCTGCTCACTGGCCGTCTGTTGCGTGCTACGCGCTGAGTTGGGCTCCGAGCTCCCCGTTCCATATTAAACATAAAACGATCCGTTCTACGCTAATGGAGCTTGCCTTTTGGAATCACATGTAGAGCTTCTGACTGGGGAGGGCCTTACAGTTAAGAAGTTGGACTCTGGAATTAGTTTACCTGGTTCCATAGCTCACTTCCACTACGTATGGTCCAGTAACTTACGGCAAATTCCTTAATCTCTTTGTGTTTCATTTTCCACAGTTGAGAAAGAGTAATACCTACTCATGAAGTCATTGTGAGAATTAAGCCAGAAAACATATAACAAAGCATTTAGTGCAATGCCTGGCACATAAATAAGTATCAGCTATGTTTGTTATTCATCAGATCTGGGGTGGAATCAGTTATCTGTGTGTTTAGGAAGTTCCATAGGTGATTTCCACAGCATTATTGAGTCTTACAAAAAAGGAGCCAAGGGAGGTTTAAGTCAGGGAGTAATAATATCAAAATTTTGTTATAGGAAAATTAGTGGCAACCTAGATTTAATTTTAAGTCAGTTGCAGCAATCCGAAGGAGAAGTGATGAGGGCCAGAACTAAGATGGTAGCAGTAAGAATAGAGAGAATGCGACAGATTCCGGACAAAGTAAGAAGGTGGGATGATAAAACTGATGCGATGGGGCAGAGTGGGTGGGGAAAGTTCGCAGGATGTTCAGTGTCCTGGCTTGGGCAGCTGCGTGGTGCCATTCAGAGAGAGAGGTAGGAAGAGACCACAGGATGAAGCTGAGGAAATAAGAGTGGTTTTGAAAATGTTGAAATTGAGGTCTGTGGGACGTCCCAGGAGAGATGGCCAGTTGTCATTCAGATGTACCGGTATGAAGTTCTACGGAAAGAACTGGGCTACAGATCAAGGCAAAACCATGAATGTGAATAACGTTACCGGAGAGGTTTCAAGGAAAAGGATAAAAAGAGGATGGGAGCAGGGACTTCCCTCTCAGTCCAGTGGTTAAGACCCCATGCTCCCAATGCGGCAGGGGGCAGGGGGCAGGGGGGTGGGGGTGGGAGAAGGAGTTCGATCCCTGGTGGGTGAACTAAGATCCTGCATGCTGCACCATGCAACCTAGAAAATTAAAATAAAATAAAAAGGATAGGAGCAGAGAGATCGGTGGCAGGATATTTAGTTGCCATTTTGGGCCTTGAGGGATGGTGGGGCCATGAGCCAATGAGTCTGGGTCCCTGAGGATTTCATGGAGCAAGCTGTCACACCAGCTCTGGGCTGCCTGCCTCTGGATGTTTACGAGAAAGAAATAATGCTGTATCTCGCTAAAAATATTTAGCACTGTTATTTGTGTTTTTCTGTATTTTGAAAGAACGACCAAGGCTGAAACAATTATTGAGGCTATCATAATCCCACCTTCAGATTCACTCAGATACATACCCTCAGACACTAAACTCAGATAACGTAAGCCGCCTTAAACACAAACTTACTTTCTGAGACACAGATTTGTCCCCTCCCAACACATACATTTGACACCCTCTCATACACACTGACTTCCTCCATTATACCCTATGAAAAACACATTAGCCTCATGTATGCACACACTGACCTCATATTTTCATATTCTTACACCACTCCCTAACACAAAAACTCCGTCCCTTAGGTGCCCACTGACACCATCTAGACACACCTGCCTCGTTTCTCACTCTTTGACTCACACTGTATGACTCTTTAAGGTATACACACTGATCCCTCACTCACACTCATGACTTCAGATTTAACTATTCAGACCCTCAAATGCACACATACATACTCCCTGATGTACACACATTGACCCTTGATAAACTTTGTTGCCACCCTCAAGCAGACATGTTCACTCCCTTCTTCAGACACATTTGTTCTCCTCTATAATTTAAGAGAAAGTACGCTGACCAGTAATGTGCTGATAAATGTTTAACAATCACCTCTCCAGGTTGGGAGGGCGGTGCTCTGGTTTATATCATTTGCCAATTTCCATAGTGTAAATACTCTGACCACAGCCTTTGGAGCTATTGTTTCAAGCTACGGATGGTTTTACAGCCTGTTCACAGAATTCCTGACAATCTCACAATGGCTCTCAGAAGCACTCTGCCCCAGTGCACCACTGAATGTGACCGTCACAGATGCTCTCAGTTGCTTTAAGTGACTAGTGAGTCATTGGCCTTATGGCAGAGTGGCTAAGAGCATGGGCTTTAATTCTCTGCCTCAGGGAGGCAGTGTAGTGCACGGTTGACAGCTATGATGCTATCATTACCTCGAAGGACTGTGATGAGGCTTTAAATGAGATCACCATAACTTTTTAAAAATGATGTTTATAAATCTGAATAAAAGCCAAAAAAAAAAGAATAAAAAACCAAAAGTTGGGAAAAAAAGTGGCGTCTCGAATGTACTGAGCTCTAATGCCTGGCCCATAGTAAGACAGTTGTACAACATTTTTTTTAATAACACTTTCAGATTCACTGATTCACAGAGACACCCAAGACTACAGAAATACAGATCTGAACTCGTCCCCAATACAATCAGTTCTATCACGGAGAATCACTAAAATATAACCTCTGAGCAAAGGCATGCTCTAAATTGCGTGGTACACACTCTTAGAACTCTAGGAGTTTAGAGGAGAGGAAGCCCAAAATGTTAAGAACTGGAAGAGATTGCAAACTGGCAGCCCTCAGGCAAATTCAATTCTCCAAAGAGTTTTGTTTGGTCATCAGAATACCTTTAGGGGCACATTTCTTTTCCATTTTCACAGTCCCAATCCTTCCCCTTGTTTTACACACTCCCCACTTTACTTATTTAGGTTACTGGCCCAGCCATTCAGCCAATCCAGTTTGCCACTCCCTGATTTTAAACTAATACCCCAGTGTTTTTAAACTGAGGTTTAAGTGTGTGAATGATAATAACAAAAGTTAACTTTTATTGACCACTTACTTTGTGCCAGGCATTATTTTAAAATACTTCAACCCTATGAAGTGAGTACTTTTTAATCTTTTCCAGACAGCAAACTGAGCTTCAGAGAGAGAGGAACTAACTTGCCAAGTCACACACCTAGAGAGTAATTTGAATCTAGGTGTGTTTGACTCTAGTATGCTAAAATATGACTAGATCAAGGGGAGAAGACGGGACATTAGGCAAAGGTCACCTAAACGAAGCGGGAAAGAGAGACAGCCTTGCCTTCTGTGGATGCAGGGCACTGGGAGAAGGCGGCATGCCGAGGTGGAAACACATTTAAACACCGGAAGAAAGAGGTGTTGACTTTCGGACAAACTGAGTTCTCCCACTTCCCTCCACCTTCACTGGCAACTCCCTCGTGTGAAATCTGGAATCCCGTACGAGCCTCTTCCACATTCATCCCTCTTCACCTCAATCTAATTCTCACCGTCATCAGTGTGATTGTTCGGGGATGCAAATAGATCTTCTCTGACCTGCCCCTGCTTAAAATCCTTCACGTACTTGTCCTTGCGCTGAGGATAAACTCTCAAAGCTTTAACATGGCCTTTGAGGCCCTGCCTCTGCCCACCTGCCCGTCTACTTGTGCCGTTCTCACTGTTGCCCATTTTGCTGTGCAACAATAGCACTGGCTAATATTTATTAAGGCTCCCGTCACCCTTTGGCCATTTGATCCTTCAAATCTCCCTCAGCTTAAACGTCATTTTCTCAGAGAGGCCCTCCTGACCACCCGCTCCATCTAGATGAGGCTTTGTGTCCTCTCACACTCCCTAGTGTTTCTTCACGTAACTCTGCATGTTATGTAATTATCAATGTGTTTGTGTGTTTAAAGATTAAAGTCTGTCTCCACCACTAGACTGTAAACCCCTTGGGGACAAGGATTGTGTCTGTTTCCATGATTGCTGTATACCCAGTGTTCAGCACAGTCTCTGCCTGTGTTAAAGTTTCCAATAAGTGTTCGTGGAAACAATAGATGAATTAGCAGATGGGTAAGAGCCATATCTCCTTTTCACTGGGTGGTGCACACACGAAGACAAATGTACAGTTAGTGCTCAGTAGACACGTGAATGTGTTTTGACAATGGCCACAAAGATTTATTTCAGCTTGAACTCAGTTTGGTTTCTTTGGGGTATCCTGGGGTGGAGCTGAGGCAGGAGCTGAGTAAGTGAAGGACAAAGTCCAGTTCTGAGCTGGGTTTGGTCAGAGTCACTGGAACCTGTGCAGAGTGGAGAGAGGAGTGGAGCGGTGGAGAGGAGGGTCAGTGTCGGCTTAAAGGCAGCAAAGTCAACGTATCCTGGCACCCAGCCATAGTTCAACTCCTACCTCCAAATTACCTCTCTAGTTATAAGTAATCAAAATAATTCCAGAAAGCACAGAGACTGTTACCCACTTTCCCATGGAGATTTTCTCATACTCTCTTCTCCATTGTTCAGGTCACATGCCTCTCTTCCTTCTAACCCTCTTACAGGAAGCCATCCCAGATTTGTTCCCTCAGTCCCTCAACTGCCCAGCACCGAAGTCTGAATTTGTTTTGGTTTCTGTGCCTCGGTGTCTGCATCTTAAATGAGTGTCCTGTCTCACCATTCGGGTGGGTGGATCTCTCCATGGTATTGAGCCATCCCTTGCTTCTGAGACATAATAGATTGAAAGACTTCCTAGCTTAGGAGGAGGATTTGAGGACTATTGAGACCAGCAGCAGCTACAGAGAAGGGCAACATGCCTCCAACTCTAGGGGTTCCATCACTGAGAAGGTGCCATGGCACAACGGTACCACGGAAAAGCTAAGGTTAGGATGGGCTCGGGTGGGTAGGGCAGGTGAGAGCAGCATCTCACCTGGAGGAAATTGAGGAAGAAGTGCAAGTGGTACTAATAACTGTCAAGGTTACCAAACTCTTAGTACTCTGCAGATGTTGATTTCAGCCTTTTTCTTGAATTATCTTATTTAAACCTCACCAAATCCCATGAAGTGGTTTAAGTAGCCCCAATTTTCACAAAAACCCCAAGGTTCAGAGAGTCTAAGTAATTTGTCAGCATGTGTTGAGGTGAAGATCTGAACCCATGTCTGACCCCAGAGTGCAAGCTCACAACCACTATGCAAGATGCCCAAAGCTACCAAACTCCCACCTGAGCCTGCAGAGCTCCATCTGATCCACTATCCAGGACAGCAGCTCTCGAATCAGTAAATCCTTTAGCAAACCGTCATCACTGGGGTTCTTGGGTAGGGAGCTACAAAGGAGAAAGCCTCAGGCAGGCGCCTTTAGCCTGGGCACCACCCAGAGAGAGTAAATACTGGACTGGGACTCCAACGTGGTGGGACAAGGTGGGGTGGGGGTGGGGTGTACAAGTCAACACAGCTGCCTCTCAGTTGTCTCAGCTTTCAAAGCTCCACCCAGACCTGTCGGCCAGGGAATATAGGCTCTTCCATACAGGCAAAGACAAACAATTCTGGTGGGAGACATCCCACCCATCCACTCTCCACGTGTCCCAGAGTGCATTCCAAAACCCCCAGAGATTACTTTGGGAATATTCACTCTTTAGAAGGATCTGTGTCATCAATTCCTCAGCTTCCTGCAGAGACGGGGTAACTGATTTCAGGGGACTGGCCCTCAGAGGGTCCCAGTTTCACAAAAGCCTTCCTGAAGTTTGGCAGGCAGAAGTGGAGAAGCCAGTTTCCGAGGTCTCTTTTGTGCCCCACTCCTGGACTTGGTGACTCTGCACACTAAGTCATCGGCCTTAGAAACTCTGGCCCCAGATTCCCTCCCAGGACCCCCACCCCCATTCCTCCCAGGCTTTCCCTTAGGCTTGGGCTGTCCTCCAGGAGTTCTGTGAAGACCCCCCTTTGAACTCTGAGTGGAAGGGGATGCTTATCTGGGGCCTAGCCCTGCTCTGGAGTCCGGGAGAGGGAACAATGAGGTGGGGTCAAGAGGGCCCCCCCGACCCCTTCCCCTGTGGGCTGACTCACCCCTGCTGCTCCCTTGCCTCCTCCTTCCTGTTAGATTGATGGGTCAGCTCTGGGGCCCGGGCCTCCCTCTGGGTGATGTTGTGTTTCCAGCTGGTAAAATAAAGATTAGGGAGTGGGTGGGGCCAGGGGGGACTCCAGATGCTCTCCAGCCCAAAGAAGCTCCCATCTTTTGGTACCTCAACCCCAGGAGCAGAGGGTCCCTCCTTCTCTCCTCAGCCTCCCCACTGCTTGTCTTCAGCAATCAGTGACAAGCTTTTCAGAAGCTACCACGCTGGCCAAACAGTGAGGGTGGGGAGAAGATGTTGCATAGAGAAGAGAGATGAAAGCAGTTTATCCTGTTTCCAGAGTCTGAAGCTGCCACCACCGAGCAGAGTCATCGGCAGCAATTCAGCTCCCCTGGTTCATCCAGCCCCCCGGGGATCCTCTGTGAGTCCCACACGTCTTCCCGACCCCTCCCCTTAGAAGAAAAGGATTGGAAAATTGCCCAAATCCTGCCCCACCCCCCGACCAGACTGCTGCCTGAGCCAGGGTCCCAGGCAGGGCCGCCATGCGGTCCAGCTCCCCAGCAGCACCTGAGCGAAAGGTGCCACGTGGCCTTGTGCATCACACGGGGGCACAGGGGGCAGGGAGGGGCACGCGGGACTCACTCGCTCTTCTTCCCTTTCTGCGCCAGCAGCCAGTTCACAAAGTCTTGTTGGCGGATCTTGTCCATGGCGATGCTATAGTCACTGATGAAAGTGCCTTCGGCGTACCTGGGGCCTCGTGGTTGGGAGCCGCTGGCCTTAGTGTGGAACCTGAGGGGCGGGGAGGGGAGAGAGAGGGAAACCAGGATGCCACAGAAGAAGAAGAGGGTGCGAAGGTACATGATGGTCACCAGCAGGAGGCTGATACTTGGAGAGGAAGCAGCCCGTTTCTAGGGAGTCAGTTTTCATGGAGACACCCTCCTGTCCATGCATCAAGCCCCTGGGGCTTTATCCTCAGCTCAAGCACCCACTTCCAGCATCCTCAGTGTTTGAGGCTCTGCTTCTGGGCAAAGATCAGGGGTCCCCCTCATCCCTAAGGACTGAGCCACAGTTTTCTCCTTTGCTCCTCTTGCCCTGGCCCCACCAGATTCAGTTCTTTGGTTCCCAGTTTCCTAACAATAGTGAGCTCTCATATAACAGCACTTCCTATGAGTCAGGTCCTCTACAAGCCCTTTAATACAGACACTTACTAAGTCCTCACACCACCCCAAGGAGGTAGACACTATGTATATCTCCCTTTGGTAAGTGAGGAAACCACCGTGCAGAGAGATTAACTTAGCACACAGTGTAGGTATGATCCAGGGTTTACCCCCAGGTAGTCTGGGTCCAGGTCTCTGGTGTTTAACTTCTGCATGATGTTGTCTGTCCTTGTATACGTGTGACAGCTGCGTCTCAAACTTAGCCAAGTGGACAGGGGCATATGGCTTGTCCTTGCATATGAGAAGCCCTAACTCTACTCAGACACGTCTCTCTTGGTCTCCCCAACACACAAACAGAACCCCCTGCTATATTCATTCATAATCTTCTCTGCCTTTTCCTCACAGCGCTCATGACAGTTTGAAGCTTGCCTAGATGGTTCTTCGCCTGCTTTCCCCTTGGGCCTATATGCTCCACAAGGGCAGGTGGCATTTGTGGACCACTCTTCAGGTATATCCCTGGTGCCTGGCACACAGGAAGCCTGCTGTAAAATTTGATCAAATGCACACATAAATGCCTGGCTAAGGCTTTCATGTGGAAGGGAGATGCTATCATCTACTTCAGACACTTAACCACTGAGAAGTCCTTCCAGAGATCCAAGCACAATCTCTCCAGCTACAGCAGTAGCTCGTGAAAAAGACTCCCTGGTTCTAGCCTCACTCTGCACTCAGACGGCTGAAAGGTTTTTTTCCGTCGAGCATCTTTCCTCTTGGCCTGGGATTCCTCCCTTTCTCACCTCCCCCTTGAAAATAGAACCCAGTCATCCCCCCAGCCTCCTCCCCGGCACCTGACCCCTTCCTTCTCACCCCAACCTGGAGCGACCTTCTTCCTTCTCTCCCAGCACCAATGCCAGGAGCAGGGACACCAGCAGCAGAGAGAAGGTCTTCATGGCCACCGTCTTCCAATGGTTATTTCTTGAGCTAAGAGAGAAAAGGACCAGCTTGAGGTGGAAGCCCTGTGCTGAGGAAGCAGGCAATATGGCCGCGCACTCCTGGTGCCGCAGAGCCTGTGGGGAGTCTGAAAGCTGGGGGGCCCTGTGCCCTGGGAGTTGGAGCTTTTCTAAGAGGCTAGAGCAACACCTTGGGGGTGGTGGGAGGAGCTGGCATTAGAGTCAGAAGGGACATTAGAAGGGATATGGAGCCTGGATGAGAGTGGACCTGCTTCTTGTCTTTTAGGTGGAGTCTGAGTGGGGTGGGAGGAGGGCAGCAGGGGGCCGATCCTGGCAGGAGAAAGCAGTGAAGGCCCGTGTGCCTGGACAGCCCCCTTCCGGCCCCTGTGGCTAGACATCACAGGCATGTGGACTGGCAAGATTCTCCCTTCAGAGCCTCCAAAGTTCATACCAGCCAGCCTTCCAGCTCTCAGATTGGCTGTCACCTAAATCTTCGCAGCCCTCTTGGCCTGAGTGAAAACCATGAGTAGAACCCCTACCCGCCAGCCTTCAATATCCCCACTCAGGGGTGTCCGACGCTTCTACCGAGGGCAAGCCCCGTTTCATCAGGGCATCTTCAGCAGAGACGAAGAACAGCAAGGAACCTTCCTCCCAGGCCCTGAACACCAAAGCTAGCTCTAGAGATGTGTGGATCTTCCTGCGTCCTCACCTGGGTGTTAAAGGAACCCTCAGCCCCACCTTTTCTTTCTTTCACGGAGGAAAAGAAAGGGAGGGGCTAGGGTGCCGAACACCTCAGGGGTGCCAAGACCCACCTCCTCTCCAGTGTCCTGTCCACGTCCACGTCCACCCCCATCCCGGCTGCTCTCTTACCAGCCTTCCTTTCCGGCTCTCCCAGAAGAAGGATAGCGCAGGGGTCTCCTCCTCCCTTCTGGCTCTTTGGAACCTGTCTCAAGAAAGTCTGCCCCGGCTCCTTTATATCCAGACATCACAGACCTACTGATTAGCCTAAAAGCGTCTTATCTCAAGAAATTAATCCCACAGCTCCTGCCACATTAAGTCCATTTTACACGTAATAGAGTTGCTCTTTCCCCCTGAACTGCGCTAATTGGTAATTAACATTTGGGTATCTCCAGCTGCTCTCTGGGCCGGGCCTGTGGGCAGGGGGCACCTCAAGTGCCCTTTTTCTGCTTCCCCCTCCTCCCTTCTGGGCAGGGGAGCCCAGTATCCCCCCACGTCCTTTATAGGTGCCCTCAGTTAGAAAGGATGGGTGCCCTTGGTGAGGGCAGGCTTGGGTAAGGTGGCACTAACTGGGGTGGGGGGCACTGCCCTAGACATTAGACTACTCCTGGGTCAGAGAGAGAGGGGCCCCAGTGGCCCGCGGCTTTGTCAATGTGGCGGTGTCTCCAGCTCGATATCTAGGGGGCGTCCAGCTGCCTGGGGAAAGGGCGGGAGAGTGACGGCGCAGAGGGTTGAGGGAACATGAAGGATGGGAGTTTCCAGGTGGTAGCTGGTGAACTGAGAACTTCTCCTCAGGCTGCCTTCCTGCTGAGGGGCAGGCAGAGTGGGGGGAAAGAGGCACGCGTACACCGTGGGGACGCAGAGGGCGGCGGACCAGCTACAGCTCTAACGGTAAAGATTTATGAGGTCCAAGCCTCTCTCCTCCAAGGCTCCGCTCTCCTGTAAGAGAGACGTATGTGCCCCTGTGTTTTGCCATCAGAGTGGGGCCTCTGAGGCTGCGCTGTGCCTCGATCAGACCCGGGGCCCTCAGGTCAGGACTGGGAACCAGGGCTGTCTGCGCCATCGCACGGAGGCTTCCTGAGGCTGAGGGCCATGTCTGACCCGCAGACTGGAGACTCCTTGAGGTGCACCCTTTGCCTTTCTCCAAGCACTTAGTGCATGGCTCTGTCCCCAGGGGCTCTCAGTCCGGAAGCGGCGGGGCACAGCCTGCACGTTTGGCCGACCCCCAAGGCCTCCTTCCCAGGCTCTTCCCTCTCCACTTTCTGTGGGTACTTTGAACCCTAAACAGCCCTGCCCCTGCCCTGCCTGTTAGCTGCAGGGCTGAGTAAAGGCCACTTTCCTTTCCAGGTCAACTCCCCAGCCGGGGAGCCGGTCCAGCATGAAATTAAGTGCTTGTGTGGGATGAGAGGTAGCTGACTAGGATGGCCACTCACCTCTGCTTCCTGGAAACCTCACTGACCCACCACCTATTTTCCACCGTCTCGAAAAACTTCTCTCTGGGCAAGCTCTCCAAATTCCATCTCCTAGCTATCAATGGGCCTCTAGAGATTAGACATCAATTCAGATTTGGCCTCCAAAGAGGGTGCGGAGGCTGCTTGTGATCCCGCTTCCAGCTGAGCAGCACAGTAAACGGGCTCAAAAGGGTTGGTGCGGGGCTTCCCTGGTGGCGCAGTGGTTGAGAGTCCACCTGCCGATGCAGGGCACACGGGTTCGTGCCCCGGTCCGGGACCACATGCCGCGGAGCGGCTGGGCCCGTGAGCCATGGCCGCTGAGCCTGCGCGTCCGGAGCCTGTGCTCCGCAACGGGGGAGACCACAACAGTGAGAGGCCCACATACCGCAAAAAAAAAAAAAAAAAAAAAAAGGGTTGGTGCGAAACCTGAGCCCCACTGCCGGAGGCACAGCATATCCAAAAAGTGTGGACATCGTTCCCTGGGACCCCTAAGTCTCATGCCAAACCAGAGTCAAGGGAGGTTCTGGGATGGGTCCCAGCAGCCCTGAACCCCTGCCTGGTGCTCTGGGGAGTTGTTTGGGGGTGAGCTGCGCTGAAGCCCAGCTGCACTTTTGGGCCCTAGCCCACTTCCTCTTGGAAGTGACCTCTGTGCAGCCCCCTTCCCTGTTTCCCTTTGATTTGGGGCTCTCATGCCCAACAGTGGACAGAGTAGGGAGAAATGTGGCCTGGGTCCTGGGGGAGACACAGGTGTGGGGAGGACCAGGCAAGGAGATCAGAGGAGACGCCAGACTCCCAGGGGAACCTACAGCCCCGACCCCCCACGGTGTATTGGGAGGCCAGGGAATGGGAAAGATGGCCTTGGGACGTTCCTGGGGATCAGAAGGGCCTGCTGGACTTAAAATAGTTCAATAAACCCAACTGGCAACCCAACCAGCCTGTCGATGCCTCGATGGGCAGTGCCCTGGTGTGCGGAGCCCAGTGCAGTGCAGGGGTGGGGGCAGGGCAGCCTCAGTCCACTGAGGAGAATTTCTAGAATGCGAGGGATCCGATGGACACAGGGGATGGGGAAGCAGGAAATGCCCCCCACGGGTTGGAAGCCCAGATACAAAGGCTGATGGACCAGGGAAGTGGAGAAAGTCTGTGGGGTTGGGGTGTCTGCGGAGCCAGGGAAGCCAGGGAACCAGCGCAGGAGGGGGTGGTGGCAGTTCTGTTGCAGGAGAACCCAGGGTGCTGCTTCCCAGACCCTCCCGGCATCTGGACTGAGACGCCCCGGGAGCTGGAGTAGCAGAAGAGCTTTGGGGGCTCGCTGGCTCTTCCAGCTCACAGAGGTGACTCGCCATCCCCCCAAGGCCCACAGGGCCACCACGGACATTCCAGGCCAGTCTCCGAAGCCAAGCCAAGGTGATCCAGAGGGCTGGCTGCAGCCTCCCTGCTGTGGACTCTGCTTTAGAAGTTCACTTGCTCTTCAAGCTCACCGGCTGACTCAGAAAGCAGACCTCCCCCTCAGAGCTCACTTACACCAGGTGGCAGATTTTATTCTTCTCCTGAAGAGGAGACAAGAGGTGACTGGAACCCTGACAAACTCTGCTGAGTCATCTGGTCTCTCCTGATTCCTAGAAGGACCACCTCCATCTTTCCTCCCCAGTCACATCGCAAACACAGTCCCAGACATTTTCACCCACTCAGCCTCCAGTACCACTCCGGTCAAGAGAGATACTTTCCAGAAGGATCTTAAAGAAAGTATGTATTGGGTGGGCCAAAAGTTTCATTCAGTTTTTTCCATAAGATGGCTATAGTAGTGCTTAGTGGTCTTTAACTTCATTCAAAACAATTTTGTTAGATTTTATGTGACAGCTGTCATATCAGCGTGCTTTTAAAAAAAGACATAAAAATTGGTGAATTTTTGTGTAGGCATTTTTGTGTGAAGAAAAAAGCAACATCTTTGGCATATTGTGCTTTAGTATTTCAAGAAAGGTAAAAATGCAACTGAAATGCAAAAAAAGATTTCTGCAGTGTATGGAGAAGGTGCCGTGAGTGATCGAAAGTGTCAGAGGTGGTTTGTGAAGTTTCATGCTGGAGATTTTCGGGTGGATGAGGCTCCATGGTCAGGTAGACCAGTTGAAGTTGACAGCAATCAAATCGACACATTAATTGAGAACAATCAACACTATACCACATGGCAGATAGCCGACATATTCAAAATATCCAAATCAAGTGTTGAAAATCATTTGCACCACCTTGGTTAGGTTAATCACTTTGATGTTTGGGTTCCACATAAGTTAAGTGAAAGGAAACCTTCTTGACCCTATTTCCGCATGCAATTCTTTACTTAAACGTAAGGAAAACGTTCCGGTTTTAAAACAAATTGTGACGGGAGATGAAAAGTGGATACTGTACAACAATGTGGAATGGAAGAAATGGTGGGGCAAGCGAAATGAACCACCACCAACCACACCAAAGGCCGGTTTTCATCCAAAGAAGGTGATGTTGTGTACATGGTGGGATTGGAAGGGAGTCCTCTATTATGAGCTCTTTCTGGAAAACCAAGCAATTAATTCCAACAAGTACTGCTCCCAATTAGACCAACTGAAAGCAGCACTCGAAGAAAAACATCCGGAATTAGTCAACAGAAAACGCATAATCTTCTATCAGGATAACGCAAACTGCATGTTTTTTGATGATCAGGCAAAAACTGTTACAGCTTGGCTGGGAAGTTCTGATTCATCCGCCATATACACCAGACATTGCGTCTTCAGATTTCCATTTATTTAGGCCTTTACAAATTTCTCTTAATGAAAAAACATTCAGTTCCCTGGAAGACTGTAAAAGGCACCTGGAAAAGTTCTTTGCTCAAAAAGATAAAAAGTTTTGGGAAGATGGAATTATGACGTTGCCTGAAAAATGGCAGAAGGTAGTGGAACAAAAGGGTGAATACGTTGTTCAAAAAGTTCTTGGTGAAAATGAAAAATGTGCCTTTTATTTTTACTTAAAAACCAAAGGCACTTTTTGACCAACCTAATACTACCTACAGCCTCTCTTGACCATCTGCTACAGGGGATCGGTTTGGAAGTCCCCTCTTAGTTCTAACCCCAATCCCTCTTGCTGTTTTCAAAGAGTTGTTTTTTGTTTGTTTGTTTTATCTTTTGTTTTGTTTTGGTTTTGGTCTGCTTTTGTTTGTGGAGAAAAGAGCTCAGTCCTTAGTAATTGCAGCCTAATCCACAGGAGAACAGCAGTGAAGAGTTAGAATTGGGAGGGGGTGGCCACAGGTTCTCAGTTCCAGGGAGGGAAAGGATTGGCATTTAGGTAAAAGGCCAAAGGGCTGGCCCTCCCAGAGAGAGCAGCATTCCCTCTCTCTCCCAGGTGGGAGCACACCCCTGGGAGAGGACGAGAGGGGTGAAACATGGAGGGGTGAAAAGTGAAGAGAGGGGCGAAAAGTGAGAGCTTTCCCTTCCTTTTCCTTGAATGGGGACATGAAGGATGAAGTCGTTTCCAGGGTCCCCAGTGAGCCCCCCCACCCTCCCATCAACACAACACACACACATTCCTGCAGTGTGTATGGGGAGGGCCTTCTGCAACTTCAGAAAACATGCCCCTCATTAGTTAGATTAGGGAAGTAGCCTGGTAGGATGGAGAGAGGAGTAGAAGTATTCAAGCCCAGCTCTACCTGCTCACCACTCCCGGGGTTGTTTGGCTTTGTCTGGGCGAAGGCCTTACCCACTCAGAGCCTTAGCTTACTTGTCTCTAAACTGGGGTTAAGAAAACAAAATCTGCTCTGCCTAGCTTATAGGTAAGTGTCCTGTTAACTTGAGGGCTTCCTGCCAGTGTTGGCTGGTGGTTTTCTCTGGAATTACCTTCCCTATCTCACTCTATGGTGAGAATTAAATAAGATGAAATAATAAGGCCAGGCTGATTCAGCCCAGCATCGGAAACATGGAAGGCTCTGAAATTCCTGAGTAGGGGTGAGGGCTTTGGAGACAGATCCACTATACTTCCTGGTAGGGTGATTTGGAGCAACGTGCCCTTTCTGTGCTTTAGTTTACCTTCCTGCAAAATGGGGAATGTAATAGTTCCTGCTTCAAAGAATTACTTTGGGAAGCATGTATACTTAGATGATACATTATGTTACATTATATCTTGATACCTTTTAGTTATCTTTTGCTGTGTAACAAATTACTCCAAGTTTTAACAGTTTAAAACAAAGAACATTTATTTCTCACAATTCTGAGGATCAGGAATCTGGGAGCGGCTTAGCTGGGTGGTTCTAGCTCAGGGTCTCTCATGTCAGCTGAGCTGCAGTCTCAATGGAAGACTCATCTGGGGCTGTAGATCACCTTCCAAGCTCACTCCCATGACTGTAGGCTGAAGGCTTCAGTTCCTCACCATGTGGATTTCTTCATAAGGCTGCTCACCGCACGGCTTCTTTCCCCCAGAGGCAGGGCATGCGCCTAAGATGAAAGCCTAAATGTCTTTTAAAACCTAAATCCAGAAGCAACATACCATCGCTTCATCTGTATGCTATTGGTCACACAGACCAACCCTGGCACAATGTGGGAGGGATTACACAAGGCTGTGAATACCAGGAGGCGGGGTCATTGGGGGCCACCTTAGAGGTTGGCTACCATATGCATAATCAGTGCTAAAAAATGTTGACCATCATTATCATTAGTATAGAAGATGCTAGATTCACTAAGTGTTTCTTTTCATCATCATAAACTCTGGCCATTTAATATCTATTTATATTTATCTCAGTCCCTATCTCGCTGCAAGAGTAGAAACGGAGATGATGTTAGATATTGAAGGAGGATAATGCAGAGGACAGGTATCAGAATGAATTTCAGGGACTTCCCTGGGGGCCCAGTGGTTAAGACTCCGCGCTCCCAATGCAGGGGGCCCGGGTTCCATCCCTGGTCAGGGAACTAGATCCTGCATGCCTCGACTAAGAGCCCGCATGCCACAACTAAAAGAGATCCCGCATGCCAGCAATGAAGATCCTACTTGCCACAACTAAGACCTGGTGCAGCCAGATAAAACAAACAAAATAAAATAAAAAAAAAGAATTGCATTCCAAGAGGGTACTTCCTTGGGTAGGCAGCAATACCGCATGGGAGATATTTATACTAAAAAATGTTCAGATTGTTGTTTATCTGAAATTCAGATTTAAGTGAGCATCCTGTACTGTTATTTGCCAAATGTGGCAACCCTACCTGGAAAGATTTTTTAAATCCTAGTTCCTCAGTGTCATTCCCAGAGACTCTGTTGTGTCATTTGTCTGGAGATTTTTAAAACCTTCTATTCTGAAATAAGTTAAAACTTACAGGGAAGTTGCAAAAATAATATGGAGGACTCCAATATACCCACAGTTTCACCAACTTTCAACATTTTGCCACTTTTCTTCTATCATTCTATTACGTATCTTTTAAACATTTGAGAGTAGGTTATGTACATCATGCTCCTTTACCAGTTAATATTTTCACCCATATTTCCTACAAACAAGGATATTCACTTATCTAACCACAATAAGTACAGTTATGAAATTCGAGACATTTAACATTGATATAAATCACAGAGTCCATATTACAATTTTTTTCAGTTATCCCAATAACATCCTTTCAGGTATTTCTCCTCCATTCTTAGATCAGGTCCAGGTTCATGTATTGCATTTAATTATGTCTCTTTATTCTCCTTTAATCAGTTTCTCAGCCTTTCTTTCTTTCATGATACTGACTTTTTTTAAAAAATAAATTTATTTTATTTATTTTTATTTTTGGCTGTGTTGAGTCTTCATTGTTGCGCGTGGACTTTCTCTAGTTGCAGCGAGTGGGGGCTACTCTTCGTTGCAGTGCGTGGGCTTCTCATTGTGGTGGCTTCTCTTGTTGTGGAGCACGGGCTCTAGGGGCCCAGGCTTCAGTAGTTGTGGCTCGTGGGCTCTAGAGCACAGGCTCAGTAGTTGTGGCACATGGGCTTAGTTGCTCCGTGGCATGTGGGATCTTCCCGGACCAGGGTTCGAACCCGCGTCCCCTGTATTGGGAGGCAGATTCTTAACCACTGCGCCACCAGGGAAGCCCCCCGTGATACTGACATTTTTAGGAGTATAGACCAGTTATGTTATAGAATGTTTCTCCATTTGGTTTTGTCTGAGATTCAGTTTATGCATCCTGACCAGAACACTAGAAAATGAAAGTGTGTCCTTTTCGAGGTATTGCACCTGGAGGAACAATGTTTCTGCCTTCCGCCTTCCCATAACTGATGATAATTTTGATCACCCAAAGTTTTGTTGGATTTTCCCACTGTACAGTTACTATTTTTCTCCTTATAACTAATAAGCAATGTACACGGAGACACGTTAGGACAATGCACATACCCTCTTCCTCATCAGACTTCCCCCACCCTCAGACTTATTTAACATCTTTGATGATTCTTGTGTGAAGTTATCTTTACTATGGTGATGGAAAATCCACAGTGCTGGGATTTTTTAAATGGCATTGTTGAGGTAAAACTGACACATAATTAACTGCACATATTTAATTTAAAGTGTACAAATTGTTGTTTTGACATGGGTCTTCCCCCATGAAACCATCAGTCCAGCTAAGGTAAGGAACACATCTGCTGTCTTCAGAAGTTTCCTTGAGCCTCTCTCTCTTACTATTTACTCTGTCCAGTCGCTGATCTGCTTTCTGTCACTGTAGATTTGTCTGTATTTTCTTGAATTTTATATAAATGGAATCATACCGTATGTACTCTTTTTGTCTGGCTGCTTTCATTTAGCATACTTATTTTTTTAAAGCAAATTTTTTAAAAATTAATTTATTATTTATTTTGGCTGTGTTGGGTCTTCGTTTCTGCGCGAGGGCTTTCTCCAGTCGTGGCAAGTGGCGGCCACTCCTCATCGCGGTGCGCGGGCCTCTCACTATTGCGGCCTCTCTTGCTGCGGAGCACAGGCTTTAGACGCGCAGGCTTAGTAGTTGTGGCTCACGGGCCCAGTTGCTCCACAGCATGTGGGATCCTCCCAGACCAGGGCTCGAACCTGTGTCCCCTGCATTAGCAGGCAGACTCTCAACCACTGCGCCACCAGGGAAGCCCGCTAGCATACTTATTTTGAGGTTCAATTACATTGTGGCATGATGTTCATTCTTTTTTATTGCTGAGTAATATTCTTCGATCGTATGGCTATATTAGCTTGTTTATCCATTTACCTGTTGTTAGACATTTAGGTTATTTCCAGCTTTTGGCTATTACAAATAAAACTGATATGAACACTTGTGGACAAGTCTTTGTACGGACATAATGCTTTTATTTTTCTTGGGTAAATACCTAGGATTAGGGTATATTTAACTTTTTAAGAAACTGCCAAACTGTTTTTGAAGTGGTTGTAACGTTTTATATTCCCAACAGCTGTATAAAATTTCCAGTTCTTCCACCATCTTGCCAAAACTGGATAAGGTCAGTCTTTTAAATTTTAGCCATTCTAATAAGAATGTAGTGGTACCTCACTGTGATTTTAATTTGCATTTCTCTGATGGCTAATGATGTTGAGTATCTTTTCATGAGTTTATGAGCCATCTGTATATCTTCTTTGGTGAAATGTCTGCTCAAATCTTTTACCAATTTTTGCGGGGAGGGGTGTTTGTTTTCTTGTTATTGAGTTTGAGAGTTCCTTTGAGAGTTCTTTGGATACAAGTCCTTTGACAGATATATGATTTACAAAAATTTTCTCCCAGTCTGTGGTGTGTCTTTTTTTTTTTTTTGCATTTTTATTTTTTATTTTTCTCTTCCAGTTTTAGAGGTGTAGTGACATACAGCACTGGATAAATTCAAGGTGTCCAGCATAATGATTTGACTTACATACATCATGAAATGATTACCACAGTAAGTTCAGTGAGCATCCATCATCTCATAAAGATAGAAAATTTTAAAAAAAGAAAAAATTTTTTTCATTATGTTGAGACTCTTAGGGTTTACCCTTTTAACCACTTTCGTATATAACACACAGAAGTGTTAGTTATATTAATCACATTGTACGTGACATCCCTAGCACTTCTTTCTCTTATAACTGGAAGTTTGTAACTTTTGACCACCTTCCTCCAATTCACCCTCCTCTCACCTTCCATCTCTAGTAACCACAAATCTGATCTTTTTCTATGAATTTGTTTGTTTGTTGGAAGTATAACTGACCTACAACACTATATTAGCTCCTGGTACACAACATAGTGTTTCAATATTTCTGTACATTGCAAGATGATCACCACTGTGGCTTGTGTTTTCATTCTCTTAACAGTATCTTTTGAGAAGCAGTTTTTTAAAATTTTGATAAAGTCCACTTTATCAATTTGGCATTTCGTGAATTTTGCTTTTGGTGTTGTACCAAAGCTTTGCCTTACCCAAAGTCACAAGGATTTTCTCTTAGAATTCTTATAGGTTTTGGTTTTACAGTTAATTACATGACCTAAGCGGTTTCATGTAGGTATACGATTGAGTTAACTTTTGTATATAGGTTGGGGTACGGAAGGATATTTATTTTTTTGCATATGGATATTCAATTGTTCCAGCACCATTTGTTGAAAAGATTATCGTTTCCCCACTGAGTTGTCTTTTTTTAAATTAATTAATTAATTAATTAATTAACTTATTTACTTTTGGCTATGTTGGGTCTTTGTTGCTGTGTGAGGACTTTCTCTAGTTCCCGTGAGTGGAGGCTACTCTTTGTTGCGGTGCGCGAGCCTCTCATTGTCGTGGCTTCTCCTGTTGCGGAGTGCAGGCTCTAGGTGCGCAGGCTTCAGTAGTTGTGGCACGTGGCTCAGTAGTTGTGGTTTGTGGGCTCTAGAGTTCAGGCTCAGTGGTTGTGGCTACAGCCTTAGGTGCTCCACGGCCTATGGAATCTTCCCAGGCCAGGGCTCTGAACCCGTGTCCCTTGCATTGGCAGGCAGATTCTTAACCACTGCGCCACCAGGGAAGCCCCACTGAGTTGTCTTTACACCTTTCTATAAAATGAGTTGTGGTATACGTGTAGGTTGCATTGGGATTTTTTTTTTTTTTTTAGTTTATTTTTGGCTGCGTTGGGTCTTCGTTGGTGCGCTCGGGCTTTCTCTAGTTGCGGTGAGCAGGGGCTACTCTTCATTGCGGTGCGCGGGCTTCTCATTGTCGTGGCTTCTCTTGTTGAGGAGCACGGGCTCTAGGTGCGTGGGCTTCAGTAGTTATGGCACGTGGGCTTCAGTAGTTGTGGCGCACGGGCTTAGTTGCTCCACAGCATGTGGGATCTTCCCGGACCAGGGCTCGAACCCCTATCCCCTGCATTAACAGGCGGATTCTTAGCCACTGCACCACCTGGGAAGCCCTGCATTGAGATTTTTAAATGCTCCACTGGTATAATGGCAAGTGCAAGGACTTGGGTCCAGGCATATTTGGGTTAGACTCCTGGTCTTGTTACATATCTGTGGCCTAGCTGAGCTATAGAATAGAAACAATGATACCACTACCTCAGGGTATTTACCACATTTTACAATGTTCTCTCTGCATTTCTTCTTTCCTCTTCTGCTCTCCTCCCAGGCAAAGTGCTGGAATTAAGAAACCTCGTCCTGACTAATGTTTCTCAAACCCTAGGGTCCTCAGATCCAGGGCTCTAAGACAGAAGGAAGGAAGGTATAATGGGTACAGTATATCCAGTTAGGACATCAAACCAATCAGACGTTATTCCAGGCAAGGCTGTATGGGTAAATTCCAACGCCAAGTCCTTTTGCTTTTGGTGGAAATAGTATAACCTCTTGCCACTTGTGTGGAAGCTCTGCTTAGCTGCTCAAAATTTGATATTCCTTGATCAATGGAATTTTTTGATAGGCAACGTTTTTCAAAATATTGGGCTCATGAGGGAATAATAAAGGAGATCTTAGGTGGTAAAAACAATGAAGCCACTCACTTAGAGACAGGAAGCAACATGGATCCTGCCATGTGGTTTCCAGTGTATTGAAGGACATGGGATCCCTCAGCAAGAAACTCCGAGAATAATGAGGAAGAAATAAGCTTCAGCCTTATGGGTTTCCAGTGAATGCAAATGAAAACGAAAATGACTCAAGCCTGGGAGCTGAAAGGAGCGATGTGTCTGCAAGATCCAGGACAGACTGGGCAGGTGTGAATCTGGGTGCTTGCTTCCTGTTGTTCACCAGCTGGTCCTAAGTTTTAGCACATACCACCTCAGTTTATTATGAATACATGTCTAATTAGTCAGACCTTTAGCTAAAGTCAAGCCACATCCATGATGGATCAGGGTGAGTTGCAGTTAACCCTCAACCCTGACTGCTAATGGAAAAAGAATTTCTGGCTGCATCAAATCTTGGAAGATTGGATGAGCCAAAGCTATTCCATATTTGTCTTTTAAAGGTATTTGGGGATGATTAACTTGAATATCCCTTTTACCTTTTTAAAAATCTTGTTGTAAAAATGTAATAGACAGTCTAGAAATCTTGAAAATATAGCAGAGTCAAGAGACAGCAAAACAGACAGGGGGGAGAGAAAGAGAGAGAAAGAGAGAGAGAGGGAGGAAACAGAAAGAAATCCACTCATATTCTCAAAACCAAAGAGTTATTGTTAGTGGTGATAATTTTGAAATGTATAGAAATATTGAATCACTATGTTCTGCACCAGGAACTAACATACTGTTGTATGTCATTACTTCAAACAAACAAGCAAACTCATAGAAAAAGAGATCAGATTTGTCATTACTAGAGATGGGGTGGTGAGAGGAGGGTGAATTGGAAGAAGGTGGTCAAAAGTTACAAACTTCAAGTTATAAGAGAAAGAAGTGCTAGGGATGTCACGTACAATGTGATTAATATAACTAACACTTCTGTGTGTTATATACGGAAGTGGTTAAGAGAGTAAATCCTAAGAGTTCTTATCACTAGGAAAACCAATTTTTTTCTATTTCTTTAATTTTGTACCATATGAGATGATGAATGTTCACTGAACTTGTAATCATTTCATGATGTACGTTAAGCCATTACGCTGTACACAAACTCATACAGTGCTGTATACCAACTACATCTTAATAAAACTGGAAGAAAAAAAGTATTGTTAACAATTTTTCCAAACTTTATTATTTCCATTAATTTTTATTATGAAATATTTATACTTAATGAAAATAATGCAAACTACATATGTACGGTTTCAAGAATAATAAAACAAACACCTGCGTAGCCATGACTCAGATTAAGAACCAGGACATCCATTCCCAATATCTTTGAAGTGCCCTATGAGCCTCGCCACAACCATCCCTGTGCTACTTCCCAAAATTCACCACATTCTGGGAGTTTGCTTATCATTCTCTTTCTTTTCTTTAAAGTTTAACCTCTTCTGGATGCACCTCTGAACAATATATTGTTTAGTTTTGCATATTTTTTTGAACTTATATAAATGGAACCATAATGTGTATATTACTCAGTCTCTGTTTTTTTTTCTTTTTTCCAATAGACATTATGAAATTCGCCCGTGCTGATACACATTGCTAAAATTCATCCACTGTTACTGCTCACTAGTATTCCATTGCATAGCTAGCTATACCTGGCTTTACTTACCCACTCTCCTGTTGATGAATATTTGTAGCGTTTCTAGGGTTTGTTATTATAAACAACGCTGATGTAAAATATTCTTGCACATTTCTCTGGGTACCCACGTGCAAGAGTTGCTGTAAGGTAATTTCTAGTCTTTTATGCACATGTAGTTTTTTTTTTTCAATCACACAGACTATATGAGCACAAATATTCAATTTTGTGACATGCATTTTTTGTAAACTTCCCCCAAGTTTTTCTAAGTCCTGTTTGAACATAATTTTTTTTGATGTTTTAACACAAATGTAGTTTTATTTTATTAAAGATTTATGCTAGTAACTGAGTTAAGAATTTGCATACTCAGGTAAAATAAGATAAAGGAGAAAATTCAAAATAATAAGACATGTATTCAAGGAATTTTATACAAAATACTGAGTCCAAGTCCAAACAATATCCCCCAATTTAACTCTATAACAAATGCTAAATTATCTATTTTGGGGACTTCCCTGGTGGTCCACTGGATAAGACTCCACACTTCCAAGGCAAGGGGCACGGGTTAGATCCCTGGTCGGGGACTAGGATCCCACATGCCGTGTGGTGCAGCCAAAAAAAAAATAAAATTAAATAAATAATCTATTTTGTCAGTAAAACTAATATTACTGAGGTTACACTTTGAAATGATATTACCTCTGTTGTATTTAATTAAGGAAACAACATACAGACATACATCCATTACTGTATTCATGTGGCCAGTTTGTAAACTAAGCAGAGTGTAACATGAGATAGTTTTATGCCTCTCTAATCACAATCATCAGTGATGATCTATGGAATCTCATTTTCACACCACTTAATGAAAAACTGATCAAATTTAATAATTTCAAAATTTTTTTATTTTAAAATTTAGTCTAGTTTAAAACTTTAATTTTAAACTCAGTGTAAATCACATTTCTTCCTCTGCATTATATATGTTCAGGCTTGATCTGGAACTCTTGACAGTTTATTGTGAAGGATGGTAGGAAATATAAAATATAGGTCAAGTGTACAATTTGATAAGTTTTGACACATGTATACACCTAGGAAATCACAACCCCGTTCAAGAATGTGACTCGGAGAGTGTGGAATTTTGTGTATGTCCTTCAGGAGCAGAGTTTCTGTTTCTAACAACCCCCCAGCTCTCCCAAACACAAGTCCCACTGGCCTTGTTTGAACATAATTTTTAATGGCTACATAATATTTTACTAAGCGGCTATGTTAAAGTTATTTGAAGATTCCACTACTTTTAAGCATTTATATTGCCAACAGTTTTTTTCTTGACACGCACATAACACATCCATGTTTATTGTTGTTTTTTTTTAAATTTCAAAAGATTTTTTTTGCCTTCTTTAATCATGGTAAAATATATATAACATAAAATTTATAACTGTAACCATTTTAAGTGTAAGATTCAGTGGCATTAAGTACATTTACATTGTTGTGCAACCATCACACTATCTCAAGAACTTTCTTATCCTCTTAAGTTGAAACTCTGTACCCACAAAACAGTAACTACCCACCCCACCTGCTCCTCCCAAATCCTGGCACTTTCTGTCTCTGTGAATTTAACTATTCTAGGTATCTCATGTAAGTGGAATCATATATTTGTCCTTTTGTAGCTGGCTTATTTTATTTAGTGTAATGTTTTTAAGGTTCATCTATATTGTAGCAGGTATCAGAATTTCATTTAATTTCTTTTTAAGGCTGAATAAAAAGTTTTATATACTGGACTTTTGGTAGAAGTGTTACTCAAAAGTGCAATTTCTTAGTCAAATGGTATGAATTTTGAAAGTCTTCTGTTGCTTTAAACTTGTTTTCCTCCACAGTTATATGGAATGTTTTATTTCACTATATTCTTGCTAGTAATGAGTATTATAAATTAAAAACAAAACAAATCACTTTGCTATTTTCATGACCGGCTTAATTTTTTCTTTAATTTAACCTGCTATAAAAATTGGTTTGCCTTCTCCTTGAGGGTTCATAGCTGTATTGATAGCTAGGATATTCAATAAACATCTACTATGGGTGGGTGACTGTACCAGACATTCTGGAAGATAGTCACCAAGATGGAAGGCTGTCCTGGAGTGACATTTTTGCTTTGGATGACATACAAAATAACAAATCATTACCTGGTTAATGGGGTGCTAGCTGCATTCCCAGAGGAAGACCCTAAGAGGGCTCTTGGCAGGAGGTGCATGTAGACTGTCCCTTGAGATGATCATGCTGGCTGTGTGGCATCAAGGGAGATCAGGATGACAAAGAGATGTGCCAACTAACTCTGATGGTTGCCAATGAGTGCCTGAAACCCTGAGCTGAGAATAATTCCGAGGCTATTCCTTTGACCAGACATGGAGAGAGGATGTTCCTCAGTGGGCAATGGGTACTGTCATGGGCACAAGACTAGGGAGTGACAAGCCCAGAGACACCCCTTGGTTGCTATTTTTGATGTAGACCAATCAGTTTTTTGGATGGCTGCATTTACTTGTAGTTCATCTGATGATGGTTGAGTACTGTATTTAAAAAAGAAAAGAAGAGGAGGGGAGGGGAGGGGAAATGAAAGGAAAGAAAAGACGGAAGGAAGGAAGGAGGGAGGGGGGAGGGAAGGAAGGAAGGAAGGAAAGAAGGAAGGGAAGAAAAAGCACTTACAGGCTGAGCACAGTATTTTATCTCATCACACTGCCCTCATCTTCTTCTCAGGTAGTATCAAGATACTTATTTTATATATATACACACATATACATATATATATACATACATATATATACACGTACATATACATATATATATATCAGACACCTGTGTCTGACTCCCTGGGTGACAGTCTTTACCCCCAAGGATTTGAAACATAAAATGCTAATAACCAAATTAGTTATAAGCAACACAAGACACAGGAAAATGATGCAAAGAAGTACAAGTGTCTAGTGAATGTTCAGACAGCACATGCTGGGAGTATAGGATGGAGGAGCTCTGGGGTCTGAATTACCCTGGAGTTCTCCTCAAAGATGTAACAAGTTTCCCGTCTTGGTGTATAAAATACTTCAAGCATCTCTGTATCCTTCCACTTCACCGGAAATAACAGTTTGAATGACAACAAGTCAGTGATAGTGGGAGAAGAAGAAGGAAGAGGGAAGGAGTGAAGAAAAGCACAGAAAGTTTGAATAGGTACACCGAGTAAAACGAGGAAAGAAATGGGTTGAGGGGCAGAAGAGTCAGAGGATAATAAAAGGGGGAAGAGAAGTAACAAAGAAAGAAGAAAAATTGAAAAGAGGGTAAAGGTAAAGGGGGAGGAGGAAAGGAATTGACAGTGTCGGGAGTAGGAAGAAAAATGGAGGAACAAAAGGAGAGGAGGGGGGAAGAAAAAGGGGAGGGGCGGGGGGAGGGGCGGGGAGGAAGAGGAAGATAGGGAAAGAGATCCTGAACCTCATTTCAAAGCAATTTAGAAATAACTCTAATATTGCTTCCTACACACTTTGTAAGCACATTTTAGAAATGAAAAGAAACTCATAAAAATTATTCAATCATTTATCATACACATGCTAATCAAATACTTTCCAGTTATGTTTAAGAATGGAAGTTGTGTTAATAATAATTCTTAAAAAGTTTTCAGCATTTATGGGAGAAGTGTGTGGACCAAAACTCTTTCTAGATTGTTAACCCATGAAAATTGAAATCACTTTTAGAATTGTATCTCAATTTAGTTAAACAAAGTTTTTAAAAAATAATATACTGTTAGGCTGGGTCCCTTTCCTTTTACAAAGGAAAGGTTTGTTTTACAAAGACAGATTGAAGTGTTTTTAATGAGTATTTTGCTGATGAAATATTAGTGAAATAGTATATGTATTACTTTTTTCAACTTAAAAAAAAAAATAGTAGCATCCCCTTTTAAGCACTCAGAAACATTTAAGACACCTCGTGAAAAAAAAAGTCCTAACTAGAAACAGGAGTAAAATCAATTAATTTTATCATCAGAAGTAAATTTTTAATGAAGCGAACAAAAATATTTTGCTTTCCAGATAGAAAAATTCTTTCAGTCTTAAAAAACATAGAAGTTATGCAGCTAAAGTCAAATTAACTCCATGCAGTTTGATGTTGTAACTGATTCATTTTGAATTAAAATCATTTAAATACCTAGAAGATATGTAGCTTTCAAGTACAAAATTGTCTTTCTACTATTCTCACTTAAATAATATTCAGGTATGTATTCCCTCACTTTTGTTGCTTTCTACAATTTGTTTTATTTTGAAAAATAACATTTATTTCCTTGTCTTTTCTTCAATTGTACAATTTCCCCCCAAACAAACCAATAATCTATTTTACATTTTGTGCAAAATAGGGACTAAACAAAGTTGTTCATTATCTTTTAACCAAATGATTTAGGAGTGAAATGCAGTACTTGTAATCTGAGGAATGTTATCGACCATCTCTTTTACATGTGTCAATAGGGGCTAGTGTGGTGCAGTTTAATTGACTAACAAATTGAATTTGGAAATATCCATTTTTTTAAAGTTAATAAAATAAATGCTTCCCTGCTTGATCCAAGTTTCTACATTGCAAACCTGAGCCAAAACCAAAAATTGAGTTTTGTCACACACATTGTGTGACCCATACAAAAACAAATGATTGTTCTTAAAGTTCTTTTTCCTCCTTGAATTTCTTCTATCTCTGGAATAAATACATTTCTATTTAAGGCTTTAAACATTGAACACTTTTAAATAATAATTTGAAGGATGAAATTTCCTTTTCTGCTTATAATTCTCTTACATTTTAGGAGTTATCTTAAACACATAGTTATCTTTATTTATTTGACAGGAGAAAATGCTGAATGTGCTTTAAAACTGGGACAAATTTACACTTTTTCAAAGTTTATAGGCATTTAAAAGAACCACACTAAGACTTTAAGTTGCAGGAAGAAATAAAATATCTGAAGACAATAACAATGAAAAACAAGCAAACAACAACAGAATAAACAAAAACCAAGGCAAACAAAAGACAAATTCTTTCAAACACTTTGAAGTCAAAGTGGCCATATGTCAGTAAATGTGAAATTTTCTTTTTCTATATTTCATAGAAACCATAAGTTTATTTCAATATTGATTATGATTCATTAGAAAACAAAAAATGGAAAAATTCTATTTTAATGTATTTTCCTCCTAACTGCTTTCCAGTTTGTGTGTGTGTCCTCTTTTTTGTAAAACATGTGAAGCTTTTAAAATAGAAAGTCATTGATAACTGTTAGATTTAAAATGCAATATATATTTTGGGGATTTATCCAAAGGAGCTAATCTAAAAGAGGAAAAAGTTATATGTCTTCAAATACCTATTCAGCACTACTAACAAAAGTAAAAACAATTTGATGTAACATATATCTAAGAATAATGATTAACTTACATCTATTGAGCTGATGAGAACATGCTGGCTAAAAATGATCATTATCAAAACTTGGAGGCAGCATGGGAAAATACTTATGGCACAACAGCAAGTAAAAAATCAAGATATACAAATAAGATGACAAAATATAAAACTGTTACAAATGGAAAACAACTGAAAAGAAATACTAAAATTAATTTTGTATGACAATGGTAGACATTGATTTTTTTTACTTTATATTTAAAATTTTTAAGTTGTTTTATTCTCTTAATTTTTTTTCTCTCTGCATGTATTTGTATGTTCACACTGAAGGAAAATGGATCAGAATCCCATCTTTAAAATGGAGTCAAGTTTCAGTGTTTCTGAATTCAGAGAATTGAATTATGTAACTAGACCAAACACTTCTCCAGGAAAAAATAGAGAAGAAAGAGGAAGGGGGGAGGAGAACAACAAGAAGTATAATGATAATACTTTTAAAAATCATTATTCTTAAAGAAAACAATTTATCCTGCAGCTATATTTTTAACTCTCACAAACTAAACTGAACTCTGCACTGAAGATTAAATTTTCCCAAAGAAGTTGTGTAGAAAAAAAATTATTAACAAATAAATGTTGACTAGTTGTCTTTAATTTTTAAGAAGCCAAAGAAAATAATGATGATAAATTATGGAATCCCAAGTCATCCCATTCCTATCCCTAACCTGGGAATGTGAGTCTTGACAAGAAATAACCCTTCTCTCAGGTTAATTTTAGAGCTGAACTCACTCAGAGGGGAGAGATGAAGCACCAATCAACATCATTCAGTCTCCCCAACCTCAGCCTAAAATAGCCAGGTCACTGAGGCAAAACTGATTTGGGGGCTAAAAGGGTCTGCATCTCAGCCCCAGCTGCCTCCTCTCTCTTGTGTTCTTGCAGCTTCTGACTATACACAGAAGCTCTTGGTGGGGGTGGGGGGAGGATTAGAATTCAGTGAACAGCTGATTTTTAAAAAGAACTAATCAGTTTCAATTTATCAGTAGTTGGTAAATTTTTAATTTAATACATTTGTATTTTTTCCTCTGTCATTTTAAAACATTAAAGAAACTGAGTAATTTCAGCTAACATATAGACTTCTATTTTTAAATGGAAAAAATCAACATAAAAGTGAACCGAATTCAATTATTAACTTAAATTTGTTTCCCTTTGAATTTAGGATAAGAAAAGGTGGACTGCATTTTACAGGCGTCTAGAGATCTGAATGAAGATTTTTGTGGGGTGTAACTTGCTTTTGTTTCAGGAATAAAGAGAGAGTAGTGGACATGCTCCCCAGGGAGAAAACCTGAGAGGTGCTTCTATTAATTCCTAAAGATTTAAATTAAATGAAGCAAACAGCACTTAAAGTTTCTGGGAACTGGAATGCCCTCCCAAGTACCCTCTTCCTTGTTCCCAGATATAACAGAAAAGGTTTCAGGAGATCGGGGTTCCCATATAGGGAAAGGCCAAGGAACACAACAGCCTTTCTGAGACCATCTTTTAGCCCTTTCAAAAGTACACACACAGCACCAAGAAGAGTCCCCGGGCAACAGACCCACACATTCTCGCCAAGATAATTTTTTTTCCCCTGGCCTCTTAATTTTCCTCCAAATGTTCTTTGCTCTAGTACAAAGAACATTTGTATTAGCTTGCTTTTCACTTAAGAAACTACTTCTTGAATACCTACTATGTGGCAGGCAGTCTCCAGCTCGTTGGTTTGTTTAAAATTGTTTATGGTCAAGAGCTGACTGAATATTAAGAGTCAGAAACAGGGAGTAGATTGGAGGAGGTGTGGGGGGTGGAAGAGAGATATCGCCCACCTTCTTGGAGAGAAAACATTTTTTGTCTGCTCAGCAACTGATTGGCTTATAGTATTTTAATTTCTGCAGACCCATGGCAAGAAAAAATATCACAAAAGTAAAAATCCGACAAACACGTGGCTGGCAAGAACAAAACGCGGATTTGGAGGGTGGGTTTTTAAGGTGGTGGAGATGGAGAAACCGAGTTGGAAGCCCTCCCCCACCCCCACCCCCAAGCCCCATTTCTTTTCAGCGCGCGGGGAAAACGGGGAGGGGGACAAAGGTGGAGCGTGTAGTTCTTTAACTCCTGACTTTTGAACGGTAGAAAATCTTCTGCCAGAAGGGCGGTGCGCCGAAGTCGGAATCGGCTCACTGACTCTGCAAACACAAAATAATAACAAGAAAAAAAAAATCTAAGGCATTCATATCGGTGCAGCCAACACGTGTTGCGGAGTCGGCCCGGGCCGCAGGCGACTGAGACAATGGGGTCGGGGACCGGGAAAGGGAGAGTGACCCCCTTCCTCACCTGCCCTCGCAGCACGCGTGCCCGCGATAGAATTATTTCTCCCTCCCGCAGAACCCAGAGCAAAACCCCAGCTTCCGCCCAGTTCGAGGAGACTCTGGTATGACTGGGGGTCCACCCCCGCCCCTTTCCCTGGTTCGCCGGGTAAGGGGGCTCCAGGGTCCCCTGGCCGCGCTCTACACCACCCGCTGGCGCCATCCCAGCCCCCGCCGCTAGAAACTCGTTGGCCTCGCTCGCCCCTCGGCCTGGGATCCCGGGTGCTCGTGGACCGCACGCCCGGCTCTGCGTAGCGTAGCCGGGACTCCGAAACGCGCGGCCAACTGCCCCCTCCCCCACCGCCGAGACGGGGTGCGACCGCCCACGTGTCGCCCCTTGCCCAGTCGGGTCCGTCCCTCGGGTTCCCGGGGCTAGAAGATCCGGAACGAGTTGGTCAAAGGCGAAGGAAGGGACCAGGGCGGATCCGCTTCCCCCTCCCCAGGCGGGCGGGGGAGGGGCCGCCGCCCCCTCCTCCGAGCACAGCTCCCGCCCCTCGCTTCCCCGAGCGCCGAGCGGAAATTACCCCCTCCCCCTGCGGGTCTGACCTGGGGACGTGGGCGGGGCTTAGAGCTCGGCCCCCGGCCCTCGGCGCCTCTCCCGCCTTCCCGCCGGGATCCAAATCCCGCACCCCAAACAAAGTTCCGAGACCCGAACCCAGCGCTGGGAAAGCTGCCGTCGCTGTCGCGGGTGGGACGGGGGGAGGGTACTCCACCTGTCTGCCCCCGCCTCAGGGAGGGAGAAAGGGATCATTTAGATCTCCACCCTGTCACTCCCTGCCTGAGACCTCCCCCTTTGGTTAGCCCGGGTCCGCTCACGCGACCACTCCTCTTCCTTCTCTCCACCCCTCCCTCTCTCTCGGGGTCATCTTGGGCCGGATCCGCGCTTTCCCCCAGGACCACGAGACGTTATAGTTCAACAGCCGAACCCCCGGTATGAACCCCGGGGGAATCCCGAAACATGATTTCCTGTAGATCCCTGGTTTCCAGCCACGATCCCCCGTGTTTCCAGCTTCCCAGTCCCGCGCTCGCAGGGTCCCTCGATCCTGTATCCCCCGAGGCGAGGGAGTCTCCTAGCGCTGGGGCTGGGAAGGCCGAGCCCCCCCCCCCCCACTTAAAGATCTAGGGGAATAGCGCTTTTCTTTTGAAATCACCGGCTCGCGCGACCCCCTCTTGAAGACCCCAGAGTCCTCGGCTTCTCTTTGTCTCTCTCGGCCGTCCCCCGCCTGTCAGTCGCTAGCAGTTAGCTGGGGTAGGGTGGGCAAACTCCCCCCACTCCCGACCACTCGAATAAAAAATAACCGCACATTTTATCCAACCCATTAAGAGGTGGGAGATTCTGGGCCGGACCACTCTCCCCCCAGCTAGGGCCCGGGTAGGGGGATGGGTGGGGGGCGGGGCGCCTCCCTAGGGGCCAGATTCTTGCAAGGGGGAGGGGGCAAGTAGAGCTTCAGGAAAACAGCCCCCACCCGCCCAACTTACCCGGGGGGTGAGTTGAGAGGCACCCTCCCCCCCCCCGGCCGGGCGTTTGGTGGGCTGGGCCGGGTTGGAGGGCCCAAGGGCCCGGAGGCGTCGGGGGTCTTCCCCTGCAGGGTGGGTGGGGGCTTTCACCACGTGGCTTCGCCTTTTTTTTTTTTTTTTTTTTCCGCTCCATTTTTTTTTTTCAAGTCGATTTTATTTAGAGGCGGCGCCAGGGCGGCCGCGGAGAAACGTGACACACCAGCCCGCTTGGAGGGGTTTCGGACAGAAGGGAAGGAGCCGCGCCGCGTCGTCCGCCTCCCAGCGCGCCGCGGGCACTTCTCCCGGGCCTCCCCGAACTCTCCCGCGACCTCTGCGCGCCCTCCGGCCGCCTTCCCCTCCTCGGCTCCGGACAACTTCAGGGGTGGGGTGCAAAGAAAGTTTGCGTCTGCTGCCGCCGCCTCCCGCCTCGGCCTAGGAGGCTCGCCGCCCGCGCCCGCCCGCTCGGCCTTGCCCAGGACTGCGTCCTGCCCGAGACCGCCACCATGAACAAGCTGTACATCGGCAATCTCAACGAGAGCGTGACCCCCGCGGACTTGGAGAAAGTGTTTGCGGAGCACAAGATCTCCTACAGCGGCCAGTTCTTGGTCAAGTCCGGCTATGCCTTCGTGGACTGCCCCGACGAGCACTGGGCGATGAAGGCCATCGAAACTTTCTCCGGTAAGAGTGCACCCACCTCCCCGGAAAAAGCACCGCGAAATGCCTGAACAACGGGGACCTGCTCCTCCTCTTTCCTTGCCCGCCAACTCCTCTCTGCCCCCGGCCTGCGGGGCTTGGCCTCGGTACCGACTCCCATCCACCTTCTCCGACGCCCCCTCCGTCCCCTTGCTGGCCCCTCGCGCGGAAATATTCGGCTTTCCTCGCCCCTTCCTCCTAGCCCGAGATGAAGAGCTGGAGGCTTTAGTGAGGTGATCCTCCTAGCCCCCCACCGACGGGGCGGGAGCCCCTGTTGGCAGGAGTCGGGGGGGCTCGCCACCGAGGCGAACTCAGTCTGGGCGCCCTACGTCAGTCCCTCGGTGTCCGAGGCTGGACGCCCCCACCCCGTGCGCACCCCCTCCCCTTCCTCCGCCGTAGGCCTTTCCGGGCTGGGAAGGGGTCCCCGCTCCGCTCCCGATCTCCAGGGTTTCCGTGGGGACGGCAGCCTTCGGGCCTGACCTGAGAGGAGCGGGGTCCCGCCTACCGCCCAGGGCCCGGGGCTTGAGCCATTTTGATTTGAAAGTGGGGCGTGAGCGGGGTGGCGCGGCGGCGGCGGCGGCGGCGGGTCGCCATGCTGCTTCCCGAGACGCCCAGGCTGGGCCGAGAGGCGCGCGCCGCGGCCGCCGGGGACCCTCCCCGCGGGGCCCAGCTCCGCTCCCCCGGACCTCGCCTCCCGGCCGGCCCCGACAGGTGACCACCCCGCCGCCCGAAGCCTTTCTCCCTGGCTCGACAGGAAAATAAAGTTTCATTCTGCAGCCCCACCCCCACCCCCCTCCACAGACTTGGGAGAAACGGGGAGCCCTTTCTCGGCCCCTTCTCCCCACATCTGGGAGCCGTAAAGGCAGCCGGCCCACACGGACGCCCTCGCACCTCCCCCAGATCCGGCTTCCCAGAGCCGTCCACTACTCGGCTACCTCAGTGAGAGAACAAAACAAAAATTCAGAAAACACGATAATGAATTTAGAGAGTCCACCATTCCCCAGGCGACCTTTTCGCATCCGGCTGCGGAACCCACGACCTGGATTCCTAGGAAGGTCTGAAATCCCAGTAACTCCTGAATTACTCTGATTTCTCCTTCCTTTTGCCGCACCCCCCCTCCCCCGTCCAAGCTCTCATGTTGTCTTTTTCAATTTAATCTTCAGGGAAAGTGGAGCTGCAAGGAAAACGCCTAGAGATTGAACACTCCGTCCCCAAAAAACAAAGGTAGGAAAGGGCTCTTCTCTGGGGAGGGGGTCAGCCTGGGGGCGCTGAGAGGCTGTGTTCAGGGGTCCATAGTGTCTTCAGTGGAAGAAACCCATTACCGGCCTTCCCACCCCCAACTCCGGATGTTGGGGGCAGGGAGGGAAGATTGGCTAAGATCTTGTAATGGGTGGTTTACAGCTTGTAAAAAAAAAAAAAAAAAAAGCTGAGGCTGGGGTGGGCTAGGAGGTGTTACTTGGAGAAGTAAAAGCGAGAAAAATCAATAGAGGAGGAACCTTGTGGAGTTTGTTCGAGGTGTGTGGGACCATTTTTGTGGGGAAGCTAAAAATCTTTAGAGTTGAGACTCATGGACATTCAGCAAGTTTCTAACAGGACTGTTTCCCCTCCCTTCCCTCACCATAATTTTTAAGTGGATTGGGAGGGGGTCCCCTTTGACTCCCTAGGGGAAGTGGAATGAATTCCTGCCCCCCAAAGAATTCTGTGCTTGTGCTTTATTTATATTTCTGCAACAGGCAAGGACATTATTTTTTTCACAGACACCTACCTCTAGTCCCTCCCATCACACATCCTCCCCTCCCAACTGGATTTTGCAAATACGCTTTGGCTGTACTATCCTTTCTGAGCCCCCCACCCCCACTCCTTCAGTCCATTGTTGCAAGGGGACCGACCATCTGGGGTGAGAGCTTTGTGTTCAGGCTGTGAGCTGGGGCTCTTCGGAGGGTCTAGAACTCCCTGGATGAATGGGGTATGTGTGTGTGTGTGTGTGTGTGTGTGTGTGTGTGTGTGAGAAAGAGAGAGAGAGAGTGTGTTCCAATACCTTCCTATCCTCACTTCAGCAAAGGGGGTAACTCTTAATCATGTTATCCCCAAAGCTGATTCATGGTTCAAATCTTTCATTGAACTCTGGCTGGGAAGTATAAGGGCAGTCTTTCTGCTTTCTCAGACCTGACTTTAAACATGTTGACAGTGCAGAGTTTTCTCTCATGTTGCAGCCCCCAGTAAATCTTGGATCTTCTCCTCGCTTTCTCCCCTCATTTCAACTGGAAACTTGCTGCATTTTAGAATAGTTCCTGGCCTTTTCTGGGTGGGAAGGTGGAGGTGGGTGGCTGTGTTTTTCTGAAGGCAGTTAAGAGAGTCTAGAAAGTTTAATGTGAGAAAAATCTGTTCAGTGGTTTAGCTTGAGATATTTAAGTAACTTGGAACTATTGTTTCTATAGATGATCAATATGGCTTGTAACTATGTTTATAGAGCTTGTGATTTAACCTCAAGTGCTTGAAATACCCTGTTATTGGAAAGGCAATTAGAGTTAGGAGTAAAGAGGCAATAAAATCGGAAGAAAGAAAAAAAGTCTTATTTATTATTTGGAAGCACTTCCTGGAGATGGGAATGAGAGAACTATGTACACTGACATCACTAGATCTACTGAGAAGATAGTGGATATTTGAACTGAAAGCTAAGTGTTTGAAACATGTTGATGGACAATAACCAGAATAACTGGAATTCTGAAATATATGGAATTTTTTTCTTTTGCTCTAAAGGATGGTTTAAATTTTAAAGGGAATGAAGTGATAAGCAAGAAAATAGCAAAATGTGATGAAATGGAACCCAAAACATTTATGTTTTAATTTTTATGGTGCTCAGTGTTTATGGATCTTTTCCCCTAAGCCATCTGCTTGCTTTAAAGCCATTTTTAGGCTCCTTCTTGTTCCCTCCAAAATGTATTACTGAGGGCTCCTTTGAGTTGGGAAGGGGTGGGGTTTGTGAGGAGTGGGTACAAAATCTTACCTTCCACACCCATATTCAATCTTTTGTGTATTCTCCCCCCCTTCCTGAAATAATTTTTGAGCACAAACATTGAGTCAGTTGTGTTTTATTTTTTGCTGAGTGGTGGTAAGGCACTTCATTTTTCTAGAATGAATCAATTTTTGAAGTTTTAGGATTTAAAAAAAGTTTGTTTTCATGAAGTCAGTTTGCTCTATCATTTTGTGTTCTTTGAGGAAGCATGTTGTGGTATGTGTTTTTAGTCTGTCTGAAAGTATTTCTTCAGTTGGTTTGTTCCTGGCTTTTTCAGTCTCGTGGATGTATAGAACAGGAACTAGTTAATTAACTATGACTAATATATTTTAAGCAAAATGAACGATGGTGTATATATATATTTTGTGTGTATATATATTGTTTTTACTGTTTAAAATAGAGGAGAACTCTTCTTGATGTACTCAGTTCCAAATGAATTACGACTTTTTAAACATTTCTAAGAGATTCATAAAAACCTGGCAACCTAAATGTTCCTTTTTTTTTTTTTTTAAGAGGAGGGTTATCAAGAAAAAGATAAAATATTTTTTAGCAGTTAACTCTGAGTAACTGATTTTGAAGTATTAATATATTTTGTTTTAACCTTGTATCTATTTGCTAAATATAATTTATTCCTTTTTAAGAACTCAAGAGACTGGACATTAAGTTGAAAAACTGAAAACATTAAGTTGAATTTTTAAAATGGGCGGCGTTAAATTTCTCTGAGATCACCTTCCCAAATACCCTCTTAGTCAGTGTTGGAATTTTGGTCAAGAGTTTCAGCTTATTGTTGAGAATTTGTATATATTCACTGTGAAGTATTAGGACAAAGGAGGAAAACCAAAAGCATTTTAAAGACTGTTGTGGAAAGGATTTGTATGTGTTTTTTTGTTTGTTTGTTTTTTTTAAATTTGAGACACTTGAGTAGTTAAGGTAAAGGGGTATCATGTTAGTGAGGCTTGGGTATTTGGGGAGAAAATTCCTTAAAAGGGAATTAAATTTTTGTTTCATTTGCCACTGTGTGTGCCTTTTTCTAGAGGAATGTGGCCTAAAGATAGCATACCTCCTGTCCACTGGTGTCATCAAAATAAAAGTTGTTGCTGTTACGAAAAGAAGTGAAGAGATGTACTGCATTTCTCTAGGTGAAATGTGTTCAAGTTAAAGACTTTGATTTCCTTAGGCAGATTAATGGTTGTTTTCTCTGACTTAAAATGAGGTGGGCTAATAACACTTTCCCTTAAATTTCTGACTATCAAAAAGCACACAAAAATTGGTCTCCTAGCCCTATAAGTGTGAGAACTCTCAGAAGAGAAAGTATTCAAACTTAATTCTGATTTTATGGTTTAATTTTCTGAAGTTAGTTGCTTTAAAAATCTCTGCAAAGGGATGTCTCGTAAGTGGCAAAAATATTTTTAAGTGATTTGTGGAGACTCTGAAGAAATAATTGGATCACTAAATGTTTTCAAAACAGACAAAAATTTTGCCTTCAGAAGTGGATTTGCCTTTAAGGAAAATTGTTCTTATGGGCTGAAAATTAATTATGGGCGTTGTTAAGAAACAAGGGAATGTCTTTAAAAAACAGCTGTAAAGGAGGACAAGTACTAGGGTGCCAGCACTTGCAGGCACTTCTGCCTTAGTGGTTATGGTTGAAAGATACGTCTAACCAGATATTCAACTAGTAAGTTTAAAGTAGAAACGGTTTGTGACACTTTTAGTAAAAAGGTTTTCTTACTAATATCAAGTTTTTGAGTTTTAAATAAGTTGATTCTTAATTTTTCTGCGCTGTTTGGAGGAAAGGTGGAAATCAATTCACTTTCTCCATTTTAATTTTCACCTAGAAAATAAATGTTTACAAATTCATATATTAAGTTTTTTTCACTGCTAGAGAAATCTTTAACTTGTTATTTAGTGCTCAGTATTTCAAGGTGACTTTCCTAAAGACAGTGGTATATGATTATCCTTTGGAAGAGTTGTAGGTTTCCAGAACACTTTATTTTCTAACCCAAAGTAGAAAGATGAAATTTACTCCAGTGGTCTCCCAGATGGAGAACTTTTGAGTAAAGAGGGGGAAGAATTGTAATTCCCATCACTAATTTATTCAAAGTATAGTTAACTGTTTCAAATGTAAAGTTTTAATGGCGTAGAGTTTGCTGGAACAAGAGCAAAACATTCTTTCTTGTAATTATGTTTTAGAGACAAAATACATGACATTACCATTGGAAGAATCTTGATTCAAAGGTCCAGAGCTTCTAATCTTTTAAAATTACCTTAATGTATGTCATATGAATCATATTTTATGTGTTTGGGTACTTTTAAGGCTTATTTTTTGAGCTTATTTATGCTATAATGTGCAACAGCCAGTTGACAAAGATACCATTGAGATTGGCTAGTGAGTATAAAATTTTAAAACATTAAAATTTTAGTTAAGTGCAAAGAGGGAGACCTAAGTGCTACTTGTAGAGGTCTAAGGGTTTTTGTGTTGAAGAGATATGTATTGGTTGTACCTGTGTTGATTTTCGTGTGTGTGGGGGGGTGGTAGTGTTGGTGATGTTGTTATTAGAATAAATGTATGAAGCAAAGGCGTTTGAAGAACAGACATTTTGCCAGCTGTTAGAATTTAAATTCAGTCTTGTTCGCTCCCCATCCTCTTAAAAGATTCTTAAAATGTGGCTAATGCCTTCCAGAAAGTGCAGCTTAGATTTTGGGATGGGAGTGTTTGGGAGAGAAAAGAGGAGGAGGAAAAAACCAGCAGGGGAGACTGGAAAAATCAGACGAGTTAGTCCTGGGTTGGAAATTCCAGACGGGGAGAAAAAAAGAGAGAGAGAGGGAGGTTGGGGGGGAGAGAGAGAGAGAGAGAGGGAGAGGGAGAGAGAGGGAGGTTGGGGGGGAGAGAGAGAGAGGGAGAGGGAGAGGGAGATGGGGGTTGGGGTGGATTGCCCGCTTCCCTTTTAAAGAGGAGCGGCTGGAGGCGCACGGCGACCCACGGGAGAGGGGTTCGCAGACACCAGGTTTGGAAGACGGGTGGTAGATTCAGCCCAGGGCAAGGCGATTTTTGCTTTCGGAGTTGCCTGCCTTCCCTTCGCTTTTTCAAAAAACAGAGAAAGTCGCGGCGGCGCTGGAGGCGCTTCCTGGAGAGCCCGCGCCGGCCCCGCTGCCCTTCCCCGCCCGCCGCAGACCAAGCCCAGCCCTGGCCTCGCAATCTCTGCCCGCTCCGCGCAGGGGCCCTCGCCTGCCTTTGAACCAGCCCCTGCCCGGGAACATCCGCAGGCCTGGGTCTCCGACGAGGGCTTCCTTTCCCAGGGTCCCGAGACCCCTGGCCGCGGCGCGCCGGCCCACAGCCTCGCCTTCGTCCTGGGAGCCCCCAGATCCCAAACCTCGCCGCGGCTTCCCCAGCCTTCCCCAGTGGGAGAGGTCCCAGGCCCCGCGGTGCAGACCTTCCAGCGCCCGCTCTGTCTCAAGACCTTTACATTCTAAGGCAAAAGCTAAAGGCTGGAGGGTGCTTGTGGAGTGAAGGAAGAGTCAGGGGAGGGAGGAAAAGAGCAGGTCCGGGGAAAGTAAGAGGATGGAGAGGTGGAGAGAAAATGGAAGTGCATGCTAACTGTTGTCCTCTCCCAGGAGCTGAGGCCCCTTGGCCATGGGGCGTAGAACCTTGGAGAGTTAACAGCGTCGCATAACCTGTAATCTTCAGTAGATGGACTGTGTCCCCATGTCCCAAAGGCTGACCGAAACAATAACAAAGGGAGTAATAGTAACCAGAGGTTCTGTGATGGGTTTTATTTATGTTGTACAAGATTGACAACAGGTCTTCCAGTTGGCCACTGGCGAGGCTTTGAAGATCTTTCTCAGGGTCTCAGCCAGTGTTTGACTCCATGTTAATGTCAAATTTGCATAATACCATTTCCACCTGTGCCCAGTCCACACCTTTTTAAATGTCTGTCAAAACAAATAAGAAAAGGTCTCTCCTCAAAAAACGTGGAATCAAAATGTATGCTTTTTCGCTTATTGATAAAAGTTGGATGTAGCTAGAAAATGATCAACCAGGAGAGCGCCTGTGACAACACACACCGTTTCAAGGGCGCATCGCCAGCGGGGAGATGTCCAGTCCCCAGTTTGTTAACTGCATTCTAGTAGAAGAACTTGAGTTTGTTCAAAGGGGGCTCTGTACTTTTTAGTGGGTCCAAGGGGTCATCCTAGTATTGAACAAGCAGAGCCAGCTCTGTAAGACCTGCTTCTCCTTTGCAGCCAGTAGGTTTGCAATAAATAGTCATGGAATGAAGGAACAACAGTCTGGAACAAGCTTTCACCCTAAACGCAGACTCTGCTGAAATAAAACGGGTGTTGATTACGGGTAAATCACAGGAGAACAGTAGGTCTGGACCTCATCATTTTAATATAGTTGGAGAAAACCTGATTGCGAAACACTGAAATGTAACTGTATACAGAACAAACACCACCAGAAATGCAGTCCTAGTGCAGAAGTCCAGGCTTCCAGGATTTGATGTTCTGGTCGTGTGGCAGAGAGCAGAGAGCATGGCGAGCCCACCAGTAAACTGCTTTTGTATGAAATACAGAGCAAGCAGCTGGATGAGTAAAAGAATTTTTGACTGGATTGTCCAGATATTTTCAACACCCCTAGGACAAGTCTGATTATTGGACAAGGGGCATTTTGGTGGGTAAAGGCGTATGAGTGACCCATCAGGATGGGTGGGAATTTTGGCCATAGTTTAGGGGGAGGGTTGTGGAGAAAATCTCTTGTTAGAGAGGAGACGGGAGAAGTGGAGGATCTCTCTTCATTTTCTCTTTCCCTCTCCAATGTATCTGTTTTGTGGATTCCAGTCAGTTCTTTCAACATTTCCTTAGGAAAAGTGGGTTAAGGAAGGCTTCGATTTTTATTCATTTTGCATTAGTTTCAGTTAAAAAATTGGTCCTTCATCCAGATGTTTTGGCCACTTGAAATGGGAAATGTTAAGTCTAAGTGAAGGTTGGATAGTTTAGTTGATTGGATATAGTTAGGATCTTTAAGAGGAGAAATCAGAGAATTTAGAAATTAAAAAAATAATTGTTTTGTGTAAAGGTTGTTTGTGGAGTCTGAGTTCTTTGGCAACAGGAGCAGGGAGGGCAGGAATCACTTTCAGAATTCTTGAGGCTCAAGGAGGGAGGAAGCTCTATTATTAGGTCAGAGTCTCATGACCTACCCTAGGTCCCTCACTCAGTCCTACAGGAGTGTGGAGGAAAGGCCTCTCCAGGAGAGCTCAGTGCTCAAAAACAAGAGTTTTTGGAGTCAGGCAATGACTGGGAAACTGGAAAAGTTACTTAACCTCCTTGAGCCGTCATTACCTTAACTGTAAGCTGGTGCTATTACACATTAGCTATTATTTTTCTTTGTTTCCCACGTGGACCTGTGCCTCCTGTCTTTGGACTGTGTGTAACAGCTTGGCCATATATCTAAGGCAACAGGTACGGTGTTCAGGTACACTTCTGTGAATATGGCGTGTATTTTATGTGGAACAATGATGGATAGGCATATTGAGGGGGATTTGTGTGCAGGATGCTTTTGATGACCTGTGTGCTGAAAGGAAAGGCCACCTTCTGGGAGAGGGAGATGAAGCTCATCAGGGCAACCCTCAAGAGCCCCTAGATATGGACCCTACCACTGTCTCTTAACCATCCTCTTAGGAGGATGGAGCGTACATTGCAATGTTGATGCCCTCAACCTGGGCCAGTTTCCTCGTTGAAATTTCACACTTTGGTGCTCCTGTCAAAAGTGCATGTAGGGTAGGGGCTTTGATGAGAGGAGAACTATCCTAATTCTGCAGATGAGGTGTTGTAAGAATTCAGGATGAAGGGGGCTGTGTAAGTCCTTTTGGGGGTCTGAGGAGGAAGAAGTGGGCAGCTTCCCCTCTCTGGTAGGAGATGGACATGTTTGCTTGAAGTTCTCTTCTTGCTTAAGCTAACAAAGTAGGCATTCAGGAGTTGGGGACCCTTGGATGCGGAGGAAGTGACTGCATACGTGGCTCCCCATCCCGTGCCTCTTAGATGGCAAAGCCACAGTGGTCTCAGTTTCTCTCCCTGGTCTGGAAACAGTCCCCAAAGGTGTGCTCAGGACCCACCTTGACATCCACTTCCTTTTTTCAGCCCTCCCTGCCCAAAAGGTACAAACTCACAAACCCACAGACTTACAGCCCCTTTCCACATCTCAGACCAGGGAATGAAGGTTGAATCTTCTCTTAGTGGGGGTGGGGAGAAGGGCTTCCAATCCGGATGTGGTTTTAGGCCATTTAACGGGCTTGTGACTTTATTCAGTTACTATAAAGGATTTTACAATTAGTTTATGCGGAACGATGTGTGTTGCCTCTTTTCTGGAGTGGCATTTGGGATTGCTTGGGGCTTGTCACCTTTCCATTAGGTACTCTGAGGAGGAGAAAAGGAGGGGAGAGAGGAGCTAGAGTGGGGCTGTTGGGCGGAGTAAGCCTGGTGAGGCCATCTATTCAGTTAGACGTATTTATGCCACTTCCTCCTCCAGGTCTCTAAGTTGCTTGGGAGGAGAAGTCCAACTGTAATAGAGAGCAGTTGCTTTGGCAGGATTTGGAGACGGAACCCTGAATTAAAGGGCAAAGATGATCCTTCACAGACGTGGCTGTTGGTGGCTGCAGCCAGTGTGTTCTGAGCGAGGACGAGATGTAAATAGGATGTTGGCTGCGGAGACGGCAGGGTTAAGAAGAATAATCTCTTCACTTCTTTTCTAGAGTGTCCACTCCAGCAACCTTTTATTTAACGTAGAAGGGAAAATCTAGCTGACTGAAGTTATTTTACATAGAGAGGTTTCCTCCCAATGTTTATTACCATTTGATTCAAAGCCGCTTCTGCTGACTTTTTAGGATAGGGTGGAGTGGTATCTGTCCAGAATAAGCTGTGGGAGGCAAGAGGTGGAATAAAATGATCTTCACGAACCTCCTAACCTCACAGATCTCTCGGATCATCTTTCTTTCACTTTCCCACCCTTGCCCCTGACCATCTTGAGTAGTTTCCTTTAAACGTCTTTTTTTTTTTTTTTTTTTTTTTTGCGGGGGTGGGGGGCATGCCGGGGGAGCTTAGTTCCCCGACCAGGGATCGAACCCCTGCCCCTTGCACTGGAAGTGCAGAGTTCTAACCACTGGACCGCCAGGGAATTCCCTAAACTTCTAACTAGAAGAGGAGTGATGCCTGTCTAGGCCCAAGTTCCTTTGTTCTCCTCTTCAAAACATCACATGGTCAGTCACTTTAGCCTGGGTGTGTGGGGCTCTTGCCAGTCAGTCATTAGCCATTTTTTGGAGGTGGAGTGGGGTGTTAATTTAAAATATATATATATATATATACAACTAAATCATGTAAGAAAATATTTAACATGGTATAGACATTTGATAGCTTGCATATTGCTCCAAAGCTTGGTACTCCTAATCATGCATTCATTCACACATGTATGCATGCACTCACTTATTTTTATCTATTCAGAGTCTACTATTTATTTATTTGTTTGTTTGTTTGTTTGCGGTACACGGGCCTCTCACTGTTGTGGCCTCTCCCGTTGCGGAGCACAGGCTCCGGACGCGCAGGCTCAGCGGCCATGGCTCACGGGCCCAGCCGCCCCGCGGCATGTGGGATCTTCCCAGACCGGGGCACGAACCCGTGTCCCCTGCATCGGCAGGCGGACTCTCAACCACTGCGCCACCAGGGAAGCCCTATTTATTTATTTTAAATAAGTGCATTTATTTATTTATTTTTGGCTGTGTTGGGTCTTCGTTGCTGCGGGTGGGCTTCCTCTCGTTGCGGCGAGCGGGGACTGCTCTTCGTTGTGGTGCCCGGGCTTCTCATTGCGGTGGCTTCTCTTGTTGCGGAGTATGGGCTCTAGGCGCGAGGGCTTCAGTACTTGTGGCACGTGGGCTCAGTAGTTGTGGCGCACGGACTTATTTGCTCTGCGGCATGTGGGATCTTCCCTGACCAGGGCTCGAACCTGTGTCCCCTGTATTGGCAGGCGGATTCTTAACCACTGCGCCACCAGCGAAGCCCCAGAGTCTGCTACTGACATGCCCTCTGCCAGGTTATAGAAATATAATGAAGAACAAACAAAAGACCTTGGTCTTTAGAGTGGAGATGGCAAACAAATACAATTTATCAGATCATTTTTCTCCAGGAGCTTTTAGGTTTCCACCTCTATCCTTTTTTATTTTTGCTAAGCTGCATGGCACAGCCAAAAAAAAAAACCCCCCAAAAAAACCACCTAAATTTAAATTTCATTTTTATATTAAAAATTAAAATTAATATGAAATAATTAAAATAATTTTACGTAGTAAAATACACATAACATAAAATTTACCTTTTTTTGTTTGTTTGTTTGTTTTTGTTTTTTTGTGGTACGTGGGCCTCTCACTGTTGTGGCCTCTCCCGTTGCGGAGCACAGGCTCCGGACGCGCAGGCTCAGCGGCCATGGCTCACGGGCCCAGCCGCTCCGCGGCATGTGGGATCTTCCCAGACCGGGGCACAAACCCGTGTCCCCTGAATCGGCAGGCGGACTCTCAACCACTGCGCCACCAGGGAAGCCCAAAATTTACCATTTTTAAGTGTACAGGTCGGGTGTATTAAGAACATTCACAGTGGTGTGCAACCATCCTCTCCGTTCGTCTCTAGAACTCTTTTCATCTTGCAAGATTGAAACGGTACCCAGTAAACAGTAACACCCCATTCCCGCCTCCCTCTGGCCATATTTAAAGCATCACCAATTTTGATTCTTACATGGTGGCCACCTCCTCATTCTGTATAAAATGGGGGTCTTTGCCTGACCCCTCTCCTGAATTAAACATTTGATTATTTATTGGGTTTTTATTTAGCATTATTGGGTCTTTTTCAGGGCAGGGAAGGGAGACATAGGGAGAAGGAGCTGCACAAAAGAGGTGCAAGATAAAATTCCTACCCTCCAGTATTTTCACTTTAGATCCAGGAAAAGCTGTGGGGCGGCAGAGGCTAAGAGACTGCAGTGAGAGGCACACAGCCTCAGGAACTAACAGGAGGTCGGCTTTGAGTGAGCTTAAGCTGTGTTTTCGGAGGACAGGCAGAAAAAATAGGAGTGGATTCAGGAGAGCACTGTGGACAGGCAGGGAGATGTTTGTGGGAAGACAGCTCTTCTGGAAGAGAGGGATGGCATCCTAGTGGGGAGAGGCCCCCAGGTAAGTATGGCAGATGTCCGTAATTTCCCTTATTGAGCATCTTCTTTTCTCTAGAGCTCTGTGTGACGTGCTGTGGGTCAAAAGACGAGTTGCTTCTGCAATAATAGGGAGCACAGGGCTTCCCTGGTGGCGCAGTGGTTAAGAATCCGCCTGCCAGTGCAGGGGACACGGGTTCGAGCCCTGGTCCGGGAAGATCCCACGTGCCATGGAGCAACTAGGCCCGTGGGCCACAACTACTGAGCCTGCGCTTAGGGCCCGCGAGTCACAACTACTGAGCCCGCGTGCGGCAACTACTGAAGCCCTCGCGCCTAGAGCCCGTGCTCCGCAACAAGAGAAGCCACCGCAGTGAGGAGCTCATGCACCGCAACTAGAGAAAGCCCACGTGCAGCAACAAAGACCCAATGCAGCCAAAAATAAACAAATAAATATTTTTTAAAATGCTTTAACAAAATAATAGGGAGCATTTATTGAGTATCTGTCTACTCAGAGCTAGGCACTGTTCCTTCACTGAATCCTAAGAACGCTGCAGGCATTAGTCTTCATTCCACAGAAGAAGCAGCTAGAACTCTGAGTGGTTATGGTAACTTAGCCAAGGCCATACCTTGAATACTGGTGCTGGGCTTCAAACCCAGGCCTTTCTACCTTCAAGGCTGAGCTCTCTTAGAAGGTGGGAATAGCTGATCCTCTAACATTCAGAGAAGTTGAATGTTTTGCGGGGGAGAGCATAAGGTTAGCAAATAAAAACATGCCCAGCATTAACTCCTCCCTGCTCTGGGCCTCCTTCCTCCGTAGGTGTTCCATACTTGCCCTGCATTAGTTTTCCTCTCACCGTTGGGATTTTCAGGCAATCTTGAACGGTTGAAGAAGACTAAGGACATTCTCCCCTTGTCTGGGCAGCTATCATGGGAAATGGGAATTCTGCTTTTAATGAAAAAACCACGGAAAGGGGGCTGAATGAAGTGAAGAAGGACCTGAGTGGTTTAGGATTCAGGCGTCAACCTCAGTTTGCTCTTCTGCCAGATGTGTGCACACTGTGGGATCTGGGGTCAGTATCTTCCTGGGCCTCGTGTCCTCATGCGAAGCCTCCCCATCTCCATGAACCCCGCAAAATAAGCTGGGTAGCTATTTTGAGTTCTAAGAGCTTCCATCCTTTGGCATTCCTATAGGTGCCAGGGCTGGCGCTTTGGGCTAATTTTTTTTTTTTTTTCCTCCCTTCCCCATTCCTTTTGTTTGGGTTCAAACCCGGGGAAAATGAGAGGTTGGGGGGAAGGGCGCAGGGACCGAGTGGCTTCCCCTCCCATCCCCCCTCCTCCTAGCAGGAAGGGACAAAGAGTTGACCTTTGTTACAAGCCTGCAGAATCATAATTCATAGCTCATACATGTTTTTGAGGAGCGAGAACCCAGTTACCTTCCCCTGATGAGCGGGAGCTGGCTTCATGGCGTGGTGACAGTGGCTGGCTGGTGTCAACTTGGGACTAGGCACTTAACCTCGCTGAGCTTCTTTGTGAATTGCAGAATGGAAGTCAAAATATGCTCAATCTTCTATGGTTTAGAGGCTCAGATCAACCTGTGTTCTAGGCTCACGGGAGAGTGTGGATTGTAAACCCTGAAGTACTGTGTAAACGTGAGTTATTAATAAGACTATCAGTAATTGATGACACCCCAAGAGGGCAGACAAAAGAAGGTCATTCGCATCCCCAGACAAATGCCCTACTCTGCATGGAGGTGTGACTCTTCGATTATAAATTTTCTGTAGCGGCTCCCAGAACGCCCTGGGAGGGGAGGGTCTTCTTTTCGAGGCCCGGAAGGCCTCTCGGTTCCGCGCCCCCAGCCCACCCCACTCCCAGGCCTCAGTTCCTGCCTTCTCAGTGGGAGGCCTCCCGCCCGGGTCCTGCCTCCTCCCACAGCCCAGCCGAGGTCTCCAAGGAATGCCGCCTCCCGGGCCGTTTTCTCCCCTTCTGCTTCTGCGGCCCCACTTCCAGCCCCCTCCCAGCCCCCTGCCCCCAGCCGGTTCCCACTTAAATGCTCGCAGGCCTGTTCGCAGGCGGGAAGCCCCCTCCCCCACAGGACCACCTCAGTCAGCCCTGACCACGGGGAGGTCGGGTCTGGATTTACTAAAGGACCCCGGAGGGGGAGCCTGCCCGTCGCTGGCTGCCTGGCTCACTGATGGGGTCGGGTTTCGGCCGGTGGCTCTGGAGAGAGAGAGACAAAGGGCAAAGTCCTGGTCCCCACCCCCACCCGGCAGCCCCCGGCGCGTGTCCCCTCCCCCTCCGGGCCCTGCGCGCGTAGCCCAGGGCCCCCTGGGCCGGGTGGGACGGGCTGGGGAGAGTCGGGACGCCGAGGGGGTTCTAGACCGCCGGGCCCCGCAGCAGAGGGGGCCCCCGGGGACATCCTCTGTCCCCCTCCTTGTGCTCTGCCGACTCGGCCCACCCAGCGGCCGGGGTGCGGGGCCGAGCGCTCAGCTTCCCCTGGGTGAGGTGAGAGGGGCTGGGGGAAGGGGCCGGCCCACGTGGGGCACAGGCCCGGCGACGCCAGCCCGGCCGCTCAGCTGCTCGGCCCTTCTCAGTTGCCCGTTCCTGAGGACTCCCCTCCTCCCCCCCAGCTGCTGCCAGCCCTCCCCCACGCTCAGCTGCTGCCGCCTTTCCCCGGCACCTCTTTCTCAGTTGCCCTGCCCGCGCCTGCTTTCCGCCGGCCTCCTGCAAGGCCGTGTTCGCCGTCCCTTGGGCTGTTAGAGACCTTGCCCCTGCTTCCCCCCAGGATGGATGAGAACCGTCTCGAATGGTGCTGTCGTGACGCCCTGGCAGAGTCTGGGGCTGGGGAGAAAGACCTCTACCGAGAGGGCATTTTGCTCCCGCACAAGCCAGGGCAGAAACCAGGATAGGTGTCCATGTCAGGAGAGAGTCATTCTGACGAAGACCTACACGCTGGAAAGAAACGAACAGCGGCTTCCTGAAGTGTTCGGCCACCAACAGGTCTGTGCTGGCGGCTGTGGAGAGGAGACAAGGATTCCGTGAGGTTTAGTTAACCTCCTGTTGCAGGGGCACCCCAGAGCGCCTTTCCACTAGGAGGGTGGATTCGTATTTTCCAACGTATGCTGGCATGCATTCTCGTCCTTTAGCAGGAGCACTGACAATTCCAAGAAGTACCCAAACTCCACTAGGGTCTTTCTCAGTGCACATTGTGAGTTGCAGAAAACGGATTTCTCTTTGGAGTCTGGTCTAGTATCCTCTTCTTTGCCCCTCTGCCTCAAAATCCTAGCCTGGAGCTGTGCTTCCAAGCTTGTCGGTCCCTCCTGAGCAGGGAGCCTCTCCACCTTGCTCCATTTCCGAGGCATGTCCCATAGGGCTTTCCTCTGGGTGTCAGCTCCACCCTCAGCCAGGTCTCTGGGCCCCAGAGTGCCAGACCTTTTGGCTCTGAAGCTTTCTGGAGAGATGCTGACATCTCCACTGGGGGGGGGGGGGGTGTGTGAGCTAAACCAGCGCCTCTAGCGAGGCTGTGGCAGGAAATGGTCTTTCTAGCCCCCCTCCACGTTTCCCTCTGTCAGAGCGAATTAACACCCGCCCCCCCGCCCCCCCCCCCCAGAAGATCCTGGAAATGCTTCCCATTGCCAGCCAGAGAAGGCAGGTGAGCAGTGTCCCCAGTGGTTAGTTTCTTATCCACACCATCGCTGCCCGCACCAACAGGGTTGCACTGCTTACACCGGGTCACCTCTCCTGTTTGTCTCCGTGCACTAGGTTTGATCTGATGGCTTCATCACACCTCGCACTTCACACTGTGTAGGGCTCAGGAGGCCAGCTCTGGCTCTAGGAGCCCCTCAGGTGAAAGAGCACGGTTCTAGGCAGAGCGAGCAGGGTGGAGGGAGGGAGTGGCCGTTGGCCCAGGCCGACTTGGAATTTGACTGGAAAGAGCTCCACTGTCTCAGCTTCTGTTTTGGCTTTTCCTCTGGCACTGCCTAGATGGGCAAGAAAAAGAACGTGAGCTCTCTCTAGTCAAACCACGTATTTCCGAGATGAGTGAACTGAGCAAAGGATTTATTCCTCTTTTGCTTGCTTTCCAACGTCGGGTGGCGCCTCCCACCTGCCTCTCACCTTTGCAGCCCTGCCTATCCCAAACCAATGTGAAATTTCTCAAGACAGAATTTTTGGTGACTACACTTTTCCCTGCTAACAAATCTCTCTGACAGTCATCCAGCCGTATTATAGTACAGTTAGCTCTTCTGCAAGTTAAATCCTGTGCCCAAATTGGAGCCGCATGCAGTAAAAGCCAGTTGGCATGCACTGAGCCATACAGGATATGGGCATTTTTCCTGCTGCTGACATCGGGGCTATACAACTTCTGCTGTGTTAACACTTCTTGTCAGAGAGAAAGAAGTGAAGTTTGGCGAGATGAGCATAAACCAGCCTGGGAGGAGGCTGGTTTATGCTCATCATAAACCAGGTAGGACTAGAACTCAGCATAAACCAGCTGAGTTCTAGCCCTACCTCAAAGTTGCCAAGTCTCTTTCCTTTTCCTGATCCTCAGTTTCTCCATCTATGAAATGAGGGTGACTATTTAAGACCCTCGCAGACCTCGGTGTATGAATCTTATTTCCTCAGTGTAGGAATCTGATTTTCTTCAATTGGAGCTTCCGATTGCCAGGTTAATGGGGCGTGTGTGTCCTTGGTCCTGTAGGAGGCCTAGTGAATCCTCCCCCTCTTCTCCCCTGACTCCAGGTAGGCCAAGAGCACATTAAACACAGTACAAGAGCCTGCCAGAGGGAGAATATCGTCCATCCCAGAGTTTCTCCCCGAGATTTGCTTTTCCTTCCTGTCCTCAGAATTAGCTCAGGAGCGCATGTGGGACAGTGTGTGCGTGCCTTGTACCTCTAAAAGACCGTGTTCATGGGACCACAGATACATTCCAGTGGTGTCCCTGCTTTCCAGCTCCTCCCCCCAATACTTTGACCCCTTGGTGGTGGCATCTGCTCTGCTTGGTCCTGCACCTTCCAGTAGGTCAGTGTTTTCCTTTCCAGCCCCTACCTTGCTGGTCAACCCACCCGACTGCCTGCCTGTCTGGCTGCCCTGCCTCTGGATCAGCCTGGCACGGAGCCCTGGGCATTGGGCCAGCTCCTCCTCCCCTCCCCAGCCTGGCCCGCTTTCTCAGCTACTGCCATGCTTGGAGCGTGCCAGGTCCGCCCCCTTCAGAAGCTTTCCTAGACAATTATTTTTTTCTCCACCTCTCCACTCTACAGGGATAAGGAGGCAGGGTGGGGAGGACGGACTAGGTCAGTGGTGATCTTATGGAAAGGGCAGAGGTTGGCACGTTAGGACATCTTTCATGTGTGATTTCCAGCTGGGGGGAAAAAACTGGGATGGGAGCCAGCTTTGGGGGGGGGCGGTGCTTATTCTCTAGTGTCAGCCGCATGGGACTCTTGTTGAGGAGTCAACAAGATCACCCACTTCTTTTCTTTGGCCGCACTGCGTAGCACCCGGAACTTCCCCGACCAGGGATCGAACCCACGCCCCCTGCAGTGGAAGCATGGAATCTTAACCACTGGGCCACCAGGGAAGTCCCAGGATCACCCACTTCTGAAAGGGTACTGTGGCCAGCCCACCTCCCCACAGCCCAGTTAACCTTGTCTATTCTCTTCTCCCATCCCAAACCAAACTGAGGGGAATTCCCTGGCAGTCCAGTGGTTAGAACTCCTCGCTTGCACTGCAGGGGCATGGGTTCGATCCCCGGTCGGGGAACTAAGATCCTGCAAGGCCCGCAACATGGCCAAGCAAAACAAAACAGAACAAAACAAAAAAACAGCAACAACAACAAAAAACCAAACTGGGGTCCCCTGCTGGACTGTAAACTCCTGAGAGCAGGAGCCTTGCCTGGCTTCTTCATCCCTCCATGCTCTCTGTACTGCAGCATAGTGCCTTGCACTGTCCAGTAGAAATGTGAGGCAAGCCACGTACGTAAGTGTAAATTTTCTAATAGCCATATTAAAAAAGAAAAAAGTGAAATTAATGTAGAAGATTATTTCAAAAATTACTTTTAAAGTTAATTCAGAAGATTATTAGTTCAATATGGAATCAATATAAATGATTAATGAGATTGTTTACTTTTGGGGGGCTACCAAGTCTTAGGAACCCAGTGTGTATTTTATTTTACTGTTACAGCCTGTCCCAATTCATATGCTAAATTTTCATTGGAAACAGTTGATCTGTATTTAGAGTTCATAAAATATACAGAAGAAAAAGGTAAATTATACAGACATTTCAATTTTAAGAAAAAATCCAGTTGCTGATTTGAAGTGCTCAGTAGCTACATGTGACTAGACTAATGGCTACTGTAGTGTGGACAACACAGGCCCAGCTCATAGTAGGTGCCAAGAAAATCGGGCATGATTCCACATCAGCTGGACACCAGAAACCTTGGGGAAGTGGTAGTGACCTTCTTGACTGCTGATTAGAATTGACAGAGCATGGTGTTACTGCAAGTTTGAAAAGTCTTAGTTGCTCACTCTCAAAATTGCCAGGTAATAACCCCGACTCCATCCCCAGTTCAGCTTAGCTTTCTAATTGCCTTGGGCTAGTTTCTTCCCACATTTTCGAGGAGATGTCTGCAGGCTGGAGTGAATTTTGCATTTTTCTGTTGGAGAGTGTTCTTAGCTTTTATCATATTTCCTGATGGGAACCTAGTCTCCAGGGAAAAAAAGGGGGTTAAGAACCACTTAGGCAGACCATTAAGGCACAGAAAATCACTCTAATTAAGAAAGTGTATATATATGTCCACTATAGGTGGACAGGGTTGATCTCTGTCTGGGGACACAAGATCCAGTAAAATGGACTAGTCCTAATCCTTGTTCCCCTGACGTGAGGAACTGAAGTCTAGGAGTTGAAGGCCTAACTTGCCCAAGAGCAAGCAGACTGCTAGTCAGAGAATCACGGCCTGGGGGAAGGGTGGAGGTAAAGGGTCTAATCTGGAGATCCTGGTTTAATCCTAGTTCTCTGGAGAGATGAAAGTCCAGGTTTGACTCTGATAGTGGCCTCTGGGGGTTGAGGCCCCAAGCCTGAAAAGATTTCCAGAACCTACTATTGCCACCCTCCTCACTACTGGCCTGCTCCGCCCTGGTTTAAAGGAACCCTTCCCTCTCGGGCAGGGTAAGGCCGCCAGCATGACTGAAGACAGCACGCTACCCTCTGGGAATGGGGGTGGAAAGAGGAAGGAGCTGGTTTGCAAAGGGTTAGAAAAAGAACACTCCCTGGGGCAGTTTTTAGCTGTCCTTCGGGAGACCTGAAGACTGTTCCCAGGGTGCATTCCGTCCAGGTGTGCATTCTGTCATATGGGGAAGGCCCCCCTCTGAAAAGTGTCCTACCTATGCATCTGTTCCGCTCTCCGCTGGACCTCAGGCCCATTCTCCCTGCCCTCAGCCGGCTCCTCACCAGGGCCTGGATTCTTGCTAATAAAAATAAAAGAGGAAAACCTCATTGGCTTAGACCCATTAATTTTGAATCTGTGATGACTTTAAAATTGGGTGAGCTAGAATTATCTTTTTATTTTTATTTATTTATTTTTACCGGAGTATGGTTGCTTTACAATGTTGTGTTGGCCTCCACTGCACAACAAAATGAATCAGCCACACACACACAAAGATATCCCTTCGCTTTTGGACTGCCCTCCCACCTAGGCGACCACAGTGCATTAGGTAGAGTTCCCTGTGCTATAAAGTATGTTCCCATCAGTTGTTCATTTTATACATAGTATGAATAATGTGTATGTGTCAATCCCAGTCTCCCAGTTCCTCCCACCCCACCCCTTTCCCCCATGGTATCTATACATTTGTTCTCTACGTCTGTGTCTCTATTTCTGCTTTGCAAATAAGATCATCTATACCATTTTTCTAGATTCCACATACATGCGTTAATATACGATATTTGCTTTTCTCTTCCTGACTTACTTCACTCTGTATGAGACTCTAGGGCCATTCACGTCTCTACAAATGACCCAATTCCATTCCTCTTTATGGCTTAGTAATACTCCATTGTATATAAGTACCACATCTTCTCAGAATTATCTTTTTTTTAAAAAAGTTTTTTGTTATGGAAAAAAAAACTTTGAAGTATGGAAAGGATAATTAAATAATTCCACCACGTACTCATCACCTGGCTTTAAAAATAAAAATGACCAAATCATATCCGATCTGTATTAATTTTCCCCCTAATTACTTTAAAGCAAGTCCTAGACATGACATTTTATCTGTAACTATTTCAGTATGTATTTCTAGAAATCAGTATGATTTTATTTTATTTTTTATTTTATTTTTTTGGCTGTGCCGCACGGCTTGTGGGATCTTAGTTCCCTGACCAGGGATTGGACCTGCACCCTCGTCAATGAGAGCGCAGAGTCCTAACCACTGGACTGCCAGGGAATTACCTGATTTTAAACTATTAACAATATTATCAGATGTCTAGTCAGTGTTCAATAAGCACAGAATCACTTTTCCACTAACAATGGAAACATGCGTCTTAAGGAGTTACAGGGGGGATGTTTCGACTTACTGGAGAGCAGCACCCGTTCAGCAGGCCCGTTGTTCCCTCTGTTGTGTGAACTCTGAGTCTTTTAAATTTGTTCTCAAGGCAAAACTTGACTATATTTTGGCGAAGGCTTTTGTTTCCTTTCTGCCATCAAAAAGGCAGCACAGGGGACTGTGCAAAGAGCCGGGAACCAGACAGTCTTTGGGTTCAAATACTGGCTCTGGCTCTTAGAACCTGTGTGACTTGGCAGATACTCACGCCCTCAATCTCAGGACCCCAGTCTGTAAAGTGGAGCCGTGGTTCTCGTGGTCATGGGTAGTGGGAGGCTTATAGGAGGTGCTGAATCTGAGCTTGGCATCTGGTAAGCACTTCTCACATGTTAGCTTCTTCCGTAATGAACTGTTTTCCTTCCCATCCAGTCTCAGTCAATGACATTTCTCTGAAAAGGTGAAAAGGACGAGAGCTTCCTGCCCAGGGAGCACTCCCAGCCATACTTCCGGGTGCCTAGCTCCTGTGCTTCCTGAATCTCTTGTTTTCCTACTTAACTCCTGCTGCTCAGATGCTCTCTCCCTCCGTTCTCTCCTGGAATCTCCCCTGGGCTTGAATGATCACTTGGTCCCTGTGACCCTGGTGACCCCTGCTTGTCCCCAGCAACATTAGAAAGGGGCATTCCTTGTGATTGCTCTGTATCTGGGGAGCTGCCCCAGGGCCTGGTAACTGTCCTGCTGGTCAGGGCAGGCAGAGGGGGTAAGAAGCCACCGGGTATCAGCATCCAGGGAAATAATTTGACTGGCGCAACCGTTGCCTTCATTGCCAGGGGCTGGAGGCTTCATTCTTCACTCAACAGGTTTATCAGCTCCAGGGTGGGTGGTGGCTCCTGAGCCTCTGGGAGTTCCCTTGCTTTCCTAAACAAACGGGTGTTAGAGGTTAGGGTCCTGCTCATAGTGCAGTGCCCTATTGCCTGTAGGGCGAAGGCTCCACTCAAGCCTAGTGGAAGCCCATCAACAGGAGTGCTGGAGTGGGGCCCTTTGGTTGTCACGGGAGGTGGGAGTGCAGGGGTCTCTCTAGGCTGTGGTATCTCCTGCTATTTCCCCACCAGTGCAGAAGCCTAACCATTTTACTATCACAGGTAGTGGCTCCTGGGGGCTGAGACTGAGCACCACGGCCTGGCAGGCACACCCCCGCGGCACACCCCCCGCCACCCGCCGCCCGCCTGCTTTAAGCCCTCACAAAAGCCCTATCAGTTTTCTACAGGAAACTAAGGTACTGAGCAAAGAAGTAAGCAGTTAGGGTCTCTTAGCCTCCATGCTGATTCCCCAAGCCCTCAGCACACTGCCCCGGCCCAGTATGAGCTAGGCATCCAGAAACACCTGTAGGGTGAGTGAGTTACCCATGGGTTCCTGGAAGGGAGTACTGGGTCCAGTTCTCAGCATGGTCACATGTGCTTTGGGCCAGAAAGAAATTAGGTAGCACCATACTTAACACAAACCAGGCCAACGGCATAAAAGACAAAGATCCTTCTTGGTCTCTGTTTTTGTCAGGGTTGGGGGCTTTGCTGGCCAGGTTTGGAGGCCTCAAGGGGCCTGGCATGGGTTCCCAGGATTGGGCGTGTGTGCCCTGGAGGGGTGGGTGAGTCCCTGCCTGTTGGGGGTGGGGGAGGGTTGCCAGGATGTCTTTTCTTCCATTGGTTGGGTGTCCCTGCCCTCCTCCCCCTCCTGGAACATTCCAGACATTCCAGACTGCCATTGCTTTCAGGATATGGATTAACATCCCAAACTGAGATTTGATTTCACCTCCCCATCCCCTCCCAATTCCTCCCTACCCTGAAAAGGAAGCCCTTAAAACTGGGAGTTTGAAGTAGGAAGAGGGTATTTTGGACCCTTGACCTGAGATGATAGTAATCTATAGGACCATCTTGAAAGAGCGCTCTTCAAACTAAACTTTTGCAGGGGACTGCTTTAAGCTCTTACTGGTTTGAACTCCAGGCAGGCACCGCCCATCTCCTTGCAGTCCTTCCAGAAGCGTTTGCTTGGGGGAGGTCCTCCCTCAGCTTAGGTGACCCCTGTCACTAGCGTTAAGGTAGATCAGTGTTCTCAGTCTTCCGATGGTATAATCATCTCTTCAGTTCACCAAGAGTTTGATTTTCCTCATGTGAGGGCCCCTGCGTTTCCTTTGCCCGTTTCATCACGAAATGTGTTGTGTATGGGGAATCCTATGTGCCAGGTCATGCCTATGCCATGAGGCTCCTCCCTCTTGGCCAGTGAATTGGATCCCAAGAAGCTGGCCTGGTGTGGGACCCGAGGGCCTGGAACTGGACTTGTTTCTGACCCTTGTTCTTTTGTCCTGCTGTAATCTAACCTCCTTAGATCAGGTTCATGAACCAACCAAAGTAGAGAACTGTGGACATAGAGTCTCCAACACTTACGCTACACTTCCATTTCCCTTAAGTTATTTCAACCCGGGAAAAGACTTCGTTGATAAAGACTTTCTACCCTCAAAGCGGCAGAGCTAGAAGGGATCTTAAAGACCCTTCTGCTTCCATTTTATATCTCAAGATACTTGGTCACAGGGATGAAATGAGTGACCTGGCTGTGGACAGAGCCAAGATCAAAACAATTTACGCTTAGAGCTTAGCATCCCTTCCCTTGCTCTCCTGTGCTTTGAGGACCCCTTCCCCCTAGCTTGGCAAGAACTGCCTTGGGCCCTGTTGCATGTCAGCCAGGAATACGGGGCCTGAAGCTTGAGTGGCTTAGTCAGAACAGCCAATCGGGGGCAGTTTAAGGGCTAGAACTGGATTTTCTTGCTTCCTAGTTATATTTTCCCTCGTGCCACTAGAATTTTGCTGGACCATGTCCCTGAACTAAGAGTTTGTGATCAAGGATATGCAAAGACATAAGTGACAACTGACCAATGCACATCAAGTCAGTTGAAATGTTTTCAGCCCAGGGATTAGGGCATTGATTTGGGTGGTGAGCAGTTAATCACCGTGGGAGTCAGCCTTGAACCTGAAAGCCTTCCTCAGGGAAAATTACGTTTTTAAGAGGTATTGGAAAGATGGAAAGGAGAAGCCCTAGCAAACCCGGGAGGAGGGAAAGGGGTGGTCATAGTGCTGGGTTGTGTGTGTGTTAATTGCTCCACCTTACGGTCCACACGTGTGTCTGTTAGTACAGTTTAAGTACTTACTCCAAGCCCTTTGCTAAGCTCTTGATAATATTATCTAACATTACTTTATACCTCCCTGTGAATAGGTATTATCCCTGTTTTACAAAGGAGGAAATTGAGCCTCAAAGAAGTTAAATAACCTTTTAAAGATCGGTGCTGTTAAGTGGAGCACAGGTTTAAATCCATATCTGTACCAAGAAAGAGCTGAGCTGCTGCCAATTATCCTGCTGTAATTTGTTTGCATATATGTTTCCCCTAATAAATTGTGAGCACCTTGAGGCCAGGTACTTTGTCTGTTTTGCTTATTGTGTCCCCAGCATGCAGAACAAAGTCCAGCATGAAGTAGACACCGATTGAAAAGGTACCAGGTTAATGATTCGTGTAATAATTCACATAGCTAGCTCTGTATTCCTACATCCTGAAGCACAGTGGGTCGTAATAGATGGTTGCTGAGTCAGAGAACTGGTGAGGAGAACCTAAGAGAGATAAACAAAGCAGATGTGACTGGTGCGGGGGGTGGCGGGGGGAATTATGTTCTCCCGGTGCTTAGGGCATCTGATTTTGGCTTGCCTATCTGTGGTAGCACTATATTTTGCTCTCTGAAACGAAGCCAGATCTCTATTCCCAAAGGTTATCGTTCTCCGGCTCTCAGGCTTTGGTGTTGAGCAGAAGGTAGGAAGATAGACTGGAACAGGACTAAAACATGCAAGGTCACAGGCCCCTAAAGTATCCAGAGCTGTCACTGACGCTGTTCTCTCTCATTTCAGGAGTCGGAAACTACAGATCCGAAATATTCCACCCCAGCTTCGATGGGAAGTAAGTGACTGGGGGAAACCCTCAGTGGCACTGGGAAAGAAGTCGGGGTCAGCCTGAGTTGGCCGAGATGACTGGGAGGTGCCCTGGGGGTTTGGGGCCAGGCCAGAGAAGCTGGTGCTGAGGGGAGGCTGGTTGGATCGCATCCTTAACCTAAGACTTCCAACATTAGTCCTTTGGGCAGTCCCTACCGTGAGAGGCATTAGGGAGGAGGGAAGGGTATTCCCTGAACCCCAAACTTAGTGATGACAGAGGATCAGCTAGGGACTCAGGTGGCACAGGTCTGCTTCCAAAAAGGCCCTTAAATGTCTTTCTGAGCTCAAGTACATTCTGTAAAGACACCCTGACGGATCACCATCAGCATTAGTACCTGAGAAAGGGCAAACTGAGCAGGTAACGTGCTCAATCCCCATCAAAGGCTCCGCCTGTACCCCAGTGCTTTGGGGTGAGGAGTGTCTAGTGATGCTTTGTGAGCTCCTGGGATGCCCAGAGCAGCCGTATTCCCTTCTCCCTGCTCCCAGGTACTGGACAGCTTGCTGGCTCAGTATGGGACAGTGGAGAACTGCGAGCAAGGTAAGAGTGGGCGGAGGAGTGGGGCGGTGGGGTAGGGGTGGGTGTTGGAGTCGGGGGCGGGGGTGGGGGTGGGGAAGAGGGGCAGACGGCCAAAGGTGTGGAGGGAGGTACGCTGCGGTGGGGGCTGGGACATGTAGTTCCAGCTTCAGCTCTGCTGCTTCTCCGGGACAGGTTTCTCCTCTGTTTAATGAGAGACTCAACAAAGTCACTCATTCTAAGCACGGGATCCCCAAGGCTCCTGGGGTCAACCAAGGTAGCAATAGACGTCCCAAGATTTTAGGAGTAGATTAAGAATGGAAATTGTGCACGCGGCTTGAGCAAATCTGTAGCCCTTTTACTTTAAAAGCTTCACAATTCTTTGTTTTTGTCTGGAATAATCAATGGGTCGTCTTTTTTTTTTTTTTTTTTTTTTTTTTTTGTAGAACCTCTGATTGCGAGCTACCTGTCTTTGGTCAATTAAAAAAAAAAAACAGAATTTTTGTACATATTGATGGGCAGGCAAAATCTTTCAAGAGTGGAGAAGAACTTATTTTTATTATTATTTAAGTTCTTTTTATTCTCTTTCAGGAAAGAGAAATAATAAAAAAGAATTCTAGATCATAAGAAGTTTGGTACGATTTTTGAAGTTTCTCCATTGCTTAAGGTTATAAATTATTTTCAGAGAAAATAAGCTAAAATAAAATTTGGAGTGATTTGGGTTGGACATAAAGCAGAGCTTGGTCATTTAGGTAGACAAAATAAACAGTTTGGGTTTGCAGACCTTTAAGAAACCTAGACAAGACTTAAATATTCATCTCCAAATTCTTTGTGGAAAGGGGCAAGCTGTAAATCATTATAAATGATGAAAATACTTGCCTGCATAAAGCTATGAAGTGCTGAATCAATCAAACAAGTTCTCTCCTGCTGACCCCGAAGCTTGCCTTTTATCATAAACGCCAGGACACAACTGGAAGCGCTGATAACCATCACCCAGTTCTGCTCACAGCTTAGACTGATGACTCAGTTACTCCTGGACAAAGAGACAGCAATGGCTTGGGAGCACATTGGAGAGCCTCACGAGGGGCGCCCAACAGGAGTCACCGCTGGTTAAGAGGCTCACCAGGGAGCTATAACACACCGAATCTGGGGGCAATACCTGCTACCTGGAGAGAACAGAATGGGAAGTGTTTGATTTTGTAAAAATTAAGTCTTCTAGTCTGCTCAGATGCCACTTTTTAGTTAATTAATTTTTGGCTGCGTTGGGTCTTTGTTGCTGCACACGGGCTTTCTCTAGTTGCGGCAAGTGGGGGCTACTCTTCGTTGCGGTGCGCGGGCTTCTCATTGCAGTTGTTTTTCTTGTTGCAGAGCACGGGGTCTAGGTGTGCGAGCTTCGGTAGTTGTGGCACACGGGCTCGGTAGTTGTGGCTTGCTGGCACTAGAGTGCTGGCTCAGTAGCTGTGGCACACGGGCTTAGTTGCTCCGCGGCATGTGGGATCTTCCCGGACCAGGGCTCGAACCCGTGTCCCCTGCATTGGCAGGTGGATTCTTAACCACTGCGCCACCAGGGAAGCCCAGCAGGCAGATTCTTAACCACTGCACCACCAGGGAAGTCCCATCAGCTGCCACTTTCTAAGCAAAGTCCTCTCTGTCTACCCTTGTACTTTTTTTCAGGGAGAGAATGACTTTATTATTATTATTTTAAATTGAAGTGTAGTTGATTTATAATGTATTAGTTTCATTTGTACAGCATAGTGATTCAGTATTTTTAAAGATGATACTCCATTCAAAGTCATTGCAAGATAATGTCTATAATTCCCTGTGCAATATATTTTTGTCACTTGTCTATTTTATTTAAAAATTTTTTTGGCCATACTGCACGGTTTGTGAAATCTTAGTTCCCTGACCAGGGATCCAACCTGGGCCAATGGCAGTGAAAGCGCAGAGTCCCTACCACTGGACCGCCAGGGAATTCCCATCACTTGTCTGATTTTATGCATAGTAGTTTGTATCTGTCAATCCCATACCCCCCTACCCTTAAGGTTCTCCCCCTTCCTCTTGGGTAACCGCTAGTTTGCCTTCTGTCTGAGTTTCTGTTTTGCACATACATTCATTTGTATTTTTTAGATTCCCCATGTAGGTGATAGCACACTATTTGTCTTTCTTTGATACTTCACTAAGCATAGTGTTCTCTAGGTCCATCCATGTTCCTGCAAATGGCAGAATTTCATTCTTTTTTATGGCTGAGTAATTGTCCTTTGTCTCACCGTCTTTTACATTTATTTATTTGTTTGTTTGTTTGTTTATGGCTGCGTTGGGTCTTCGTTGCTGCGCACGGGCTTTCTCTAGTTGCGGCGAGCGGGGGCTACCCTTCGTTGCGGTGCGTGGGCTTCTCATTGCGGTGGCTTCTCTTGTGGCAGAGCACGGGCTCTAGGTGCGCAGGCTTCAGTAGTTGTGGCACGTGGGCTCAGTAGTTGTGGCTCGCGGGCTTAGCTGCTCCGCGGCATGTGGGATCTTCCCGGACCAGGGCTCGAACCCGTGTCCCCTGCATTGGCAGGCACATTCTCAACCACTGCGCCACCAGGGAGGTCTCTGGTAGATTATACTTTCAGAATCTTCCTCTCCACTGAGGTGGGAGAGCTGTACCACTGAGGTCAGAAGGGCTGAGAGTGGTCTGCACTGCAGTTTTGTGGCTAAGTGCCTTCAGTGTCGTGGGGCGGCGGCTTGATTTTTTTGGTCCAAGTCCTCCATGCCAGGGCTAAGCAGGCCGAGGCGACCCATAATCACAAGACGAGGCATAAGTGGTTAATTTTTATCAATCCCAAAAGGGGGAAGAGTATGTGCCCAGATCGCCTGGAATTCTAATGTCCAACCCAGGTCCACTCCCAAATCCTTCCCCCCAGACTCCATGGCAGCCACTCTTGTCAACTCATTCAGCTCGGTCATGATACACTTACATTTGATCAGTATATCCTTGAGGATACTCTAAAATGGTTTCGGGTGTTTCCCCAAATCTCTTCAGCCATGTCCTTACAGACCATTTCTTGGTCCAGTCTCACTAGGTGTGTGATTTTTAACTAGTTTAAATTTCTTTCTAAGAATAAATTTATCTCCAGGTTGGGGTGTATGTATGTATGTATGTATGTGTGTGTGTGTCTTTTCTCCCTGCTGCCTAACTGCCGAATATGTTGACTGCACACCCTTTTGTATTCCTGTCTCTCTTGAGGGCTGGTAGGGAAATCAAAGGAAGGCATGTAAAGTCTAATTTGAATTTTCCAGGAGTTGTGGTGAAAGTGGTCTATAGGGGAAATGCTTCGTCATTCAAGTATTTCCTTCTTGATCGCATAACCATCAAAGATGAGCTTTTTACAACGTTTACATCATTGGTGCCATCTCCAGATCTCACTGCTCTAACCTTGACCTCTGTTTTGCTTCCCCAGTGAACACCGAGAGTGAGACAGCAGTGGTGAATGTCACCTATTCCAACCGCGAACAGACCAGGCAGTGAGTGGACCCAAAAGTGGGGCAAAGGAGGGTCTTTGTGAGTGGTGGGAGCCAGGTGCCCCTGCTTGGGCAGGGATGGGGTCTAGGTGGGCACGAGTCCGCACCTAGCCTCTGATTTTGTGGCAACCAAATCCAGACTCTTGTCTTTTGGTGCCGGAATCTCAAAGGTTCAGAAACCTCACCAGGACTGATAGCAAATACTTTGAAGGGAGGGACCCAAAGACCTCCCGGGGAAGGTGGGACATCCTCTTTAGGACTAGATACTGGCTTTTAATAGGTCTCTGGTTGCGGGAGAACCCATGGGGTCCTTTGCTGTGTTGATGGCGCCATCTAGTGGTGATGAGAAGGAACTAAGACCTAAAGGATTTGTTACGATGTGGCAGAGGCAGACATTTTATCTCAGGGATTGCCTTGCGTCCCATCACACCCACAGTTTCTGGCTCCTTAGCCTGTTTGGTTGAGTCACACTTCTCCACGCACTGGTACTGACAGGCTTGTATACTTTGTGTACTCATTTATACTCAGTTATAGGCCATTTTTCTTTTGATGGCTTTCTTGTCCCTTCAGCATGTTGCCTCTCTCCAATTTGTTTCCTCCAACCTAGTGTAAAATCCCCCCACTTTCTCAGACCATTCAGTTTTCTTTTAGATGCCTGCTGGACTCAGAATTTTCTGGAGGTCCCTGTGGCTGATCTGTGGGCCTTAACCTGGCTTTAAGTCAACACTTGCTTACTTCCTACTACACATTGTTGCCTTGTTAACGTTTCTAACCAGCATCAGCCTTGGGAATGGACGGTGCTTGTCCCCTCCCTTCAGTGTTCATCAGTCCCATTTTTCAGACATTCCAGACAGACTTAAACTCCTGTCTCCACCTTTTCTGTTTCCATGGAGTTTGCTTAAACATGGACAGTATCACTCTCAGTAGGTGACACGACAAACCTTGTTCTAGCACGTTTTATTTAGTATTCATTTATCGCGAATCACATGTGATTCTCATGTGAATCCTATGTGATAGGTAGCTCTGGTCGAAATTCACAAGCCAATTCCAAAATTCAGTGGAAATAACTTATTTGTGTTATAATACCTTACTTGATGTCTTATGCTATTTAGACTGGAAGGTTCTCTAAGGTGGAGGTGGGAGTGGTGCGCAGGTGGTCATCTCCCTTTCTTCTGGCATGTTCCATGTTGTAACCCAGCTGAGTGCTTTACACCTGGAGGGCATTTGGTGTGATTGGCGTGGATTGGAGTGACCAGTAGATTCTCCCTCTGTCCTCAGGGCCATCATGAAGCTGAACGGCCACCAGCTGGAGAACCACGCCTTGAAGGTCTCCTACATTCCTGATGAGCAGATAGCACAGGGTCCCGAGAATGGGCGCCGAGGAGGCTTTGGCTCTCGGGGCCAGCCCCGCCAGGGCTCTCCTGTGGCAGCAGGAGCCCCGGCCAAGCAACAGCAAGTGGACATCCCCCTGCGGCTCCTCGTGCCCACCCAGTACGTGGGCGCCATCATCGGCAAGGAGGGTGCCACCATCCGCAACATCACGAAGCAGACCCAGTCCAAGTGAGTCTTGGCTGCAGGGGAAGTGGAGGTGGGGCCAGGGAACAGTGGTTGGTGCCCAGGAGGCGAAGCCTCTCCGGGAAGCACGCTGAGGGGCCTCGACTCAACTTTACCTCTTAGGAAATGTTGGGGCGGTAGAATAAGCCTGAGGGTGCCGTTTGGTGGCAGTGGCTGGGCCACACACTTTCGTTAGTAAGAAGCGTTCTATTTCTTGTAGAAGGTCTCATCGAGCAAACCTAGTCTTGGCAAAAAGGTGGCCACTCCTTAGTGCTCTGTGGTTTCAGCACTGCTTATTGGCGGCAACAGGATGGGGCCCGTCAGGGACCTTAGTAAGAGGTCACAGTTCTGACCCGTCTCCTATTCCACCACAGCCACCCCTCTTCTCTGATCTTTATAGCTGATCATTGTGTGTTCTGTGGAAAGAGAACAGGTCACGTTGTGTCCTTACTCATAATGCATCCTTTTATTATTTACTTTTAATTTGGGACAGTGTGCTTTCTCTTTATAGTTGTTTCAAGGGGGAAATGCAGAATTCAAGGGGAAACGCAGCTTCACAGCTGAGGGCTGTTGATCCCCCAACCCTGTACTCCCATGATAGAGGCCACCATTCTCAGCCACCACCTCCTGACTGAGACAGAATCCAAAGCAACAGGCTGGCCCTTTTCTCTGCCCATTTCAATTCTGCACTCGGCCTTGTTCCAAAAGGAGCCGGACTGTAGCTTTGACTGAGGGTTAGCTAACCATCCGTGTACCTGTGGTCCTCAGGATCGACGTGCACAGGAAGGAGAACGCAGGTGCTGCCGAGAAGGCCATCAGCGTCCACTCGACCCCCGAGGGCTGCTCCTCTGCCTGTAAGATGATCTTGGAGATTATGCACAAGGAGGCAAAGGACACCAAAACGTAAGGCTTCAGCTTCTGGGTATGTGGGCACTGCCACCTCCTCGACTCTAACGCAGCCTTTTTTTTTTCCTGCGGCACACGGGCCTCTCACTGTTGTGGCCTCTCCCGTTGTGGAGCACAGGCTCCGGACGCGCAGGCTCAGCAGCCATGGCTCACGGGCCCAGCCGCTCCGTGGCATGTGGGATCTTCCCAGACTGGGGCACGAACCCGTGTCCCCCGTGTCGGCAGGCGGACTCTCACCCACTGCGCCACCAGGGAAGCCCTAACACAGACTTTTTCAAAACAAGAATAGAGACAAATAGGAGACACAGAAATTGTACGAAAGGATAAAAGCTGAGAAAATGAATCCTCCTCGTAAATAACGCCTTGTATATCCTAGCAATGCTGTGCCCTCAAAGGTGTGTGCATGTGTATGTATGTGCGTGTATTTTAGCACAAATAGGATCATAATGAACATGCTGTTCTATAGTCGGCTTCTTTTCGTCTATGAGCATATCTCTAAAACCATCACCATAGTTAGGATAAGGCACACATACATCTCCCTTATTGACCTTGTGCCCTTGGCCACCCGCCCCTACTTCCCATTTCTCTCCCTAAACAACCACTGATCTGCTGGTTTTCTTTGAAAACGTAACTCTGTCTTGGGGTTCACCTCAGAAACCCCTCATCCGCGGCGGCCCGCCGTCTAAGAAGCTCTTGTCCCTCGCTTCTTCCCAAGGGCTGACGAGGTTCCGCTGAAGATCCTGGCCCATAACAATTTCGTGGGGCGTCTCATCGGCAAGGAGGGGCGCAACCTGAAGAAGGTGGAGCAGGACACGGAGACGAAGATCACCATCTCCTCGTAAGGCGCCCCTTCACCTCCCCGTACAAGTGGGAGGCCTGGGCACCTGGGGTGGCGGGGACGAAGATCACCATCTCCTCGTAAGGCGCCCCTCACTCCCCCGTACGAGTGGGAGGCCTGGGCACCTGGGGTGGCGGAGACGAAGATCACCATCTCCTCGTAAGGCGCCCCTCACTCCCCCGTACGAGTGGGAGGCCTGGGCACCTGGGGTGGCGGGGACGAAGATCACCATCTCCTCGTAAGGCGCCCCCTCACTCCCCCGTACGAGTGGGAGGCCTGGGCACCTGGGGTGGTGGGGACGAAGATCACCATCTCCTCGTAAGGCGCCCCCTCACTTCCCCGTACGAGTGGGAGGCCTGGGCACCTGGGGAGGCGGCGTCTCTTTACTGAGCCTTAATATCTGCCCCTGAAGTTGGATACAGGTTCTGCTTGTTGAAGAAGAAGCATCCAAGAAGCGGTAAAGAGCAGTTATCTGTAAGGGCTGGAGCATTTATTAGAGCGCCCGTCACCGCTGTGGGCTGCTGTTAGCATGCTGCCTCTTCAGTCCTTTGCTGCCACATCCTGTCTCTCTTGCTTTGCATCTGGAGGAGAGAACCTGTGGCCAGGAGCCAGGGCTTTGGGGTTTTGGGAGCATTTGCCAGGCCATGGGAAGTGGACAGACCCAGATCCTTCTCTGAGCCCTGAGCACGTGCTGTGCGTGATGGTTTGCCTCCCTGTGGGGGGGACCACAGTCATGCAGCTGGATAAGCAGCTCCGTGAGCACTGTGTGCCTCTTGATGTTGTCAGAGACTTACCGGTGGGCAAAGTAACTGCTCTGTGCCTAAGGGCACGGGAAATGGATTGCCTGGCGCCATTGGGGACCAGCTTCCAGATATGAGCACCCTCCTTGCTTTACCAGTCTGCTCTGAGTATCCTCACCTCCCCGTGGGGAATCCTTGCCCTGGTTACACACCGAAGGCCAGAAACAGAGAGCTGTTTGCCCCAAACTAAAGAGCCTGCAGAAATGTCCTTGTTGTGTCTCGGCCGCAGCCAGGACGTGTTCCCCGGTCCTGGCCTGTCAGCGGAAGCTTGACACCGCTCTGCTGCCCGCCCCAGGCTCCAGGACCTCACCCTCTATAACCCCGAGAGGACCATCACTGTGAAGGGCGCCGTCGAGAACTGCTGCAGGGCCGAGCAGGAGATCATGAAGAAAGTGCGGGAAGCCTATGAGAATGACGTGGCTGCCATGAGTGTGAGTGCTGGGTGCCTCTGCTTGCCCTTCCGTGAGCCTGAGCCATGGCAGAAGTGGGTCTCCAGTGAGGTGGGCATTCTCAGGCTGGGGGGCCTTGGAGCTTTTACTTTGCTTTTGGACCTCGATTCATCAGAATCCTTTTTAGATTAAATTAATAGGGATTCTTCATTTGATTCCTGGGGTGCAAGGGGGAGTCCAGTCTTGGGCTTTGAGGTCTGTGATCCTCCTGTAAAGCTTGTGTTTCTGTGCACTTAGTGGGGAGAGGGTCCGTAATTTTCATCTGGTTTGTAGAGGGGAGTGAGGATGTGGGGCACGTGACCAAAAAGGGGAGTCCTAAAGGTCAGAGGTCTGTCTCCTCTTCCTCGCCGTCGGCCGAGTCCGAGGTGTGTCTCTGTCAGAGCGCAGTAAACCACTAGAGAGGAAGGACGTCTGAGGGTCTAACGCTGGGCCCTCTCCTCAGAGCTGCCGGTTCTTGGTCCAGCGAGAACCCTCGGTGGGCGTGCGAGTGTGTGTAAAAACCAGAAGGACAGGCAGGTTGGGGGCAAAAGCACGTCATTCCGCTGTCGAGGCCCGCTCACCCTCTCGTTCAGCCAGGGCCACGTTCAAGGGCCACCAGGTCCTGTCAGAATGAGCCGACCTCTCTCTCTTCACCTTCCTTCCCCAGCTGCAGTCTCACCTCATCCCCGGCCTGAACTTGGCTGCTGTAGGCCTTTTCCCAGCCTCCTCCAGTGCAGTCCCACCACCTCCCAGCAGCGTCACCGGAGCCGCCCCCTACAGCTCCTTTATGGTAGGTGCAGGGTCTTATTACAGGGGACCCCTGGGCCATGTGGCCGCAGGGTCCAGCTCTTTGTGGCAGCCTGACGCTTGGGGATTTGCGGGGAGAGGGAAGGGCTCCCAGCCACTGGCGCCAACCCTCCAGAGCATCCGCCCTGGGCACGGCAGCCTCAGATGCTGGCAGCACGCTTCCTCCTTGTCTTGTCCGGCTTCTTCCCTTTGTCCCGGCTACAAAGAGCTACAGAGCACGTAGCCCAGGGTGGCCGCTGGGTGCCTGCACCCTTTCCTCCTCGAGGATGCAGGGCAGGGCCACGGAGGGCTTCCGGGCTGTGTGTCCCTTGACCTGCGTTAGTAACACGTCCTGTCTTGGCAGCAGGCTCCAGAGCAGGAGATGGTGCAGGTGTTCATTCCCGCGCAGGCGGTGGGCGCCATCATCGGCAAGAAGGGGCAGCACATCAAGCAGCTCTCGCGCTTCGCCAGCGCCTCCATCAAGGTGACCTGCCGTCTCCGTCCCGCTCCCGCGGTGGGAGAGCGCGCGGCTCCCGTCACCCTCGACGCTTGTTCTCAGACACCCCATCTGCCTAGTGTCGGGCAGATGCTTTGCTTTTGACCTCGCTTGGTCCTCCGTGGGATGCCTTCCAGGCTCCTGGGCTTTCAGGCTAAGGGAGGAGGTGGTACAGGCACAGAAGAGAACTTCAGTTCAGGCAAGACTGACCGGGTTCAAACCGCAGCTTCTGAGCTATAGAACCTGAGCCTTCGGTTCCTCATCAGTACAGTAGGGATGATAATACTCTGCAGTAATGCAGCCAAAGCCCCTGGCTCAGTGCCTGGTGCACAGTGGTTGCTCAGTAAATGTTAGCCGTCTTTCCACCTTCCCTGGCCATGGAGAACCTGTCACAGTGAACAGATGTTTTGTTAGATTTCACAAGTCTCGAGCCATTGGTTTCAGTGGTCTGAAAGGTTTTGGTCAAATGCAGTATATGTTCTCTGAAGAAGAGCTCCGGGAGATTCTCTGGGAGGTCACTGCCCTCCCCGCACTGGTCATCTGTGCCCCTCCCTCTTGGCAGGACTCTACTGAAACCTGCTGGGAAGAGGGGGACATGGGATGTGGGCAGGGTGCCCCTACTAAAAACTGTGAAGAAATGAACGCGCCCACGCCCTCATAAGGGTTTCGGTGCAGGCGCAATAGCCTTGGGGCTCGGGGTCTTTGTTCTTCACTGCCCTGGCCGTCCGAAGCGGGGAGTGGACGCAGGGTGGTGGTAGGGGTCCGCGGAGGTGGAGGCGAGGGCACCTCTTTGACGGGCGTTTGCTTTGCAGATCGCTCCTCCTGAAACTCCGGACTCCAAAGTTCGCATGGTCATCATCACTGGACCCCCAGAGGCCCAATTCAAGGTTCTGATCTTTATTGTTTTTCCAAGTAGGACCCAGAGGAATTGAGTTTGGATGGGAGTGCAAATCTGCCTCATGTTTTTAAGCTTCCCTGCAAAACACAGGGCTGCAAGGCTGCTTTCAAATTGACCTCAGATGGGAATTCTGTTGCTTTCCCTCTTTGCTTCCTGAGAGTAAATAGGCACATGGGAAAGGCGGCAGTCTGAGGGCTTCCTCCTTGTCCTCTGCCTTAGTGACTGAGGAAGGCCCTTCTCTCCTTTATGTCCCTATGACGTGCCGAGGTTCTCGAACTTCTGGGCAGACAGCCGAAGAGCTAATAGCTTATTCTGACCTAGGGAGGGATGGAGAACGGGGACAGCTCTCTAGACTGTGGAGTGACCAAGAGCCTGCCCTCTGAGTGAGTGACTTCCACCAGCTGCCACTCAGGGCCTTGACTTGCCAGCCACGGCTTGTCCAAGTCCATGCAAGCATCCCAGACCCCATAGGTCTGGTTTGTAGCTCAGGTGCTGTGTTCCTGTGGCGAGCCACGGATTCATACTCAGTTACTCTGCCCAGCCTCCCCAGTGTTACTGTGAGCAGGAGTATTAGCAGGTCGTTCCTGTGGACCTTTCGTATCACCTGGCCTAGATGGTGACCCACCCCGAGTGGGCGTGGGCCTGTGGGCCAGAGGAGGAGGGGTGGGGCTTGGGGAGCTTCCCTTGCGTCATATACACGTGGCCCGCCGATACAACAGTGACCTCCTCTTCTCAGGCTCAGGGAAGAATTTATGGAAAACTCAAGGAGGAGAACTTCTTTGGTCCCAAGGAGGAAGTAAAGCTGGAGACCCATATCCGGGTGCCAGCGTCGGCGGCTGGCCGGGTCATTGGCAAAGGTGGCAAAACGGTGAGCCGTGAGGGTCAGGTTGAAAGCTCTGGACATTAGTCCCCGAACCCAACAGCTCTTCCCTGGCCCCCAGCTCCTCCACCCGCCTCGGCCTGGGTGCTCCCAATTTGCCCGTTCACTTGATTCCACTTCCCAAGCCCAGCTCCTGACTCCTCCAGTTTCTACCTGCTAGTGACCAAGCTCTTGACCCTCCAGTCCCCTCCATGTTTGACATGGACAGCACCCTGAGCTCCTCTCTGACCTGTCCTCCCTGCCCCTGCCCCCAGGTGAATGAGCTGCAAAATCTGACAGCAGCTGAGGTGGTGGTGCCAAGAGACCAGACCCCTGATGAGAACGACCAGGTCATCGTCAAGATCATTGGGCATTTCTATGCCAGCCAGGTACATATGTCACTCCCCCATCACGGGAGGGCGGCAGGGCTCCAGAAGCGTGACCTCGACAAGTCCCGTGCGCTCTGCCCGCCTCTGGGCTGGGTCATTCTTTCCTTCCATGTGTAAGGGTGTGAGGTGTAGATGTTTTATTCCCTCTTAAGGCTGTAGGGATACTGATTTGACGGTTTTCATAGGTGGTCTATATTATGTAGTAACTATGGTGTATCGTATGTTACGTGTTAATAGTCTTCTCTGTCGTCTAACCTTAGTCCTTCTCTTCTGCACTGGATGAGAAGAGAAGTGGGTCTTATCCACCACCCAGCCTTGTTCATGGAGTAACGTCCTGGGTGGCCCGTTTGCAGTGCAGTTCCTCCACCGTCCCCAGAACCACGGCTCCGTCCTTGCTTCCCGTTCTTCCACCTCCTGTTCTCTTCCTGGAGCTCACCATCTATCCCTGCACTGCTTCCAGGAAGCCGGTCAGCAGTGCCCAGCATTGGGACTGACCCCAGAGTCTAGAAAGGACGGCAGGTATCAGGTTCAAATTATAGGATGATTGGAAGCTACTGGGGTTTTCCTAAAACCCCTTAGTGTTGGAGCTAGAAGGGATGTGGAGACTACCGGATACAGTCCCTTCCACTCACAGAGGATAAGCACGTCACATCAGGCTTGTGGCCCACCTGAGGCTGCTCACTCAATCGAGGGCAAAACAGGAACCCAGACCCTAGCATAGCGTGACAACCTTCTCTGACAGCTCTTTGGGAGCCATTAATAGTCACAGAAATATTTAAGATTTATGGGTTCTGCTGGTACACCAAGCATTATTCTGTGTGGTCTCTATTAACTCATGTAATCCTCGTAACAGCCTCATTGTACACATGAGGAATGTGAGATTTTTTGTTTTGTTTTGTTTGCGGTACACGGGCCTCTCTCTGCTGTGGCCTCTCCCGTTGTGGAGCACAGGCTCCGGATGCGCAGGCTCAGCGGCCATGGCTCACGGGCCCAGCCGCTCCGCAGCGTGTGGGATCTTCCCGGACCGGGTCACGAACCCGTGTCCCCTGCATCGGCAGGCGGACTCTCAACCACTGCGCCACCAGGGAAGCCCAGGAATGTGAGATTTAAATGATATATCCAGGGATGCAGAGAGCCAGGGTGTATTAAATACCAAAGTGGGGACATTGTTCATTGGTTAAAATGAGAACTCAATGAAAAACTCTGTAAAACATCAAGCACAGGGCTGACAGAGTAGGAATTAATGTATAAATATTGACTCCACATTCTTTCCCCAACCTAGACCAACTTTCTCTTTAACCAAGAAATCAAGCACTCAATTTATGGAAAGGAGACATTCTGGTAAATTTCTGTCAAGAGAATCACATTCTGCAGTTGATTTCCCTTATAAAACTTTGTTCATAGGGAGGACACTTTTAATTAATAAGGAGAAAGTAAAGATACCAGTCCTTTGGTGTTTTGTCCATTTTCACAGTGGAGCTTATGCCACTACCTTCCGGTTATCCCAGTTCATCCCCTTTCCTGGGATACTTACATGCATAGTGGAGTTGTGATCGGTGACGAGGTCTCCTGCTTTTTGACCTTCTGACAACATGTGCTCCTGGAAGCTCTGGGAGTTCCCCCTTGAGTTCAGTAACGTGTGTCAACTTGGTCATGTTTTAAATTACGATGAATGAGTTTATACTACTGTTTATCCTGCCTCCCTCTGTATGAATCCAGGGGGCGCTCAGGGTCTGCTCGGAGGCAAAGAAACTTCTGGTCACTCTAATCCTCAGTCTCCTCTTACCTTTCTTACAAGTCCAACATGACCTGTTGTTGCCGCTGGTGTCCAGACCCCGATGGCTTCTCTCCACACGTGAGGCTATATCTCCTCGCCTTCGGAGACCCTCACTCTCACTTGTTCTATCTGCAGATGGCTCAGCGGAAGATACGAGACATCTTGGCCCAAGTCAAACAGCTGCACCAAAAGGGACAGGGTAACCAGGCCCAGGCCCGGAGGAAGTGACCGGCCCCTTCCCGTCACGTCGGCTCAAGGACAACAGGCCGAAATCGAGAGCACGTTCTCCCCAGCAGGCCTGAGAATGAGCGGGAATCAGGGACACTTGGGCCGGGATGTAGATCAGGTTTGCCCACTTGCTTGAGGAAGTTGTTGCAGTGAGGAACCCTGATCTCTCAGCCCTAAACACCCAACCAATTGGCCCAACACTGCCCACCCCTGAGGGTGTCACCATGGAAATTCTAGCTCAGGGTGCTTTTAAACGTGGATTGTTTTAAGTTCTCCAGGTCCCACCGAGAGGGTGGGTCAGACCCCAGTGAAAAGAGGAATAATTTCCTTCAGGTTTTTAAAACATGCAGAGGGGTGTTTTAATCGACCTCAAAGGATGGTTTACTTCTTGACCCTAAGATCCTTCCAACCTTCTTCTGCTTGGTTTATTGATGAAAATACCTCTGTTCTTGTGCCCTGACATAGCCTTTTCATATATTCACACTGGTTATGTTACCTTTCTGCTACTGGCAAAAGTGAGAACCAATCCATTGCTTTGCTTACCTTATTGACTCGAAGGGGGAAGACACGTCGGCATCTGGAGATTAATTCCAGTCCCTTCCTAACCAACCAGGAGGAACAGCAAGGGATAAAGAATGGGGGAGAAATGGGGAGAAAGGTGATTGAACTATACACTAATCCACGTTTAAAAGGAGTGCCCTTGTGGCTGATGGATTCCAGATCACCACCTTGAAAAATTGGCACAGTTCAAATTTCCCGCTCTGTTGGGGCTTCCCCACTAGGATTCCCGCCCCGTTCATGTCCCTCTAACCATGTAAGTCCCACGTCATGTCCAGGTGCACATGGGTGGTACTGACTGCTCAGCGGGATAGGGGCTGACCACTGTACTGTCCCTGATTCCTATCATTCTCAGGCAGATTTTATATTTTTTTAAAGTCTATTTTAATGATTGGATACGAGCACTGGGAAGGGGACACTAACGCCCCTTGATAAAGTCTCAGTTCCATGGAGGACTTGAGTGGCCCCAAAGGCTGCCACTGTGCCCTCACGCCAGCCCATGTGCTCCCATAAGGGCTGGTTCCCAGAAGCAGGGGTTGCGGGGCACTCCCCCCCACGGCACTGTTCCCTTGGTGGTGGTGGGACGTGGAACCCGACCCTGAGCTCCTGATAAAGCTGAAGTCCATCATTTGGCATCTTTTATGACTGTTCAGTAAATTGGAGAGAAAATTTGCTTCTGTTTTTACCCTAGAGGCATATTGAACTGATGGCTTCTGTTTTTATCCTAGAGGCATATTGAACTGATGGCTTCTGCCTCCACGAGTCGTTGGCATGATGTTATGTGTGCCTAAAAAAACAAAATTCAAAATACCAGCAACATTATGCACAAAGGGGTAAACAAGCTTAATTTATTAATTTTCCAGGCTCAGCAAGATCCCGTTTTCAGTTCAGCCCTTGTGGAAGACACCAGCCATCAGTTAAACGAGGTTAGGCCTCCCCTCCAAATGTACTGATTGTCAGTGCATGTTAGCCAGGTGGTGCACTTTAGCTACCTTGGACAATGCTATCAAGTGTGCTGGGAAGGGAGGAAGGCCTCCCGCATGTGGAAGAGCCCATGCTCTGGACTCCCCTCCTTCCGACATTGCAACAACGACAGTAACAACCAGACAACCTTGACATGTGGGCGGAGTCAGTCAGGTAATGCTGTGCGCGAAGTAAACTACCTCAAGGTATGAAGTTACCTCAGCAATTACTTTCCTTTTTGTTCCCCCCACCTCTTTTTTTTAAATCTTTTTTTCTTTGCGGCTTGCTGATATTTTATATAAAAAAGAAAAAGCAAAAGAGAAGCTGATAGTCTTGAATATTTTATTTTTTTAATGAAAAGAAAAAAAACGAGAAAGTTATGTTTCATAATTTCTTACAACATGAGCCAGTGTAACCCTTTAGGAACTCTCTATGGAGAACAGGCCCTGTGGGAAAGGCAGCTGGAGCTGCCCCTTGGACGGAGGCTGGGCCGAGTGGGAAGGCCCACGTGTGAGAGAGCCCAGGGCCAGGCTCTGATCTCTAAGCCACCAGCCTCTCCCAGGAAAATCCTGCCTGATGAGATTAACAGGCCCAGCAGAGCTGTGGCCCCAAGGGCGAAACAACAGCCTCCCAACAGCCGGCCTGTGGTCTCCCCTCCCCCCTTTGGTTAAAGGGCACCCCAGTCGGTTTTTCCCACCAGTGGTGCTGTTGAGATATTTAAAAATAATTGCCTCCGTTTTATCGAGGAGAGAAATAATAACTAAAAAAGATACCCTTTAAAAAGTCTATACTTCTCTGTCTAAAAATATGGGAGCCAAGATTCCATTAGTGGAAGAGACAAAGCCATCCTCTCACCCTCAGAGAGGTCCACCTGATTTGTCGTGGCAGTGCTTTTCACTTTTTGTTCTTGTTCTTTCATTTCAATCCCATCTTGCTATTCTTGGTCTTTATCAATAGACCAAGGGGCAAACAGTTAACTGCCCCCTCTGTTTCCCCGTCTTCTTTCGATTGATCTGATGGACTCTTAACTGTGGACCCAAACTTAACCAAATTCTTGATTTAGGGTGGTGGGTGGCACAGAGGGGCAGGGGATTCGGGAATGCGACTGGGGACAGGTTCCTGCCTCATTTGTGTCTTGTCACTTTCTCCCCATGGCATTCCTTTATAGCCCCCAGAACTGTCTACCCCAGAGAGGAGGAAGCAGGAAAGCATTTAGGGATGCTATCAGGCCAGTATAATTAAGCTTCCCACCTGTCCAAACCACAAAAAAGGGTCTCCCAACTTCTCTCTCTGGCTCTATGTGCTTTATTCCAAAATGAAGCAGATAACATTCAGACATCGGCCATTTAGTGATGTAAGGTGAATTTCCAGCAGCAAGCATGCTTTGATATCTGGTTCAAACTATCATCAGAAGAAAATCCCCACAGTACCTGAAATGTGATTGTTGCAGTGTTCAGTTTCCTTGGGATCCGGCTCCCTTCACATCTGAAGCCCACTTCCTTTCCCTTTGGCTGATTCAGCTCCCAGAAGAGACCAGGAGTGTGGCAAGGGACTGTCAAACTTGACTTGGATTAGGCACGGCTGATACTCGCCCAGCAGGAAAATTGTGGAAGTTACGCTACCAGAAAGCAAAGGAATATGGTTTGGTGGTTAAGGTTTAGCAGGATAAAAGGCCTGTCTTGGTGGGTCTGCCTTTGACCTATAGTCGAGGGCTTTGGGCACCTCATGCCCCACCCTGCACATCACCTCCATTTCCCCATCCTTGGTGAGATGACAACGTGAAACGCACTTGGGAGGTTTGGTTGATTTGAGAAAAACGACTTGTAAAAAACAGCTTCTGTGCTCTGATACGTGTGTGAGCTACATATATATTTTGAAGAAAGGACCATCACTTTGGGATATATCGTTTTATTCCGTGGAACACGTAAAAAACCAAAATGGTTTGATTCCCTGACTTTGAAGCTGCATCTGACAGTGACACCCAATGGCTTGAATCCCCTCGAGGGTCTGCTTGCCTTTTGCAGTTTGGGTTGTGGACTTGGCTCTTAGGAGGGGTCTGGGGAGGAGGGAGCTGTGTTTAGGGACAGGGACTTTCGTCACCTTCTCTTTCCTCCCCTTCTCCTGGTCCTCCTCAGTCTGTTTCCCTTTACCCTGAGCTCTCCACTTCTGGGGACGGCTGGGGGCTGTTAAGTTATGCCTCACGATTGGCAGAAAAGACCCTGTGTAAAACCCAGAGAACACTGGAGGGGAATGCTCCAGTTGGTTCTGTGTGTCCGTTTCCCTCTGTGCCAAAGACAGACAGACAGAGGCTGAGAGACGCCATTTCTGAATCAAAGCAATAACCATCTTTCGACCTAGACCTGGGCTGTCTGAGATGGGGAGGGCTCCCGGAAACAGCGTGGGCTTAGAGACCCGTCCCTTCCCCTCTGAGGCTCCTGGGGGACGGGGGGCGGTACGTGCCAAGGGGCGGGGAGCTGAGAAGGGGGTCCGATGGCTCCTGGTTGCACTTTGGAGAAGGAGGGGAAGTTTGGGGCTCCTCCGAGTGGGGCTGTGCCCTGTCCCCTGACCCCACTGCAGAGGCAGCGCTGCGAGTTCTCTTCAGGCCTGGCAGACTGGCAGCGAGGAGGGGCCTCAGTTAGCTCTCAAGGGTGCCTTCCCCTCCTCCCACCCCAGACGTACCCTCTGCCAAACTGGGAACAGCAGTACTACGTAACTACCTCACAGAGCCCCAGAGGGACTGCCCGAGCTTCCGCCTCTAGTCCAGCCTTCCCTCCTCCTCCTGGCTCAGGGGTGGGGAGTCCCCTTTCTCCCCTGACGTGTTGCTGGGGGAGATCCTAGTGGCTTTGACGTTCAAACCCTGCCAACTTTTGCCTATTTGTTGAAAAACTGGTAGGAGGAAAACAGCACAGCCTGCCACCCTAGCTGCAGGAAGATAGAAGAATCCTCAGTGCCAGGGGACATAAAGCCATTTCCTTTCCAAACTCTTGGTGATTTAGATGCAGGACTTTTCTCTTGTGTTCAGACTTAGAGCAACACCAGCTAAAAACTTCAGTTTCTTTCCTTTGGATACATAAGGCTTCTCTATCGGGGTACAGAACAGGGAGGGGGCCTCATGACCGAAGGTGGATTTAGAGGGTGGGGGCCGGAGCCCCGACCCTGACCCTCGGCCCTGTGCAACTCCTTGGGGGCACAGTCTGATGGCACCATTACTGGCGCCTTAGTCTGGTTGAATCTGGATGGACAAGACAAAAGAAAGAATTTTTTTCCTTAAATGAAATAGCAGGAAGCTCCTCGGGGCATATGTGCTCTGAGTAACCACAGGTGGTGGATGCTAGGAGTAGAAATGGATTAACTACCTCAATCCTCACAGTGAGATTAGAACCGAGGGCTGGGACTGGTGGGTAAGGGTTTGGATCCCAGTCAGGAGGAGTGAGCTGAGGCTTGTGCCACAAAAGGTTTGTCCTTGAGGAACAGGCATGCCTGCTAGATACTCATCGGTCGGGTTGGGAGGACTGGCCGTTAGGCCCCCCTTTCTGCCCTCCTTGCCCCGGGGTCCTGTGCTTCACCTTGTTCCCCTCAGCCTGTCCCGCCCTCACCTGTGTCTTACTGGACCAGAGGGTGAGGAGAGGACTTGCCTCCTCTCTTCCTGCAGAGGGGGGCTGCCTGGAGGTGAGATGTGGGGCTCGGCCTGGAACCCGCTACTCAGCCCCAAAGCCAGGAAGCCTGGGGAAGCCGGAGCTGAGACCTCTTCAACAGGGTTTCTTGGAGATGCTCCACCTCCTCTGTACCCCTTCCCAGTCTTCACGGGGACGGTTGGCTCTAGAAGGAGAGGTGGAGCAGCACCCCTTACCCTGAGAGTCCGAGGGCCTGGTCCTCTGGTCACTCAGGAGTCTTTGTAGTCGGGGAGTTCCACTGGGCGATCCCAGCCCCTCCCCACCCTCTAATGGACCTCCTCATAGAAGCCCCATTTCACTTTTGTTTTATCTACCTCTTAGCAAGACAATAGAGATAAATTAGGTAGTGGCAACTCCACTTGCTTAGATTAGGGGGGGAAAAAGATTTCTTTTTCCAAAGGAAAAGAAAAAATATTACCTTAAAAATACTTTCCAAAAAATTAAAAAAAAAAAAAAACCAAAAAAAAAATTTTTAAGAGGGAGACATTTTCCAGTGACTGCTGGATTGTTTTAATTCCCCAAACTTTTCTCTTTTTTTCCCCCGCAAATAAGTTTCACTCTTTGGTGATTTTTCTCCACTTGTTTAAGATGATGTGCTCTTCTAACAGCTAACAGTTCAGCTTTCACGACCTGCCCCCTGGCTTGCCCCACCCCAGACGCCATTCCCGCCAGTGAGTTCCTACCTGTGCTCTCCCTGTTGCTTCTCAGCCAGGTGACTTCACTCACCCCCACTTTGTGTCTGTCAGGGTGCTGAAGTCTGGTCTCACCATTTCAACCTCTGGGGGTTGGGGGGGCACTTGTAACACTTGCATGTAAAGTTTCTCTAACCTACTGCAGTGTAAAGGTGTTCAAGATGAATTTCAGCCGATAATGAGTTAGCAGGAGGAATAAAAATCCTCTGCCACCGTTTGAGGTCTCCCCTTTCTCCAGCATCTTGATCCTGGTCCCAGAAACCAGAATAAAAGAGCCCCCTCCCCTGAGGCAAAGTGAATTGGGGTCTGGTCCTGAGACATCACTCACGTGGGAGAGTGAAAAATGTATTTTTATAAATGCAAAACATGGGTGGGGGCTGGAGCGGGGACTCACGCCTGTGACTGTGTAACCGTATTCTGTAACTGCGGCCACTTTGAAAACTGTACTTGGCTGGGAATCTGCCGGCCCGTCGCCACCGGGTTTTGATTGTACCCTTCCTAACACCCTTTAACCTGCTCTGTGCTTGGTCTGGGGAGGTGGGGCGGCTGCCTCCGACTCTTGGGGTTTGTTCTTTTGCTGGATGAGCGCGCTCCCGTTTTCTTTCCTGTGAAGGTTGTTTCAGCTACAAATCACTTCATTCCGCTGTTTCAATTTCAAAATAAAAGGAAACATATTGAAAGCTGTGAACTGTGTCTATGTTTCAGGGAGGGTTTTGGGGATCTGGTAGCTGAGATGCTCAGACTTCTGGGGGGGCCCCCCCCCCCCCCCCCGAGCTCTGGTCTCCAGGGACCAGAGCCGCTCAAATGCAAAGTAGGCGTTTTTCTTATATTTACAGGATAGCAAGAGAGGAGTGGCTTTTAAACGGCCTTGCTCCTAATTTACTTTGCATATTGGAGTAAGACCTCCATCGTTAAAGAAGATGTTGGATAACGTCTGCAGATGAGTTGCCGTTGCTTTTCCTGACACCTGCCCTAAGAAAAACGGTGCCAATGGCTTTTTGGGGGGGTTTCCTGGAAGGGAGCTTGGTCATCATCTACTGTGACCCCGCCCTCCCTTATTTTTTTTTTCCTTTTTTGAAGCCCAGATTGGTTGAGGGACAGCCTTGTGTGACACAACCTGGACCCGAACTTGGCTCTCCTGATTCTCGGTCCAGCCTTTTCCACTCTGTCACTCATCCTTAAAAGATGACATGATGGTACTGGGCAACGCCACGCTTAAAGAAACATTCCAGGTTATCTTTTGAGTGAATAGATGTGGCTACCCCCAGAAGTCTGGTGTAGAAGGAACACACTAAGAACTGTCCCTCCCACTTAGGTTTTTTAGCAGCCCTGGATATTGAGCAGATCAGTGAAAACTTGACTCCCACAGGGGACAGTGAGGGATATTTGCTAAGTATGGTGATACCATACTTAACCCTCTTCCTCTGCAAAGTGACTGGATGGGATAAGGTCATTGGGCTAGAGTTAGTGTTGCTGTTATAGTGCCTTCCCAAATAATTGGATAAATGTTGGGACATGATTTTCAAGTCTTAGTGGAAGCTTTATATAGGAGATTAATATTTATTGGTTCCCTGACTTTTGTTTTAGGAATAATTAAGGTGGAAAAAAAAAGCAGCTTAGGGAATTCCCTGGTGGTCCAGTGCTTTCACTGCCGGGGCCCAGGTTCAATCCCTGGTTGGGGAACTAAGATCCTGCAAGCCACTTGAGGTGCGGCCAAAAAAGAAAAAAGAAAACAGGAATAATTAAGGTGGTTAAACATGGGAATGAAACCCTGTGGATACTTTCCTAATGGTGGCCAGTGTTTGTTGAGATAAATATTGTGCTTGTTACACATTTAAGGCATTAAGGACTTTATGTGATGGATTATTTATTTAACCCTTACAGCAATTCTAAAGTGAATGCTATTCCCATTTTATAGATGAAGCAACTGAAGTTCAGAGTGGTTGTTACTAAAGTCACACAGACATTTGATTCTAGAAACTACCTTTCACAACAAGGCTAACCAGCATCTCTGCGAGAGAAATCGTCATTGATGCATGTGAGACAAGATGAAAGGTTTACTGGAAAACCTTTTTCTTCTTTTCACCATGCATGTGAGTAATAAACTGTAAATCTCTTGTATCTTTGCTGGTCAAATCCGTTAGACCTTGACCTTGGCCCTGCCTTGTCATGTGTACATGAGTTTGACAAATTGGTGCCCAGTGTGGAGCTCATAAAGTTAAAATGCCCTTAAGACTGGAGGCTGCGTGGACCAGGCTAGGGAATAATATACTTGCCCCCGGACCTGGTAATTCAGTGGTTGGCAAGAGGGCAGAGGTGGTCCTAGCTATTCAGGGGCTATGTGCTTCGTGAGTCACATTAGGGGACAGGACCTCCAGGGATCTGATAGCTAATGCCACTTGATAAATGTTGGAGGTCATGTGGCTAGAGGTAGGATTGGAGCTTTCAGGTGTTAAAAGTGAGTTTGAGGGGCTTTCCTGGTGGCGCAGTGGTTGAGAGTCTGCCTGCCAATGCAGGCGACACGGGTTCGAGCCCTGGTCTGGGAAGATCCCATATGCCGCAGAGCAACTGGGCCCGTAAGCCACAATTACTGAGCCTGCGCGTCTGGAGCCTGTGCTCCGCAACAAGAGAGGCTGCAACAGTGAGAGGCCTGCGCACCACGATGAAGAGTGGCCCCCGCTTGCCACAACTAGAGAAAGCCCTCACACAGAAACAAAGACCCAGCACAGCCATACATAAATAAATTAATTAATTAAAAAAAAATACAGGGAACTCCCTCAATTAATTTATTAAAAAAAAAAAAGTGAGTTTGAGGCTGAATTAATGACCACTTAAAACCCAAAGTAAGTGCAAAGCTGCTTATTGGCACAAGTTGCTCCCTCAGCTTCCAGCTTCTGCTGTGGCTGTGTTAAAACTCCTTGGTCTCTGTTTCTGTGAAAAAGCAGCTAATAGAGTTTGGGCAAAAAAACTTGCAGTGAAGAGAGGAAAAAAAACAGTTAAAGTAACTTTGCAGGCCAAGGGTCCAGCCCATTCATTGTATGAACTATTGTATAAACGTGCAATTGGTATTGAAATGTGTCACCTGTTTGAATTGTGACTGTGCATGAAGTGTTAGAAAATTCCTCTGGTGTCCAAACTTTTCACTCTATGCTGGTATCTTGTTTGGTGAGTTTAGAGGTCTCGTTCTTAGTGGCCTTGGATGCCTGCCAGTGGCAGCGACCACAACCCATGGGCCTCAGCGAGACTCAGGCCTGCTTGCCAAGTCAAGTGTCTTGAAACAATGATTTTCTCTGACAGTCAAGGAAAAGCTGCTTTTTTTTTTTTAAACAAGAAGCTCTATGTCCTAATTCAAAACTTGTAGCTCTTGGCAAAAGTTGGTCAAAGTTGGCCTATTCATCTTGCTGTAAAAGAAGCCATATTAGTTTCCTTGGGCCTCTGTAACAAATTACCCAAAACAACAAGTCAGATCAAGGTGTCAGCAGGTCTGTTCCTTCTGGAGGCCCTTAGGGACATCCATCTCATGCCTGTCTTCCAGCTTCTGGTAGTTAATAGCAATCATTGGCCCTCCATGGCTTGAAGACAGATCAATCTCTGCCAACATGGTCTTCTCTGTGGCTCTGTCTCTGTTTTTCTGTCTCCTATAAAAACAGTCCTCACTGGATTTAGGGTCCACCCTCATCCAGGATGATCTCATCTCGAGATCCTTGCACATATCTGCAAAGACCCTTATTTCTTTTTTTTTTTTTTTTTTTTTTTTTTGCGGTAGCAGGCCTCTCACTGTTGTGGCCTCTCCCGCTGTGGAGCACAGGCTCCAGACGCACAGGCTCGGTGGCCATGGCTCACGGTCCCAGCCGCTCCACGGCATGTGGGATCTTCCCGGACCGGGGCACGAACCCATGTCCCCTGCATCGGCAGGTGGACTCTCAACCACTGTGCCACCAGGGAAGCCCAAGACCCTTATTTCTATTAAGGTCACATTCTAAGGTCTGGGGTGGGCATATCTTTTGGGGGGACACCATGCAACTTACTACAGAAGACATACTACTGGGGCCTACCTGACAGGCTGCCTACATGGGTTTTTTTCTTTTTTTTTTAAATTTATTTTTGGCAGTGTTGGGTCTTTGTTGTTGCGTGCGGGCTTTGTCTAGTTGTGGCAAGCGGGGGCTGCTCTTCGTGTGGTGCACAGGGCTTCTCATTACGGTGGCTTCTCTTGTTGCAGAGCATGGGCTCTAGGCGCGAGGGCTTTAGTAGTTGTGGCTTGCGGGCTCTAGCACGCAGGCTCAGTAGTTGCGGTGCACGGGCTTAGTTGCTCCACGGCACGTGGGATCTTCCTGGACCAGGGCTTGCACCCGTGTCCCCTGCATTAGCCGGTGGATTCTTAACCACTACACTACCAGGGAAGTCCTACATGGGATTTTTAATCCTCCTTCTCCTGGAGGTTGATAAGACCACAATGCCCTTTTGGGAAAAGACAGGTGAGACCCTACCAGCTGTGGATCAGGATACTTGGACGGTAGCACCCTGGTTAGTGAAACATTTGGTGATAAGGGGACAAGTGGCACTTGACTGTTGCCCCAAGAACCTTCATAGTTTGTGTTCATGGTTAGAGTTAGAGGACCCCGTAACACTAAGAAAAACATAGCATGGTCATTGTTCACCCTTCTGCACCACTGGAAAAGCAAAACTGCTTGGGGGTAACCCGAGATAAAATACTCCCTGGTGGCCAAGTGCAGTCAGTTATGCAGAACTGTCCTGTGGTCTGCTCTTACAATGAGTGGGAAAGGAGGAACATTAGGTTTGGACAAAAGCCCAGCATCTTAGCTGGGGCTGCTATAACAGAGCACCGTAGATTGCGTACCTTATAAACCACGGAAATTTTCTTCTTACTATTCTGGAGGCTGGGAAGTCCAAGACCAAGTTGCCCACAGATTTTGTGTGTGGTGAGGACCTGCTTTCTGGTTCATAGACAACTGTCTTCCAGCTGTGTCCTCTTGTGGCAGGAGGGTTGAGGGCTGCGCTGGGTCTTCGTTGTTGCGCTCGGGCTTTCTCTAGTCGTGGAGAGCGGGGGCTACTCTTAGTTGCGGTGCATGGCCTTCTTGTTGCCGTGGCTTCTCTTGTTGCGGAGCATGGGCTTCAGTAGTTGCAGCATGCGGGCTCAGTAGTTGTGGTTCATGGACTCTAGAGCGCAGGCTCAGTAGTTGTAGCACACAGGCTTATTTGCTCTGCGGCATGTGGGATCTTCCCAGACCAAGGCTCGAACCCGTGTCCCCTGCATTGGCAGGCAGATTCTCAACCACTGCGCCACCAGGGAAGCCCCAGGCAGATTCTTAACCACTGCACCACCAGGGAAGCCCAGTTAGTGGGTGTTTGCCTCCACAATGAAACAATGGCCTACCCTACAGGAGCTTCCCTTGTCTGATAAGCATCCACGGATGATAGAAGGAGAACCTATAAATTTCCTTAGGGTCACTGGAACCCCAGCCTGGAATTTCAGTGGAAACCATGAGTGCAGAGGTGATGAGATAGTTACTCAGGGTCAGACTGACTGGCTTGGTCAATTGGCACCAATCGTCAGGGACAATTAAGTCCAGAAAACTATTTAGCTACTGGGCAACCAACTCCGCAGGTCAGAGGCCTGACACAGGTCAAGGTAAATGCCCTTCAGACTAAAGAGGAGAGAAACAGATCGAAGATCCAGGCTGTAGGACAATGTGGACAATTTACGTCAGGGAGTTCCCTAACAGGAGATTGATGACTTGCCCACGAAGGAAATTCTCACTCTTGGGCCATTAGAGGGCCACAAATTTTAAAGATCTGGGCTGTAGCAGGTGAAGATGCCTGGCCAGCTGTGACATTTACTGTGGACAAATAGGAGGACCAGGAGGACTGAGAGGCCCTGCTGAGGTCTGCGCTGTTTACACTTGTGTTGGTCCGACACCTTCACTTCGCCTGTCTAACCAGATGTCATCCTTTCAAGAACAAACAGGACTATGGCAGAAGCCAAGGTCCCCTCTTCCCTAAGGAGGGCTGGAGGCTGTATGCACTGGTCAAGATATGCTGGGGACCTGATGGAAACCAAGGTTGCCAAACCTTTTCAGTCCTTTTGGACACTGAGGTACAAGTCTGTGGTGCCAGGAAACACCCAGGGACATGGCTGGAAAACTACTGCCACTGGATTTGGGACTAACTCTCAGCTTGGACATTGGACAACTGTAACTTGATGAGTGGGCCCTTTGGGCCAATACATACTCAAGTGGTTGTCACTGATACTGCTTTTGACTACAAAGAATGTTCCCAATGGGGAAATGCCACAATTAGAACAGTGGTAGTGGGACAAGTCCAGCCAGGAGCCCAACGGGCTTCCCTGGCCTACTCTTATGACTGTGAACCAATACAGTATGCTATGAGGTTGGGGCCGAAGAAAGGGTAGGAGGTCACTATACTGACCAAGAAGCTAATGGAGTCAGAGATGTTTAAGAACTGTTATCGGGGCTTCTCTGGTGGCTCAGTGGTTGAGAATCCACCTGCCAATGCAGTGGACACAGGTTCGAGCCCTGGTCTGGGAAGATCCCACATGCCGCGGAGCAACTAAGCCTGTGCACCACAACTACTGAGCCTGTGCTCTAGAGCCCGCGTGCCACAACTACTGAAGCCCATGCGCCTAGAGCCCATGCTCCGCAACAAGAGAAGCCACCGCAGTGAGAAGCCTGCGCACCACAACGAAGAGTAGCCCCCATTGGTGAAAGTGGGGTGTTAAAGTCCCCTACTATGATTGTGTTACTGTCGATTTCCCTTTTTATGGCTGTTAGTATTTGCCTTATGTCTTGAGGTGCTCCTGTGTTAGGTGCATAAATATTTACAGTTGTTATATCTTCTTGGATCGATCCCTTGATCATTATGTACTGTCCTTTGTCTCTTACAATAGTCTTTATTTTAAAGTCAATTTTGTCTGATATGAGAATTGCTACTCCAGCTTTCTTTTGATTTCCATTTGCATGGAATATCTTTTTCCATCCCCTCACTTTCAGTCTGTATGTGTCCCTAGGTCTGAAGTGGGTCTCTTGTAGACAGCATATATATGGGTCTTGTTTTTATATCCATTCAGCCAGTCTGTGTCTTTTGGCGGGAGCATTTAAACCATTTACATTTAAGGTAATTATCGATATGTACGTTCCTATTACCATTTTCTTAATTCTTTGGGGTTTGTTATTGTATGTCTTTTCCTTCTCTTGTGTTTCCTCCCTAGAGAAGTTCCTTTAGCATTTGTTGTAAAGCTGGTTTGGTGGTGCTGAACTCTCTCAGCTTTTGCTTGTCTGTAAAGGTTTTAATTTCTCTATCAAATCTGAATGAGATCCTTACTGGGTAGAGTAATCTTGGTTGTAGGTTTTTCTCCTTCATCACTTTAAATATGTCTTGCCACTCCCTTCTGGCTTGCAGAGTTTCTGCTGAAAGATCAGCTGTTAACCTTATGGGGATTCCCTTGTGTGTTATTTTGCCCTTGCTGCTTTTAATATGTTTTATTTGTATTTAATTTTTGATAGTTTGATTAATATGTGTCTTGGCGTGTTTCTCCTTGGATTTATCCTGTATGGGACTCTCTGTGCTTCCTGGACTTGATTAACTATTTCCTTTCCCATATTAGGGAAGTTTTCAACTCAATACATAAGGCAAATGCTAACAGCCATAAAAGGAGAAATCGACAGTAACACAATCATAGTAGGGGACTTTAACACCCCACTTTCACCAATGGACAGATCATCCAAAATGAAAATACATAAGGAAACACAAGCTTTAAATGATACATTAAACAAGATGGACTTATTAATTGATATTTATAGGACATTCCATCCAAAAACAAAAGAATACACATTCTTCTCAAGTGCTCATGGAACATTCTCCAGGATAGATCATATCTTGGGTCACAAATCAAGCCTTGGTAAATTTAAGAAAATTGAAATCATATCAAGTATCTTTTCCGACCACAACGCTATGAGACTAAATATCAATTACAGGAAAAGATCTGTAGGAAATACAAACACACGGAGGCTAAACAATACACTACGTAATAACCAAGTGATCACTGAAGAAATCAAAGAGGAAATCAAAAAATACCTAGAAACAAATGACAATGGAGACACGACGACCCAAAACCTATGGGATGCAGCAAAAGCCGTTCTAAGGGGGAAGTTTATAGCAATACAATCCCACCTTAAGAAACAGGAAACATCTCGAGTAAACAACCTGACCCTGCACCTAAAGCAATTAGAGAAAGAAGAACAAAAAACCCCCAAAGTTAGCAGAAGGAAAGAAATCATAAAGATCAGATCAGAAATAAATGAAAAAGAAATGAAGGAAACGATAGCAAAGATCAATAAAACTAAAAGCTGGTTCTTTGAGAAGATAAACAAAATTGATAAACCATTAGCCAGACTCATCAAGAAAAAACGGGAGAAGACTCAAATCAATAGAATTAGAAATGAAAAAGGAGAAATAACAACTGACACTGCAGAAATACAAAGGATCATGAGAGACTACTACAAGCAGCTCTGTGCCAATAAATGGACAACCTGGAAGAAATGGACAAATTCTCAGAAATGCACAACTTGCCAAGACTGAACCAGGAAGAAATAGAAAATATGAACAGACCAATCACAAGCACTGAAATTGGAACTGTGATTAAAAATCTTCCAACAAGCAAAAGCCCAGGGCCAGATGGCTTCACAGGTGAATTCTATCATACATTTAGAGAAGAGTTAACACCTATCCTTCTCAGACTTCCAAAATATAACAGAGGGAGGAACACTCCCAAACTCATTCTACAAAGCCACCATCACCCTGATACCAAAACCAGACAAAGATGTCACAAAGAGGGCCTCCCTGGTGGCGCAGTGGTTGAGAGTCCGCCTGCCGATGCAGGGGACACAGGTTCGAGCCCTGGTCTGGGAAGATCCCACATGCCGCGGAGCGGCTGGGCCCGTGAGCCATGGCCGCTGAGCCTGCGTGTCCGGAGCCTGTGCTCCGCAACGGGAGAGGCCACAACAGTGAGAGGCCCGTGTACTGGAAAAAAAAAAAAAAAAAAAAAAGATGTCGCAAAGAAAGAAAACTGTAGGCCAATATCACTGATGAACATAGATGCAAAAATCCTCCACAAAATACTAGCAAACAGAATCCAGCAGCACATTAAAAGGATCATACACCATGATCAAGTGGGGTTTATTCCAGGAATGCAAGGATTCTTCAATATACGCAAATTAATCAATGTGATAACACCATATTAACAAATTGAAGGAGAAAAACCACATGATCATCTCAATGGATGCAGAGAAAGCTTTTGACAAAATTCAACACCCATTTATGATAAAAACCCTGCAGAAAGTAGGCATAGAGGGAACTTTCCTCAACATAATAAAGGCCATATATGACAAACCCACAGCCAACAGTGTCCTCAGTGGTGAAAAACTGAAACCATTTCCACAAAGATCAGGAACAAGACAAGGTTGCCCACTCTCACCACTCTTATTCAACACAACTTTGAAAGTTCTAGCCACAGCAATCAGAGAAGGAAAAGAAATAAAAGGAATCCAAATTGGAAAAGAAGAAGTAAAGCTGTCACTGCTTGCAGATGACATGATACTATACATAGAGAATCCTAAAGATGCTACCAGAAAACTACTAGAGCTAATCAATGAATTTGGTAAAGTTGCAGGATACAAAATTAATGCACAGAAATCTCTGGCATTCCTATACACTAATGATGAAAAATCTGAAAGTGAAATTAAGAAAACACTCCCATTTACTACTGCAACAAAAAGAATAAAATATCTAGGAATAAACCTACCTAAGGAGACAAAAGACCTGTATGCAGAAAATTATAAGACACTGATGAAAGAAATTAAAGATGATACAAATAGATGGAGAGATATACCATGTTCTTAGATTGGAAGAATCAACATTGTGAAAATAACTCTACTACCCAAAGCAATCTACAGATTTAATACAATCCCTGTCAAACTACCACTGGCATTTTTCACAGAACTAGAACAAAAAATTTCACAATTTGTATGGAAACACAAAAGACCCTGAATAGCCAAAGCTATCTTGAGAATGAAAAATGGAGCTGGAGGAATCAGGCTCCCTGACTTCAGACTATACTACAAAGCTACAGTAATCGAGACAGTATGCTACTGGCACAAAAACAGAAACATAGATCAATGGAACAGAATAGAAAGCCCAGAGATAAACCCACGCACATATTGTCACCTTATCTTTGATAAAGGAGGCAAGAATATACAGTGGAGAAAAGACAGTCTCTTCAATAAGTGGTGCTGGGAAAACTGGACAGGTACATGTAAAAGTATGAAATTAGAACACTCCCTAACACCATACACAAAAATAAACTCAAAATGGATTAAAGACCTAAATGTAAGGCCAGAAACTATCAAACTCTTAGAGGAAAACATAGGCAGAACACTCTATGACATAAATCACATCAAGATCCTTTTTGACCCACCTCCTAGAGAAATGGAAATAAAGACAAAAATAAACAAATGGGACCTAATGAAACTTCAAAGCTTTTGCACAGCAAAGGAAACCATAAACAAGACCAAAAGACAACCCTCAGAATGGGAGAAAATATTTGCAAATGAAGCAACTGACAAAGGATTAATCTCCAAAATTTACAAGCAGCTCATGCAGCTTAATATCAAAAAAACAAACAATCCAATCCAAAAATGGGCAGAAGACGTAAATAGACATTTCTACAAAGAAGATATACAGATTGCCAACAAACACATGAAAGAATGCTCAACATCATTAATCAATAGAGAAATGCAAATCAAAACTACAATGAGATATCATCTCACACCGGTCAGAATGGCCATCATCAAAAAATCTAGAAACAGTGAATGCTGGATAGAGTGTGGAGAAAAGGGATCACTCTTGCACTGTTGGTGGGAATGTAAATTGATACAGCCACTATGGAGAACGGTATGGAGGTTCCTTAAAAAACTACAAATAGCACTACCATACGACCCAGCAATCCCACTCCTGGGCATATACCCTGAGAAAACCATAATTCAAAAAGAGTCGTGTACCAAAATGTTCACTGCAGCTCTATTTACAATAGCCAGGACATGGAAGCAACCTAAGTGTCCATCAACAAATGAATGGATAAACAAGATGTGGCACATATATACAATGGAATATTACTCAGCCATAATAAGAAACAAAATTGAGTTATTTGTAGTGAGGTGGATGGACCTAGAGTCTGTCATACAGAGTGAAGTGAGTCAGAAAGAGAAAAACAAATACCGTATGCTAACACATATATATGGAATCTAAGAAAAAAAAAAAGTCATGAAGAACCTAGGGGCAAGACGGGAATAAAGACAGAGCTACTAGAGAATGGACTTGAGGATATGGGGAGGGGGAAGGGTAAGCTGAGACAAAGTGAGAGAGTGGCATGGACATATATACACTACCAAATGTAAAATAGATAGTGGGAAGCAGCCGCATAGCACAGGGAGATCAGCTCGGTGGTTTGTGACCACCTAGAGGGGTGGGATAGCGTGGGTGGGAGGGAGGGAGACGCAAGATGGAAGAGATATGGGAACATATGTATATGTATAACTGATTCACTTTGTTATAAAGCAGAAACTAGCACACCATTGTAAAGCAATTATACTCCAATAAAGATGTTAAAAAAATAAAAAAGAGTAGCCCCCGCTCGCCACAAGTAGAGAAAGCCCACGTGCAGCAATTAAGACCCAACGCAGCCAAAAATCAATCAATCAATTAATTAATTTAAAAAAACCTGAAGTATTATCACCTTATAATAACCCTTGTGGTCAGTGAAAAAGCCATTGGCACCTGGCATCTTCCTGTGGACCCCTACAAGCTCAGTGTGGCCTAGTGCCCCGCTGTGCAGACTGGAGCAGCCTCATACACTGTGGGGGAGCGTTGCTAACGCCGACTCCAGCATTCCACTGCATCCAGATGATCAGAGCCGATTTGCCTTCATGTGGCTTAGGTTACAATGTTGTCACTGGGCTGCTGCAAGGCAGCCTAATCTCTCCCACAACTTGTCACCAGTGGATAGATCGAGACTAAAAAGGCTAACATCTCACCAGCAGGGTCCAGTACTATTACATGGAGACATTATTCTGACTGGAAGGGCTAAGGACAGCATACCGACTGCCTTAGATAAGATGGTTCAGTTTCTTTTTTTTTTTTTTTTTCTTTTTTTTTTTTAATACATATACATATGTTTCCATATCCCCTCCCTTTTGCGTCTCCCTCCCACCCTCCCTATCCCACCCCTCCAGGCGGTCACAAAGCACCGAGCTGATCTCCCTGTGCTATGCAGCTGCTTCCCACTAGCTATCTACCTTACGTTTGGTAGTGTATATATGTCCATGCCGCTCTTTCACTTTGTCACAGCTTACCCTTCCCCCTCCCCATATCCTCAAGTCCATTCTCTAGTAGGTCTGTGTCTTTATTCCTGTCTTACCCCTATGTTCTTCATGACATTTTTTTTTCCTTAAATTCCATATATATGTGTCAGCATACAGTATTTGTCTTTCTCTTTCTGACTTACTTCACTCTGTATGACAGACTCTAGGTTCATCCACCTCATTACAAATAGTTCAATTTCATTTCTTTTTATGGCTGAGTAATATTCCATTGTATATATGTGCCACATCTTCTTTACCCATTCATCCGATGATGGACACTTAGGTTGTTTCCATCTCCGGGCTATTGTAAATAGGGCTGCTATGAACATTTTGGTACATGTCTCTTTTTGAATTATGGTTTTCTCAGGGTATATGCCCAGTAGTGGGATTGCTGGGTCATATGGTAGTTCTATTTGTAGTTTTTTAGGGAACCTCCATACCGTTCTCCATAGTGGCTGTACCAATTCACATTCCCACCAGCAGTGCAAGAGTGTTCCCTTTTTTCCACACCCTCTCCAGCATTTATTGTTTCTAGATTTTTTGATGATGGCCATTCTGACTGGTGTGAGATGATATCTCATTGTAGTTTTGATTTGCATTTCTCTAATGAGTAAAGATGTTGAGCATCCTTTCATGTGTTTGTTGGCAGTCTGTATATCTTCTGTGGAGAAATGTCTATTTAGGTCTTCTGCCCATTTTTGGATTGGGTTGTTTGTTTTTTTGTTATTGAGCTGCATGAGCTGCTTATAAATTTTGGAGATTAATCCTTTGTCAGTTGCTTCATTTGCAAATATTTTCTCCCATTCTGAGGGTTGTCTTTTGGTCTTGTTTATGGTTTCCTTTGCTGTGCAAAAGCTTTGAAGTTTCATTAGGTCCCATGTGTTTATTTTTGTCTTTATTTCCATTTCTCTAGGAGGTGGGTCAAAAAGGATCTTGCTGTGATTGATGTCATAGAGTGTTCTGCCTATGTTTTCCTCTAAGAGTTTGATAGTGTCTGGCCTTACATTTAGGTCTTTAATCCATTTTGAGTTTATTTTTGTGTATGGTGTTAGGGAGTGATCTAATCTCATACTTTTACATGCCCCTGTCCAGTTTTCCCAACACCACTTATTGAAGAGACTGTCCTTTCTCCACTGTACATTCCTGCCTCCTTTATCAAAGATAAGGTGACCATATGTCCGTGGGTTTATCTCTGGGCTTTCTATCCTGTTCCATTGATCTATCTTTCTGTTTTTGTGCCAGTACCATACTGTCTTGATTACTGCAGCTTTGTAGTATAGTCTGAAGTCAGGGAGCCTGATTCTCCCAGCTCCATTTTTCGTTCTCAAGATTGCTTTGGCTATTCGGGGTCTTTTGTGTTTCCATACAAATTGTGAAATTTTTTGTTCTAGTTCTGTGAAAAATGCCAGTGGTAGTTTGATAGGGATTGCATTGAATCTGTAGATTGCTTTGGGTAGTAGAGTCATTTTCACAATGTTGATTCTTCCAATCCAAGAACATGGTACATCTCTCCATCTATTTGTATCATCTTTAATTTCTTTCATCAGTGTCTTATAATTTTCTGCATACAGGTCTTTTGTCTCCTTAGGTAGGTTTATTCCTAGATATTTTATTCTTTTTGTTGCAATGGTAAATGGGAGTGTTTTCTTAATTTCACTTTCAGATTTTTCATCATTAGTATATAGGAATGCCAGAGATTTCTGTGCATTAATTTTGTATCCTGCAACTTTACCAAATTCATTGATTAGCTCTAGTAGTTTTCTGGTAGCATCTTTAGGATTCTCTATGTATAGTATCATGTCATCTGCAAGCAGTGACAGCTTTACTTCTTCTTTTCCGATTTGGATTCCTTTTATTTCCTTTTCTTCTCTGATTGCTGTGGCTAAAACTTCCAAAACTATGTTGAATAAGAGTGGTGAGAGTGGGCAACCTTGTCTTGTTCCTGATCTTAGTGGAAATGGTTTCAGTGTTTCACCATTGAGGACGATGCTGGCTGTGGGTTTGTCATATATGGCCTTTATTATGTTGAGGAAAGTTCCCTCTATGCCTACTTTCTGCAGGGTTTTTATCATAAATGGGTGTTGAATTTTGTCGAAAGCTTTCTCTGCATCTATTGAGATGATCATACGGTTTTTCTCCTTCAATTTGTTAATATGGTGTATCACGTTGATTGATTTGCGTATATTGAAGAATCCTTGCATTCCTGGAATAAACCCCACTTGATCATGGTGTATGGTTCAGTTTCTGAGTGAACAAGGCTGGAAGATTAACCCCATCGTGAATCTGGGACCAGTAACCCAACCAAAGTTCTTGAAAACTGTTATGGTCTGAGTTGTGTCCCCTTAAAATTCATGTGTCAAAGTCCTAACCCCCAGAATTCCCATGCAGGGGGACAGGGGTTTGATCCCTGGTCCGGGAACTAAGATCCTGAAAGCCGCGTGGCACAGCCAAACAAAACCCCTAACCCCCAGTACCTCAGAATTGGATTGCATTTGGAGAGAGGGGCTTTAAAGAGGTGATTAAGTTAAAATGAGGGTGTTAGAGCGGGTCCTAATCCAGTCTGCCTGGTGTCTTTATAAAAAGAGGAAATTTGGACACAAACAGGCACCCGGGATGTGCAACACAGAGGAAAGGCCATATGGAGATACAGTGAGAAGGTGGCCGTGTGCAAGCCAGGGACAGAGGCCTCAGAAGAAACCCAACTCGCTGACACCTTGATCTTGGACTTTTAATCTGTCGAACTGTGGGAAAATAAATGTCTGTTGTTTAAGCCACCCAGTGTGTGGTATTTTGTTGTGGCAGCCCTAGAAAATGGTTTCAGACTGCATGGGCAAAGGAATTCTGCTCAGTAGGCAGAGTGCAGACTTCGGTGCTTGTCTTGAAAACCACCCACCAAAATGTACCTTGTGATCTATTTATTAACTCATGGGAGTGGCAGTGTGGTCTGGTGCCTGGCCGGAGTTGACCGGATCCTCAAGTCTCAGGCCCTCTGGGGCCGAACACCATGGCAACAGATTGCACAAGAGCCACACCCCCTGTTCATGACCCGTGGGGAAATAGACCCTTCAAGGATGAACATCGGTGGAATCAACAAGCTGGTCTGCACTGCCCAGGTGAGGACCGCAACTCTGTGGATACGCTGTCACATGGGGTGTGGTCATCCATGTACAATTCAGAACTGGGCCCTAAAACAAGGCCTAGTGATTCCAGCCCAGGAGGCTAAGGAAGCCTGGAAAATGTGCCTGGACTGCCAGCTACATAGTTAAGTAGCAAAGGGGACTTCAGAGTGTACAGTTAGGGGTACCAGACAGGGCTGGCCCTGGCAAGTAGACTGCATAGGTCCCTACTCTTTCTTGAGGGCACTGCTGGGCACTGGCTGCAGGAGACTTGTGTTCTTTCCCTATTGCTGCTGTAACAAATTGCCACACGTTTAGAGGCTTAAGTCAACATACAGTTATTATCTTACAGTTCTGTAGTTCAGAAATACAAAATGGGTCTCACTGGGCTAACATCAAGATGTTGGCAGGCCTGCATTCCTTCCTGGAAGCTCCAAGGCAGAACCCTTTTCCCTGTCTTTTCCAGTTTCTAGAGGGTGCTCACAGTCTTGACTCCTGGCTTCTTCCATCTTCAAAGCTAGCAATGGCTGATCAGTCTTTCTCACGTGCATCATTCTGACGTTGACCCTCCAGCATCCCTCTTTCACTTATAAGGATCCTTGTGATTTCATCGGGCCCACCCAGAAAATCCAGGATAATCTCCTCACCTCAAACTCAGCAACCTTAATTCCATCTGTAACTCTAATTCCCCTTCCCAGGTAACATATGGTCACAGGTTCCAGGGATTAGGATGTGGATACCTTTGGGGGTCCATGGATATCTTCTTGGGGTGGCACAACCATCTCTGTCTGCACAAGAGATGGGTGCCATACTGTTCAAGGACTCTTAGATGGACTGAGTAATGTGTTTGGATTCCCTGAACACATACAATCAGACAATGGCATTGCTTTTGCAGCAGAAAGTACAGCAGCAGTGGGCAGCACCTGGAACATTCACTGGACCTTTCATGCCCCATATCATCCCCTGGCTTCAAGTGCCATTGACGCCTAGTATGGACTCCTTTTTTTTTTTTTTTTAATAAGTTTATTTATTTTATTTATTTCTTTTTGGCTGCATTGGGTCTTCATTGCTGTGTGCGGGCTTTTTCTCTAGTTGCGGGGAGCGGGGGCTACTCTTCGTTGTAGTGTGCAGGCTTCTTATTGCGGTGGCTTCTCGTTGTGGAGCATGGGCTCTAGGCGCGCGGGCTTCAGTAGTTGTGGCTCACGGGCTCTAGAGCACAGGCTCAGTAGTTGTGGCGCACTGGCTTAGTTGCTCCGCGGCACATGGGATCTTCCCGGACCAGGGCTCGAACCTGTGTCCCCGGCACTGGCAGGCGGATTCTTACCACTGCGCCACCAGGGAAGCCCCCCTAGTATGGGCTCTTAAAGGAAAAACTGGAAAAGACAACTAACCAGACAACCGAGGTTCATTTTCCAGCAAATCACACTTAAGAAAGGCAGTTTGGTCTCTGAATGTGGCAATTTTCTAGAAAGTCCCTCCCATTTAAATAAATTGCTTAATTACGAGGTTGGGGAGGAGTGGAGGAGACCCAGAATGGCTGTAAGAGACCCAAACGACATAATGAGCCCTTCTCACTTCACATTTTTCCTTTCCACATCTACTCCTGGGAGACTGGACCACTGGAACTGGAGAGTAACAGAGAAGATCAGGCACCGCCCTCCCAACCCGGTGATTCTTTCGCCCCCACCCCCTGCCCATGCTTGCTGGATTTGGACAGTTATGGACACTGAAGATAATGATCAAGAATACAAGTGACAACTCCTAGGCTGGTCCTGGCATAGATCACAGAGTGGTGGAGCTCACACAGTGGGTAAGGTACAAGGTGAGATGGTCTAGGATGGTACAAGTTATATAAGAAAGAAATTGCTGAGTCACCTAGGGATGAGGCTGAGTGTGCGATGCAGGCAAGACATGGGGAGGACTGGATAAAGGGTGGAATGATCCCTGCAGAGACTGGTCATATAATCACGTGGCTGTGGAAGGCAGGGAAGAACCTGGGTCAGTGGGAGAGACAATCTTAGACCTCGAGAGGCTAGTCAGTGAGGCTCAGTCAGGCAGTGTGACAAGGCAGAGTGGGGCAGAGGTTTGTGGGGCTGTGCAGGCCTCCCTGTTATTTCTGATCCCACCAAGGGGGTCTCGCCGCTCTCTCGGCAAGGAGAGGGAAGGTACCTGAGTGTACAGGTTCTTTTTTTTTTTTTTTTTTTTTTTTTGCGGTACGCAGGCCTCTCACTGCTGTGGCCTCTCCCGTTGCGGAGCACAGGCTCCGGATGCGCAGGCTCAGCGGCCACGGCTCATGGGCCCAGCCGCTCCGTGGCATGTGGGATCTTCCCGGACCGGGGCACGAACCCGCGTCCCCTGCATCGGCAGGCGGACTCCCAACCACTGCGCCACCAGGGAAGCCCCAAGTGTGCAGATTCTCCCTCCCGTCTTCCCACCTGAGAGACTGACCCGTGCAGATACGTGATTCCAGGTGCTGCATCACTCATTCCAATCAGCTGAACTGTTGTGTCTTTCCTTTCCTGACCGAAGCGGAGCGCCCAGGGCAGAGTCCTGACAGTTCAGCAGGGGAAGGGATGGATGAGGCGGGGGGCTGTGAGCAGACGCTCCTGCAGGAGGCTGGGAAGCGGCAACATTCCCAGCAGCAGTGGTTTCCAGGGCAGAGACGAATCTACCCACGTCACTGAGCGCAAACTGAGCCTCAGGAAGGGAAAATAAGGTGATACAGCAGATCTGGGGGGGGGAGTTGGGGTGTGGGGGGACAAAACAGGCTAAGAAACTGATAAAGGCTGGAAACCTAATCCAGAGAAGGGAGGAAAGAGAGGGAACTCAGGATGGGTTTACATATTATTTTCACTCTCTAGGATTAAGGGTCTTGCTCAGAGGGTCCTTGGTTTCTGGACATCACGTGGAGGTGAAACCATACATTTAGATGCAAACAACTAACTCGTCTGCCTTCTCTCCTCCTTGCCGAGATGGCTTTTATAGGTTTACTAATTGTTTGAAGCCAAAATTCTAAGCCCGTCTCAAGGCATGGCTGGGAAGGCAGGTCCAGAAACTGTCCAAACAGCTGTGTGCTAGGCCCCGCTCTCCTGTGAGAGCATCTGCAACCTTCTCCTGGGACAGAACCAGCCCTGCCCAAAGGGAAGAGCCCCTGGACCAGGAGGAGAGAAGAAGCCTTCTTTCTGGCTGTAGTGTTCCGACAGAAGAGTGAAACCTTCCCAGGGAGAGTCAGAGCTGATAACGCAGCCCTGACCCCAACCCCAGGGGAAGAACTAAGATGCCCTGACACTGTGGGTTGGGGGCGGAGCCCATAGTGTTTACTCCGTGGAGGAGTCAGCACCCGGACTGGGGCCTGAGGAGACTGCTGAGTTTAGGATGATTATCTCTGCTGCCAGCCCCATGTTTTTCACGTCCCAAAGCTGTTTTCCCCTTTACTACTTCTTTTTTAATAAAAAATTGGGTTAGTTAGTAAATTGCTTTAGGCTAGACATTAGGAGTCCTGAGATCTATTCTCACTGTTTGCACTATCATTAGGGACATTTATTTCAGCCAAGTCTCTTAGTTATTTATGTTATTAGGGAAGACCTATGCATAATAAGAATTTTAAACCTTCACCCGAAGCAATATCTTTACCTGCCTTCTCTTTCTTTTAAACCCTTTATCAGAAGCACTCACACATAGGGAAAACCATGATTTGCAAAATCATGATTTGGAAATCGTCTCTCTCGTCCTCTTCCTGTTTTGTGGTGGAGATGCTGTGAGTTTTGAGTTTGAGCAGATAACAGAGCCAGTAAAGAAGACTGGAAAGCAGCTGCCAGGGTGTAGGAGGGAAACCTGAAACATGTGGTGGAGGAGAAACCAAGAGAAGAATGGGTCCCTAGAAAGAGGGAGCAGTCAACTGCTAAAAGCTCCTAAGAAGACAAATAGCGTGAGTGTCGAGAAGGGACCATTGCATTTGGCATCGTGACATTCTCAGTGGAGTGTTTACCACCTGGGCGTCCTTCCTGTCAGACCTAGCTCAGTATTTACAAGATCCTTCCTTTCTCATTCTCCTTGGTCAGTTTGGAAGAAGGCATTGAAAATATGCCCTCTGTGTTGGCGGAGAAGCTTTGTTAGCCTTCTTGTCTTCAGTGTCAATGAAAATAATAATAATAATAATAATAATAATAATAATGCAGGAGCTGCAAATAAGAAAAGAATTTACTTATTTATTTAATTGGGGTCTTGAGAATTGCGATTTGAGGGCTTCCCTGGTGGCGCAGTGGTTAAAGAATCCGCCTGCCAATGCAGGGGACACAGGTTCAAGCCCTGGTCCGGGAAGATCCCACATGCCGCAGAGCAGCTAAGCCTGTGCGTCACAACTACTAAGCCTGCAGTCTAGAACTACTGAAGCCCGCGCACCTAGAGCCCGTGCTCTGCAACAAGAGAGGCCACCGCAGTGAGAAGCCTGCGCACTGCAACAAAGAGTAGACCCCGCTCGCTGCTATTAGAGAAAGCTCGTGCACAGCAACAAAGACCCAATGCAGCCAAAAATAAAGTAAATAAATTTAAAACAAAAGAATTGCAATTTGAGAGGCACAGATTTGGGTAATACTGAAAGAGTGTTCCAAGGAAGAGAGAATCTGGGGTTTATAAATACAAAAAGCCACTAGGTTGTTAAAAGTTGCCTGGTGAGAATTGTGATTGACTTTGAGGAAAATCGGAAAATATTTGTCCTCAAGGAATCCCAAGTTGTTGTAGGGTAGGTGTCTGATAAGTAGATAGATTATCACAAGTTATTCTAGTGTAAGGGTCCAATACATATCTTGAGTTTCTGTCAGGTGTTCTGTGTGACTTCGTCAGGTCAAAAGGTCAGATACCATCCAGGCTGAGAAGTGCATACATCACACTTCCCTAGTGGCCTGCTGGCTCCATTGTGGAGAGTGCTGTTAGCAATGCAGACTCCATTTTGATTTTCCTTTCACAGTAGAAACTTGGGGGCATCGAAGTTCTTTTACATCTCCTGTCTCTTTCAGTCCAAGTTGGGGCCACTTTGTCAACATAACTGCCAGAAATGAATATTTCTTATGTATTTGATTTCAGACAACTTCATGGGCCAGAGGCCATGCTCACAATTCTTTTATGCTCTCTAGGCTTAATATTGGATATTTATGAACAGGCATATCAACTGTTTACAATAGCCAAGACATGGAAGCAACCTAAATGTCCATTGATAGAGGAATAGATAAAGAAGATGTGGTACATATATACAATGGAATATCACTCAGCCATAAAAAAGAACAAAATAATGCCATTTGCAGGACTTCCCTTAGGGTGCAGTTGTTAAGACTCCACACTCCCAGTGCAGGGGGCTCAGGTTCGATCCCTGGCCAGGGAACTAGATCCCACATGCATGCCACAACTAACGGTTGGTGTGCCGCAACTAGGGAGCCTTCCTGCCACAACTAAAGGAGCCCGTGTGCCTCAACTAAGGAGCAGACAAGCTACAACTAAGGGGCCCGCCTGCCACAACTAAGACCTGGAGCAACCAAATAAACAAATAAGAGTTTCATACTTTATAGCATTAAAAGAATAATAATGCCATTTGCAGCGACATGGATGGACCTAGAGATTGTCATACCGAGTGAAGTAAGTCAGAGAAAGAGAAAGAGCGTATGATATCACCTACATGCGGAATCTAAAAAAAAAATTTTTTAAATGAACTTATTTACAAAACAGAAACTCACAGACTTAGAGAACGAACTTATGGTAACCGGGGGGACGGGTGGGGTGCAGGGGTAGTTAGGGAGTTTGGGATTGACACGTACACACGGCTGTATTAACAACGGATGGGGGCTTCTCTGGTGGCGCAGTGGTTGAGAGTCTGCCTGCCGATGCAGGGGACACGGGTTCGTGCCCCGGTCCGGGAGGATCCCACATGCCGTGGAGTGGCTGGGCCCGTGAGCCATGGCCGCTGAGCCTGCGCGTCCGGAGCCTGTGCTCCTCAACAGGAGAGGCCACAGCAGTGAGAGACCCGCATACCGCAAAACAAACAAAAAAAAGGATAACCAACAAAGACCTATTGTATAGCACAGGGAACCCAGCTCAATATTATGTAACAACCTAAATGGGAAAAGAATTTGAAAAGGTATAGATACATGTATATGTATACTTTGCTGTACACCTGAAACTAACACAACATTGTTAATCAGCTATATATATATATATATATATATATATATATATATATAATCAGCTATATATAAAATAAAAAGTTTAAAAAAAGGCAAGACAAACAAAACAAGAACTGGCTATCACTCTTCTGTGAGTTTACAGTTAATCATTCCAGGAACCCTTCTGTCTAGCTGAATGGATTGATTAGGCCCTGCCTTAATCTTTTCAGAGGTCTTTTTAAAAGGGTGTGATAGCCACACCCCTGACTTTTTCTTTGTCTTAATGCCAGTAATGGCCACAAATTCCTCCATTGACTGTATGCACACACCCCTTTCACGGTGACTGCCAATCCTTCCATCAAGAAGTAGATCCTGTTTTTCACCCTTTCCATCTGGGTTGGGCCAGTTGGCTTGCTCTGTAGGATGTTACATTAGCAAAAGTGATGAAAGCAGAGACTTGGGAAGGGTTTGCCCTCGCTGAATTTGGGAACCTTTCTCCCTCAGAAGGGTTTCTAAATGCGAAGAGTCCTCAATTCCAGCTGAGGTCTCCTTAGACCACTCAGCCTGCCAACAACCAGCCATGCCATGAGGCTCTCAGATTATTCAGCCCCAGCTCCAGCTGAGTCCAGTCCAGAGGAGAGGAGCTGCCCAGTCTACCCACAGTTTCATGAGAAAAAATAAGTGCTTGTTGTTTTTAAGCCATTCAGACTGGAGAAGTTTTTTACGTAGCAAAAGCTAGCTGATACAGGCTGTATCTTAATGGCAGCATCATAGTATAGATGGTACAGTGGTCAGACGTTAAGAGATACATGAATGTCTGGATAATAAAGAAGAGCTTGGGGCTTCCCTGGTGGTGCAGTGGTTTAGAGTCCGCCTGCCGATGGAGGGGACACGGGTTCGTGCCCCGGTCTGGGAAGATCCCACATACCGTGGAGCGGCTGGGCCCGTGAGCCATGGCCGCTGAGCCTGTGTGTCCAGAGCCTGTGCTCCGCAACGGGAGAGGCCACAACAGTGAGAGGCCCGTGTACGGCAAAAAAAATTAAAAATAAATAAAGAAAGAAAATAAAGAATAGCTTGGCTGGATGCTCTGGGGTCTGGAAGAAGCAAGATTGAAAGACTAGAGGAAGGAGGTCTAGAGAAGACGTGTGTGGATGGACCTGTGGGAGTGGGGGCATCCGTGTGCTCATGTTTATGTTTTCCATCAATAACCGTAAGAGGGCATCCACCTCAAAGGCACTCAACCACCAGGTGGATCCACTAACTCATTCAGTGGATGCCAGCCAGCCTCCGTCCTTCCCCACCCCATGCTTGCCAATGGGCCCATGAGCAGAGTAGCCATAATGGCAGGGATGCAGCTAGCCATGGCCCTGTGCATGGGCTCCCATCATCAAGGCTGATCTATGTTCTGCTGCTACCTCTGAGTGTCTGACCTGTTAGCAGCAGAAACAATGGCTAAACCCTCAAAACGGTTCCACCTTTAGGAAACCAACTTGCGAGTCAGGGGCAGGTTGATTATATCAGATCCTTTCTGCTCTGGAGGGTCCTAACTAGGACTGATGTAAATACCAGGCATGGGGTGGTTTTCCCTGCCCAGTCACCCTAGTGCCTGCTCAATGGGCCCAGGTACAACGTGGCCATAGTGGAGACACGTTCTTCCCTTCCCAAGGTTGATTTGGCTTCTGCCACTGCTGAGTGCCGAACCTGCCAACAGCAGAGACTACTACTAAGCTCCCCCAGTTCCCTGGGAACCAGCTGGCTACCTGGAGGCAAGGTGGGTGGACTACCTTGGCCCCTTCCCCATCACGGAGGGCAGTGCTTTGTCCACATGGGGATAAGCCACATTCGGGTACAGACTTGCCTGCCTCCCCTCAGCACTTCTGCCCAAACGCCCTGTACAGAATGCTTTGTCCATCACCAGGATGTCCCCCATAAAGTGTGGAATGCCAACCAGGGGACACGTTTTGTGGTGAAGCAGGTATGACAGTGGGCTCGTGCTCACAGAATTCCTGGTCTTAACAAGCGGCCCCATCACAGAAGCAGCGGCTTGACAGAACAGAAAGGCCTGCTGAAGACTCAGTCACACACTAGCTGGGAGACACCACTGTGCCTTTGGACTTCCGTCCTACAGCGCACAGTACACAGGCCCAGTGGCGAGGCTAAGGCGAGAATATGAGAGGCAGACATACCATGTGTCTAAATCCTTCAAGTTACAGATGAGGCTAACAGCCAAATAGAAAATGTTCTGCCCGCCTACCTTAACAAGTACACTTTCATAATGAATTGGAAACTCAATTTTTTAGTGCATCTATTCTTTTTTTATTTTATTTTATTTTATTATTATTTTTTTTTGCGGTATGTGGGCTTCGCGCTGTTGTGGCCTCTCCCGTTGCGGAGCACAGGCTCTGGATGCGCAGGCTCAACGGCCATGGCTCACGGGCCCAGCCGCTCCGCGGCATGTGGGATCTTCCCGGACCGGGGCACGAACCTGTGTCCCCTGCATCGGCAGGCGGACTCTCAACCACTGCGCCACCAGGGAAGCCCTATTCTTTTGTAAAAAAATAAATTTATTTATTTTGTTTATTTTATTTTTGGCTGCGCTGGGTCTGTTGCTGCACGTGGGCTTTTCTCTGGTTGTGGCGAGCAGAGGCTACTCTTCATTGTGGTGCACAATCTCACTGTAGTGGCTTCTCTTGTTGGGAGCACGGGCTCTAGGCGCGAGGGCTTCAATAGTTGTGGCACGTGGGCTCTAGACCGCAGGCTCAGTAGTTGTGGTGCCCCGCCCGGGCTTAGTTGCAACGTGGCATGTGGGATCTTCCCAGACCAGGGCTCGAACCCATGTCTCCTGCATTGGCAGGCGGATTCTTAACCACTGCGCCACCAGGGAAGCCCCAGTGCATCTATTCTCTATTTCTGTATTACTATTTTTATTGAAATATAGTTGGCTTACAATACTATATTAGTTTCAGGTGTACAAATGGCAATTCGATACAAAGTTATTACAAAATATTGACTATATTGCCTGTGCTGTACTTTACAACCCTAATACACTGTTGGTGGAAATGTAAATTGGTACAGCTTCCATGGAAAGCAGTATGGAAGTTCCTCAAAAAATTAAAAATAGGACTACTATAGATCCAGCAGTTCCACTTCTGGGTATTTATCCGAAGAAACTGAAAAGATACGTGCATTCCTGTGTTAATTGCAGCACTATTTACAATAGCCAAGATATGAAAGCAACCTAAATGTCCATCAACAGTGACTTCTCTGGTGGACCAGTGGCTAAGACTCTGCGCTCCCAATGCAGGGGGGCCGGAGTTCGATCCCTGGTCAAGGAACTAGATCCCACATGCCGCAACTAAAGATCCCGCATGCCCCCAACTAAAAGATCTCACATGCCACAGCAACTAAGACCTGGTGCAGCCAAATAAATAAATATTAATAAAAAATAAGTGCCCATCAACAGATGAATGGATAAAGAGGATATGGTATATATGTATATACAATGGAATATTAACCATAAAAATGAATGTTGGCATTTGCAACAACATGAATGGAGCTGGAGGGTGTTATGAACTAAGTCAGACCGAGAAAGAGAAATACTGTATGTGTTCACTTATATGTGGAATCTAAAAAACGAAACAAACAAGTATAACAGAAACAGTCTGACAGATACAGAGAACAAACTAGAGGTTACCACAGGGGAGAGGGATGGGGGAGGGGCAAAATAGGTGTAGGGGATTAAGAGGTACAGATTAGCAGGAGAAACTCAAATTTGAACTTAGAGTTTTCGGATCTCTGTAGTGCAAGGCAAACCAACCTCCAGCTGCGGCCCGTGGTCTAGCCCCTTCCCTTTCCAACCACTTCCTTTGTCTTTCCATAAATTTGTATAGACCAAACCTTCACATCTCAAGCGCCATCCACACGCCCTGCAAACAGCTAACGCTTGGCCACTCTGTGAGTCTAGGGATGTATATGTTGATGGTGGTGACACAGGCCTAGGGAAGAGGCCTGTGCAGATTCCGGAAGTGGGCAGTGAATTCCAGGGTCCTGGGCACCTAGAGAGTGGCCTGAGTGTGTGTGGGCTCTGGGTTGGTACATCCCCTTGGCTCAGACTCTTCCTCCCATGAGAGTGCCCCCACAGGAGAAACACAACAGGGCCGCTGAAGTTCATGGCCCAAGTCAGGGTTACCTTTCGCTTGGGTCTAAAGGGCATATGCCTTAAACCTGTGGCCAGTATATGCCATCTTCTTCCCCTTAGCCTGGAAGCACGGATTGGGGAGCCATGGAGTGAAGGATGAAGCAGTCCTCTTACTATTACACATAAAAATTTGCTTGAATAGGGCTTCCCTGGTGGCGCAGTGGCTGAGAGTCCGCCTGCCGCTACAGGGGACACGGGTTCGTGCCCCGGTCTGGGAAGATCCCACATGCTGCGGAGCGGCTGGGCCCGTGAGCCATGGCCGCTGAGCCTGTGCGTCGGGAGCCTGTGCTCTGCAATGGGAGAGGCCACAGCAGTGAGAGGCCCACGTACCGCAAAAAAAAAAAAAAAAAAAAAAAAAATTTGCTTGAATAATTTTTCTTCCCATCCCCCATGACCTTGTGTTTGGGGATGTGAAGGTCCTAGTGAACAAGGAGGAATGTTCTCACTGAAATGCACAGTCATGGTTTCATGGAATTAGGAACTGAAACTGTCTCCTGGAGGTTTGGGAAGAGAAGTGAATGTACAGGTTGGTTGGCCTCCTTGTTTTCCTTAGCCCCTCACTTGCTTGTGCTGCCCTGATTTTACTCTGAGGACACCGGGAACAGCTCTGAGTCACCAGAGGTGTGGCCAGGCACTAGTTGTTCCAAGGTAATGGCATAACTCTAGTAGCGCCTCCTTGAGTTTATATAACCACCTTCGGCTGGCCTTGAGCCAAAGCTGCTATCCTGTACCTTCCACCAAGAACTCCACCCCAGGTTTTTTCACAATCTTCCCATTTCATGGTGTTTTCCCTCCATAGCTAGTTCAGCTTATTGGTAAAAACGAGAACCACACCATAGTTCACTTCTAAATATTCAGCAATTTCCATTGAGATTTCCTCTTTAAGGCATGCATCATTTTAAAGTCTGTGTCTCAGTTTACAAATTAATAAGGGTTCCTGGCGTGTGTGTGTGTGTGTGTGTGTGTGTGTGTGTGTGTGTGTGTGAGATTCTAACTGCATTGTGGTTAGAGAATGTGGTCTATAAGATGCTGACTTTTTGGAGATTTTGGGGGGCACAGTAAACAGTCCATTTCGTAAATGTTTGTGTGTGCTTAAAAAGAATGTATATTCTCTATCTTTTGAGTACATATATGTGTGTATGTGTATATGTCAGTGTACATAAGTGTGCGTGCGGGCGCGCACACACACACACACTTGATCAAGGTGGTTAACTGGATTATTCGATTCTAGTAAATCCTCACTAGAATTTTGTCTGCTTGAACGGTTTATGTTAAAATCTCCAACTATATTTGGACGCTTGTTAATTTCTCCTTATAATTACATTTTTGAGGTTCTATTATAAGGAGACAGAAGATTTCCTGATTACTATCTATTCTTTTAAGAGTGTTCCTTTTATCTTTACAAAATATTACTCCTTGTCTCTGTTAATATTTATTGCTTAAGATTTTACTGTTTGATTTTTTTTTTTTTTTTTGCGTTACGCGGGCCTCTCACTGCTGTGGCCTCTCCCGTTGCGGAGCACAGGCTCCGGACGCTCAGGCTCAGCGGCCATGGCTCACAAGCCCAGCCGCTCCGCGGCCTGTGGGATCCTCCCGGACCAGGGCATGAACCCGTGTCCCCTGCATCGGCAGGCGGACTCTCAACCATTGCGCCACCAGGGAAGCCCAGTTTCCTTTTTCTTGCAGCCATTCACAAGTGGGCAGGGTTCCCTGAGGCAGGTATGATTATAATAACAAAAGCAATGAAAAGCAAAGGTTAAAGTCAAAGAAACAGATCGAACAAGGAATCCGATTTAGCTACACCTCCTCTGGAAAAGACCACTTTGAGGAAGTGACATTTAACCAGAGACTGAAAATAAAAGCCAGACAAAAGAAGCATGGAGGATTGGAGGAGTCTTTCGGGGAGAAGGAATAGCATGTGAGACCTTGAACAACCTTTGAGCCTCACCAAGATCATAGCATAATTTATTTAGGACCTTCCCTCCTTGAGGGCCCAACCCTGTACATCTAGAGCTTAATTCTTATTCTCGAGCAAATGACACCACTTGCCTTTTGAGATTATGGCAAGCCAGGTGTTGGAGGAGGTAATCAAGAGGACCTGGCTTCTGGTTGACCCTCGAGGTGGATGTAGGCAGCTCCTCACCCCCTCCCCTGTCCTGGGAAGGTACACTCTGTGCATTGTTCCCACAGCGGGAGCCGTTCCAAGGACACAGCCTTGAGAGAGTAAGGTGTTGTTGGGACCATCAACATCGGTATACGTGATTGAACCCTGTTAAGGCCTCTGTATAAACTGAAGATTCTGGCAGATGGATGCTGAGACCTGCTGCTCAAGACAAGCCTTTAAGTTCCCTTGCTTCGTAAAATTGCCAGCTACCAATCTGGAGTGGTCCTCTTCTTTCTTCAGTCTCTCCTTGCCCTCCGTGTACACGGGCCGGTTTGCAAACCAACACCAGGGTGTTTTGTCCCTGCTCCTTCAGTCCTTTGAACAGCTGACCCCCATCTTCTTCTTTTTTTTAAATTTCAACATAGGACTTCCCTGGTGGCTCAGTGATTAAGAATCCACCTGCCAATGCAGGGGACATGGGTTCGAGCCCTGGGCCGGGAAGATCCCACCTACCACAGAGCAACTAAGCCCGAGAGCCACAACGACTGAAGCCCGTGCGCCTAGAGCCTGAAGCCTGCGCACTGCAGCGAAGAGTAGCCCCTGCTCGCCGCAACTAGAGAAAGCCCGAGCACAGCAATGAAGACCCAGCACAACCAAAACTAACTAACTAAATAAATTTATATAAAAATAATTTCAGCATACATTTATTGAGCATCAGCAAGGACTAGATTTGGGGAGGAGGAAGGGCGAGTGACCATGTGGATAAGAGAGCAATTCCACCACTCAAGGTAATCATCCACTCAGTCAATGAACAGTGCCTAGTTTGTGCAATTTGCTGTACAGCAGTGGTTAACACAACACTGTAAATCAACTATACGTCAATTTAAAAAAAAAAGAGTTTGGCCTTTGACCCAGTGACACCAGTAATGGAGGTGGGTGTAATGGACACTGGAAGTGACTGGAATAACCAAGCACAGAGGAGGTTCAAATGACTTAAGAACTTGCCAATTTATCAAGTGACAGCCAGAAATGGGCCCACACATAGGGAGAAGTGGAGGTCTTGTTATGGTGGTAAAATATATAGTAACCAGCCACCATGAAAAAGCCTGAAGTCAATCTGGGAGAGGCTACCCTCAGGCTGGCCCAGACAGCACCTGGTGTAAGATGTGCACAGACCTGGCCGCATGTTAGGGCTCCACGTAGACTGGAGAGGCCCTTTCTTCCCTATCTCTCAGGGCAGCAGTGAACACTGCTTGGCTCTGGGTCTAGACACCCAGGGACCACAGCCAGGCTTGGCCATGGGGAACTGGTGTTTAAACCCCTGGCTAATCAAGCTGAAAAACAGCAAACATCCTCAATTAGCTAACTTTCCCTTCCTGCCAATCACAAAGAATGCACCCTGGAACCAAAATCACAAGTCACAATGTTACTGAAGAAAAGTTCTGTGTCCAATGCACAATGAGGCCAAGCTGAGGCTTCGGAGTTTGGAGCAGAGAAAGGTTTATTTCAGAGCTAAGCAAGGAGAATGGGTGGCTCATGCTCAAAAACCCCTAACTCCCGAATGGTTTTGGGGGAGAAGATTTTATAGGCAAAATTTGGGGTGAGGGCTGCAGTGTGTGTGACTTTCTTCTGATTGGCTGGTAGTGAGGTAATGGTTGGTGTTCCAGGAATTGAGACAGGCTGGGATTTGGGACCTGGGACACTTTGCTGCAGTGCTTGCACCTGGACAAAAGTCTCCTCAAGCAACAAAATACAAGGAAACTATAAGAGACTAAAAACAACTGCGTCCATGCGCAGTTGGGGCAAATTATGGACAAGATACAAAAAGACGAAAAAAAACCCCAGCTGCCATTTCTGAAGAGCGGGAGCAAATACCAGGGTGTCAGGAGCAAAAGCAGGGTACTGCGCATGCCCTCTGCACTCAACACAGCCAAAAGGGTGGGTAAACCTCCTAAGCCACCCCTTTGGCTTGACCCCTGGACACACCCCCTACCCTCACCCCCTGTAAGGGACCAGCTTATCCCCCGCCCCATCTCTACTCTGGAGCCAGCAAGGGAACCTGTTACTTGTTTTCGCTCCCCCTCCCTGCTGCAGCAGGGGCCCCAATAAAGCCTTGCCTGAATTTCTTGTTTGGCCTCTTAATCAATTTCTATTGATGGGGGAAGACCAAGAACCCTGGTCAGCAACAGAATCTTGTGTTCAGCCTGAAGTTACCACCTCCGCTTGGGTGGGGGCCTTACTTCCTGTAGAAGAACTCAAAGGTATTGTTATGTATATTCCCTGAGGAGGAACCAGGATCTTGCCCCATCGCTGCACTATAGTTTCTTGATAGTTCCTCCTTTGTTTCTGCATTCCCTATTTCCCTATTTGAATCTGCCCTGTGGTACTCAGGGAAGGTTTAGAAGGCTGAAGCCTTTATCGTGCAAATACGAAATGGGGGACCTGATCAACTATACTTCAATAAGATTTAAAAAAAATAAAAAGTTTCAAAAAAAGAAAGTAAAAAAAAGAAAAGAAATAGGGGACACCCAAAAAGCTTTTGTGCCCAGGAGGACCCCACAGGGTCCTTCTCGGTTCAACAATACTTCTGTGAGGCAAGAGTTAATCTGGCTGAATTAATCCAGTCCCACTTCCAAGTCACAAGAAGAGCTCCCCATTTAGATAGAGCTGGGGGGCGGGGGGCGGTAGAGTGGAGTCAGCACTGGCCTTAGAGACACAACTCCTGGGTGCAAGTCCTAGCTCGAGGCTGGCCACAAAGATTTGAACAAGTCATGAAATCTCTCACAGGCTGGGTCTTCACATCTGCGAAGCGGTTCATAGCTTTATTACCCGTTAAAGTAAGGAGGACAATGCATGTGAAAGCCCTTGGTAAACGATGAGGTGTTTTTATTACATGTAAGTGGCAAATAGTACAAGGTACAACGCTTTGCTGATTAGTCTTGCCCAGGAAACATAGCATCCCTTTCACAGCGATTCCTAGAAAATAGTTACCTATAATAGCTACTTCAGAACTCTCTCCAGCAGGGTTTCTCCTTTCTGCTGACTGCTGAGAAGCTCTGAGCCGAATTTGGGACTCACCTGCAGCAAGGTCATAGATCCCTCTGGTAGCAGATCTCTTTCCAGACTTATTTGGTTTGATTGATTGACTGTCATTTTTCTCTTTTATTTGCACGACATTCTATTTTATGTCTCTGTCTTAAATTCCTTTTTGGGACACGGCAGGGTATAAGTAAGTACGCACTATATACACATAGAAACACCGGTCATTTTGCAAAAGCATTTTAAATGCCTTTATTTTTTAAAATAAATTTATTTATTTTATTTATTTATTTTTGGCTGTGTCGGGTCTTTGTTGCTGCGCTGGGGCTTTCTCTAGTTGTGGCGATCTGGGGCTACTCTTTGTTGGGGTATTCGGGCTTCTCACTGTGGTGGCTTCTCTTGTTGCAGAAAATGGGCTCTAGGCACACGGGCTTCAGTAGTTGTGGCGCGTGGGCTCATTAGTTGTGGCTCGCAGACTCTAGAGCGCAGGCTCAGTAGCTGTGGCGCAGGGGCTCAGTTGCTCCGTGGCATGTGGGATCTTCCCGGACAAGGGCTCGAACCCGTGTTTCCTGCATTGGCAGGCAGATTCTTAACCACGGTGCCACCTGGCAAGCCCAATGACACCGTTTTGTCTAGTTTAAAGCAAGGTTATGGGGCTTCCCTGGTGGCGTAGTGGTTGAGAGTCCGCCTGCCGATGCAGGGGACACGAGTTCGTGCCCTCGTCCGGGGAAGATCCCACATGCCGCGGAGCGGCTGGGCCCGTGAGCCATGGCCGCTGAGCCTGCGCGTCCGGAGCCTGTGCTCCGCAACGGGAGAGGCCACAACAGTGAGAGGCCCACGTACCGCAAAAAAAAAAAAAAACAAAACAAAAAGCAAGGTTATGTTTGTGACTTAAGCTAGGTCAAACACAGTAAATATAGTAAAATACAATCGCACTTGAGATGAACCACAGGAAGCCGCCCAGCACCGCACCTGGCTTATGAAAAGGGTCCGGCAAAGGCTAATTTCATGTGAAATTCACCAGACTCTTCCAGACACAGAGGCATTAAGCGGCTGTAAGGGGCTGTTAGAGGGATTCAACCCACTCCAGTTTTCCTCCCCTGCGTCTTTTGCCGGAACTGTTCCGGTGGGGTGTGGGGTGCGGAGCGAGGTGGAGGCGGGGCAAAGGCGGAACTCAAGCGCGAGCTGCGCGGGAGGCAGTGAGGCTCGCGGACAGGTGGATACGGTTTCTATGGGAAGGAAAGCGAGAGGCCGCGATAGTAGGGAGGCTAGAGGTGGGCGCGGGGATTTTGTTACTCCTTAAGGTGCAGCGGAAACTCCGTTTACACACGAGCGGGAGAAGTGGTCCCAGACCGAGGCTGGGAAGTTGGGAGAGAAGCGCGGGAGCGAGACTGCAGCCCTTGGGTAGGGTGCGTTACGCGTTCGAAGAACGCTGCGAGGACGGACTCCGACAGCCTAGGGCGGGTGACCCGGCCGGGAGAAGGGAAGCGCGGGTGCCGCGGGGTAAAACGCCGGGTCCACGCGGTTCTCCGCAGAAAGGCCCCCTTTTTCACCTCGGACCACCAACAAGGTGGCGTCTGGCCAGCGTGGGGGTTCCGCGTACAAGGGACACAAACTGCACCACTCGCCCGGGGCTTCCGAGTCACCCAGACTCACTTGGATTCCCAGCTCTTCCACCTACTAGCTGATCACCCCACTTCTCCTCAGCTTCCCCGTCCTAAAAGTGGGGCTAATAACAGCACTCGTCTCTTGGGGCTGTTGGGACGAATAAATGGTACAACGTAAATAAAGCGTTTAGCCCCCAAGCCCTTGCCTGGTATCTATCACAAGCAGGGGCTGTGGTCATTACTGTCACCTTTTCGGCAATTCCCTGGCGGTCCAGTGGTTAGGACTCAGGGCTTCCACTGCACGGGGCACTGGGTTCGATCCCTGGTCCGGGAGCTAAGATCCTGCAAGGTGCGGTCGTCCCCAAAAGACCACAAAGATGCCGGGACGGACTGGCGCCAAGCTGGGCGGAAGGCAAGAGCCAGGCGGTGGGCGGGGGTTGGTGGTGACGTGGACGGGTCCGACCCAAGTTCTCGCGGCTTCCTCTACCCCGGGTCGGTGCCGAGGGCGGGACAATCGGCGGGGTGGCTGCCCGGCTCCACCACCTGGGAACGTGCGAGGCGGTGGGTTTCGGGATGACTTCGTGCGGGTGAGTGTCCCCGAAGCAGAGAAAAGCGGGAGGTCAGACTTGGCCAGCCGGACGCGCCGTCGGGTAGCGGCCAGGTGCGGGGGCCGCGGCAGCCAGGGCCGAGGGAGGGGGCAGCCGGCCTCTAAATTAAGTCCAACCGGTCCCCTGCGTAGGTGGGGCAGCGAGGAGACAGTACCTGGGGACGGTATTGAGAGCCCCTGCTCGTTATCCAGCGCTGCGCTCCAGGGAACACTGGTTTTCGAGGTGGAAAATTCGACGTGGAGGTTGCCTCTCGTGCTTCGAGTGCGTAGCGCGGTGGTGCCGAGCGTGGGGGGCGGCCTGGAACCCGGACGCTCTGACCAGGGCTGGACATGTGGGTCCCTGGTGATGTGGGTCCGGACCGCGGGCTCTGGGCAGTCGGGAAACCGAGGCTGCTCCTTCTTACGCAGCTTCAGAAAACAGCCCAGGGTTTTGGAGTCAGGGGTTTCGAAAAGTAGGTTTTCAGGTTCAGGTGACAGCCTCGAGGCAGAGTGAGAGTCTGTTTTGGGGCTCCGGGCGCTAAAGACTCTAAGGAATAGCATAATAATTAACGGGGGAAAAGTAGACTTGGAGGGCTCATTTAGTTTTTATAAACCAGGAAGAAGGATCAGAAATACATTTTGTGCCTTTTTATCCCCAAAGTTTACTTTTTATTTTTCAAAACTAGGACGATCATTTAACGCTAACAAGGAAGGTGTCTCCCGACAATGCAAAAACGTGTTGGTCAGATGATGTTTTATGAGCATTAAAATGAAGCACACGTTGTACAGAGGCTGTGGCGGAGTGAGGGGAAGGAGGCAGCCCTTGTGTCGCTGAAAATCCCTGGCTAAGGCTTTCGTTCCAGCACCTTTCTCATTCCCACACCCTGCCCTTAATGAGTGATGAGGAGTCCTGGCACCAGGCTCCAAACTGGTGCCAACGAATTTAAAGCTGGCAAGTCCTCGGCAAACTTGACTTTCCTTTCACATATGGACAGCTGGAATCGTGAACAAAAGGTCTGGGTTTTAAATGATGTTGTTGCTGTTTAATTTACATCTCTATGATCTTAAGGCGGCTGGCCTTTGTGGCCTTGGGGAACTAACGTTTCTTCCTCGGAAGAAACTATTTCTTTTAAACTTATCTTTGCCTTTTTAGTTTTCTTTTTTTTATTAAAAAGTATCTGGCTTTGGGGCTTCCCTGGTGGCGCACTGGTTGAGAGTCTGCCTGCCGATGCAGGGGACACGGGTTCGTGCCCCCACCGGAGCCATGGCCGCTGAGCCTGCGCGTCCGGAGCCTGTGCTCCGCAACGGGAGAGGCCACTACAGTGAAAGGTCCGCGTACCGCAAAAAAGGAAAAAAAAAAAAAAGTATCTGGCTTTGAAATAGGTATCTCTGATTTTTGTCCCTCTGAGATAGGCTAGTTGACTCCAACACACCCTACCAACCTAGGAAATGATCACTACAGTAGCATGCAGTAAACTCAGTAAATGTTAGGGTTTTTTTTTTTTTGCATATTAGTAAGCTTTTTTTAAAACTAAAATGCCAGTGACTTAGGCTAGCTGGCAGGAATAATCTAGGTTTTCATGTTTTTTATTCTTTGGTAATACTGCAGGACCTTCATCAGCAAATGCAGCATGTGGCATATGAGTCAGGGAAAATAAAGCAGCATTATGTTGAGCAGGGTATCTCCAAAAACAGTTTTCAGACTGATGGGAAATACAGACAAGAGGGCTGTTAGTTGGTAAATTCATTTCATTTCCTTCAGTGTGGAGCTCTTATTTGTTACGTATAGGCCCTGTTCTAGATTGTGCCACTAGTGCTCACCGAAGCACTCTTTGAAGAATTATGTCCATGCCATAGTTGTGGAACTGGAGAATGAAATGAAGTTTGCCCAAGGACTGCAATGGAAGGAGCAGGTTGGAATCCAACTCCATTTGGGGATAAAGCCAATATTTTTTTGATTGTGTGGGACATTCTATTCATAATATTTCATTCCACAAAAGTTTGATAATCCTACCACGTGCGAGGCATCGTACTAGGTACTGGGAACACAACGGACATGACCTCTTGGAGAAGTTACGACTCTAGCATATTTGACATCATCAGCTGATCATTTATTAATACTCCCCTTCTCTATAGGACAGAATTATTTTCAGTAATAATATGTAATACCAATGATAATTACTGTTGTCTTGCTTTCTTTTCATTTGAAGACAATTTTTAAAAACTACAATTTTTAAAGGTATGCAACTGGGTAAAATATTTTATGTATGAATTAATCCATAAGTGGTACATTCACACTTACCAGACAAAATATACTTGGCAGTTTGCACTGTTTTAAATTTTAAACACTAATGAAAAACTCAAAGTGGTCAGTCACACTAATGGCCGAATTGAAGTAACTGATGCTTGGTTTCATCTTTAAAATCACTGTGCTGTTAGTGTTTATTTCACATCTATCGCGTAGATGGAGGAATGAGTAGTGCCCCCTGGGTTAGGGACACAAACTTCTCCCTAAGCCAGCCTGAACAATTCTGAATGTTACATATTTACTCTGATTGCAAGTTTACTCTTGAAAGGAACCTATGTTGCTGAGCCAGGTAGTATGTTAAAATCTCACACCATGATTGTGGATATGTCTATTTCTCCTTTTAATTCTTTCAGGATTTTGCTTTATGTATTTTGAGGCTATGTTATTAGAATAAAGAATTGTTATCTCTTCCTGTGAACTGAATATTTTATAACTTGAGGTATTTATCTGTGGTTTTGACTTTTTGTCTTAAAAGTCTACTTCATTTGATATTAATATAGAGATATCAACTTTATCTTCGTTACACTTGGCATATTTATCTTCCTTTTTACTCTCAGTTTCTATATCACTGTTTTAGATATGTCTCCTGCAAACCGTGTATAACTGGGCTTCTTTTTTCCATCCAGTCTGATTACTTTATGTTTTAATTGGAGCATTTAATCAATTTACATTTATATAATTATTGATACAATTGGTTTAAATCTAACATCTCAATAAGTCCTTTCTATTTGTTCTACCTGATCTATGTTCTTCTCTTTTCTTGCGCTATTTTGTGTTCTTTTTTTTATTATCCCATTTTCCTATTGAATATTATTTCTTATTTGTACTATTTCTATAGTAGTTACTCTATAGATTATAACATATTCTTGACCTATCATAGTCTAAAATTACTTGGTATTTTTAATCTTCTTCCTAGACAATGCAAAGACCTTGGAACAATTTTAGTCTGTTTGCTGCCTTTCCTGATTTACATGTCATTACTTTACCCTTTTTTGGTTATATTGTGCTTTATAATTTTTTTTACTGTTTTGTTTAGGAACAAAACAGTATTATTTTATACAGTCAGTAGTCATCTAGACTTACCCACTTATTTGTCATTTTTATTTCTCTTCCTTCTTTCCTTATGATCTTCCTTCTGGAGTAATGTGCCTTTAGTAGTTACTTTAGTGCAAGTATACTGGTGACAGATTCCCTCAAATGTTGCTTGTCTGAAAATGCCTTTATGGGCACCTTGATTTTTGAATAGTTCTGACGGTATAGAAGATATTTCAGTGTCTCTGGCTTCCCGTATAATCTGCTGGAAAGTTAACTAGCAATCTCTTTTAAAGGTAATCTTTTCTCTTCTGGCTGTTCTCCTTGTATTTTATTTATTTATTTATTGAAAAGCACTTGTTAACATTTAATTAATCTCCCACCATGTGGGTTCAAGCTACCAGGACACATGCCCCACCCACACCCTTAATCTCGGCTCTTCTGCTGAAGAATTTGGCCTTCAGTTGACAGGCTGCTTTGGGAGCTTTCTCTTCCCCAGAACTTTGTAGTAGCCTGATGGCACCACATCAGTGACAGGAGCCGCTCCAGTCTTGTTCTTGGTGGCATTTACTCGTGTCTGCTCACTGACCAAGGTTCCACAATTTATCAAGGTTGACAGCTGGGCAGAAGCTCTGGTTCTTCTTTAAGTGGTAATGCCTCCTATCAACTTTCCCAAAGTATCCTCGGTGACTGGGGAGAGAAGGCAACCATTTTCATTACCTCACTCCAATTAAAAAGCTATGTTTATCATCTTCACAGTCCATCTCCCCCCATTACAGTGTAAAAGTTGTTCACTCTTGCAGAAGAGTGACATAGCAGGTACTCCACTTGTTGAATAAAACAAATCTTTAAAAAGCCACCAGGGGGCTTCCCTGGTGGCACAGTGGTTGAGAGTCCGCCTGCCGATGCAGGGGACACGGGTTCATGCCCCGGTCTGGGAAGATCCCACATGCCGCGGAGCAGCTGGGCCCATGAGCCATGGCCGCTGAGCCTGCGTGTCCGGAGCCTGTGCTCCGCAACGGGAGAGGCCACAACAGTGAGAGGCCTGCGTACCACAAAAAAAAAAAAAAAAAAAGCCACCAGGGACTTCCCTGGCGGTCCAGTGGGTAAGACTCCGCGTTCCCAATGCAGGGGGCTCGGGTTTGATCCCGGGTCAGGGAACTAGATCCCACATGCATGCCACAACTAAGAAGTCTGCATGCCACAACTAAAGATCCCATGTGCTGCATCTAAGACCCGGTGCAGCCAAAATAAATAAATAAAAAATAAAAATAAAAGGTAAAAAAAAAAAGCCACTGAAGACTATCAGATGGGAAAGACTAGCCTTTTCATGGAACCAGAATAAGTCACTGAGAAAGTCAGTGCCAAGACTAGAATTTAGGTCACTTGACAGCTTCTACACACTCCTATAACAGAGGTCTCCTAAACATTCCCCTAATTTGTGGGCATAAGTGGATCTAACAGTTGTGTGAGTCAATCTGACACATGTCACTAACCTGGTGACTGACTATGCCATGAGGGCCACAGCCAGTGAGTAAAGTCAGCAGTTACTCTTGGAGGACTCTAGCACATTAAGGCGATAGCTGATACCCAAGTGTGACTAGCCTCGATTCTCCTTGTATTTTAATTTTTACTACTGATATAATGTTCTTTGGTGCGTATTTATTTTTAAATTTTCTTCCTTGTGGCTTAAATAGAATTTCTTGAAAACTCCTTCATTAATTTGGAAAGTTTTCAATCATTTTTTTTCTTCACGTATTACTCTGCCCTGTTCTCTCTCCTCTAATACTCCAGTGCTCACTGTATCCTCTGTGTCCTTAATTCTTTTCAGTAATTTGAGATCTTTTGTTCCTCTGTCATTCATTTTGGCAGTTATCTTCTTATTTTATATATATATATATATATTTTTTTTTATGATTTTTTTCTGTTACTGTGGCTTTATTATTTCATCTCAGGTTTGTTCTGTAATGTAGAAATGAAAGAAGGCCTAGGAGGTACTCTGTTCTATAAAGTCAGGGAACAGAACTGTTTTTAAAACAAAGTTGCATTAAATTGTGTCATCCTATCTCCGTACATACAGTAGGATCAACACAGGCAACAGCAGAGACTTGCACTGCCTCGCCTCCTAATACTAGCTGAGAGGCCCTTTGAAATTGGAAGAGTTGGTTAGAACCCATCCTGAGTAGAAGTTTGAAGAGGAAGGAGTATCTCAAATCCCTGAAGTAGAATAATCTGGGCAAGAACCAGCCCTATACAATACAAAACTTAAAGAATAAAAACAAAGGCCACAGGAAAGCCATGGTGTAGCCATCTTGTGAGATCTTCTATTAGGTTAAAGGAGTATAAAATGAAACATCTGAATGTGGGACTTCCCTTTTAAATTTTCAATTTTAAAGCAATAGAAACTGATCACCCTACCCAGAGCCAAAATTATATTATGAAGGCCCTATCCTGAAATATTCAGCTTGTACCAGAATAACTCCTATAAACAGCACATTCATTACAAATAACTACTTTATTAGCAGTCCCACATTGAATCTACTTACTTGAAGAGCTTCTGAAGTGTTTAACGTTCCAGAACTATCTTGAATTGCTCTTAGCATTAAAAAAGAGTAGATGGTGAAGGGCCGGTAGCCCAGCAGGCCTACTCAATACCCCTTATCTGAAAAAACATTCTTATATAAGCTAATTCAGACACGCAAACTTTACCTGCTTCTGATTTAAGAGTTTTACTGACAGAGAAAAAAAAAACCTGTGAGGAGACCCACTCCTTTTGCCACATAGCTCAGGCATTTTTTCCCCAACATTATTCAGACAGCGAGAGAAGTCAGGTCTCTCCAGTTTCAGTTAGTTCTCTTAGAGACATAAGATTGGCCAATAGCAGTTAGTCCTGAGACAACCCCAAGGCACTATGATATCAAAGGTACTTCATACCTACACCCCCAAACCAAAGAATTCACATAGAGATTAATATACTCTGGAAGGAATAAACGTTTCAGATCAGCTTGTGACTACTGACCTGTCTCGTGTTTACACCATAAGAAAAGCCGATATAATAGCTGTTTTCCTGGCAGGTCACAACAGGAAGAGGCCTGTGAAGAACCTCAGGGAGCAGTCCTCTCCATTAGGCTGCAGCACTTAAGGTTTATCTCAGGAAAAAAGCCAACGATTCAGTCCTTGGCATCTCCTACTCCATCCGCATTGATAGCAAACATAGCTTCAGCTTCAGGAAGACAAGGAGAGTCATAGATTCTGCAGATTCTGGTTTCCCCTCTTCCTTTTCTCAGCCTTGTCGTTGAGGCATAAGCAATGATATTTCCTCCAATAGGTTTTTTAGGATCTGCAGCAAACATGGCTGCTCCATCCACTTGGGCTACCACTGCTACACCAAACTCATCAGCAAGTCGCAGAAGCATCCGCAGAAACCTGGCCAAGTGCATCTGCCTGGCTGAAAGCTCACCTCGACCCGAATAGTCTGTTCTGTAGAGGGCGGTGGCACTGTCTACAATTAGCAGTGCATACCTGGACTCTACCATCATGGCTGATGCTTGATAAAGGAGCTGGGTCTGGTGGTCTGTGTTGAACCCTCGAGCATATGCTACATTATCCAGGACATCACTGCCAGAGAGGCCATATCTCTCAGCCACTGCTAGCAGCCGTTCTGGCCTAAAGGTACCCTCGGTGTCAATGTACATGGCCTTTCCTTCACCTCCACCTCGGTCAATGGGAAGCTGGCATGTTACAGCCAACGTATGACAGATCTGGGTCTTCCCAGTTCGGAATTCTCCAAACGTGTCTGTGATGGATCCAGTCTCAATTCCTCCTTGAAGTAGTTTGTCAAGCTCTTTGGAGCCAGTAGTAATCTGTATGCTCTCAGACCGCCTTTGGTGGAACTCAGTTGCAGTGGTGAAACCCATTGGAACTAATTTAGCTGCCTCAGAATTTTATCAGCTTTGGCTTCACTAATTCTCTTAATATTTATTAGCTCCTTCTTTGGTGCATAGGCAACAGCCTCCACAGTATGGAATCCAGCTTCTTCCAATGTCTTCACATCATTGGCATGTATGCCACATTTCTGTAATCGAGAAATAGGTTGTGGGCCAAAGTTCTCTTCTTCCACTGAAGTATCTGCATTTGCTTCAAGATGCACCTGCATAGCCATTACTTAGTGTTCAATACTCCGCCTGCAGCGTAACTCGCCCGGGCGGGCTGCGCGCTCCGACTACAGTCCGCCGGACCCGCGCGCGCCCGACCCCGGACGGACTGCAGACCCCCTCGCCTGCGCCCCACTTCTCTACGCCCTTGCTCCGGCCTTCTGCACGAAACCCAGGCGAGTTTCAACTCCTAACTGCGCTCCTGGGGCGCGTCTCAGGTCTCTTCAGGCCTCGGTCTCAGGCGGCAGCGCCCACTCCGTCTAACGCTCTTATTTTATTTTTTTATTGAAATATAGTTGATTTACAATGTTTCAGGTGTACAGCAAAGCGATTCAGTTATATATATACATATATTTATATGTATTCTTTTTCAGTTTCTTTTCCATAATAGGTTATTACAAGACACTGAATATAGTTCCTTGTGCTGTACAGTAGGTCCTTGTTGTTTATCTGCTTTATATATAGCAGTGTATATCTGTTAATCTCAAATTCCTAATTTATTCCTCCCGCCCCTCCGCCCGCCTTGGCAGGTATAGTCTGACTTATCTTCCAGTCTTGTCTAATTGTCTGTTAAATTCATCCACTTAACTTTTCAATAGTGCTATTTTATTTTGTATTTCTAAAATTTCTGTCTGTTTCTTTTTGTATTCTCCAATTTTGTGTTAAAATTCTCAATAATTAATTTATAGTTCTTTAATACTAAGTCTATTTACTTTACAATATATGTCTGATAACTCCAGTATCTGAAGCCCTGTGTTTTTATTGCCTTATTTTCCTCTTTTTAAAAACGCTATCTCCGCATGTGCCAAACAGTGTCTTTACAAAATAGTTCGTGAAAATAATCTGAGACCTAGGATAACTTCTGCCAGAGATGATTTATGTTTCGTTCTGCTAGGCACTGGGTTCACTAGCAATGTGGGATTGCCTCAATCCAACTTCAAGAGATGACGGGAAGCCTTGTGGCCATGCCTGGGAATTCCTGTCCGATTCTGGTTCACTCCTCCGAGGTGTAAGCCATTGGAGTTCCAATGCAAAGCAAAGGGGATTCACCAGGAAACCCCCGCCCCCCACCCCCGCCGCCCATCTCCACTCACGATGGATCTTGGACTCTAACGTTTATTCCCTTAACCCCAAGGGGCTGAGATAAACATGCACAGCCTGTGAGCTGCCCACTTAGGAATCAGCAAACACATCCAGAGGAAAAAGTAACCTCCATCCTTAGCCTCCGTTATCTCTTGAATCCAGTCCCAGTAATTCTTCACTGTCTTGGTAGCCATCTGATCCTTTCAGGCAGATTTGTTGTTGTTGTTGTTGTTCAGCTTTCCTAGTTGTCATCAGTGAGAAAGTTGGTCTGAGTTGCCCAGTCCATTGTTATTGGAGGCAGAAGTCTCTTTTGCCTCTCAGGCTCTTAGACTAGCCAGTAGAGGAGGCAGGAGCTCCGTCAGAATGTTTTTCTGACTTTCTACCAATCACAGTAGAGGATGGGGTATAGCCAATTCTAATTTAGTTCAAGGAAATAAAAGATAATGTTATCTGTGTTCTTAATATAGTGAAGCAATTCGTAGGTATTATATAATTACATAATAACTCATAGTTATTATGTAAATAATTTGACTAAGTTTCTGTTACTTGCAACCAAAAATTCCTGACTAAAATATTTAAAAGTAGTGTGTATATATCACCTTTGCCCACAATTTCACCAAACCTTATTTATAATTAATTAATTAATATATTTATTTTATTTATTTGGCTATGTTGGTCTTCATTGCTGCGCGTGGGCTTTCTCTAGTTGCAGCGAGCGGGGGTTACTCTTCGTTGTGGTGCGTGGGCTTCTCATTGCAGTGGCTTCTCTTGTTGCGGAGCACGGGCTCTAGGCGCATGGGCTTCAGTAGTCGTGACACGTGGGCTCAGTAGTTGTGGCTCACGGGCTCTAGAGTGCAGGCTCAATAGTTGTGGTGCTCGGGCTTAGTTGCTCTGTGGCATGTGAGATCTTCCCTGACCAGGGCTCGAACCAGTGTCCCCTGCATTGGCAGGCGGATTCTTAACCGCTGCGCCACCAGGGAAATCCCACCCTTTTTAGTTATTAACTTAATAGGCATAAAATGCTACTTCAGTGTTATTTTCAATATCAATCTTTTTAACTTACAGGTGAGAACAAATATTTTCCTGTGTGTTCACCTACTAAATGTACTTATCCTTTGGTCAGTCATTTCTTCATATTCTGTGCCCATTTATTACTTGGTGTCTTGGTGTTTTTCTCATAGGTAAATTAAGATTAAACCTTTGCTCTCATATTTGTTAGGAACCATTTCAGTAGTCCAATGCTACCATTTTTTTTTTTTTGCGGTACGCGGGCCTCTCACTGCTGTGGCCTCTCCCAGTGCGGAGCACAGGCTCCAGTCGCGCAGGCTCAGCGGCCATGGCTCACGGGCCCAGCCGCTCCGCGGCATGTGGGATCTTCCCGGACCAGGGCACGAACCCGTGTCCCCTGCATCGGCAGGCGGACCCTCAATCACTGTGCCACCAGGGAAGCCCCAATGCTACCATTTTGATTTCAGTTTTTTTTCCACTGTGCAGACATTTTTAAAAGTTCTGATGCATCTTTTTTTTTTTTTTTTGCTGTACGCGGGCCTCTCACTGTTGTGGCCTCTCCCGTTGCAGAGCACAGGCTCCGGACGCACAGGCTCAGTGGCCATGGCTCATGGGCCCAGCTGCTCCACGGCATGTGGGATCTTCCCAGACTGGGGCATGAACCTGTGTCCCCTGCATCGGCAGGTGGACTCTCAACCACTGCGCCACCAGGGAAGCCCTGATGCATCTTTAAGTATTTAAATCTTTCTCTTTGCAGATGTTTCTATGCTGTCAAAGTGTCATGGTTCACAAAGGGATTATTGTAATAAAGCGCACAGAATCATGAGACTACTCTTTTAGGCAAAAGGAAAATCTTGACTAATCGGTGTCTACTGTCTGCAGAGACAGCTTAACATCAGACCCTACTTGCTCGGGTACAAGAGTGCTTTGGGGCAATGAGGGTCACCACCTTTGACTCAGGACTCAGGCTGCCTCTCTAGTTTCTGCCTGGTCCCAAAGCTCTCTGTACTTGGACTAGGAGAACCACTTGGCAGGGTTAACAGCTTCACCTGGCTTGAAGGGACAAGTTGCCATCAGCTGATACACATGACAAGCTCATTTCCTTATTTCTCACTGACTTTATAAACTGGATTATGGTCCTTTTTCGAATGTTTCTCAAATATGGTCCAACCAGAATAGCAGACCCATACAATTATAATTTTAATATCCCCACGTAAGCACATAAACTGTGATTTTAACAGTGTAGAACATTTGTAGTCGTCTGTTAAAAATTCGGCTGTTGAACATTTTATTAGGAATCTCCTACCGAACAATTCCTATTAATGACTGCATCACAAAATGCTGTCCCTAGCTGGAACCAGCTTTGGTAAATCAAAACTCCAAGCTGAGAGGGGTCTGATCAGATGGTTGAACTTGACTAAGAGGAAGTAAAGGCCTTTTTTCTGCAGGCATGTCTATAACTTGAATAGTTTAAATATATCTATCTTGTTCTGAATGCCATTTTAGAAAATTCAGATGTTACAGAAATATATAACAAAATAGTGAAAATTCCACATAAAATTCCACTCAAGTATTTCTGGACTTTGTTTGTTTGTTTTTAATATTTATTTGGCTGCGTCGGGTCTTAGCCGCGGCACACGATATCTTTTGTTGCGGCATGTGGGCTTCTCTCTAGTTGTGGTGCTTGGGCTCTAGAGTGCTCGTGCTCAGTAGATGTGGCACGGCGAGCTCTCTAGTTGCTGCGCAGAGGCTTAGTTGCAGTGTGTGGGCTTAGTTGCCCCTTGGCATGTGAGATCTTAGTTCCCCAACCAGGGATCAAACCTGCGTCCCCTGCATTGGAAGGCAGATTCTTAACCACTGGACCACCAGGGAAGTCCCAAGTATTTCTGGACCTTGGCTTACTTTGGTTTATTCCATTTACCTATATGCTTATTCTTGAATCAATAACATGCTTTTAGTTAACTCTAGCTTTACAATAATTTTGTTCTCTAGTAGTATGGCTCTCTTTATGTATAATATCTTCCTTGCTATTCTCATGTGTTACTTCCAGTTAGAGTCATTTTGACAAATGAAAAAAAAATTTTGTTGTGGGTTCATTTATGTAGTTATTGTATTGAATTTATACATTAATATAGGGTGAAGTTCCATTTTCACAATGTGGAATTAGTCTAGTCAATAATAAGAAATTTATCTCCATTTATTTGTACTTCCCTAATATACTGGTTTTTCTTAATTCTTTTAATTAATTAATTAATTTATTTATTTATTAGCTGTGTTGGGTCTTTGTTGCTGTGCACTGGCTTTCTCTAGTTGCACAGAGCGGGGGCTACTCTTCATTGCGGTGCGCTGGCTTGTCATTCCGGTGGCTTCTATTGTTGCGGAGCACGGGCTCTAGGTGTGGGCTTCAGTAGTGCAGCCAGCAGGCTCAGTAGTTGCAGCGTGTGGGCTCAGTAGTTGTGGCTCACGGGCTTAGTTGCTCCCCAGCGTGTGGGATCTTCCTGGACCAGGGATAGAATCCGTGTCCCCTGCATTGGCAGGCGGATTCTTAACCACTGCGCCACCAGGGAAATCCCTTTCATTACGTTTTGACTCATGGTTGTTGGCTTATAGAAAACTGGGTAATGTAGTGTTTAAAAGTGTGCTCTGGTTTTGAATCCTGCATCTAACACCAACCAACTGTGCAAGTTGCTTTCGCCCTCAGCTAATTCATCTGTTAATTGGGTGGAGTAATGGAACGTCTTTATTATGTTGTTGTGAGAATTAAATGAGATGATACACACAAAGCTCTTGGCAGAGGGGTAACACATAGTACGTGGTCATTAGATTATAACTATAATTATTATTATTTTAAAATATTTATTTTGGGGCTTCCCTGGTGGCGCAGTGGTTAAGAGTCCGCCTGCCGATGCAGGGGACATGGGTTCGTGCCCCGGTCCGGGAGGATCCCACATGCCGTGGAGCGGCTGGGCCCGTGAGCCATGGCTGCTGAACCTGCGCGTCCAGAGCCTGTGCTCCGCAACGGGAGAGGCCACAGCAGTGAGAGACCCGCGTACCACAAAAAAAAAAAAAAAAGAAAGAAATATTTATTTTGTAACTAGCTACCCTACTAAAATCTCAGTTTCTAATAGTTTCCCATTTAAAACATTTTAGTTTTTCCAAATATGCAATTATTACATCTTGTAAATAATTACGTTTTTAATTACCCTTTTAGTTATATATCATTTTAGTCCATAAGCTAATTTTATTGCATTTATTAATACTTTCATGATAATATTAAATAATAGCAGTGGGCATTCTTATCTTGTTCCTGGATATAATGGAGTTTTGCATAATGCTGGCTTTGGCTTGAAAGGTAAATCTTTTGCCATGTTAAGAAAGCATCCCCCTATTCTTATTTTACCTGAGGAATTTTTACTTAATTGTTTATAAATCCCAAAGTTTTATTTTTAAAATTGTCAAACTCAAGAAAGCTTGAAACAATGTTACTGAATACACTCATACACCCTGCACCTAGATCCACCTAGATTAATATTTTACCACATTTGCTTTATCTCTCACCCCTTCTTTCAAATGGCTGGACCATTGAAAAGAATTTTCAGACATGTTAACACTTCACCCTTAAATACTCGAGCACACTTCTAAGAATAACAGCATTCTCCTATATAATCATAATATAATGATCTCACCTAAAAAAAATGAACAATCCCCTAACATGATCTAACATTCAGCCCATGCTCAAATATTCACAATTGTCCCCTAAATGGCTTTTTAAATTTATTTTATTGAAGTATAGTTGATTTACAATGATGTGTTAATTTCTATTGTATAGCAAAATGATTCAGTTATGCACATATGTACATTCTTTTTCATATTCTTTCCCATTATGGTTTATCACAGGATATTGAATATAGTTCCCTGTGCTATACAGTAAGACCTTGTTGCTTATCCATTCTATATATAATAGTTTGCATCTTCTAATCCCAAACTCCCAATCCTTCCCTCCTCCACCCCCCTCCTCCTTGGCAACCACAAGTCTGTTCTCTATGTCTGTGAGTGTTTTTTCTTTTGATTGCTCTGCGCGGCCTTGTGGGATCTCAGTTCCATGACTAGGGATTGAACTGAGGCCATGGCAGTGAAAGCAGAGAATCCTGACCATTAGGCCACCAGGGAACTCCCCTGTGAGTCTGTTTCTGTTTTGTAGATAAGTTCATTTGTGTCATATTTTAGATTCTACATATAAGTGATTGTCATATGATATTTTTTTCTGTCTGACTTACTTCACTTAGTGTGATAATCTCTAGGTCCAGTCAACATGCTGCAAATGGCATTATTTCATTCTTGTTTGTGGCCAAGTAGTATTCCATTGTGTGTGTGTTATATACATATATACCACATCTTCTTTTATCCATTTATCTATCGGTAGACATTTAGATTGCATCCATGTCTTGGCTATTGTAAATAGTGCTGCAGTGAACATTGTGGTGCATGTGTCTTCTCAAATTATAGTTTTCTCTGGATATTTGCCCAGGAGTGGGATTGCAGGATCATATGGCAACTCTATTTTTAGTTTGAGGAACCTCCATACTGTTTTCCGTAGCGGCTGCACCAATTTACATCTCAACCAAAAATGTAGGAGGGTTCTGTTTTCTTCACACCCTCTGCAACATTTGTTATTTGTAGATTTTTAAATTATGGCCATTCTGACTAATGTGAGATGGTACCTCACTGTAGTTTTGATTTGCATTTATCTAATAATTAGTGCTAAACGTCTTTCAAAACTGTTTTTTGAAACAATGATCCAGTCAAAGTTCACACATTGCATTTTGTTGTTTGATCTTTTTAGTCTCCTTAAACTATCAAAAGCTATCCCATCCCTCCACTTTTTTCTTTTTTCTCTTTTCATAGCATTGTCTTTTTGAAGAGCCCAGGCCAGTTGTCTTACAGAACGTTCCACATCCTGATGTGTCTGATAGTTGTTGATGGTGTTATTCAGTTTGCTTCTTTATCTGCTGTTATTTCCTACAAACTGGTAGTGAGGTCTCTGAGTCTTGATTACATTTTGATTCAACATTTTTGGCATTAATACTCCATAAGTGATTTGTGTGCTTCATATCACATCATATCAGGGGGACATTTTGTTAGGCTGTCTCATTATTAGTGACGCTCATTTGGATCACGTGGTTAAGGTAGTGACTACCTGATCATTCCATTGTAAAGGTGAGTTTTTTTCTCTTTGTAAATAGTAAGCAATCTGGACGTTGGCACCATTCAATATCCTGCTCCCCAACAGCCTTCCACCCGATGGTTTTAACGTACATTGATGGTCCTGGCCAGAATCATTTATTACATTGGTGGTAGCAAAGTGGTGATTTATTTCTCTAATTCTATCATTTCTCCTACATACATTAATTTTCATTTTTTTGTAAAGAGGGGCTTTTTTTCTTCAATGGAAGATTAAGATTTCAATTACAGAAAAACTGATAAAAGATTAAGATTTCAATTACAGAAAAATTGATAAAATATATTTGCATGCAAAAATATAAGCAAAGAAAAAAGGGAAAAGTTCTGGAGATCCATTGTACAACAATGTAAACAATATACTTAACGTTACTGAGCTGTACACTTAGAAATGGTTAAGGTGGTAAACTTTATGTTTATTCCCACAATTAAACATTTTTTTTAAAAGAAAAAAGACAAGTGACAAATTGGGAAAGACAACCTTAGCTATTTACACCACAGACAAAAGGTGAATATCTCTATACATCAAGAGCTTCTAAAATTAGGTAAGGAAAAGCCTGTAGAAGAATGAGCTAGAGCAGGGCTTCTCCAATTGTGGGCCGTAGACTCCTGAGGGTCCCAGTGACCCCTCAGGGAGTCTGCAAGGTGAAAACTTTTTCATGATAATAGTAGGATGCTATTTGCTTTTTTCACTGTGCTGACATTTGCACTGATGATGCAAAGGCAGTGATGGGCAAAACTGCTGGTACCTTAGCCTGAACTGGTGGGAGGTGTACTTTCCCACCACACTCAGGGAAAAAAGCCAGTTTACTTCAGAATATCCTTGATGAAACAGTAAAATCAATTGATTTTTTTAAGTGTCAATTTTAAGTAGATTTTTTGATGAAAGGTACACGTAAAACATTCCTGCCAGAGACTGAAGTGCTGCGATTGTTGTCTCAAGAAAAAGTGCTTGTGCAATTTGAGTAGTGAGCTGAAGTAGCTGCTTTTCTTTTTTTTATAAACTTACTTACTTTTGGCTGTGTTGGGTCTTCATTGCTGCAGGCGGGCTTTCTTTAGTTGTGGCGAGCGGGGGGCTACTCTTCATGGTGGTGCGCGGGCTTCTCATTGCGGTGGCTTCTCTTGTGGAGCACGGGCTCTAGGCGCGTAGGCTTCAGTAGTTGTGGCATGTGGGCTCCGTAGTTGTGGCTCGCGGGCACGGGCTCTAGGTGTGCGGTCTTCAGTAGTTGTGGCACACGGGTTTAGTTTTTCCACGGTATGTGGGATCTTCCTGGATCAGGGCTCTAACCCGTGTCCCCCGAACTGGCAGGTGGATCCTTAACCACTGCACCACCAGGGAAGACCGTGAAGTAGCTGCTTTTTAATAGAAATCTCTTTTTTCTTTTTATAAATTTATTTATTTATTTATTTTTGGCTGCGTTGGGTCTTTGTTGCTGCACCCAGTCCTCCTCTAGTTGCAGTGAGTGGGGACTACTCTTTGTTGCAGTGCGCGGGCTTCTTATTGCCATGGCTTCTCTTGTTGCGGAGCACTGGCTGTAGAGCGCAGGCTTCAGTAGTTGTGGCTCGCGGGCTCTAGAGCGCAGGCTCAGTAGATGTGGAGCACAGGCTTAGCTGCTCCGCGACATGTGGGATCTTCCCGGACCAGGGCTCGAACCCGTGTGCCCTGCACTGGCAGGCGGATTCCTAACCACTGTGCCACCAGGGAAGCCCCTGAAGTAGCTGCTTTTTAAAGGAAATGTTTTTTGCTTGAAAGAATAAGAATGAATAAGAATAAGCTGGTTATTCAGACTTCTGTACAGGGTAGATGTCTTCTCAAAAAAATGGACCAAGTGATCTGCCAGTTGCCAGTATTCGTTGCCAATCATAAAGTTCAAGCTTTCCAAAAAATTAGAACTTTGTAAAACTTATTTCCACCGCAATGAGTTTGACAGTCTTAATATTTAGAGACTTTTCTGATGAGATTGGTGTTGATATTAATGAATGTGAATTCTCGATATTGCATTAAAAATACATCAGCAGGGCTTCCCTGGTGGTGCAGTGGTTAAGAATCCGCCTGCCAATGTAGGGGACACGGGTTCGAGCCCTGGTCCAGGAAGATCCCACATGCCGTGGATCAACTAAGCCTGTGCGCCACAACTACTGACCTCACGTGCTGCAACTACTGAAGCCCTCACGCCTAGAGCCCGTGCTCCGCAACAAGAGAAGCCGCAACAATGAGAAGCCCGAGCACCACAAGGAAAAGTAGCCCCCGCTCATCGCAACTAGAGAAAGCCGGTGCACAGCAACAAAGACCCAACACAGCTAATAAATAAATAAATAAATAAATAAATAAATAAGCATTTGGGGGATCAGTGTAACTCAGTTAACCAATATTTTCCATATGACTAATGCATAGTGTAATAAAATCATGAGTAGGTAGAATATCCATTCAAAATCCAAATCATACCAGTGGATTTTAATGTAACAGTGTACAAAAAATTCATTGATATGGTTTCAGATTCCACACTGCTGCTAACCTTTTTTAAAATTATTATTTATTTATTTATTATTGTTTAAACATCTTTATTGGAGTATAATTGCTTTACAATGGTGTGTTAGTTTCTGCTTTATAACAAAGTGAATCAATTATACATATACATATGTTCCCATATCTCTTCCCTCTTGCATCTCCCTCCCTTGCACCCTCCCTATCCCACCCCTCTAGGTGGTCACAAAGCACCGAGCTGATCTCCCTGTGCTATGCAGCTGCTTCCCACTAGCTATCTATTTTACATTTGGTAGTGTATATATGTCCATGCCATTGTCTCACTTTGTCACAGCTTACCCTTCCCCCTCCCCATATCCTCAAGTCCATTCTCTAGTAGCTCTGTGTCTTTATTCCCGTCTTGCCCCTAGGTTCTTCATGACTTTTTTTTTTTTCTTAGATTCCATATATATGTATTAACATATGGTATTTGTTTTTCTTCTTCTGACTTACTTCACTCTGTATGACAGACTCTAGGTCTATCCACCTCACTACAAATAACTCAATTTCGTTTCTTTTTATGGCTGAGTAATATTCCATTGTATATATGTGCCATATCTTCCTTATGCATTCATCTGTTGATGGACACTTAGGTTGCTTCCATGTCCTGGCTATTGTAAATAGAGCTGCAGTGAACATTTTGGTACATGACTCTTTTTGAATTATGGTTTTCTCAGGGTATATGCCCAGTAGTGGGATTGCTGGGTCATATGGTAGTTCTATTTTTTTTTTCGCGGTACGCGGGCCTCTCACTGTTGTGGCCTCTCCCATTGCGGAGCAAAGGCTCTGGACGCACAGGCTCAGCGGCCATGGCTCACGGGCCCAGCCGCTCCGCGGCATGTGGGATCTTCCTGCACCGGGGCACAAACCCGTGTCCCCTGCATCGGCAGGCGGACTCTCAACCACTGCACCACCAGGAAAGCCCTCTAAAAGCTCTTTAACAGAATATGAGTTCTATAATTTAGTTGCTCTATTGCTTTATATATTTTTGAGACTTGATCCGTTAAGGACTGTGATTTTTAGAGTGTTAGATGTGAGAATGTTAGAATCTATGACTATCTTTGTATTTGTAATCCTTCTCCTTCCATATCCTGCCATTCTTTGCTTTGTGTGCTGTAATGCTATTATTTAATGGATAAAGTTTATGACCTTTACATCTGTTTTGTGGATCATGCATGTGATCATGATAAGTGATCCTTTTGGTCCCACTTAATAATTTTTTTGCCTTGAATTCAACTGTGCCGACATTAATATTGCAAACCTTACTCTTTATTTCCCCTTGGGCTCTTTTTGCCTATTCTTTTATTTGTGATTTTTTATTGAGTCTCTCTGTTGCAAATTGATTCTTTACTCTTCTATTTAACAGAAATCAATCTTGCTAAGTAGTGTAAGATACAGGTTTAACTGACATTTTTCCTCCAGTTACTGTTCCCGTCTATATTACACAATCAAGTCTTTTTTGTTTACATAATCAAGAAAAATAACTTTAACAGCCTTTGCTCTTTTGTGTCCCAACAGCTCCAGATGTCTGTGGATCCTCAAGATGTCGGTCTTACTCTTGGCCCTGGGCATTGTGTTATTTATGTTCAGAAGTGGATACCTTTATACTCAGTCCAGTAACCACAAACCACGGCTCCCTCACCCTACTCTGGCTGCCGGGATGCTGAAGCTTCTACCTGAGGAACGTGTCAGGAGCCTCTTTACCTATGATGGAATCTGGTGAGTTAGCAAGTTATTCCACCTTGGTCTGACCTTTCCTTCCTGTGTCTCACAGTGTCCTGTTGTGCCCACTTTACAGCCAGTTCCCTAACTTCCTGCACCTGTGTTGATTGCGAACGTGATTCCAAACCACAGAACCAGGAAAGGGCTTGGTCTGCAGGGCACGGACTCTGTTCCCAGCGAAGTCCCTTGTGATCTTGGAGGGCCTGTTTAACCCAAACTACAGGAAAGATGTTGCCTTTCTGTCCCTCTGGCCTCCTCTTCTGGTCGGGGGTGCTGAGATGCCACTGACATTCCTGCGACTCTCAAGTTTAAAGAAGCTTGGGGAATTCCCTGGATGTCCAGTGGTTAGGACTCTGAGCTTACACTGCCGGGCCTGGGCTAGATTGCTGGTCGGGGAACTAAGATCACACAAGCCACGCAGTGTGGCAGAAGTTTGGTGCAGGAGATGACTGAAGAGAAGGGGCCATTTTTTTTTTTTTTGGATTATAAAATTTATTTTTTATTATTTTATTGGAGTCTAGTTGATTTACAATGTTGTGTTAGTTTCAGGTGTACAGCAAAGTGATTCAGTTATATACAGAATATTGTGTAGAGTTCCCTGTGCTATACAGTAGGTCCTTGTTGGTTATCTATTTTATCTATAGTAGTGTGTCTATGTTAATCCCAAGATCCTAATTTATCCCTTCCCCCCACGTTTCCCCTTTGGTGGCCGTAACGTTGGTTTTGAGAGGGGGGCCTTCTTGCCCTTTCCCGTTCCTTCCCCTCCCTGTGTCTTTGGGAACAGCCACTGCTGGCATTCTAGAGTCTCAACCCAACCTGGACAGTGGCTACGGGAAAGGAGAGTCTGAGGGGAGCAACACACTGGGTTAGGCTTCAGGCCCCACCTTACCCGCCAGCCCACCCACCCAATCCGTGATCTTAGTCCTCATCTTGTTCTAGGCTCTTCCCGAAAAACCAGTGCAAATGTGAAGCCTCGGAACGTCAGGGAAGCTATAACTTTGAGGATGCCTATGGCCAGAGTGACCTCCCTGCGGTGAAAGTGAGGAGACAGGCTGAATTTGAACACTTTCAGAGGAGGTAATGCAGACTATGAGGGCTCTTGGGCCCTGAGGTGGAACAGAAGCTCTCCCTACTGTCTCCTGAGGGTGTGGGTCCAGGGAGAGAAGGAAGGCACTCCCGCTCTTTCAGGGTCCCTGGAAGGAACTATTAGGAGTAAACCAAGTAAAGAGAACTGAGGAAATAGTCCTTCAATACAGATTTCTAAAACTTGGGAATTCCCTGGAGGTCTAGTGTTAGTACTTGGCGCTTTCATTGCCAGGGCCCTGCGTTTGATCCCTGGCTGGGGAACTAAGAGCCTGCAAGCCATGCTGCATGGCAAAAACAAAACAAAACAAAACACAAAACCCACCACACTTGACATGTGTCAAGCATTGCATAATAAAAAAAGAACAAAGGAATGAAGAAACTTCGAAACATCAGTGCGGTGTTGGTGGCACAGTCTTCACGCACCCAGGCCATCAGAGCACGTACCTTTAGAGTCTCACCATGTTGCACTCTCTTATTCATTTATATGTTAAGAATGTACTGTCCCTCTGCTATGTGCAAAGCCCGGAGTTAAACCTTCCGGGTGTATCGGCCAGGATTGTCAGTTGAAAAGAGCAGGGATGGATTGTGTCTGGCTCATATCAAGAGGGAATTTGTAGGAAGGATGTTGACACTTCCCCCAAATCCATAGGTGGTAGGATGACCAGGCTGGGAAGTCAAGAACCAGGGGAGCACGGAATGGCTGAGCAGGTCTTTTCCCATTTTTTTCCCTCCTAGCAATCATTTATGAGTTTCAGTGGAAAGCGTGCTGTACTAAGTAATAACATTGTGATTAAGGACTTGAACTCTGGAACAGGCTGGATGGCAAGTTCCTTAGCCTCATGGTACTTCAGTGTCTTCATATGAAAAACTGTAACAGAGATACCTCCTTCATAGGTTTATTGTAAGGAACATTGTGTTAACATACAAAAGGCTAGTAACTCATAAAGGGCCTGACATATAGAAGCACTGCAGAAATATTACCTACTGTCATTGTTGTGGTTTATTATTAACGTTATCTTATAGTTCTTCACAGGCAATACATAATACATTAAGAGGGACTTCCCTGGTGGTCCAGTGGTTAAGACTCCGCGCTTCCACTGCAGGGGGTGCAAGTTCGATCCCTGATTGGGGAACTAAGATCCGCATACTGTGCAGTGCGGCCAAAAAAAAAAAAAAAAGAGAGAGAAAAGAAATACATAAATCACCTAAATAGTAGATCGTTATAAGTGCTATGTGGAGAGGTAAATTAAAATATCGTGGGGCTTCCCTGGTGGCGCAGTGGTTGAGAGTCCTGCCTGCCGATGCAGGGGACACAGGTTCGTGACCCGGTCCGGGAAGATCCCACATGCCACGGAGCGGCTGGGCCCGTGAGCCATGGCCGCTGAGCCTGCGTGTCCGGAGCCTGTGCTCCGCAACGGGAGAAGCCACAACAGTGAGAGGCCCACGTACCACAAAAAAAAAATATTGTGGTTGATGGCATAAAATTTAATGGTACAATGAAAGAAGGTGACCTTGAACTCTGATTTGTATATCAAGCAGGAGTCTCCCACAATCCCCCATCCCAGAAGAGCATCCTAGAAGGAAGAGTTAACACAGGGCCCAAAGCCAGAGTGGGCCTTTCTTGATGGCTGCATGACACGAAAGCAGGCCATAGCCGTTGCCACCTAGTGCATCAGCTGGAGGCTGGCAGTATGAGTCCAGAGGGGCCAGTGGTGACGGCCCTGGTAAGCCAGCAGGAGGAGTGCATTTTGCTTTCTGGGTGACGCAAAGAATTCAACAGTTTTAAAAAGAGGCAAGTTATTCTATGAGACACTTTCATATATAAAATATCACTCTGGCTTTTCTATGGAGGATAACCTGGGGGGAAGGCAAGGGAAGGCAGGGAGACCTGTTGAGGAGCTGTTGGGGGGAAGGTAAACTTTCCTTCTGCTGCCGCGACGGACGTTGTCTGTGCCTCTTTGATGAACGGTCCCTAGGCCACTGCCTTACTGCTCAGTTGACTGAGCCTAAGTCTTGAATTAAAGAAGGGAAAGGGGCAGTCAGGCCCCTCCAGGTTTGGTTGTGGGAATCAGTCACTACCCCAGACTCCATACAAATGCAAGACTCCCCAGAAGAGGGAACAGCAGCAGGTGGGAGCTTTGGAGATCAAGAAGCCAGTGCAGTGTGCCCGGTGATCCTGGCGGGGGTGTGAGCCCTGGCCCCATGTGGCTGTGCAAGGAGCGTGGGGCTCAGTGGCTAACAGTGCTGCCAGGGAACAGACTGGCTGCCTCCTCCACGTCTCAGCTAGGTGACCCTGGGCAAGCAGCTTAACCTTCTCTGTGCTGTGGGGATGATAATAGTCCCTCGGGTTGGCGTTTAGTAAGTTGATCCAAGGAAGGCCTTTATAGCCTCAGTGAAGTTATAGGATAGTAGAGGAGGTAAGAAAAATATATAGACAGATGATACGATAAGCTCTTACACCAAGCAGAACCTGTGCCCTGGCCATGTGCCCCTGTAACACCGTCTGCCTGCTTCCTGCCAGGATGGTTCCCACCGTTTGCCTCCTGGTCTCCCTTTGCCACTGTCTGTGAGGTCCCTGTGCTCGGGGACTTGAGGTGCTTGGCACAGAGCAGGGCTAACAGGCGTCTGTAGAATAAGTGGATGGTGGGAGGGGAAACACGGGAGCACGTTTATGAGGGAACACGGCTCTGTCTGTATCCTGGGTGGCACCGGGCTGCAGAGGGAGAGAAGTCACGGCCGTCCCCAGCAGGGAGTGTCTCAGGTGTGCACCTGGCAGGAGGTGCACGGTGGGGGAAGGGAGAGCAGGGAGGGAGCTTTGGAGAGATTGGAGCAAGTGGGCTGGGAGGCAGGGAGGGATAAGAGGAGGTACTAGCTGGGAGTGGGGACTGGTCTGGAGGGAGCTGGGCAGAAGGAATTACTAGAAGGAACAGATTCCAAACTGGGAAGTCCGAAGACGGGCCATGTTCGCACTTGCCCCCTCCTTCACCTGTTGGAAATGCCCAACTCTCTTGGGATTATACCTGGCAATCCGGGTATGAACAAAAACAGAGTCCAGTAATGATAACTGACATGAATTGGGTCTCAGGCCATTAAGGAAGTAGCTGGGCGGGGAGACTCGTGGCACTGAGCAAGGCACTGAGGTACAAAGGTACAAGGTACAAAGATCAATCTGATCCAGACAACATCTCTCAATGAGTTTACAGTATAATATTACAGTATATAAAATTACAGTATAATAGCTTACAGTATAATAGAGGCCTCCCCCCCGGGGTCAAGTGGCCACTCTCCCCATCACAGCCTCCCTGCGCCACCATCATCACAGAGCACATGGGCAGTCTGTGGCCCAGGGAGTGTTTTCAGCAAATTGCATGGAACTCAAGAGTTCAATGCCAAGCTCAATGTTATAATAGCAGTCAGAGGGAGGGATGTGGTAGGTTTTAAGAGGGAGAGCAGCATCTAGCTCTGAGAATTGAAAAAGGAACATTCAAGAAAAAGGTGACATTCAGAGCTGGCCTGACCTCTGTTACTGAACAGATGACTTTGTATTCTAGCTTTTGGAGTCTGGCTCTGGGTTCTCACCCTTCCAGGAAAGGGACTTTATTGATCTCTTTGTCCTCAGTTTAGCACTGTGCCGGGCAAGTCAAGAAATGAATGAATAAGAGGCATGGGGTGATGTGTGACTCTGGACAGAGCTCTGGGTGTGATTCACTTCCTGAGGGAAGAGAAGCAGTTTGGAGGATAAAGCTTCAGGCATTAAAAAGGAATGAAGTAGGTCCCGCTGCACCTTTAGAAGGTGAAGTAAATCTGCACCTTTCTACATCAAGGTGCAGAAAGTTTGTACAGTGTATTAGTTTGTGTTTTTAGAAGAGGGGTGGACATTTGTGTGGTTGCGTGCGTGTGTAGAGGTGTGTTTATGTATGTTGGGGGGAGAAGTATGAACAGTGGTGTAAATGTTTAACAATGGGCTTTAGATAGTGGCTTGTAGTGTTTGCCAATTTCTGTGGTTTAATAATCACACTGTGGCTGATTTCAAGCTACAGACAAGATATCACTGAATTCCAGTTATAAAATATCTCCACCATACAGATACAATAGATGAAAATAAGCTCAAGAGCAGAATAATAGGGAAATGTAGTAAAATAATTTGGAAGTGGAGAATTTTGAGTATTTATTACCTGTGTTCCCATTGTATTTAATTTTAAATGTATATAATTTAATTTTTATTACTGGCTGTGTTTAAAAGCTGGCTTTCAAAGTTCCTGAAAATTCAACAATTGACTCTCCTGTGTCAGTACAACCAGATCTCACACACCACTATTATACATGAATATCAATGGCTGTGTGTCCCTTGGTGGCAGGCAAGTGAGTAAGCAAGCCCCTTTCACACACAGTGTCCAAGCTTTCCAGGGGACAGTGGGCTGGGCCAAGTCATTGAGGTACCTGCTTTCAATGGCTGATATGCTGGCTACCAATTTAGGGGTATCCAAGAGGCCCGGCTCTGGGAAATTTTTCTGCTAGTCAGTCCCCCATGCTCAGGAAGGAAGATCCTGCTTGGGGCTAATGGTGTCTTTCTCCTCACCTCAGTCCTTCAAGGGCTCAAGATCTTCACATTTTCCCCTGCGGTCTGAGGGACGCCCCCCCGCCCCAGTTGTAATTACACTCTGGGTAAACTACACTCAGATGCACAAACTCCATCTGCCGGCTCACTCTGTTCTTTTGCACACCGCTGACAGTCCAGTGGCTTCTTGCTGGTATGGGCCAGGTCTGGAACTTGTGGGATGGGTAGGACTCAGACCTGGGTTTTTATCTGGCAATACAGGTGTAAGCCAAGCTATCAGAGCTTGGGTACCGCATCCCAGTAGATATCCGCTGAGCGGGACCAGACAGCTCTCAGGCCAGGAGGCTGGACACCGACACTCTCGGAGCCTAACAATGTCCCTGCCCAGATCCTCCTAGCGCTGTTCTTAGCAAAACGCATCAGTCAACAGGATTGTTTCCACATTCTCTTTCACACACTCTCTTCCCCTGTTTCATTTGGCATCTTCAGGCTAGAAACCTGCCTATCTCAGCTCAGCAAGTACAAACTTGATAGGCCCAGATCAGTGGCTCCCAAAAGTTTTTCTGTCCCAGCACACCTGGGGGAATAGGGCACTCTGCAACTTCTTGGTAACAGCAAGTAGAGATTCTTCTGGGCGTGATGGGGGGCCTGGGTAGTAAAAGGGATGTTATTCACACTAATGTTTATACTGTTACACACAGATGAACACACATAATCACACACATATTTATGTGTTTATATATATATCCATATAAACATATACTACTGGCGTTTATGTGTATATATATATTTTTATATATAAATTTATTTAGTTAGTTTTTGGCTGCGTTGGGTCTTTGTTGCTGCACGCGGGCTTTCTCTGGTTGCGGCGAGCGGGGGCTACTCTTCGCTGCGGTGCGCGGGCGTCTCACTGCCATGGCTTTTCTTGTAGCAGAGCACGGGCTCTAGGCTCACGAGCTTCAGTAGTTGCAGCACGCAGGCTCAGTAGTTGTGGCATGCGGGCTCTACAGCGCAGGCTCAGTAGTTGTGGTGCATGGGCTTAGTTGCTCTGAGCCATGTGGGATCTTCCCGGACCAGGGCTCGAACCCACGTCCCCTGCACCGGCAGGCGGATTCTTAACCGCTGCGCCACCAGGGAAGTACCTTGTGTGTATATTTTTTAATGTAATTGGTACCATAAGAACAAATGACTCTGAAATTTGCTTTCATTCAATGATTTTTTACGTTTTATTATATTTTTTAAATATTTATTTATTTATTTATTGGGTTGCACCGGGTCTTAGTTGCGGCAGGTGGGCTCCTTAGTTGTAGCATGTGAACTCTAGTTGTGGCATGCATGTGGGGTCTAGTTCCCTGACCAGGGATCAAACCCAGGCCCCCTGCATTGGGAGCGCGGAGTCTTAACCACGGTGCCACCAGGGAAGTCCCTTTTTTTTTTCCATTTTAAACAAGAAGTTTATTTAAACAACAAGATGTTTGACTTGAAGAGAAAAACTATCCAGGATGCATTTCTTTTCGAGGAATTTATACCTCCTTAAATACAGATTGCTTTACCTGTAACAGCTACGTGCAAGAGGGTTATAAAATTGTCCTTGGTTTTACAAAGATCAATGAAAAACATTAAAATTCTCCAATAGAACAAGATATGCAAGGATTTTTAAAATAAATTTATTTATTTTATTTATTTATTTTATTTATTTATTTTTGGCTGCATTGGGTCTTCCGTTGCTGTGCGCTGGCTTTCTCTAGTTGCGGCGAGCAGGGGCTACTCTTCGTTGTTGTGCGAGGACTTTTCATTGCAATGGCCTCTCTTGCTGTGGAGCACAGGGTCTAGGCACGCAGGCTTCAGTAATTGTGGCACACGGGCTTCAGTAGTTGTGGCTCATGGGCTCAAGAGCGCAGGCTCAGTAGTTGTGGCACACGGGCCCAGCTACTCCGCGGCATGTGGGATCCTCCCAGACCAGGGCTCAAACCCGTGTCCCCTGCATTGGCAGGCAGATCCTTAACCACTGCGCCACCAGGGAAGCCCTGCAAGGATTTTTTTATCTTGGTATTCTTGTGTTAAACAGTGAGAGCAAAATAACTTACTGAATATGAAGACAAGAGCCGAGTGAGCTGTTGCTAATGGAGCAGGGGGTATTTTCTCATAACCAGTGTTCCCCCATCCCATCTCCATTTGATGCCAATCAAAACATACCACTGGCTATTTAGTTTTTAAAAATGCAACACGTGGGCCTCCCTGGTGGCGCAGTGGTTGAGAGTCCGCCTGCCGATGCAGGGGATACGGGTTCGTGCCCCGGTCTGGGAGGATCCCATATGCCGCGGAGCGGCTGGGCCCGTGAGCCATGGCTGCTGAGCCTGCGCATCCGGAGCCTGTGCTCCGCAACGGGAGAGGCCACAACAGTGAGAGGCCCGCATACCACAAAAAAAAAAAAAAAAAAAAAATGCAACACGTGAGAATTCCCTGGCAGTCCAGTGGTTAAAACCCCAAGTTTCCACTTCCATGGCCCGGGTTCCATCTCTGGTAGGAGCGCTGTGCAGCCAGAAAGCAGGCAAGCAATATGTTTGTGCACATACACTTGTCACACACACCAGGAATGGGGAAGGGGGAAATGAAAGAACAGAGAAAACGATACTGTAGTTGTTAAGATGTGGTGGAACCAAACTGTGGTCTTCTGAGAATGTCTCCTTGGTCTGGAGGAACAAAGTAGCAGGTTCTCTTTTTAGTGGATACCTCCTGTCTGCTGCTGGGACACATCAGTGGTATCTCCAGCCTCCATTTCCAACTGTGTGGGTGTGTCTTTCTCATTGATTGGCTGCCCATCAAATCGGAATCGGATCTGCCTCATGGACAAACCCTGCTGGTCACACAGGCTTCCGTCCGCTTGCTAAGTGGTGTGTGCCTCTTCATCTGAAACTGCGCGGCGGAATCATCCTACCCCGCCCCCTTCCAGTCACGTGATAACCATTCTCAGTCTTGACTCCTTCCTTGGGCTTTTTGTCCGTCATCCGAGCGCCGGAGTCTCCTCAGCTGCCATTTCACAAAAGAGGTACCAGGTCTGCACCAAATGAGCACTCAAGCAACACCAAGAGCCTCAATGATATATTTTTAAGAGCGTTCGATACATCCAGCACATTCCTTTTAATTGCTATACAGCTATGAATATGGATGCAATGAATTTTATTAAGCCATTCCCCTATTGAAAGATATTCAGATTTTTGCAAAATTTTCATTATTATATTTACATAATTTATACTAATATTACATTATACTTACATTCTTTCTTTCATTTATTAAGATGTGTGTAAGGATGTTCACTTCAGGCAATGCTGAAATAAACCTCCTTATGCATGTCCTACTGTTGACAACCACAAGTTTCTCCCCTTACCTAGCATCTGAATTGCTCAATCGTAGGATATGCTTATTTCTGCTTTTAATAAATATGGCCAGATTGCCTTCAAGAGGACCCATATTAATTCACACTTTCATGAAGAGTCGGTAAGTGTAGTACCTTATGTACATACTCTGCCTAATCAACACTTGCTATCATACAATTTTAAAACTTCAAGGAAAAGGTATCCTTGTTTTTTTCATTGTTTTTAAAGTTGCATTTCCCTGATTAATATTGCAGCTGAGCGTGTTTCATGTATTTATTAGCCATTTGTATTTCCTATTCTGTTAATTGCCTATTTCTGTACCTTTTTCCATTTTAAAATTTTGTCCTTTTCATGTTCCCGTAAATACTTCAGTAGTCTAATCTTTCTTCCAGGTAATCTAAATGATTTCCATGGTTAAACGGATCCCTGAAGCCTACCTATCAACCGTATTACTTTAGTCCCTCAAACAGTCAATATCACTGGATTGTGTTATGCCTTTGACTGAAGGTTGTTACAACAACAAAGCCATCTGGAAATGGTCATGTGTTTGCTGTAAAAATATTGAGACAACATCCACTCCTAGATAAAGTTTTTTTTTTTTTTTGCGGTTCGCGGGCCTCTCACTGTTATGGCTTCTCCCGTTGCGGAGCACAGGCTCCGGATGCGCAGGCTCAGCGGCCATGGCTCACGGGCCCAGCCGCTCCGCGGCATGTGCGATCTTCCCGAACTGGGGCACGAACCCGTATCCGCTGCATCGGCAGGCGGACTCTCAACCACTGCCACGAGGGAAGCCCTACCTTAATTTTTAATGTAAAAGAGTCCTCAATGCCTCGTGCCAAAAATAAACATCCTAAATTGGATAGTTTAAAAAAATAAAAATAGAAGCAATTTTTATTACTCTAATTTTTATACATGTAGTTCTAGATGTATCATGCTTGAAGTGTGATACCAATTCTTTTTTATTTATTTATTTATTTTTGGCTGCATTGGGTCTTAGTTGCTGCGCGTGGGCTTTCTCTAGTTGCGGTGGGGGGGCGGGGGCTGCTCTTCATTGTGGTGCACGCGCTTCTCATTGCAGTGGTTTCTCTTGTGGAGCACAGGCTCTAGGTGCGCGGGGTGAGAGCGCAGGCTCAGTAGTTGTGGCGCTTGGGCTTAGTTGCTCTGCGGCACGTGGGATCTTCCCAGGCCAGGGCACGAACCCACGTCCCTTGCATTGGCAGGTGGATTCTTAACTGCTGTGCCACCAGGGAAGTCCCAATACCAATTCTTTACACTGGGAATTAAGTGGTTATTGAATGCAAAAATTGTAATTATTTTTTTTTTTTTTTTTTTTTTGTGGTATGCGGGCCTCTCACTGTTGTGGCCTCTCCCGTTGCGGAGCACAGGCTCCGGATGCGCAGGCTCAGCAGCCATGGCTCACGGGCCCAGCCGCTCCGCGGCATATGGGATCCTCCCAGACCGGGGCACGAACCCGTATCCCCTGCATCGGCAGGCGGACTCTCAACCACTGCGCCACCAGGGAGGCCCTGTAATTATTTTTATAAAAATATTTAATGGCTTAAATTTTTAAAAATTAAAGTAACTACAAAAGGGACTTCCCTGGTGGTCCAGGGGTTAAGACTCCATGCTCCCAGTGAAGGGGGCCCAGGTTCAATCCCTGGTTGGGGCACTAAGATACCACATGCCTCAGGGCATGGCCAAAAAAGAAACCTTTTTTTAAAAAAGGGGGGATAATAAAATAACTACAAAAATCACAGCTTTACAATATTTTGGATTTTGCCTTTTTAAAGATATATTTGTCAAGGTAAGAGGATAGAACATTTATTTTAACAATTTGTTAAAATAGCTTTTAAATATTTAAATATATAAACATAGCTAAAATGTAAATTAAATATTTAGACAAATATTTAATTTGTCCCAGGCCTGGTTCCAAAAAAAAATGTCTGTCTTCCTGGTGAATTTCTTGCATTCTTGAGACAGGGAGATACAGGTGTGTGCTTTCATGGCAACTGTAGCATCCTAAAACATCCCCCAGCAGGGACTGTTGTGATGTGCTGTGGCTACCATCGGTAGGTTCCAGGAAAATCCTCTTCCCGGAAAGAAAAAAGATAAATTTGACTTGACTGAAATTAAAACCTGCTAATCAAAAGACACTATTAAGAGAGTGAAGAGGGCTTCCCTAGTGGTGCAGTGATTGAGAGTCCGCCTGCCGATGCAGAGGACACGGGTTCATGCCCCGGTCCAGGAGGATCCCACGTGCCGCGGGGTGGCTGGGCCCCTGGGCCTGCACGTCCGAAGCCTGTGCTCTGCAAAGGGAGAGGCCGCAGCAGTGAGAGGCCCGCGTACTGCAAAAAAAAAAAAAAAAAAAAGAGAGAGTGAAGAAACTTCCCTGGTGGCACAGTGGTTAAGACTCTGCACTCCCAATGTAGGGGTCCCGGGTTTGATCCCTGGTCGGGGAACTAGATCCCGCATGTATGCCGCAACGAAGGAGCCCGCCTACCACAACTAAGACCCAGTACAACCAAATAAATAAATATACTTTTTTAAATTAGCAAAATTTAAAAAAAAAGAAAGTGAAAAGACAAGTCACAGACTGGAAGAAAATATCTGCAGTACAAATATTTGATAAAGGATCCATATATATAATTATCATATATATATCCATAATGGGTCCATATATATATATATAAGTATGTATAAATATGTAATTCTTATAAATCAATAAGATAAAGACAGTTGTTTTTTTCTAAATGGGCAAAATACTTGAAGCACTTAGAAAAGAAGATATTCAAATGGCTAGTGAGCATGTAAAAAAATACGTTCAACATCATTAACCATTAGGGAAGTGCAAATTAAAAGCAAAAGGAAACATTATTATACACTTCCTAGAATGGCTAAATTTAAACGACTAATAATACCACTTGTTAGCTAAGGTGTGAAGCAACTGGAACTCTCTCATACACTGCTGGTGGGAGTGTAAAATAGCACAAGCACTTTGGAAAGCTGTTTGGCAGTTCCTAATAAATGTAAATGTACACTTACCCTACGACCCAGCAATTCCATTCCTAGTCATATACCCAAGACCAAAAAAGGTTTGTAAAGGAATTTTACTTATATTAGGCCCAAACTGGAAACAACCCAAATGTCCATCAACTGAAGAATGGACCAACAAATTGTGGTATATTCATACAGTGGAGTACTTCTCAGCAATGAAAAACATACTGCTGATATATAGTGACATGGATGAATCTCGAAAACATGTTTAGCAAAAGAAGCCACACGCAATAGATACTGCAAAACAGTATACATATACTGTAATAACAGGCAAAACTAATTTCTGGTGATAGAAACCAGAGTAGTGATTTCAGTAAAAACTGGAAGAAGGCACCAGGGAACTTTCTGGAGTGATGGAAATGCCCTATATCTTGATCTAGGTGATGATCACACAAGTGTATACATTTGTAAAAAATAATTGATTCCGTTAAGATTTGTGCATTTTCCTTAATGTAAACAATATCTCAAAATAAAATGCCTTTTAAAAAGTGAGGTATATTTCATATGTACTGTTATGGAACAATGCTCAAGATATGGTGCTAAATAAATAAAACCAGGTGCAGAACAATGTTTTGATTTCTTTTTCTAGAAAAGGATTATGCATATGCATGTATATCTGTGTAAGAATGAAATATCTCTAGAAGGACCATATCAGAAGTTGCCTCTGAGATCAGAAAAAAATTTTAGTCAGGAAGTTTTATTTATCTGTGTTTTCCTTTTATACCTTTTGAATTTTGTATTATGCTCATGTATTATCCATTTAAATATTTTTAACATTTTAATTATGTTAAGTGCAAAAGCAGAACATAAAATTATATATACAGTGAGACTAAAAATGCATTTAAAAAAAGGAAATGAAATATCAAATGTAAAAGTGCTTGTTGGAATTGCAGTTATTTAAAAATCTTCCTTCTACTTTACTGTATTTTCTACATTTTCCATAAATGTTTTACCTTTGTAATCTGAAAAGATAATTGTTTTATTCTTTTTAAAATTTATTTATTTATTTTTGGCTGCCTTCCATCTTCATTGCAGTGGCTTCTCTTGTTGTGGAGCACGGGCTCCAGTAGTTGTGGCTCGCGGGCTCAGTAGTTGTGGCTCATGGGCTCTAAAGCACAGGCTCTGTAGTTGTGGCACACTGGCCTTGGTTGCTCTGCGGCACGTGTGCTTTTCCTGGACCAGGGATCGCACCTGTGTCCCCTGCATTGGCAGGCAGATTCTTAACCACTGTGCCACCAGGGAAGTCCCAAGATAGTTATTTTATTTTATTTTATTTTATTTATTTATTTTTTTTTCCAGTACACGGGCCTCTCACTGTTGTGGCCTCTCCCATCGCGGAGCACGGGCTCTGGACGCGCAGGCCCAGCGGCCACGGCTCACGGGCCCAGCCGCTCCGCGGCACGCGGGATCCCCCCGGACCGGGGCACGAACCCGCGTCCCCTGCACCGGCAGGCGGACCCTCAACCACTGCACCACCAGGGAAGCCCCCCAAGATAGTTATTTTAAAAACAGAAAGTGAAAACACTCAAGAAAAGGATAAAAGATGAATGCTGCTTTTTTTTGTTGTTCAAAAAAAGTAAGTGGCCTGGGAGGGATACATTAGGAGTTTGGGATTAACAGATATACACTACTATGTATAAAATAGATAAACAAGGACCTACTGTATAGCACAGGGAACTATATTCAATATCTTGTAATAACCTATAAGGGAAAAGAATCTGAAAAAGAATATATATATGTATATATTATATATAACTGATCACTTTGCTGTACACCTGAAACTAACACAACATTGTAAATCAACTATACTTCAATTTTATTTTATTTTATTTTTTTTTATTTATTTATTTATTTTTTTTGCTATATGCGGGCCTCTCAGTGTTGTGGCCTCTCCTGTTGTGGAGCACGGGCTCTGGACGCGCAGGCTCAGCGGCCATGGCTCACGGGCCCAGCCGCTCCACGGCATGTGGGATCTTCCCAGACCAGGGCACGAACCCGTGTCCCCTGCATCGGCAGGCGGACTCCCAACCACTGCGCCACCAGGGAAGCCCTATACTTCAATTTTAAAAAAAACAAAACAAAACTAAGCAGTCAGATTTCCCCATCAGACCCTGGGGAATGCCAGGCCCAGAGCGGGGGCCTGGACTGGAGCGATTGGGTAGGGGCAAGCTGTCACCCTGCACAAAGTGGTGGCTTGCCTGGCAAAACCAGGGCTCCCAAGGCGAAGTAGGGACTTGTGGCAGATCTCACTTATTTTATTTTATTTTTTTGCGGTATGTGGGCCTCTCACTGTTGTGGCCTCTCCCGTTGCGGAGCACAGGCTCCGGATGCACAGGCTCAGCGGCCATGGCTCACGGGCCCAGCCGCTCCGTGGCTATGTGGGATCTTCCCAGACCGGGGCACGAACCCGTGTCCCCTGCATCGGCAGGCGGACTCTCATCCACTGCGCCACCAGGGAAGCCCAGATCTCACTTATCCTGAGTGGTGAGGACACAGAACAAGGCCCATTCTATCCCAGCTGTGAGCAGCCTAGCACGGATACAGGAAACTGTCTGAACACAGCCTTGAGAGTGAATATGAATACTTTCCATGTTGACTCCTCAAAGCATTATTGTCCCTACTCCATTGTCTATATATTTACAGGCTCATAAGAAACTTGGGAGAATATCTTTAAAGCCCCTAATCCTGGATTTCAGCCCTCTTTTCTTAACCCTTGGCCTCATTGTACTTTCTGGGGTACACTCTGCCCCAGTTCAGCCCTCAGCTAGGATGCCACAGCTGAAGCCACACTAACCCCACCTCCAGCAGAGCCCTGGACTCCCCCAGCTTCAGAAGCCACCTTGTGGAAGCTTGAGAGTCTGTTCTCAAAGACGTCATGGGATGCCATCTTTGGGATGTCACGTGCAGTGGATTTATATTAAAAGAAACTAGTCACACCGGGGCAGGGAGATTACATATTGTCTCCGTTTTCTCTGTTATCATTAAATATATATATATATAGAATATGATGCTCTAAAGGGTCTCTGAACACAAAATTAGAATGTTGTTTCTTCCTCCTAAGTTCTCCTGTGCCCTCTAAGGGGGTTCAGGGAACATGTCTGTTAAGGCACTAGCCACACATAAAGATAAGCAAGTCCCAAAGAATTCACAGCCCAACCAAGGGGAAGAGAGAGGGAAGATGGGAGAGACTGAGCCGCAGAACACAATTTCTTATAATTCCAGTGAGTCATGACAAAAGCAGTAAGGGAGATGGTCCTTTTACGTTCCTTGAGGAATGAACAAGTGGAGGATTTCATTTGGGCTGGTAAGATTTTTTTCAAGCTGAGAAAGAAAGTGGAGGGAGCTGCAAAGAAGAACCTGGGAGTGGAGTAGGGAGAGTGGGAATAGGAGGGCAGTCACTCCTTGTCCCGCACACCGGACAGAGAAACTGTCATTCACTTTCAAAGGATATAATCATCACCCTTTAGTAGCTTTCTACAGTAGCTTTTGAAAACTTAATTTGGTACCCTCTAGCCAGTACAGAACCCTTGTAAGAAGGAAATAGATGGGAAAGCTGAGGTCCAGAGCTGCTAAAGTCATTTGATGTTAAGTCAATTTGATACTAAGTCACTCCAGCCTTAAGAGAGGGACACCCTTATCTCATAGGAGCTGAAGGGGAATTTGGTTCATACTTCAAAATGGAGAATCATTAATGTTTCTTCTGACAATATACAATAATTATAAACGATTTTTTCAAGCAATACAAAAAAACAGGACTTCATAAGTGTACTCCCAGGAGATAAATGTCATCAACAGATCTTTTCGGATTTGGGCTAAGCAGGTTCTTGACTATATGCAACCGAAAGGGACACTGGGTACCTTACATAGAAAAGGAACTTATTAGGAGGACGTTATATAGTTCACAGCACCAGAGGGAAAGGAAACTCAGAAAGATGGGCAAGAATGAAGGGGAACCAGGCAACCAGGAACCCAGCCAAGGTCAGGGTCCTGGACAGTCTAGTTAGGGTGACACTTCTGCTGCCAGAGGACATGGCACGGCTGCCATCACTGCCCCTGAGACTCTGGATGGCACAGCCACCACCGGCAGCCATCTAAGTTCTAAAACGTTCCTGCTTCTGGATTCTAAATCCAATTGGCCAAGTTAAGGATACATATTTTCACTCTGGCTGCCAAAAGCCTGGAGAGTGAGCGTGTCTACCTTGGGGCACAGCTCTGCTGTCACCCAGTCCCATGCAATGTTGAGTCTCTCAAGAGACGGAGTCAATCAGATGGCCGAGGACGAATAAATGGCAAATATTCATTACATGTGTATTCATTCAGCTTTTCTGTTTGTGTATAAGTTGGATTATGTTATACACACTAATTGGCAAGTAGATTTTTGTTTTGGTTTTGGTTTCTTTAGGACAGTGTATCTTTTCATGCCAATACAATAAATTCCCCCCTATATTCCTGCACGGTATTTATTGTATAGATATTGTCAGTATTTATTTAATCAAGTTTCACTCAATGGACATTTATTTTTATTCTTTACTATTAAAAACCACACGGCTGAGAACATCCTTGACCAATTGGCACTCGTCCTAGTAGTCCCTTAGGATAAATTTCCAAAAGTGCAATTGCTGAGCAAACGGCATATAAAATTTTATGTCGCCAGATTGACCTGAAGAAACATTATCCTTTTACACCTTCACTAAAACTTATGAGAAAGTCCAAAAGGGATTGTCTCTTTCACTGATCTGATTCTAATCTACACGTTAAAAGGAACCATGCCCCAAGTAGCGTTTAAAGTAGGAGAGGGAAATGGAAGCGGAACTTTCTGTGCAGATTTCTCGGTGGCTCTAGCTACGTGGAACGCCAAGGAATCAGGTGGGGCGCACTTCCTAGCGGCGATTCGCGCTTGGGGCACCTGGGCCTTGAACGGCTGTCCCTCGACGTGCCAGTCAGCTTCCCTCCCCGCCAAAATAACCTACCCGGGGTAGTCGCTGTGTAAATAAATAAATAAACAATACGAAGCCCAGGATGCGAGCGCCGAGCCTCCTGCTCGGGGTCTATGGGTCGGAGCCGGCCTTCTCCGGCCCAACATCGCGTGCCTAGCCCCGCTAAGGCCGACCCCGCCAGCCTGCCGCCCCCCGCGGGCTTCCCCAAACCCGGTGAGGACCCCTGGAGGAGAGCAGGGAGAGAGGCAGCAAGAAATGACACCCTGGGACCGGGATCGTATAGGACGCCGGGGACGCTGAAGCCCTCGTTGCTCCGTTCCTGCCTGCCAGTTCGGCTTGGGGACCAGAGCCCAGGACCCAGAGCCGGTAAACCTGGCATCCACTGCCGTTTTCGAAAGGCAGCCCGGCGCGCCAGCTATGTGGCTTCAGGAGGCTCCCGGCCGCCCAAAGCAGCGAGCGGGTCCCATGGTGTAATGGTTAGCACTCTGGACTTTGAATCCAGCGATCCGAGTTCAAATCTCGGTGGGACCTCTCGAGACCTTTTGGTTCTACAATTCCTGTTTTGGAGGCCCCTGGCGGCAGTGGCCATCTCAGGCTGTGCCGGCGTCCCACCCCGTGACCTACCTGACCGAGATTTAGGGTCCCTCCCTCTTTCTCAAGATGCTTTCATTTCACAGCCTGCCTGAAGGTCGCGGTGCGCATGCGCGAGACTCGGGGCGGAAAAGTAAGTGTCTGTGGGAGCTGGAGCGTGACTTTAGCTTTGCCGGGGACGCCCGAAGGTGCCCGAGGGATCCCGAGGATTCCGCTTTGGGCGGGGAACAGTGGCAGCCTTCTGGTCTAGGAAACGCCACCACCACCCCCACCCCCGCCCCGCAAGCTGCCGGGAATGCTTCTCCCCATTGGCTAACATGCAGAAGGGCCAAACACTTCTGCTCTGGAAACCGCGAACGAAATGGCCCAACGGAGCCGAGGGGAGCGGGAGGGAATAACCGACTGCGGAGGAGGGCGTGTGTTTGGGGGGTCCGTCCGCCCGGAAGTCGGCCAGATACTGAAGTGTGTCTGTCTGGGTTGTCCGCTACTCGGGCAGTAGACTGCGAGGTTGTCTTTCAGTCGGAAAAAAAAAATCCCTTAGTCAAGGAATCCACTCTTCAATCCGTTTCAGCCGCTCAGGGTATCTCTGGCGGCGGTTTCTCGCCGTATCGATGGGCTATTTCTCCCGAGCAGACGATAGGAATCTCTATGGGGTTCACCCGCAGGGCTGAGCGAATCTCTTTTGGCGAATTTGTCCAGGGTCGCTGATTTGGGTGCTGACCAAGCGCACGTGATTTGCAGGAAAGGCTCTACCTCTGGGGGTAGCGGGAAAGAGACGTACACGGAGTATTGTCTTCTTTGGATTGGTGTCTGGGTTTTGAGAGCTGTCTGTCTCTCGGGGACAAGTGACGAGGGAGCCCGCTCACGCATGTGTGATCCCCCTACAGGGTGACTGGCACTGTGGTTATACGGCCCCGCGCCTTAGGAGGATGCCATGGAAACAGAATCCTCGCTCTGCTCTCCCCATCTCTCTCCTGAGCACCCTTCCTCCCCACCCCACCCCACACACTCCTTAAACATTTGAATGAATTTGTGTGTATGAGCGATCCCAGCTTCAAAAATACCTAAACATGAGACGTGGGAGGACTTGCACTAACAGATATTAAAGCTTATTATCAACTATTAACTATAGGAGTTAAGACAGTGTGGTACTGGTGAAAAGAAAGACAAACATACCAATGGAACAGAATAGAGAGCCCAGATAGAGCTGCACACATACTTGGACCAGTGATTTATGACAAATATAGCACAACAGAACAGTGGGGAAAAGGACCTTTTTTTCAATAAATTATTCTGGGACAATTGAGTGTCCATATGGAAAAATATGAGATCAAATTCCTCCCAGTTTACACTAACACAGCAATACATTGAATGTGAATTATAGACCTTTATGTGAAAAAAAGAGCAATAAAGCTTTGGAAGACAACATAGAATATCTTCATGACCTCAGGGTAGGGAAAGTCTTCTTAAGCAGGACATAAAAGGTTCTAAAAGTTTGATATATGTCACCATATTAATATGATATTCTATGTTTTTCTTATCAGAAGACCCCAATAAGGAAGTGAAAAGTAAGCCATAGAACAGGAAAAGATATTTGTAATGCATAACTGACAACTTATATCCAGAGTATGTTAAAAGCTCCTAAAATTCAGTAAGAAAAAAGACAAACAACCTAATGGAAAATAACAAAAGACTGGGACTGGCACTTCATAAAAAAAAAGGAAATCCAAAATAACCAGTACACATGAAAAGATGCAACACATCAGTCATCAGGAAAATGCAAATTAAAAGCTAAATGAGATGCCATTGAGGTACCACTCACCAGAATGACAATGCTGAATGTTATCGAGAATATGGAATAATGTGAATTCTCAAAGGAGCGTAAATTGGTGGAAAGCAGTTTGATATCTACTAAAGTTGAAGATATCATACCCTATGATCTAGCAATTTCACTCTTGTACATATACCCACAGAAATGTGTGCTTTTGTGCACTTAGAGACATGTGTAAGAGTTTTGGGCAACATAATAGCCAAAAATTGGAACTCAAATGTCCACCTACAGTAGAATGGATAAATAATTTGCAGTAAGGCCACACAATGGAATATTACACAGCAACAAAACAAATGGACAACTACATGTAACGAAATGGGTGAATTTTTTTTTTTAAGTATTGAACAGAAGAAGGTAGATACAAAAGGATAAATGATAAATTATTCCATTTGTATAAAGTTTCTTGGGACTTCCCTGGTGGCGCAGTGGTTAAGAATCTGCCTGCCAATGCAGGGGTCACAGCTTTGAGCCCTGGTCCGGGAAGGTCCCATATCCCACATGCCGCAGAGAGCCACAACTACTGAGCCTGCGCTCTAGAGCCCGTGAGCCACAACTGCTGAAGCCCGCGCACCTAGAGCCCGTTCTCCGCAACAAGAGAAGCCACCACAATGAGAAGCCCACGCACCACAACAAAGAGTAGCCCCCTTCTCGCTGCAACTAGACAAAGCCCGCACTTAGCAATGAAGACCCAACGCAACCAAAAACAAAATAAATAAATAAATTTTAAAAAATAAAAAATAAAGTTTCTAAACAGGCAAAACTAACGACTGTATATTGTCTAGAGCTGCAAACTTAGATGGTAAAATTATCCAGCAAAGCAAAGGAGTAATTCACATATAAGTGAGGATATGGAATACTTTGGGGAAGAGAGAGGGCCATGATTAGAAAGGGGCCAGCAACAGTCTTCCAGGGGTACTGGTACTATTGTATTTCTTGTCCTTGGGTGGAGGTTACATTGATTGTTCACTTTACAAAATTTTGTTAAAGTGTGCATTATGTTGTATGCACTATTCTGAATGTCAATTTAAAAAGTCAAAAAGTGATAAACAACAAGGTCCTACTGTATAGCCCAGGGAACTATATTTAATATCCTGTGATAAACCATAATGGAAAAGAATATGAAAAAGAATGTATATATATGTGTAACTGAATCGCTTTGCTATACAGCAGAAATTAACACAATATTGTAAATCAACTATACTTCAATAAGTTAAAAAAACAAAACAGGGCTTTCCTCGTGGCGCAGTGGTTGAGAGTCTGCCTGCCAATGCAGGGGACACGGGTTCATGCCCCGGTCCGGGAGGATCCCACATGCCGTGGAGCGGCTGGGCCCGTGAGCCATGGCCGCTGAGCCTGCGCGTCCGGAGCCTGTGCTGTGCAACGGGAAAGGCCACAACAGTGAGAGGCCCGCGTACCGCAAAACAAACAAAAAAACAAAAAAACAAACAAAAGTCAAAAAGTACCTGCCTAGAGACATGTTTCTGCCATGGTCACAGATGAGAAATCTGAGATCAAAAGTTGTCCACAGAGAGGGAGTCAGGATAAAGATCCTCTCTCCATTCTGAGCCAGCCGAACCACATTCAGAGGATCAGGTTCAGTTCTAGGGATCACACAAAGACACTGATAAATTTCATCCTGCCACTAACTGGGTGGGTGCATTTGGGTAAGCAATATAAAAGTTCTGAAATTGTAACTATGTGAGGTGATGGATGTGTTAACTAAACTTACTGTGGTAATCATTTGGCAATGTATACGTGTATATCAAATCATTATGTTGTACACCTAAAACTTATACAATGTTATGTGTCAATTACATCTCAATAAAGCTGGAAAAAAAAATTCTGTGCCTCATCTGTAAAATGACAATAATGCGTGGCATTATTTTGCGTGGCAGTGCTGTAAGACTTAATAAAATAGTAAGCAAAAAGTCCTTTTCTCTGTGTCCCATCCATGATAGGCTCAATAATGTTAACTGCTAGAAAGATAACCAGAATAATAAAGACTATGGAAAGTCAGATTCTTGAGAAAAAAACAAATGCTTATATGGGAAGGAAAATAAACCTTATAGAGCACTTGTTAGCTGTCAATTTATTTGCCTAGTTGTTCCTAGTCTTGGTTGCAACAGAGGCAGAGACTCGTGAGTCTCTGGAAGTTAGAGGGGCAAATGGGAAGAACTTTCTAACAGTCTGAGCTGTCCATCAATGGAACAGTCTTGAGAAATTTTGAGCTTCTGGTGCCTGGAAGTCTGGAGTCAGGGAGGTCAAAGGTCTTTGTCACATGGGGTGTAGAAAGATTTCTGCACTGAGATTGAGGATGAGCTCCACAAAAGTTGCCCTGCCTTCTGCCCTGAGCTTTGATTTTTTTTTTAATTTTTGAATTTTATTTTATTTATTTTTTTATACAGCAGGTCCTTATTAGTCATCAATTTTATACACATCAGTGTATACATGTCAATCCCAATCTCCCAATTCATCACACCACCATCCCCACCCCCCTGCCACTTTCCCCCCTTGGTGTCCATACGTTTGTTCTCTACATCTGTGTCCCAATTTCTGCCCTGCAAACCGGTTCATCTGTACCATTTTTCTAGGTTCCACATATATGTGGTAATATACAATATTTTCTCTTTCTGACTTACTTCACTCTGTATGACAGTCTCTAGATCCATCCACGTCTCTACAAATGACCCAATTTCGTTCCTTTTTTATGGCTGAGTAATATTCCATTGTATATATGTACCACATCTTCTTTATCCATTCATCTGTCGATGGGCATTTAGGTTGCTTCCATGACCTGGCTATTGTAAATAGTGCTGCAGTGAACATTGGGGTGCATGTGTCTTTTTGAATTATGGTTTTCTCTGAGCTTTGATTCTGCTGGGAATCCTCACGCCCACTCGGGACTTACTCCCCAGGACCTTTCTCATCCTGTCTCCAGTGGCTTTCGCCATTTTTTGCTTGTTTGTTTGTACAAAGATCCTCAGTAAGATATCTGTTTTACACCACAAACCAGTTCACACACACACAAAACTGAAATAAAAGTTTGAGAAACAATATTCACCTTTATTCTATGTAAATTGCACTCTGATATTTTCTATGTTTTTATTTTTTTAAAGTTGGTCTCGGGACTTCCCTGGTGGTCCAGTGGGTAAGACTTCACGCTCCCAATGCACGGGGCCCAGGTTTGATCCCTGTTCGGGAACTAGATCCTGCATGCATGCCACAACTAAGAGTTTGCGCGCCGCAACTAAAGATCCCATGAGCCGCGACGAAGATCCCGTGTGCTGCAACTAAGGCCTGGCGCAGCCAAAATAAATATAAATAAATAATAAATAAAGAAATAAATACTAAAAAAAAAAAAATCTGGTCACAACTACTAAAGTGATTTCACAACTACTCACTAATGGCTCTGAACCCACCGCCATCCCCTCTTCCTTCCCCTCCCAGCTCAGCTTCTCTGAGACTTCTCTCTCTGAGACCCCCCTCCACCTTTCCCTCCTTTTCCATCCCCAGTAGCTGAGGGGAGAACCTCTCCTCCTTGCCAACAGTCTGAGGAGCCCCTACCGTGGGTTTATTTCACGGAAGGGCCCCCAGGGACAGCATTGTCAGGAAGGTAGCGCCTGCAGGATGTTGTCCTTGCCTGGAGTGACCAGCAGAGGGCAGAACACCAGGACCTCCAGGGAAGCCGGGTCTGTGCCTAGCCTGGCCCCTCCATTATGCTAGATTCCCAGGGCTGTCCATTCATTATCTTTGGTTTATTCATTTGTGCATGACATAGTGTATATTCAATACACAATGCCTGGCGCATAGTAAGCCTGTACGGAGGAATCACTCAGTCGTTTCACACCCATTCGTTGAGCACCTACTGTGTTCCAGGTGCTGGAAATACAAACATCAAAGACTTGCCCCTCGCCCTCAAGGAGCTTGAAACTTGACTAATAAATGGAAGACTAGGGGCTTCCCTGGTGGCGCAGTGGTTGAGAGTCCGCCTGCCGATGCAGGGGACACGGGTTCGTGCCCCGGCCCGGGAAGATCCCACATGCCGCAGAGCGGCTGGGCCCGTGAGCCATGGCTGCTGAGCCTGCGCGTCCGCAGCCTGTGCTCCGCAACGGGAGAGGCCACAACAGTGAGAGGCCCGTGTACCGCAAAAAAAATAAATAAATAAATAAATAAATAAATGGAAGACTAAAGGAGAGTTTAAAATGAAAGGTTATAGGCTCAGGAGTACATGTAGACACCAAAGGTAAGTGAAGTCCAGCTAGGTTAAAAAAAAGAAATCCAGACCAAAGCTCAGAACAGCATGAAGCGCTACCATTTGTGTAAAAGGAGGGAGAATGTTTATATGTGTTGACTTGTATCTGCATAAAACATCTCTGAGAGCTCATGTGAGAAACAGTTAACATTGGTTCCTCCAGGGAGGAATACAGGAGAAGAGGAAGGAGGGACTGTTCGTGGATGCCATTTTACACTTCTTTCTTAAATTCTGAACTACCTAATTTTGAATGACCTATTCATTCAGTCATAAAGGAGAGAATCCGGAAAAGCTTTCCTAGAAGGGATGCTTAAACCTACTTGTGATTCTACGTGAATTAGCTGGATACAGAAGGTGTCTCAAGCCCAGCATGAGCTGGTGGAGGAATTAAGAAAAGCTCCACTGATGGAGCCCTGGGGGCAGGTGGGGTGAGCAGTGGGGAGAGCTGAGGCCTCAGGGGTAAGCAGGACCCTTACCCATGGTGTGGGAAGGGCCTTGGTGCTCAACCCACAAGTCGTGACTTGGTCTTAGAGGAGGTAAGCAAGGGAGCAAGAGAAACACTGCAGCCAAGGCGTTGGGGGTGGGAGGAGAGGGGCCAGATGAGGGGAGCTCAGTGGGAGGCCGTTGGAACAAAGGGATAGACGGGTGAGTGTGTGAGCAGGGTAGAAGGTAGAGTCTTGAGGAATTTGCATCTGATCGGACGGCATGGGGCAGTGGGCAGAGTCCTCATCTCTTCTTGGCCTTTTTCTCCTCTCCTGGCCCCACTGGTTTGTTTCCTCAGCTCCGATGCTGCAGGTGATGTCACCCCCTTCACCCATTTCAGTGGTCTGGTAGAGAAAAGTCAGAGGGGCCAGGGGGACATTGAGACACGACTGCAGAGTCACCCCCACCGACCCCAGCTTCTAACCCTCAGAAATGGTGGAGGTGGGCAGGGAGTACGAGCATTTCGATGCTATTTTGAACCCCACTTTAAACCCTGCCCCTGGATAAGCATCCTGCCTTCTCCAGCAGGCCAGGGCCTCTGTCTTCCTACACAGGACCAGACACATGTTGGCCCAGGACAAAATGAAAGTGTAGGACCCTTGTTCAAAAATTGAGAATTTCAAGATGGAAGCAACAGAGTGTTAAACGAAGCACAGGGCCCTTCTAAGCAGGGGGCCCCGTGTGACGGCACAGGTGGAATACACCCACAAAGCTGATCTAAGTCCCCAGGCCTCAAGCTCAGCTGGGAAATGGGTGGGAGGAGGCTGGGGGCTCTGACTAACTTTCCCTGAGACCCTGAGGTCAGGGTTGGGTAATTGCCCTCTGCCTGAGGCACCAACATGCTGAGCAGATAAGACCCAGGCCCAGATAAGACTCCACTCCCTAGGGCTGCAGGGGTGGAGGCGGAGCTGCCTGATCCACTAGGCAGGACTTCAAGCTGCAGCCAGCCCTGGAGCTGAGCCTGGAATTAACTAGTTAGCTGTCTCCTCTTCCCCTGTCCTCCTTCTGAGGCCTGGGAATTTCATCCTGGGAGTCTCCGGTGAACGTGCATTGTGGAAGGAACGTGCTAGAGAATTTGAAACTTGGAAACTATTCAGCTGGATGTTAGTTGACCAGGAAATCAGAAGTTCAAGAGCATCCCACCCACCTTCCTCCCTTTTCCTGGCTTGGCATCATTTTACTGCTCAGGATCATCAGAATTTCAACGATCGATCGTGTCTCTGCGTGGTGTCCTCACACCTCTGACCCTCTCTGCTTGGTCTTTTCACGGCCCTCTTCCTCCATCCCAGTAAAGCAAAAGTCCCTAGGGGTTTGTCAATCTGGTCCATCATCTGGACGTTGGTGGCCTTACAGAGTGAGCACTGTCCTGGTGAAGCCCCAGTTTGGTGCCAGCGAGGAGATACCATGTTCCAAAGACGAGGTGCTGCGAAGAGCCTGCTGGACGTGCTCTGACCTGAACCAGTAACAACATCCATCTGGTGCTTTCCTTTCATGGCAAAAGGCTCAGGGATCGTGGCGCAGTGGTTGAGAGTCCGCCTGCCGATGCAGGGGACACAGGTTCGTGCCCCGGTCCGGGAAGATCCCACATGCCGCGGAGCGGCTGGGCCCGTGAGCCATGGCCGCTGAGCCTGCGCGTCCGGAGCCTGTGCTCCGCAACGGGAGAGGCCACAACAGTGAGAGGCCCGTGTACCGCAAAAAAAAAAAAGGCTCAGGGATCTGTGGGGGGGCGGTGGAGAAGGGTGGTTCAGATGACTTCAATGACCCACCCTCAGAACATCATTCTTGTCCTCTGAACTTGCTAATGTGAAGGAAGGAATGCTGTCACCAGGGCACAAAATACTAATCCCTTTGAAGTGGAAGCTGAGATTGCCTTTGGCCACTGGAGGCTCCCCTGGCACTAGGAAAACAGACAGAAAAGGGAGTCAAGCTGTTGGGCCCACCACTGATCTTGAGGTCCTATGATGGTCACCACATCTTAGGGGGACTAGGAGGGTACCGGTGGAGCCTAGAGAACCTCTGGGGCACTGTGCCCTGAGTAAAGGCGTAAGTAGATAAGGTAAGGGGCCCCTGGAGAAAGAGAACCAGGTATGGCTTTCTTGACATAAGAGAGGCCATTTTTGGCCTAAGCCATTTGCTGATGTAAGCCTGGCCACAATGCTTGCCCTTGAACAGGTCTCAGTAATGAAAGATTTTAAGGGAACAAAAGAATGCAACAACAAACAACTGTTATCAGGCGAGAGAAATTATTGTACTATATCAAAGATAATATATCAGTTGTAAAGACTCCCAGTTCTGCTTCACTGGTAAAGATCAGCCTGAAGTGCTCAACCACCAGATCAGCTGGAACCTAAGGGATAATGATGTGGACCTTTTCTGACCCTCATGACTTCAATCAACTCAAGCTTGGACTCCTGTGGACCCTTCATGAATATGCACGTATCCTTAGCTTAAAACTTCCCCAATTTTATTGTTTTGGGAAAGATCCCTGGTGTTCTCCTTACTTGTTGTAAGTAATAAATCCTTCTCCCACTCTTTGGCTTGGTTGTGTCTTTTAGCTTGAAACCCACCAGGAGGCAGACTGGGTTTTTCAGGTAACAAAGGTGAGCAGAAGAAACCACTGCTCTACCTGGAGCCCTGATAAGGGTTCAGAGTCCTGAGGAATGACGGTGGGTGTCCACCCCTGGACCAAGAACTCCAATCAAGAAGGAAGCCATAGCCCATGACCTACACCCATGTGACTGTAGCCCCCATCTGTTTTTCCTTTCTTACTGATGGAGCCATATGGAATATTAACACTTCCCCATTAAAAAAAAAAAGTATTATATTTAAATGTTTCCTCTTCTTTTCCTGTTCTTAAGCAGAGTATATTGGGGTGGCTGAATTTATTATTGAGGTCGCAGAATGGGGTAGTGGGGTTACTATGGAATTGGGAAAGGAGTGGACGGTTCCTGGGAGATCCTGGATTCTCACCAGTGGCCCATGACCTCACCTGTAGGCGCAGGACACACCGTGGGGCTGTGGCCCACTGGCGAGGGGCTGAGGGAGTTTGCAGCTCAATGGATTATGTTAGGTTTGTTTTCAGATCAATGTATTACGTTAGGTTTGTTTTCAGATACTTGCTTTCAATTCTCTCTCTCACCCCCCAAGCCAGAAACTTGTCAGCATCCTTGACCTGCCCCGTCCCTCGCCTATCCCTCAATGAGATGTCAAGATCTGAAAACTTTATTTTGCAAAGAACTCCCCTTCTGGACTTAGAGCCACTGCCCTAACCCACCTCTCCCCTGAGTTCACAATCATCTCCTTAACTCCCTCTCTGTCTCCACTCCTTCTCCTTTCCATCTTGTCAAAAGCTATTCCCTTCTAAATGCAAACATTACCAACCCACTCCCAGCAGATTCAGTGGTTTAGTATTTCAAACAAGACCCTCTGATGGTCTCCAACCCCACCTCTCTAGCAGCAGATCCTAAAAATCTAGGCCTTTCTCTTGACATTCCAACAACTGATCTGATGGGTGTTTGCATACAAACCCATGTTCTTTTTTTCTTCTTCTTTTATCTATTCCTCTGTTCACACTGCCCCTTCAACCAGATTTGCCACCCACCCACCCTTGACAACTTAACGCCTTAGGACTCAGCTCCAAGTATCACCTACTTTTGGAGGCCTTTCCTGTCCTCCCTCCTGGGATGCAACGCAGCCACTCAGCTGGATTTGATAGCCCTTCTATGTGTCCCCCTCATACTTCACGCAGACCTCTCTGACATTGCACTGAATGCGTTGTATCATGAATGCCTGTGGCTCCTTTAGACAGTAATCTTGCTAACAAGGCCTAGGAATTAGTCTTCCAGACCTTAGCAGGATCCAGCCTCCCTTATGCTAATCAAAACCTGGCCTTCTGGGCTTCCCTGGTGGCGCAGTGGTTGGGAATCCTCCTGCCGATGCAGGGGACACGAGTGCCCCGGTCCCGGAAGATCCCACATGCCACGGAGCGGCTAGGCCCGTGAGCCATGACCACTGAGCCTGCGCGTCTGGAGCCTGTGCTCCGCCACGGGAGAGGCCACAACAGTGAGAGGCCCGCGTACCGCAAAAAAAAAAAAACAAACCCAAAAACTGGCCTTCTGTGGCTTAAATACCCTCAGCAGCTTCCTATTGCAATGAGGGTCAAAAAGAAAGTTCTTACCTGAGCTCACAGCAAGGGCCTTTAGACTTGACCTCATCTTCCTCTCCAGCCCCATGTTTCACCCCTCCCAGGTCTGTCTTCATCCCCCACCCCACCACTTGCCTGTAACAGTTCACTCTGACAGTTCACGTTGCCCTGACTGTCCACCTGCTGTGTGTTCCTGCACCACCCTTGACTTTCCTTTCCCCACGGCAGCACTTACTGATTAAACTGTATCCCTGTTTCACGCCTTCTGTGCTAAATTCCATGAAAATAAGAGCCATTTGAATTTAGCTCACTTTTCAACCCTAGCCCAGCATGGAACAGGCACTCAATAATATTCAATAAATCATGACATCATGACTTTACAAACTCTTTTTGTCACCAGGCCATCTGGGGTGATCCAAATGACCAGGGGGACTTCCACAGGACCGGACATGAGGTGGGGGAAAAGGACCCCCCCAACTCCAGTCCTCAACCCAAAAGCTCTGAATGGGAATTCTGGTTCCTAGGCAGACAGTGGAGGGGGGAAATGGGAGGAGTAACTGTTTCCCAAGGACTGTCCCAGGTCTCAGGGAACTGCAGTCTTTTCAGACCCCACGAGTTTAGGTGTCAACTGCTGAGCCAGGGAAGCTTTCCTGGGAGTGTTTCCAAGTGGAGTCCTCAGTGACCTAGCAGGTGGTAATGGGAGAGAAGAGTTCAAAGCAGGACTGGGGAATGGATTCATGATGCATGCAGCCAGGCATCTTTACTCATCCTGTGACTAAGAGAAGGTGAACATCCACTGGTTCCCTGGGCGTCCCAGGATACCTGATAAGAAGGGGGCTGGGGAGGGGCAGGCATTCAGGAAGAGGGGCTCCAGTGCCATCAGCTTGTCATACAACCGCCTTTGTCCTTGAAGGGATTCTTGTCCTCAGGGATGCCTTTGAGAAGAGGGTCGTTTCCTGCTTCGGCCTCCACGAAATCCTTGATTTCCTTTCCTGTCTTAGAAATCTGTGAGAAAGTAAAGTGTGCTTCTAGCCCTTGTCTGTTGCTCAGGATTCATGATTTGTTCAGTCCCAAGAAAGCAGGCTTCTGGGCAGGGTGGGGATAGAGGCCGGAGAGGAGAAAGATGAGAGGCACAGGGAGGTGTGAGTTCCTTGACCAGAACCGCAAAGCCTGACTCTTACCCTGAGGGACTTTTGGACAGGCCCGGCCCAGGGACAGGCCCGGCCCATTGAGCCCTCGAGGCTCTGAGGTTATCTCTTACACACCTTTGTGGGATCAAACCCTGGCCTCCTTCCACTTCCCATCCCATTCCAGAGGCACCTCCTGCTCTTTCTACTGCCCTGGAGAAGGCCCACCGCCGGGCTGTCCATCACTTCCTCCTTCGTGTCCCGGCTCCATGAGGACCAGAAAGGGATGGAGAAGAGGAAGCAGGGAAGGGAATAGGAGGCTCACCGGAGCTCTTGGGTTCTTCATTTCCTTCTTCAGCTGCTCCACCTCCATCTTTAAGAGCTCCTTCTCGCTGAGCTCCTGGGCCATCCTGCCCTGGAGAGACCAGGTCCTGGAAAGGATTCCACAGCTGGGATTGCAAATCCCCTGGGCTCCCCCAGCTCCCTCCTCTGTACTCCCCACACCTCACCTTCTACCCTCTTCCCTGCTCACCGTATATCCTCATCACTCACCGTAGATTCACTGCACCCCCGCCCCCACCCCATTAGGAGTCTAGCCTCCGGAGGAGAGGATGCTCCCAGCCTCATGGGGGAGGCACACACAGTCTTTGCCCTTTAGATAAGACCTGTCTATGGAGGAAAAGGGAATCAGAGCATGGAGAAGGGAGAGAAGAGTTTCTTTCAGTGAGGCAGATTTGGGAAGCAAAGTTATTGTTCCACCTAATAACACAGGTAGAAGTTTTCAGGGAACTCCAGGTCCTGTCAGAAGAGAGAGTAGTTTAGTGACTAAGAGAAAGACTCTGGAATCTGCCAGACTCCAACTCTGATCGTGGCTCTGCTGCTTCCAAGCTGTGTGGCCTGAGGCAAGTTGCTCATCCTCCTTGAGCCTTAGTTTCCCCATCTGCAACATGGGTATAATAATGGTACCTACCTTATATGATTATTGTGAGTACTAAGAAAATAATGTATGTAAAATATTTTAACACACTGCCTGGCACATAATGAACACAATACATTTATCATCATCCTCATCCTCATCATCACTACTACAGGGTTATCAGGAAGGCCTGCCTAGTGCCTAACCCAATAACTCTAAGGCTAGCTCCCAGCCCAGTGCAACCTTAGCCCCTCTTACCTGCCAAGAAAGAACGTGCACTTCAAGTCTTGTCCTCGACCCAGACAAGATGGAGTTTGAGACTCCTAGCTCCTCATCAGCTGAAAGTCTTTGGATAAAGCAGATGGTTTGGAAGCCCAAATCTCTGATGCCTAAGCTGATCATAGGCTCAAGGTTCTAAGCCCATCCAGCAGTCTGAGCCTCCAAGACTGCCACCACTGCAGGCACCCTGCCCCCTGCGTCGGCCCCCCTCCTGTAGTGACCCCTCTGGCTTAGAGCCCGCTTCCCTGTTCTCACCCTCCAGCCCTGATTGCTCCCTTCCCCGGCCTTCTCTCCCAAGCCCTCTCCTCCCTGACCTCTGAGCCTGCTCTGAGGCTATTCTTCCCAATGAGGCAATTCCTAGACCAGCTCCTAACTTCCCTCACCCGAGAAGCCTTGTGTCCCCATTTCGAGCCCCACCATTTCACCTTACAAGGTTCTCCCAGCTCAATCTTCATTCACTCATTCAGTAAAAATGTACTCACTTCGGACGCTGTGCCTGTCAGCACTTGGGCCCGTGGCCACACCTCTAACACCTGTGTCCACACATTTTTGCCTCCATGCCTCCTCTTGAGCCCCAGGTGTGGGTCTCCCTCAGCAGTCCCTGAGCTCAGGGCCCACATCCTGATCTCTCTCTTGGTCTCCTCCCAGGACCACCCAAGGGCTATGCCATTTAACAGTCACTGAGCTCCTGCTCAGGCTGACGCCCGTCCAATGACAGGAGACCCTCTCAAGGAGCAGATGTTAAGGGACCGATGTGGTCAGTGAGGGATCCTCTTTTTTCTCCTGACTCTAGAATGAATGACAGACTCCCCAGTGGGAGGGACCGGGAGGAGGCCCGGAGTCCATCCTAACTTCCCCTGCTCCAGGATCCAAGTCCCACTCACAGCTCTGAGCACTAAGAAATTGAGATCAGGACAGGACCCCGGAGGTCATCCAGTCTGAGTCTCCTGTGAATGCAGGAAATGGAGCACAGACCTCCTGAGCCGGGCTCAGCACTCCGGCCACCGCTGCCTCCTAAAACAGACCTGTTAATCTGGAATTTAAACCTAGTGCTTCTCAAAGCCAAGTCCTTCCTGTTGTCCCATCTGAGTCCCTTATTCTACGCTTGGTCAATTTCATCTTGTCCTGCCGCTATCAGGCACAGAACATGTATGTACACCAGATCTTCATTGCAGGTAACCCTTCAGAGACTTGATAATGATTCTCAGGAGACCTCTGGCTGTATCTTCCCGGTGTCCAGCCTGGTTTCCCTGGCTGCTGCATCGGCTGTTTTCCATTGTTGCGGCACCACTGCCCTAGGGCCCCCAGCACAACCGGTCTCCATATCCTCTCCACCCTCCAGTCCCCTGTCTCTTGGTGACTCATCCCCGAGCTTCCCAAGGAAGCCCCCACCCTCTGCCCTTTCCTCCCTTTCCATGAGTGGAAAATCCATCTCCACCCCCAGAGCAGGCCAGCCCCCTTCCTCCTGTCTCCCATCCCAGCGCTGCAGTTTCCTCTCCAGGCCCAGGGAGCAATCACAGCCGCCCCGACCTTGGCTTCCTCTGCTGGGAGGGATTGGGGGGCTGGGCCCCCGCAAGGGGCCCCCAGCTTCCCCCTTCCCCTGGGCAGGGGACAGAGAAGCACAGGCCCAGGGAGCGGGGACTAACTTCCTCTTGTGCCGGAATGAGCATGTCTGCCCTTTGCAAGTGGGTTTGGGTCTCTCAAGCAGAGGAAACCAAAAGCAGTGAGAGGGAGGGAAGGCGGAGCGACCAATCAAGGGCAGGGTGAGGCGCAAAACCAGCGGGCTCCCCGGGGAGCCGGGCAGAGGCGGGGGGCCATGGCGGAGCTGCAGCAGCTGCAGGAGTTTGAGATCCCCGCGGGCCGGGAGGCCCTGAAGGGCAACTACAGCTCCCTGCTGCGAGTCGCAGACTACTGCGAGGACAACTACGTGCAGGTAAGCAGAGCAGGCGCAGCCCGGGCGGCCCAGCCCCTCCAGGGGCCCCGACCCCATGCTGACAGGTGCTCGGCCTGGGCCTTGGCTGATCTGTCCTCCCACTGCAGGTCGGCTTCATCCCAGTCCCACAAACTCTAACGCTGACTCATGCTCTCCAAGCCCCCACTGTGCCTTCTCTCTCCCAGAGCCTCAGAGGTGCCCGGAAGGCAGCGCTACCCCGTCCTGCTACAGGCCTCATCCTAGGCTCACCTCCCTCCTAGCCTTTCACTCAGACCCAGAGGCCCAAAGCCTTGTCCTCACACACCTGTCGGTGCCGTCATTCCATGTTCAAGCCGGCTCTAGGTGAGACTTCAGAAGAACTTCCCCTTGTCATGAACTTGAGATGGACGAGGGAAAGTTCTGCTCCTGAGATCTGAGGCAGGGCCGAGAGATGTCAGACTACGCCAGGTTAAAGAGACGGGGTCTGGGGCTTCCCTGGTGGCGCAGTGGTTGGGAGTCCGCCTGCCGATGCAGGGGACACGGGTTCGTGCCCCGGTCCGGGAGGATCCCACATGCCGCGGAGCGGCTGGGCCCGTGAGCCACGGCCGCTGAGCCTGCGCGTCCGGAGCCTGTGCTCCGCAACGGGAGAGGCCACAACAGTGAGAGGCCCGCGTACCGCAAAAAAAAAAAAAAAAAAAGAGATGGGGTCTGACTCAGAGGCAGGGAGATGGACAATAAGACTGCCGGGAACAGGCTACCGGTAAAAGATAAGGATAGTGGCATTTTGGAATAGTTTTCTAAATTGTGGGGCTGTCCCAGGACCGCAAGTCTGGAGCACGGGAAACTTAACAACGATCGAGCACCTCTGTTATTTCATTAACCTTCTTAACCACCTTGCGAGACAATATCATTATTCTAATTTCATACATGAAGAAACAACAGTTCAGGGAGGTGAGGTGACTTGTCCAAGTCGTACAGCTCGGCAGTGGTAGAGCGGGCATCAGTCCAGGACTCCTCACTTCTGAAGATGAACCCTCTCCTCCCTGCCTTCCCCTCCCTGACATGCTGTATGATTTTAAGACAGTTATTTGCACTGGGACCTCCCGGCTCAGTAGGAGTGTGGAAAAAAAAAAAAATAAAACGAGCAAGTGCTTATGGGAAAAGGGCAGATTAAAGAGAGTCAATGATAACAACAGTTAAGCCACTCTGCACCCGAGCTGCCTTCATTGCCTCCTTCAGTCCTCACCCCAGTCTGTGAGGTGAGGACCACTCCCACCTCACAACCAGGAGGCTGAGCTTCGGAGAAGTTAACTCACTTTCCCAAGGTCTCCAAGTTAGTGGTAGAATCTGGATTCGAACCAGCAACTCTGACTCCAGAGCAGCACCCCCAAACCTCTAGTTGAAAATGCTACCCTGCGTGTAGATATTGAGTGACTGATTGTAGCTACTGCAGATGAGCTGGAATGTGGCTTGTAAACCAGCTCTATTCTCCAAGCACTGGAAGGCATGCTCCTTCTATGGACTAGGATGGAGCCTGGCCTTCCCATTCCTTCAGTAACTTCTGCGCATCTCAAAGCACTTCCAGATGGGTTCTCGTTTGCACACAGTGTGCACACAGAATTTGAGGTCGCAAAGAGCTGAGTCCAATTTCTAACTCCTGGACCTGAGACAAGTTTCCCCTCTGATTTTCTCTCTCTCTTTTTTTTTTTTTTGTGGTACGCGGGCCTCTCACTGTTGTGGCCTCTCTCGTTGTGGAGCACAGGCTCCGGACGCTCAGGCTCAGCGGCCATGGCTCACAGGCCCAGCCGCTCCGCAGCATGTGGGATCTTCCTGGACCGGGGCACAAACCTGCGTCCCCTGCATCGGCAGGCGGACTCTCAACCACTGCGCCACCAGGGAAGCCCTCCCCTCTGATTCTTATACCCTCCTTCACAGTGGTCATATGGGTTAAATGTAATAATGTATTAAAGCATTTAGCCCAGCGCCTCCTCCTTAAGAAGGGCAGGATAAATGGCAGCTGTTACCATTATCACCATCATCATCATCTTTCATCAGAAGGATGGAAGACACATATAGATATTAAAAGTCAATTCTAGTGAGGTGAAGCAGCCCTTGCAAAAGCACTCAGGGCATCGGAAGCCCTGACCCAGGTCAGAATCTGTAGATTTATGCTTCCTTCATGCAGAACACTAACTCCTAGACCACATAACCAGTTACCTTTCCTGACTTCTCTGACGATCTTTGTCTGGGGAGCAAATGCTAAGGAAGGGTTTGGATGACTTCTCAGAACTTGTCTTAAACAAAGCCTGGGTCCCATGCCCTCCCTCCCTCCCTCCACCCCAACCAGGTGTCAGGAAACCCATGGGGAATGGGGGAGGGCAGGTTGGGGTGAACTGCAGAGTTCTCCGTCAGGGTCCATTGAATTTGTAGACAGGGTGATTTGCATGATGAATAAGCAGTCAGCCATGAAGATGGATCCCAGACCTTTGTCTCTCCAGACCTCACTTTCGATTAAGACCAAAGCCAGGGGTCAGTAGTCATCCAGGTTCTAGCCTCCCAGAGCTGGGCCCAAGCAGACATTTTTCCCGTTTGGACTGACAGGAAAAATCCAGTGATGAATTCCATATGCCCGTCCAGGGAGGGGACAGTACAGGAGAGGCCAGCGAAGACCAGAGAAGTAGTCACTGCTCCATTCTGGGCCTTTGTTCATTTCCTTGCCTACTAAAGGAAGGTCTTGAACTAGAATAAGACCTGCTATGCTTTCTGGTTTGATTTCTTTGCCTTTTCAAGGCACTTGGTTACATATGTTGATGAGATGTAAATTAGATGCAAACGAGCAGCTCTTTCCCTCAGTTGGGACAGAAAGGCAGGGAGGAGCACCTGAGGGGAAAAGCGTGGAGGCGGGGTGCGCGGTGCGGGTCAGGGTGTGTGTGTGTGTGTGTGTGTGTGCTGTCCAGAAGGTTCTGGGCCTGCCCTTTGGCTCGAGCCGGGCTTGGGCTACACTGGAGGTACCCAGGTCTCTCTCAGCACCCTGCTCGGACAGGTTCTAGGTCTGTTCTCCACTGCAGGCCCTGAGGAGTACCTGAGAGCCCTTAGCAAGGAGACCCCAGTGTGCAGCCTTGCTGGTCACTCTGCTGGCCTCTCCCCAGACTTGCCATGGATTGGCCCCCTACTCTCCATGTCCCTGACCTGAGATGAGGAAGCTGTCTGGGGAAGCAAATGACTGGAGAAGCTTTGTCCCAGCCCGCACAGTCCGATCTGGGACGAAAAAAAACCCTCTTCTGTCTTCAGCCAGTCCCTGCCCACCCCACCACCACCGACTGCAAGTGTGGCCCTGGCCAGCACCTGGCACAGTGCCTGGCACGCAGCAGGAAGATGCCCAGCAAGTGTCTGGGTTTGCATTCAATCCGCTGAGTAACTCACAGACACATATTCATTAAGTATCGTCTGTATGTTGGGCCCTGTTCCAGGACAGGATACAGAATATAACAGATGCGCTCCCTGCCCTCATAATGCTTACATTTGTGTGTGTGTGTGTGTGTGTGTGTATATAGATAATAAAGTACATAGATAAATAATTTCTGATAGTGCTAAGTGCTATGAAGAAAAAAGAACAGAGTGAATCTGATAGTGCAGAAGTGCAGAAGTGGGGGCTGGGGGAGACCTTAGGGTGGTGAGGGAAGGTGTCTCTGAAGCGCTGAGATGTAATAAGGATTCTAGAAAGAAATACAGCAAGTGCAAAGTCCTGAGGTAGAGGAACTTCCCTGGTGGCACAGTGGTTAAGAGCCCGCCTGCCAGTGCAGGGGAGATAGTTTCGATTCCTGATCCGGGAGGATCCCATAGGCCACGGAGCAGCTAAGCCCGTGCGCCACAACTACTGAACCTGTGCTCTAGAGCCCACGTGCCATGACTACTGAGGCCGTGTGCCACAACTACTGAAGCCTGCACCCCTAGAGCCCGTGCTCTGCAACAAGAGAAGCCACCACAACTAGAAGCCCGTGCACTGCAATGAAGAGTAGCCCCCGCTTGCTGCAACTAGAGAAAGCCTGCACGCAGCAACAAAGATCCAACGCAGCCAAAAAAAAAAAAAGAAGACCTAAGGTAGAAACAATCTTAGCTTGATCAGGAAGAGAGACCCAATGGCCAATGTGGCTTGAGGGGTGTGAGTGAGGGAGAGTGGAAGGCAATGAAGGTGAGGAAGAAAGCAGGAGCCAGCCTTGTGAGGCCCTGTATAGGCCACGGTTAGAAGTTGCTTTATTCTCAGTGTGTTTGGGAAGCTGTTGGAGGGAATGAATGATTGAAGTCACCCTTCCTGGGCCTCAGTTTCTTATCTATAAAATGGATCAGATTATTGCTTCCCAAACACCAGCTTGAAGACTGGAGATAAACCAGGAGCACAGGAGTCGCCTGAGGAACTTTTATTAGAGGTACAGATTCATTGGCCTCACGCCCAGGGGATTCTGGTTAGAAGGTCTGGGATGGGGGCATGAGGTTGGTTGTTTGGTTTTCAAGTCTGAGAATATCTCTTCCAGCCAGTATTGGCTTCCTCTTTCCTTTCTACCATTCACCCTTTAGCTCCCCCCACCCCCCAAAACAATATCTTCAGGAGGTTGGTGGAGCCAATCCTGTGTGACTGTTTGAGAAGGGCGCCTTTTCCTTCCCTTGCACCCAGTCCTCGGGGCTGCAGATTCACTGTCCTGATGTCCCGAGTCCTTACCACGTCATTCTTACAGAAACCTCCTCCAACATCTGAGGGTTGCCACTTTCTCCCAACTCAGCCCCCACCTTCCCTATACCCCATCCCATCCCAGCCCACCCAGCCACGGCCCCAGTGGAACATGCTGGCCTCAGGCCAGGGCTGTGTGTATTTCAGGCCACAGACAAACGCAAGGCGCTGGAGGAGACCATGGCCTTCACCACCCAGGCCCTGGCCAGTGTGGCCTACCAGGTGGGCAACCTGGCTGGACACACTCTGCGTATGTTGGACCTTCAGGCGTCTGCCGTGCGGCAGGTGGAAGCCCGTGTGAGCACGCTGGGCCAGGTAAGGGCTGTGGGAAGGCTGCTCGCCTCAGACCCCAACTTTTCAGCCCCACCTGGACATCTGCAGCAAAAGTTCTTTCTTGCCTCCCTCCATGTCCAAATGCCCACCCGTATCACAGAAGGCTGGCACTCCCCAAACTTTTCGAGCCTTCTTGTCTTTTTTTTTTTTCTTTTTTGCGGTACACAGGCCTCTCACTGTTGTGGCCTCTCCCGTTGTGGAGCACAGGCTCCAGACGCGCAGGCCCAGCGGCCATGGCCAACGGGCCCAGCTGCTCTGTGGCATGTGGGATCTTCCCGGACCGGGGCACGAACCCGTGTCCCCTGCATCGGCAGGCGGACTCTCAACCACTGCGCCACCAGGGAAGCCCTAGCCTTCTTGTCTTTTGTGGCTGTGTCTCAGGGGTGAGGCTTGCTGCCCCATCGGACCAGGAACTCTCTGATGGCAGAACTTTATATTTCTCTGAATTCTATCCTACACGGTAGAAAGCAGGCTCTCCCTATCACGGTGGCTGTATAGGACAGGAAAGAGGCAAATGGACCCTGTTTCCATATAAACACGGGTGGTGATTTTATAAATAACCCAGACTCAGAGTGCTTGCTTGGCAAGGTCATCCTCAGCCCTGGAAGCACTGCCACCACCACACAGCAACCCCCGCCCATCTAGCATACGCACCCTCCTCCTTCCTTCCTGGATCCTTGGCCGAGGAATTGCCCCATAAACCACACGCACAGATCCAGCTACACATTGGTCTGGCCTGTGCATCACTCACATGTTCAGTGTGGGTGTGTCTTTTCCTCTCACCCCAGCAGATTTGGAGTTCCCACCCTCTCAGTGCTGTACGTTTCTCCACGGTACATTCCAAGAGGAAGTTAATTCACTTATATTATTGTCCCCCCAAAGGAAGAGCTGATCCAGCCACAGTTCTCAGCCGCCTCCACTTTATCCCCCTCTGCTCCCAAGCCAGCCCAGTCTCTTCCCAGCATGCCCAGGGATGTTGTGTTTTCTCTTCCTCGGTTCCTGCTCAGCTAATAATAACCCTTGTTCTCTTCCACCAGGAAGTTGCTCCAAAGTGGTTCCATCCTCAACCGGCAGCCCTTTCCCCAAATGCTGTCTGCCCTTGGGGACAAGACTCACTCTTTCTCTGGACTTCACTGCCTCCGATGGTCCCTCCTCCCACCCCAAAGTCTTAAGGGGAAGGGTGCTGTGCAGAGGCTGCCCCACTGTCCTCTCCAACCCTGTCTTGCAGATGGTGAACATGCATATGGAGAAGGTGGCCCGAAGGGAGATCGGCACCTTAGCCACCGCCCAGCGGCTGCCCCCCAGCCAGAGAATCATCGCCCCTGAGAACCTGCCGCCCCTCACGCCCTACTACAGGAGACCCCTGAACTTCGGTTGCCTGGATGACATCGGTCACGGGGTCAAGGTAGAGAGAGGGGCTCCTGCTCTTTCTCCGCAGCCCACCCTCTTCTCTTTTTTTTGGCTGTGCCGCGCAGCATGCGGGATCTTAGTTCCCTGACCAGGGATCGAACCTGTGCCCCTTGCAGTGGAAGTGCGGAGTCTTAACCGCTGGACCGCCAGGGAAGTCCCCCCACCCTCTTCTGCCTCATGGCTCTCTTCTCTCTAGACCCTCGGTTTTCCTCCACGACCACGCTCTTGTCCCCAAGCGGCAGCCCCTTTCCGTCCTCACTCCCTGAAGCCATCACCCTAAGTGTCTCCCGTACTCCACAAGGCCTCCCTAGAGGAGGCCCCTCAGCCGCTTCCTCCTTAAAACTTCTTCATGGCCCCTCTCTTCATAACTGACCTTTCCTCTGTATCACACGATCTGCTGCGAGTGACATCTGGGCACCCCCCTTCCTTGTGGGTGTCGGGTGTGTGTGTGAAAGGGAAGAAGCGGGAGGGAGGATGTCAGGGTGTGCATGAGAATGGCAGGCCAGCCACATGAGATCGGCAACTTCCTCTGTCTGGAGGCTTGAGGTCACTGCACTGAACAGTCACCCCAGAGCTGCAGTTGGGTGGGAAGGGGCCGGGACGCAGCCACTCAAAGGAGGACACGGTGAATGACTCTGGCGTTTCCTTGACAGCCCATGTCCTTCTGAGAGGTGGGAGAGGACACCCCCCCATCCCATCTTGTTGATTACTTGTCCCCACACTCCAACATTCCAGATTAGATTGGACGTTCCCCTGTATCTAAATGGCCCCTTGACATCCTTAACACGCCATCTCCCCCCAGAAAGAGAAAGCACACTCCCTCCTTCAGTCACCAGGCCTCCTCACCAGTAAGTTCTTCCTTCTGTCCAACTTAAATTCTTTATGCTTGAGCTCGAGTCCCTTTTTGTCTTGTGCCTTGTGAAGGATAGCAGAGGACATCATTCCGCATGCACCCACGCTTGGGGAAACCCTGTCCCTGTCACTGACAGAGGTGCTCGCTTGCATGTGGCTTTGCACCCTGTCACTGGAACACTCCAAATGTGCTGTCCTCTGCCCCAAACTCCCCAAAGCCAGCTCCCCAGGCCTGCGAAAATGACAGGTGGGACATTTCCAAGTCAACCTCTACCTCCTGAGCCGCACGCTGGAGTTGGGGTTTCTCAGAGTTAGGGACCACCCAGCTGAGCGCTGAGACGCTCTGCGAGCGGGTGGGGCTCAGCCGCTGAGGCTCTGCAGAGGAAGTGGCCTTTTCTGACCGTGCCTGTCTGAGCCTAGGCAGACTTGAGGCCTGGGATCCGGGCAACGAGCAGGAGTGGGTGGGGCGGGGTGGGAGGGGGGCTGGGAAGTGGGACGGGAACTTGCTGCGTCCGCGCTCTCCCTCCCAGTTCTCGTCTGCCCCTCCCCCATTTCCTCTCTGGGACGAGGGGGCTATTGCAGGTCCCCCCGGGTGTCAGCCCCGCCCCCTGCTCCCCCCCCGCAGGATCTGAGCACACAGCTGTCGCGGACCGGGACCCTGTCTCGAAAGAGCATCAAGGCGCCTGCCACACCCGGCTCCGCCACCCTGGGGTGAGGCCTCCCCGCAATTCTCACCTGCGCCGCCCCATCCAGAAGCCCCACTCCCCCACAGCCCCCTTCAAGCCGGGCGCCAAGCTTCCTCCTCCGCCAGTTGCCACCTCCCCCACCCCGCACCGACCGCCTGCTCGCCTGATGCCTTCCCCTCGACGACACCCCTTCTCTCTGCCCACCCCCAGGAGAGCGCCCCGGATTCCCGAGCCTGTGCAGCTCCCCGTGGTGCCGGACGGCAAACTCTCCGCCGCCTCCTCGGCCTCCTCCCTGGCCTCGGCCGGGTGAGCCGCACAGGTCCAGGTTGGGGGTGGTCGTGAAGGGCGGGGGGGTTAAGAGGACTCAGGGTCACGGGGGCGGGGCTTAGGACAGAAGGGGCGGGGCCAGTTGGGTGCTGAGTTAGGAAGGTGTCCCCCCCGCCCCCATCTAGCCGAGCGCCCGCTTTCTCTGGTCTTCAGCAGCGCCGAAGGTGTCGGTGGGGTCTCCACGACCCAGGAGCAGGCAGTACCCCCACCTCCACCACCTCCACCCCCTCCACCTGCTGCCTCCGACGGTTTCCTGCCGCCCCCTCCGCTGGGGGAACTGTGCCCGCCCCCGACGGGTAAGGAGCTCCGCCCTCTCCTCCCAACACTTCTCCCCACCCTCACCCTTGTTGGATCCAACTGGGACTATTGTCAGTGACCACTTTGTCCAAGGCAGGAGGAACGGGAAGGCGGCGGAGGGAGTGAACTAACATAATTTATCCCCCGCTTTATACCAGACCCCAGGGTCAAAGCTTCTCACCCATTGTCTCACTTTTCCTTAACCCCCTAGGATCTTCACACTCCCATTTAATAGATGAAGCTGAGCCTGAGAGGTTAAACTGAGTGCCTTGGCTCACTCAGCCAAGTGGCAGAGTCTGACAGCCCTACAACTGTTCAATGTTACTGTATTTACTGAGCACCTACTACCTGCTAGAGGCATGGTGGGAGGACCGGGGTGAACGGGGGCTGAAAGCAGATTGCCAAAAATGGGTAGATCCTGGGGCCCTGCTCTCCGGCACTGCAGTTTCCTGGCGTGGAGGGCGTTGCCTGGGTGACACTTGCAGCCTCTCTGCTTTCCCTCCCGGCCCCAGAGCTGCCCACGGCCCTGGACCTGCCCCCTCCCCCACCCTTGGATGTAGATGATATGGGGCTGCCACCTCCGCCACCACCAGGCTTTGGGCCTGAAGAACCCAGCTGGGTCCCTGATGCATACTTGGAAAAAGGTACTTGACTCCTAGGACTGAAAGGCACCAGATCCTGGGGTCAGGATTCCCCGCTCTTCTAGCCCAGAGCCATTCTCCCCTCCAGCTGCAAAGGGGTGAGGCTGTTGTTCCCCACACCCCCATAGAGAAGAGAAGCAGCCGGCCTGATATTGAATATTATCTCAGCTGGGGAGGAGTCCCGGGGCTTTGGAGAAGGCATCTCCTGCCCCACTTCCCACGTTGCTCCCTAGGGTCCAGTATGTGGGCACCAGCATCCCTGTGGCAGGGCAGGAGGCACATCTCACGGCACCTTCTCCTCCCGCCCTGCAGTGGTGACACTGTACCCATACACCCGCCAGAAGGACAACGAACTCTCCTTCTCTGAGGGCACCGTTATCTGCATCACCCGCCGCTACTCCGATGGCTGGTGTGAGGGTGTCTGCTCAGAGGGGTCTGGATTCTTCCCCGGGAACTATGTGGAACCCAGCTGCTGACAGTCTGGGTTCTCTGGGATGCTGACCCAAGCACAGCCTTGAGTGAGCCTCTCGAGTCCCAGACCGAAGCCAGCTCCACAGTCAAGACTGGGCCAGGCCTGCACACCTCCTGGGCTGTGAGCTGTGTCTGTTCCTTCTCCAGAGGCCTGCTGGAGACAGGAAAGAACTGGAAACCAAGGAGTTTGGTGACCTTATCCACAGGGGACCCTTACGCCATGCAAGACAGGGTCTCCAGCTGCAAGTGCCAACTTTGAATAAAACTCTGATGACCTGATTGCCCTGCAGGGCTGGGAAACCGAGGGACTGAAAGGCAACCCACTTGTAAGGCTCCCGCTCATTGAGCCTCCTCTGCCTGCCCTAAGCAGCAGTATCTCCCATCTCCTCAGTGCTCACTGAGCCCTCCACACTAGACCCCTGTGCCCCTCTGCAAAGGTGGGCTGCACCCTGCTCTTTTGCCTGTTGCTTGCTTTGTTATGTATTTAGTCTTGGTTCCCCAAGCGGGGTGCTCCTCCCAAGAGTGGGGACCAGCTCCCTCACTTAAGTGGGGCTGAGAGCAGAGATCACCTCGCCCTCATCCCTCAGGCTGCGGCGCAAGAGATCTCAGCCACCTTCACCTCCTTTATAGCTCTGAAACACCAAAAGAGGGAGGAGGGCCTTGGGTTTCCGCTGGCTCTGCTTTAAAACATCGTGGCTTTCTCTTCCATACGGGAGAATGGGGACTCAGAGGGCCCAGTCGGCGGGGCGACTTTGGTTAAGTCCCTGGTTTCTTGCTGCATAGACGAGGCTGGGGTGCGAGGAGATATCTTCGGGGTCTGTGAGGTCCCTGGCTGGCCAGACCCGAGCCCCGGACAGTGTGCTACCTCATTCGACCACCAGGAAATGTCTGTGCCCTCTGGCTTTTTTTTCCTGTGGGGATGCTGACGGGGCGGGGCGGGGCGGGGGGAGGCAAGGAGTGCAGTGTAGGGTCACAGTAGGTAAAGCAGGATCTGGGCCTGGGACCGTCGGCAAGGAGCGCCACCTCTCGCTGCGGGGAGTCCGGTGCAGGGGAGGGGGTGGTGGAGAGTGCAGGACCTGGGTCCCCTTGACAGAAGACTGGGGGAGGGAGGTCATGCAGCCCAAGGCAGCAGTTAACCCAACGCAGCGGGAGGTGTTCCACCCCGCCAGGGAACCCCTTCCTCCCAGCTGGGAGGACCAGGTTTGTGGAAACACTGCTGCCTGCTCTGGTATGCGCACCACCCGGGTGGGGCAGACTCCGGAATTTGCTTGCAGTGGAACTGGGGGAGGCAGCAGAGCTGGGTTAACTGCATAGACAGGGACCGCTCCGAACTCCCTCTTCCAGTCCCCAAATGGACGAACCTAGGATTCCGGAAATTCCCGGAGGGTCATACCAGAGCGAAAGGGAAAGGGAGTAATAAAGCTAGGTTGGTCCTTCCCGACCCCCACCGCCCCACCCCCTCCCCGCCCGGGTGCCCCCTGCAGGCCAGGTCCTCAGCACGTCTTCAGCACCTGTTGCAGATGGAGGCGCACTTCGGTGGCGGTTTCCCAGGGCACCACCCTGGCGCAGAAGGAGCTGGGCTGGGCCTTCTGCGCCTCCTGGATAAGGCGGTGCATGGGGTAGCCGCGGCGCGGGAAGGCCACGTCGCCGCCTGCCAGCACCCCCATGGGGCAGAAGTCGTTGGCGCCGTCGCCCACGTAGAAAAGGCGCTCGAAGTGCACGCCGTCGTGGGCCCGCTCGCGCAGGTAGTCGCTGAGCACCTTGTGCTTGCACATGTTGGCGGGGCAGCGGGCGCAGCTGTGCGCGTGGAAGGGCCGCAGCGCCAGCAGCCCCCGAGCGTCGGGCCCCGACGGGTTGCTGAAGATGCGGCGGAACAGGCTGTGGTGGCCGGCGGCGCGCAGCGCACTCTCCACGCCAAAGGTGTTGGCGTCTGAGATGAGAATAACCTCAAAGCAGGCGCCCTGCTTGGCCACAAACTGCAGCAGCTCGCCCATGCCGGGCGACAGGGGGATGGCCTCGTAGATGGCGCGCAGGTCCCGCGGCCGCACGCCCTGCTCGCCCAGGTACTGGAAGACGCGCTGCATGTACTCGTTGTAGAAGCCCTCGCGGTAGGTGGCACGCAGGCTCTCGGGCAGCCGCTGGCCCGGCGCGGCGCGCACGATGGAGTCGTCGCTGTTTTCATCCACGATAGTCTCGTCAAAGTCGAAGGTCAGGAGGAAGCGCGGCGCGCCCTGCGCAGCCATCCCGCCTTCCTGGGAGCAGGGGAGAGAGGAGGGAGCAGGCGAGAGGGGGCGCGGCGGACGCCGGCCGGGGAGAGGCTGGTTAGCGGGCCTCGGCCAGAGGCGCTGGCACATCCAAGACCTGAGGAGGACCCGAGGCTGGTTAAGCAACGCCGACCCCACCCCCAGCCTTCCCCGCCCACCCCCTTGCACCTCTCGGTTAACTGCGCTGGGGTTTATCTTCAGGGGACCGTCCTCCTCGTGAACCCAGAAAGGCTTCTTTGGCACCTGCTACTTCTACTCTCATCCGGGGCTATGGGGGCTTAACGAGGGTCCGCTTCAAAGAGTGCAAGAGCAGCTTCCAAGGGGGCACTCCTTTGGGGAGGCTTCTGGACTAGACTATTCTGGAGACTTCCAGTGACCCCAGCTGTCCGCTGGATGCAGGGAGGGTGGGAGGGGCTCTCTCCTCCCTCTTTCCTAACATGGTTTAGGGAAACCACCCATTCATCCAAAGGCAGCAGCCTCCTCGTTCCCCTTTTTGGCCATGCACGGCCGATGGCTTGTGGGACTGGTGGACAGGAGGAGCCAGGGAAGACTTGCTGGCACCACCCAAGGCATGTGGGCAATCAGTGCCAGGCCTGGAGAGTTAGGTGCCTGGGCTTCTGCACTGGCCAGAGAATTGGATTTTAGCTCTTGGAAGAACCAGGTGGGTGGACTGACTATCCCAAATCCAGGCAGGCTCTCTGTGAGCTGCTTCCAGCCAGTGGCACTGGGCAGGGGTCCAAGGATGGGACACAACTTCTCTGGGGAGTTTCAGGGCCCTGTGCTGACAGCTCATCACTAATCACTTGCCAATTCCCTGGGAGGAACTTGTCAGCAGGTGGGGTTTCTGCCAGAGTCCGAAGCAAGCGGGCAGCAGGAGAAGCAGTGGGGCTTGGGGAAGTCGGAGCCTCCCACACCAGGCCACGACACACCTGGGAGACAGGTAAGGGAGAGGAAAGAGAGCAGCAGTGGCTGAAAAGGCAGAGGAGGGAGCAGGTCGTGGGGACACGGGTGGGGGGGATGAGGCAGGAGTGGGGAAGAAGAGGGCTCGGAGGCAGTCATGCCAGGGGCCACGGGGAGGAAGGACAGGAAGTCAGGAGCCTGGGTTAATCATGTTCGTGGCGGGGGGCGGGGGGGAAACACAGGGAGAGGATGGGAGGCAACAGGGCACGTGTGAGGGCGTGAAGGCAAAGCAAATGGAGGGCAGAGCCCTCTGCAGCCTGTCCCCGCCTCTTTGCCTGCCAGCAGCTTCATGTGACCGAGGGGCAGTGAGCAGATTACGTACGGCTTCAGAATACCCACCAGGCTGCCTTTCTGCCTCTCAAACCCCCACCCCAATTAGTTGAGACAGAACCACTCCTCTTTCTGGTTTCTTCCTAACTCCCTTTCCAATGTTCCTGTGATGTTTATGGCCTGGCACAGCCTGTAAACAGAAGGCCAAGCTCCTAATTTCCAAACTGGGATTTGAACCTGCTATCTGCCTCCCTAAGAGAATTGTCCCTTTGACTTCATCCCTAGTCACTCTCTGGTCTCACCAACATCTATCTGTGAGTTTCAGTGGCCCACGATCCCTGGAGTTGAGGATGTAAAGCATCAGGGCCCCACCCCTGGGATGGAAGCTTCCAGGGATTAGTAGAGGCGCAGCAGAGGTGAGGGCAGGCTTAAAAGGGGCTGGATAGGGCTCCTCCCTCCCCATGATGGGAACATGGGAGCTGAGGCCTCATCCTAAGAGACCCCTGGAGGGGCCCACTTACCCTAGACAGGCATCGGAGGCCAGCAACTGGAAAACACCCGCTCATTGTCAGTACATCACCCGGGGCACCACCTGTAGGGACTGTTGGCCTCCAGCCGTCGTCCAGAGCTCCTGACAACCATACAAGGTCCGTTTGAGGGTCCCAGTCAGGTGGCTTTGTTTCCTTGTCCTAACCCCTCTCCTGAGCCCCAGAAACCACTCAGTAAAAACAGCCCCTCAGATAGGCTAAGGACCACAAAGCCCTTGCTGGGCACCCTCTTAACAATCCCCCACGATGCTGGAAAGGTTACAGATGATATTATTGGAGACCTAGAAAGGTTAACCAACTGGTGCAGACATCACCCACTGTATGTGGCAGAGAGAGATCTCAAAACCAGATCTCAGAGTCTGAGATCAGTGCTTTTTTCTCTGTATGGTCATTGCCCCATTCTTGTGTATGGTGCATCATAGTTTACAAATCATCTTCACTCACATTCTCTCCCTCCTCATCACAATCCCATGAATTCAGCAGATGAGAAAGGTTCAGAGATTAAATAACTTGCCCAAAGCTATGATGGTTCCATGGCACAGAGCCTGGTTCATGAACACCTGGCCACAGCCTTGCCTGCTCTCTGCCCTCAAAGGGAAAGGGGCAGATGACCAGGCTCACTGCACCACAGCTGGAGGGCCGGGACCCCTGGGCACCACAGGTGACCTGGGACTGTCTTCCTCCCTGGTGCTTCTAGAGGCTGGCAGTCAGCAGGAGTCGGGTTGAAATTTCTGCCGGACTTTGCTATGTAACTTTGGGGACAGGGTTTGGCTTCGTGGGGGCTTCACCAGTGCAGCTACAAACCCACAACTCCCAGTGCCTCCCCTCCATCCTGGGGTTAAATGAGAGACTAGATGCAGCTGGGACAGGTCTGGAAAGCTACTGAGCCAGGAGACAGGCTTAGACAGGCTAAGGAGCAAAGAAGCAAAGGTCTGGCTGGCTGCTGCCCTCTGGTGGTGAGAGTGGGTGACACTGGGTACCCCTCTGACTTTGTCAAGTTGACTCTCCCCAGAGCATCCCAGGACAGCAAGGAGAAGCTGTAGCCCTCAAGACAGAGACTGGGATATCCCAGGAGGGAGGGGCTCTCTCGCTCTCCATGTTGAGGTGCCCCATCCCTCCCCACTCCCTGACCACACTTGCGTTAAACCCTTTCGCTAGGGATGGGATGTGGGTTTCAGCTTTTTCCCTAAGAATTTGTAAGCCAGGAATTGAAGAGACACAGTTCAAGAAGATGGGAGAGAAGGGGAGGGAGGCATATGAGGTGAAGGAAGGGCATGTCTGGGGGGTTAGAGGTGGGAGGGCTGTCCCCAGGCCCCATCTAGAGGGAGTTTCAGCCTTCCAGAATCCTGGCTGATATCACATGTTCCCCAGGGGCCAGGCCAATCCAAAGAGAAAAGGTCAAGGGATGCCACTCCCCTTGTAAAAGCAAACATGGACAGACATGTGCCGGGCAGATACAAAGATAAAAAAGGGTCTCCAGGAGCCACCCAGAAGCCAACTTTCATTGCCCTTGGTTCTTTTTCTTTTCTTTTCTTTTCTTTTTTAAATTTGGTGGAATAGTCTACTGGTTTTTAATCATGTTCAAAACTTCTCCTAGCAAAAGAAATAGTTACATTTTTTTCATCTAATACTAGTATTTAGGGAAATCAGTTAAACATTTATTTGGTGAGTTGCCCTTGTTTTAATCCCCAGAGCAGAAAGCCAGGCATCCTGGGTTTCCCCCCGCGAAACTGAGAAGGCCATGCTGTGGTACCCACCCCTATCCCAGAGTAGTCAGAGGGACCCCAGGCCCCGCTTGGATCTGGCTCCTGTGACATTCAAAAAGGTACTCACCTCTGCTAGCTTTGTCCTGAGTGATCAAATCCTTTTGTGGTCACCAAAATGAGTCCCTCAGAGGAAAGGAGGAAAGGACCTCTGAGCTTCTCCTGCAGGCTAGAGTAGAGAGAGACGGGTTTCATCAGGCTGGCAGGGAGTCCACGTTCTAGTCCTACCTAAAAGCAGTGCTTCTCTCCCCCCTCCTCCACCCGCCCCCCGTGCACCTTTTTACACAAGTGCTGCTACATTACATCTATGGGAATAGGGTGGGAGGACACCTGGGGATGGGGGAGGGAAACAAGCATAGGCCCTAAGTTTGAAATGCCCCTCTTAATGGATGGATGGAGTTTTAGCAGCTTTAACGGTTTTCTACGAGAAACGTGCAGGATAAGGATGTGGTGGGGGCAAGGACCCCTGAGATACTATAGTAACGCGTCCTCTTAGTATCAACCACTAGAAACCAGATTCCACCACTAGGCTGGAATTCTCTCCCTCCCCCAGATAGCACTCCTAACTTCGTCATGGTCTACTCCTTGCTCACCACCACCAGCAGTGAATAGGAAAGGCCCAGAGAGGTCAAGCTAACATCCTGGGTCACACAGCATCAGAATCAAGATTAGAACTCAGGGGTCTCTACTGCTTCTTGGGAAAACTGCAGCCAGAACTTTCCCTATTGCCCCCCTGGGTTGTTAGCTTGCAGTCCTGACTAGCTGGGTTGAAGTCCTGGAGCTCTCGTGCCAGTGAGGAAGCTGAGACCCTGAGTCACCTCTGGTCTCGCCCTGCCTGGGTGGACAAGCTAGGAGGGGATCCTCAATGGGCAAGGAGGTGGCAGCTGACGGTGGAGTGGGGGGGGTGGAGATATTTTTAGAGGTGGCTGGAAAGCAGGCACTCTGGCACACCCCCAGCTGGCGGGTGCTTCGCTCCAGTGAGGGGCGGCGGGCGGGCAGCTCGGGAGTCGAGGGGACTCGTGGGTGGCAGGGAGCAAGGGAGCACGGATTCCTAAGCCTTGTCCGAGTCGGGGACGGACCGAAACCCGGACAGCCCGTTCCTGGGGTAGGAGAAGGGGGACTCATTCCTCCGCCCCGGAGACTCCCCCAATGACACGCGCGTGAAAGAGCGCTCTCAGACTCAGCGCAGCCGCCACCCCACACTGGGACCCCAGCCCTCCCCACCTCGGGAAACCCAGGACTCACGTGGGGAGCGGTGGCTGCAGACGTCTGTCCCGGCTGAGTTTGGAGTGTAAAGAGCGGGGAGAGGGGCTAGCTGAGGTATTTGGGTGCAGGATGGAGCAAGGGGTGCTTACGGGAATTGGAGGGGACGCGGTGTCTTATCCGCCCCCGGATTTCTGGGCTCCGGCTCTCACGAGTCCCTCCACTCCCGAGAGGACGTGGATGATGTGTATCTGGGCCGCCCTCTCCACTTGCCCCCCATCTCCACCCCGGGCCGCCGCCGCGTCCCCTTTAAATACCCGGGAGCCTGAGCCGGAGCCCGAGCTGCGGTTGGCGCTGCGGCTGCCGCAGCACCCGGACCCGCCGCAGTCCCCGCGCGTCACAAGCGGCTGTCCAATTACAGTGGCGCCGGAGAACATTAAGGGGGCGGACCGCCGGCGGGCCACGCCTCTCGGCTGCCCCGGAGGCTCCCGGAGTGCGAGCGAAGGTGGGATTGGGAGCTGCGGAGAAGGTTAGGAGAGTGGAGGTGGAACGCGTCCCTTCAGAGGGGCGTGGGTGGGGGGCACCCTCATTAGAGCGGCTGCGCGCCTCTACGTTAAGTCCCGAGCACACACCTGGAGGTGCCCGGGCTGTGGACTTTCTCCACCGCCGCCTCCAGAGCTCTGATCCCGGAGATTTGCAGATATGCACCCCCATCTCCAGCCCTTATTCCGTTCTGCTCTCCTAAGCCCGAGAGCAGGGATCGGTTGACCCCGCCGAGGAAAAGCAATTCCTCTCTCACGTGCGCATACCTAGGTGCCCTCTGCCCTCCAGGCGGAGTCACTGCGCCCCGCTCCTTGGGACCGTTGCCCCCGTTACAGGTCACAGGGGGTTGCCGACTTTCCCACTCCCCTACCCTGTAAACACTAAGGTGGGGACTAAACTCTCTGCCCCTTGGCAAGTAGTGTGGTAAATAAAAAACCCACTTTCTCCTCGCTCGCTGAGTCCTTTCCTAGCCCCACCCGCCCCACCCGTATGCCCTCCCACCCTGGTGGTGAGGAGGAGAGAAGATTATGTTTAGAGAGGAAAGGAACTTATTTACTGAGAACATACTATGAACCGGGTATCGTACGAGATCGCAGCACTTACGGTTGAATGTTGACAGCAGGAAAAATTGAGTTCAAACCCGGGCACACCTAACTCATGAGGGTCACAAAGGGGCTGTGTGGGTGGGGACAAGGTGGGCAGCCCCAGGCCTGGGTCTAACTTCAGTCCTGCCTAGTCTCCCTGGCTCCACTCCCGGGAGAAGAGAGGGCGCAAATGCAAAGGCCCGGAGTGATCTGGAGGCCAGTGGGACTGGAAACCAGCGAGGGAGCGAGGGTCAGCCAGGGAGTCCCCTAATCTCTGTGCCAGGGGCTAGGGGTACATTGATGAATAGGACAAATGTGTGCCGTGTTTCCATATATACAAAGGGGAAGCAAGGCTTTAAATCTGCAAACCTGACCCTTAAAACCCTGGCCAGTAACTCCCAGTGCCCCAGCTCCTTCAACTGGTTTGCTGATCCACTTCACCTCACACCCCCGTCTTCACGCCTCACCCTTTCCTCCTCCCCTGCAGGGGGCCCTTCCCTCCTCAGGACCACGCCCACCCCTTTTGCTGAGCAAGCTCAGCCTGGACATCATCTCTTGCCCTGTTCCACATCCTGCAGCTCCTTTTATTATACTGATCACGTGTGTGCTAACAGAGCACGTGTAGTAGGTGCTGCAAATGTAGGGGGTCCCTGGAGGAAGAGATCAGGCATGGCTTTCTTGACATGAGAGAGGCCGTTTTTTGACCTAAGCCATTTTGTGAGCTGATCCTGGCCACGGGGCTTATCGTTAACAGGTCTCAGTAATTCATGAGTTTAAGGAAAGTGAGGGAATGCAGGAGAAAAGGAAAAGCAGTCAAGGAACAATAGCTCAGCGATAAAACAGAGTCCTGGTGTCTCCTCTAGGGATCTGCATGACAATCTGATACATATCTTTGAGTTCTGTAGGAACTAAGGCCCCTGCCCAGGTGGAGGATGGAATGAAGATGTTGACCCTCCCGACTTTAATCAAGTAAAGCTTGAACTTTGTTGACCTTTGCCCCAGTTCTATGCTGAATCTCCTTTGGGAAAGATGCCTGGTGTTCTCCTTGCTGAGTTTTATTTATTTATTTATTTTTTGCCGTACCGCCTGGCTTGCAGGATCTTAGTTCCCTGACCAGGGGTTGAACCCGGGCCACAGCAATGAAAGTGTGCTTTAAATAATAAATTCTTCCTTCTCCTGCTCTTTGGTTTGGTTGTGTCTTTTGGCTCAACACCCACCAAGAGGCGAACCTAGTTTTCAGGTAACATAAATATTTTTCCATATGTCAGTTCGTGAAATCCTCACCACCCTATGAAGTGGGTGCATGGCTCGTTTTACTGTTGGGAAATCAAGGCACAAAGAGGTGAGCTAGACTAGGGTCACTCAGCTGGTGAATGGTAGAGCTGGGTTTCCAACCTGGCTGCCTTAATCATCACGCCACACCCTCTCATTCAGTGTCTGCCTAGCGGCTTCTCCTGTAGGCAACATGAGGGCGGAGACCATGCTTGTCTTATTTATTAGTGTCCCCCTTGTCCCTAGTATATAGACCCTGGCACATAGTAGGCCTTAGATATTTGTTGTTGGATGAAACAAGTCCCCTGCTGTGTTCACCTCAATGTTAGTGCTCCACTTGTGTTCCCTGTTAAATCCTCACGCCAACAGTCACTTCGGATTTATTCCCGTTTTACAACAGGGAAATTGAGATCAAATGACTTGTCCAGGGTCACACTGCTCTCAGGAGGCACTAGATTCTAATCCCTTTGTTGCAATGAGCCCTTTAAACCTTGTTTCCAAATTCACCCCTGGGGCTGAAGGAGGGGTGGGCAGGGAACTTCCTGTAGCCGCCTACAGTGAGTTCTTACTGCCGGATTGCGCCTTCCAGCCACAGGAACACCAAAGTTCAACAGGGGCTTCGTGCACAGCACCTTTATGGAATAAATGTAGAAACTCCTAGTTCTCCCTGCACTAAAATTTTCAGGACGCAAACCTGTTTCTCTTTAAACTTTCCCCTCTCATTGTGCCAATGAGTAAGCAAGTTGGATGATCAGCCATGTGTCTAATGATGGGGACTGAAGGAAGGGGAATTCCCACCTGCTACCACACCCCATCCCCGCCCCCAGCAGACTGAGGCCTCTGCCCAGCGCTCTGGCTGCAGAACTTCCTCCCCTCCCATGGGGTTCACCTTAGAACTCAGCTCAGTCCATCTGGCAGAGAGCTTGTGGGGATGGGAGTCATCTGAGGTGACAGGGACAGGAGTCCCTGGTGAGCCCTGACTCAGGCGGTCAGGAATGGAGCTCTCCAGCTGGTCTTCACAAAGAGGATGTAACTCTTGCCCGAGGTTTTGGTTGTAAGGCCTGGGAGGCCGGGAGGCCAGGCATGTGGGCTCTGACTCTCCGAACTGCCTGGTGGTGAGAGGGGCACGGGCCAGAGGGAGGAGCAGATCGCCGCGGGGACAATTACATTCGGGCACCGGGCTCCGACTGGATGCCAAGAACATAATCCCCACATCAACCCTGGCAGATGGGTTTTAGTATTTCCATTTTACAAATAAGAAAGCAGAAGCTTGGGGACATTAGGAAAGCACCTTGCCCAAAGAGGCTGTGTAGCAAGTGGCGGTGAGTCCCGACGTTCAGGTCAGCACTCCTCTGTCTGCAGAAGGCAGAGGTTCCCTTGGAGATCTGGTAACTGATGCAGGTGGGCTTAGTGGAAGAGGCCACTGGGAGTGACCCCGCTCAGGCAGTTCTGCAAGATCTGTTTTAGGTGCTCTGGGTCTAAGGCACTGTGCCGGGGCTTAGAGATCAGGGCTGGATAAATCCCTTTCCAGGTATCTCATCTCCTTCCTAGACAACAATTACTGACATTGATGGAGCACTTAATGTGTGCCAAGCAGTGTTCCAAAAGCCTCAGCTTTCTTCATTCTCACATCAAGCCTATGATCTACTAGTTCCCCCATTTTACAGATGAGAAAAATGAGGCAAAGAGAGTGGTATGTAATTTGTCCAAGGTCACAGAGCTAGGAAGAGGCAGAAACAGGACTTGAACCCAGGCAGTCAGCCGCAGAGCTCTATTCTTAATCATCACATGGCCTGCCTTAAAAGTTTCTGAGTTTTGAGTTGTCCTCCTATAGATCGGAATAGGCTGCCCCACCCCCACCCCCATCCTTGGAAGAATCTGGCAATAACATAGATCAAGGCTCAGATCTTCAGAGCTGGGTCGCATCAGTAGCTGTGAGCGCCAGTCTCCTGCTCTCTAAATCACCACTACTATACAGTGTTTATGGGTTTGTCCTTTCATTCATTCAACAAATATTATCTGCATCAGGCACTGGGAGATATGACATTGAGCAAGACATAGACCCTGCCATCCAGGAGTTATAATTTAGAGAGAAGACCCAGACAAGCAAACAGTTCTTCCCAAAAGAGTGTCAGAGGGATTTCCCTGGCAGTCCAGTGGTTACGACTCCATACTTCCACTGAAGGGGGCGCGGGTTCGATCTCTGGTTGGTGTGTGTGTGGGGAGTGGAGTTTCAGAGAACTGGCAGCTCTGTTCTACCTGTGACCCTCAGGGCCCTTCTGTCTTGTCCTTCAGCAGGTAAGGCAGCTGGGACCTGAGGTGCCTCCAGAAAAAAGAAGAGACTCATAATCCAGGGGTAGGGTGCCCTAGAGATGCCCCACCCTGATCATTCTCCTTCTTGGCTGCTGCTGGCTGTCCCCTTCCCTCTCTTTTCCACCTTCCCTGAGCAGCCTGGAAACACCCCAAACACCTCTCCACCCCTGCATCTTTCTGTAAGCAGATAGGGTAGGGGGTCCCCAGAGAGAGAGAACCAGGCCTGGCTTTCTTGACATAAGTGAGGCCATTTTGTAAAAATATCTTTATTGGAGTATAATTGCTTTACAATGGTGTGTTAGTTTCTGCTTTACAACAAAGTTAATCAGCTATACATACATACATGTTCCCATATCTCTTCCCTCTTCCGTCTCCCTCCCTCCCACCCTCCCTATCCCACCCCTCTAGGTGGTCACAAACCACCTAGCTGATCTCCCTGTGCCATGTGGCTGCTTCCCACTAGCTATCCACCCTACGTTTGGTAGTGTATATGGCAAACCCAGTTTTTCGGGTAACATTTCCCTTCCTGCCTTCCCCAGCCCCGGCCCCTTCTGCATACAACGGGCTCACCCTGACTGAGCTGTCTGCTGTCCTCCCCCACTGAACAACAAGGTTGGGGAGTAATGTGGCAGGGGGAACAGGATAGAGAAGTGAATGAGCAAATACCCTTTCTGCTACCTAGCAGACCCCCACTACAGGTGAAGTAGACAAAGTAATCCCCTAGGGCCTCCTCTGGGCCAGGAAGTCTGTGCTGTCTGACTCAGATCCCACTTGCTGGGGTAGTTCCTCTCATTTGGCTTCTAAGCACCCTCCTTCTGTGAAACAGCTTTCAGAGGCTTGAAATCTGCCACTCTAGTCTCTTCATTTTTGCAAATGTCACATTAGAGAGAACAGAGTCTCTGCCTGCCTCGTGTCCATGGTTACTTCTTGCATCCCTCTCTTCCTCGTATTGTGTGCTCTAAACATACCAGCCTTATTTCAGACTTTCACATGTGGTACCACAGGCCCTTTGCACATGCTGTAGCCTCTTCCCACACCATCCATGGCCTCTCACTGAGTTCAGGGCTCAGCTCGTATGTCACTTCTAAAAGGAAATTTGTTATGCCCACAACCCCTCCTCCCACCTTGATGTCAGGACCTCCCATTCCACATCTCCACAGCACCCTGTACTTGTCCTGGGTGGTTGATGAATGTCTGCCTCCCATCAGACTGTCACCTCCACGAGGATAGGGCCATAGTGTGTTTGCTCCCAGGATATCCGCAGCACCAGCACAGGCCTTGATCTAGAGCAGCCAGTCGCACAATAAATACTTGTTGCCTGAAGGATTGTAGGAGTCTACCTCATCTACTGGTGTAGGGTGTGGCCTTAGGCCTGGAATGAGACCAAAGCAAGCTGTCCCAGCCTCAGTTGTGTTGCAACCTGGCCATCTGACTGTGGATATGCTAACAATAGATGGCGTTGGCAGCTCAGCATGTCTTTACACCTTCCTCTGAGCAAGCTGCCGCACCCAGGAATCTCCCTATCCTAAGGCAGGCCTGTGCTGATGGGAGCTGGAGGGCTTGAGGGCAGGTTGATAGGAACATTATTTTGGGTTCCTTTTGCCTAGGTCCAGATGCACCAAAAATAAGAGTCCCTCATGTTTTCAGTAGACTTTGGAGCTTACAAAACACTCTGGGGACTTCCCTGGTGCTCCAGTGGTTAGGACTCAGGTTTCCACTGAAGGGGGCACGGGCTCAATCCCTGGTTGGGAAACTAAGATCCTGCAAGCCGCGCTGTGTGGCCAAAAAAAAAAAAAAAAAACCTTAAAACAAAAAAAACACTCTCTGTAATTCACATTATTTTCCTGATGAGGAAAATGAGGCTGAGAGAGGTTAGGTGACAAGTCCAAGGTCGTACAGTCAGTAGGGTGGATAAGGCAAAACTTGAACCCAGGTCTTATGAAGCCAGCCAGTTTTCCAGAGGTGATTATACCAGGGGAGATGGTGTGCTGCTAACCAGCAAAGATTCCAAGATTCTGGCCTTTTTGGCAGTTGACTCTTTTGTTCTTTTTTTATTCATTCATGCGTTAATTTGTTCAAGAGACATAAGCTCCTCATTGCCTTCAAGAAGGTCACAGTCCAGTGCTAGCATTTTGAACCTGTGGTCCATCTGGGAATGGCCTGAGTTTATTACATACACTTTTGTGTGTTTATGTACCAATGTGCATTTTTTATGTAAACTTTCAAAAAGTTTCGTGACACCACCTGCCCTCCTCTCCCTTTCCTGCAGAAAGGTTAAGCACCACTGGGGTCACACATGCTACTTATTGTAAATGGACAGCGGCCCATGTGCTCAACAGTCTGTCCTGCTTGTTTGGGTGACTAAGGCCCCAGCACGTGACCATCTCTGGCCCACATGACCCATCCTCGGCACTGAGACCCTGGACAGCTCCTCTCAGCCACTTCTGCAGGAGTCAACATATAGAAACACACACACGCCACACGCAGCTCTAAAACTGCTCCTGACGCCAGGGAGATACTTTGGTTTTCCCCTCTGGTATTAGTAACACACAGTATGGCCCATGATGGCTACATTTCTTGAGGGCTGTGTGGGTCAGACCCTATGATGCTTACACCCTCATCTCTTTTCATCCCCACAACAGGCCCCGTGAGTTTAGCAGCTTGCCCGAGGTCACGTGGCTGGGAAGAGGTGGAGGTGAATTATAAGACAGCATCGCGGGGACAGAGGTGGGGGGAGGGGGAGGGAAGCTGAATGTGGTCCAGATCCTTCAGGGATGGGGCAGTGGTCACAGCTATTAGCTCCCCATGAGAACTGATTTCTGCTGAAATCATTCCTACCTTCCTTCTTTCATTCTACAACTGTTTCTTGAGCATCTTCTCTGTGTGGAAGATGTGTTGGAGATTGGTAGCCAGCTTCCAAGATGGCCTCAGTGATGCCTGCCTCCTGGTGGCCACACCCAGGGTTAGTCTGAGTGACCTGTGGCATTGGGCAAAAACGAAGGGCCGTCTCTTCCAATATAGGTTATAAGACTGTGGCTTCCCTCCTGGGGGCTCTCTCACTTTCTTGCTCGTCCTCTTTTTAGATTACTTGCTCTCATGGCAGCAAGGTACCATGTCATGGAGAGTCCTATAGGGAGGCCCACAAGGCAAGGAACTGAAGCCTCCGGCCAGCAGCCAACGCAGACCTGAGGCCTGTCAGCAACCACACAAGTCAGTGTGGATGCAGACCCTCAGCCTGGGTCAGGCCTTGAGGTGACTGCAACTTCCCCTCTGGCTCTCAAAAACTGTGGGAGATAATAAATGCTAGTTTTAAGTTGCTAAAAATTTAGGGTCATCTGTTACACAGCCATAGAGAACTAAACGAGTGATACATCTGTACACATATTTCTTACATTCTGTAGAAAGGAGACAGTGGAAGGAAGGAAAGGATGGAGGGAGGGAGGGAGGAAAGGAGAGAGGGAGGGAGAAAAGGAACCCTATATGTTAGATAAGCAGTAAGTGCTACGGAGAAAAATAAAGCAGGGAAATGGGGTGGGAGTGAGGGAGGTTCCATTTAAATAGGGCGACCAGGGAAGGTCTGACTGCGAAGGGGTCAGTTAAACAAAGACCCATGGGTGTGAGCCCTAGAGAAACCTGAGGGGAAGAGCATCAGGCAGAGGGAACAGCAAGTGCAAAGGCCCTGAGGTGGGGGCATGTCTGGATCATGAGACCTACCAGAGCTCGCACTTTGTAATATATTTTGCCGCTAGATTGATTGTCCTCACCAGGCCTGGCTTTGGCCGCATCATCAGGCAGCCTCCAGGAGCAGGGAGGTGGTGTGCTGAGCCCCCACTCTTTTACCCCTAAAAGGCCTGGGCCCTAGACCTTGGCTCCGTGGCTGTATTCCTGGGAGTGGGTCTCAGGCTCTCGGGATGTAGAAGCAGCTGCAGTGCCCATATTTTCCCAGTCTCCCAGGCAGGCGGTCTGGGAGAAACTCAAGTGAAACTTCAGGATGAGAGAAACGATGGAGGAAATGCAATTTGGATGCAGAGATCAAATTTCGGAGATCCTCCAATAATTTAGGGGATAACAGGTAGAACAATCTAACGCCAGCTTCATTGCTATAGTTATAGGCTCTTCTTTGCAATGTCTGTCTTTGGAGCAAGCAGAATACAAAGTGTGTGATACGGAGGTATCACAGCAAAAGGTGCCAAAATAAGAACCCGCATCTGCCTCCTAGTAACAGCATTGTTGCTTGTAAGTGACCCATGGCCTGGGGACTCCCTCTTTCTGTGCCTTCCTCCCTCTTAACCCAGGGATGTCTGCCTTGTCCTACAGTGCGTCCTCAGAGCCCCTCAGGGCTCCCCAATGGCAGGCCCATGACGATAGCAACTGTATATTCCAGATCAGAACGGACAGACAGTGCAGCAAGCCTGAAGTTATACTTAGAGGACTAAGGGACAGAACACTGAAGAGGGGCTTTCTGGGAAAACGAAGGGCCCAACGCAGCACATACCGCTGCCCCTACGAGACCCGCTCAGCCTGGAGGGCAGAGGAGCCATCCCTTTATTCATCCATGAGTTCTCTCAACAAACTTTTTTTTTTTGGCCGTGCCGTGCAGCTTGTGGGATCCTGGTTCCCTGAGCAGGGACTGAACCCGGGCCCCCTGCAGTGGAAGCACAGAGTTCTAAGCACAGGACCACCAGGAAATTCCCTTTCAACAAACTTTTCTTGAACACCTACTGTATACCAGGACTGGGCTGGGTGTTAGAAACAATCTGAGCAAGACAGAGTTCCTGCCCTGGGAGCACTTAAAGCCAGCAAGCGAGAGAGACAAGTGTACAGGCAAGGGCCTGGTGCTTCAGGTGAACGTGGGAGGGACACTCATTCCAGTCTAAGGGAGGACTTGGGAGGAGTGTGATGTGCGGTGATGTCAGGGGAAGGTTCCATGACAAGTGACTTCTAAGCTAAGCCCTGCGGTATGAGTAGGAGCTAGATGAAGAGGAGAACTGTGTTTAGGCAGGCGAAGAGCTTGTGCAAAGGTCCTAAAGTGAGAGAGGCGGTAGAAAGGGCAGAGGGTGTTATGAGGCTCATCCCTAAGGGCCATGGGGAGCCGCTGAAGGTGTGGCGCTAGCGATGGACACAGTCACAGTTGCATTTTAGAAACATCACTTTTGCTGCTGTTTTTGACTGCCACACGCCCGCCCCCCGTGCCCCCCACCCCACCCCATGGCCCTGTGGCTGAGCGTGCCGAGCTGAGGCAGGGGCCTCAGGGGAGACCACAGCCTAAGCTGACCCAGTCCCCAGGGTGTTGGGGGCATAATGACAGGCTCTCCTCTTTTCTGCACCCCACCCGCCCTGGCAGACTGCAGGGTCAGGTTCTGAGGGCTGCTATATTGGGCTCTGGTGGGTGAGGGTTCCATCCTTCCTTTGCCCGCCTTGGGCTGGCTTCCGCTGGGATTGAGGGGTCATTTGTATCTCCAGGTTGGCAGGGCCTCCTCCCCAGAGCCACGGGCGCCTAAGATAACAGGGCAGCCTAGGAGCTGTTTATGAAAAGGCAGCCTGGTGGGGTGGGCAGGGCCTGAGGGAAGGGTGACTGCTGCCACAGATAGCAATTGGGGCGGGGAAGGCCGTCTAAATTACAGCTCCCAGAATAGAGGGACCCAGAGGGAGCGGTGGGGCATCCTACCAAGGAAGCACTGGTAGCCTGCCAGGCCCGTCCGGGCTCCAGGCCCTGCAGCAGGCAGAGGTGGGGTGACCACACGCTGGCCGGGGCTGTGGGGATTGCCCTTCATCCTTGGCCAAGGCAGCTGTGAGGTGGGGCCGGGCCGGTGGCAGGGCGGCTCCTGGGGGTTGGGAGAGACTCAGCCTGGTGTGACCTTCTGGAAGGGGGGAGAGCAGGAAGGGAGTGAAAGCCTGGGATGAGAGAGGGGCTGACATCTTGCTCACCCCTGGAGGAGACTCCATAACATGTCTCTGTGGATATTTCACATAAGAAGTGTGAGAAACTGTAAAAATAACAAGAATGACAGGCATAAAAATAGCAGCTATGTGTCAGTCACTGCTCTAAGCAATAACATACATCAGTTCACCCTCACAGCTTGCGTGACATGGGTCTTATTACCCCCATTTTATAGATGAGGAAACCGAGGCCCATAGAGGTCAAGTAAGTGCTAAGTAAAGCTAGTGAGTGGTAAACTTTGTCTGACTCCAAAGCCTGGGCTCAGAGTTGGGAATCTGGTTGGAGCCTTTACCCACTGGGTTTCGGTTTTCTCTTCTGTCATATGGATCATAGTCTCCTGCTCTGTAGAGATGTTGTAGGAATCACATGGGGACAGCATGCTGGGCTGGGAAGATCTTCAAGTCCAAAAACCTGGCTGAACTGTACTACTTCCCCACTCTAGGTCTCTGTTTTCTCATCTGTAAAATGGGGATCTCATAGGACCCTCTGATAATCTGATGGGAATATATATGTGGAAAAGTATTTACATCTTTGAAGGCATTTTATAAATCAGAGTGCCACATTTCAAATGTTTATTTTGTGGAAGCGGAATATTCATAAAGGCAACAATTTCCCGTTCACTAGGGGAGCTCACCTATGCCCACTATCCCCAAAGAGAGTCCTTCTTTAAAATATGGACTTGCTCCTTGGTTTATCCTCAGGAGCTATGCAGTTTTCCTATAAGTGGTGGCTTAAAGCAAGGCACACTCATATTCACTTTCTGTGAGGATTTGCTGCCTCCAAACTGTATTTCTTTTTTTTTTTAACATCTTTATTGGAGTATAATTGCTTTACAATGGTGTGTTAGTTTCTGCTTTATAACAAGTGAATCAGCTATACATAGACATATATTCCCATATCTCTTCCCTCTTGCGTCTCCCTCGCTCCCACCCTCCCTATCCCACCCCTCTAGGTGGTCACAAAGCACCGAGCTGATCTCCCTGTGCTATGCGGCTGCTTCCCACTAGCTATCTATTTTACGTTTGGTAGTGTATATATGTCCATGCCTCTCTCTCACTTTGTCAAACTGTATTTCTTCAACTACTTGTACCCCAGGTGCTGATTTTCAGCTGAGGCTGGGAACCCCTCCCCAACCCCCAAGTTCCCAGCATCAGCTGTTTTTTTGTGCTGGGGTCTCTATACGGAGACACAGCCTTGGCCCTGGATGACCCTTGACCCCAGGCTGCTGCTGGCTTCCTGAGCCTCCTGCCCGCCCCAGTGTATTACTTAATGTCGCGCAAGATCCTCCGGCCCTGAGGGAAGTGCGGCAACAAACCCCAGAGGCTGGAACTTGCTGATTCATCCAGGGAGCCAAGGTCAGGTTAAGGGCCATGAGTCAGGGGATAGGAGGGGACACCTGGCCACAGCCTCAGCCACTCCCATCACACATGACTGGCTCCTCTCTCTCGGTCCCTGGCTCAGGGTCTGTGGTGACTGAGCACGTGCAGGGAACAGGGAACCCCGCCTTCCACCTGCTCCACCCAAGCCCTGTGGTGGTCCTTCCCAAGGCCGGGTCTCCCTCCCCACCCCGATCCTCATCATTCACTGTGAGGAACTGGTTCAACTTGGCACCTGCACCTTCTGCTGAGATTTATGATCTGCTCTTATGACTGCTGGCAGTGAAACTGCCCCAGGACGTAGCTGGCTCCTACCGCTGTCCCCAAACCAGAGCTCCTGCCACCATGAGCAGCCCTCTCCATCCTAGCGAGGATTCTACGGAGAATCCTTAAGGGGAAGTCGTTCACGCACTCATCCGTTCAACGAATGCTTATTACGTACCTACTATGTGTCTGGTGCTATTCCAGGCACGAGGGGCACAGACCGTTTTGCCCTCATGGAGCTCACATCTAATGGGAGAGGCAACCAATAAGTAAATGTATAGAATGCCGGACAGCTACATGTGCTATGGAGAACCTAAGGCAGGGAAGGGTATGGAGAGTGGGGGGAAGGGTGATATTTATTCAAAGGCAGCTGGACGAAGCCCAGCTGATAAGGTGTGGGTCGCAGTGAGGGATCCAGCTGTGCAGATGTTTGGGGAAGAGGCTTCCGGCAGAGGAACAAGCAGCAGAAGGCCAGTGCTTGTGAGAGAGTCGAGTGAGCCAGAAAGGGCCACGGGAACGATAGAGCTGCTGTTTATGGAGAAGCAGGTTTGAAGGATGGACGTTTTGGCTGTGAAGATCTAAACCCAAGTCCCTCAAGCCAGTTAGTTTACTTCAGCTGGGGTTAAGGTTTCAGGTCCCGATTTGCTGCTTCTTCGACTCTGACCGTGTCTGGAGGGACAGTGGCCCAGCTTCCCCCCTGCAGGAAGGGTGTCCTGCTGTTCCTCCTGCCTTTCCACCCAAGGCCTTCTCCAGCTCCCCCAAATCCAGAGAGAAGATGATTTACCTGCCTGCTCGCCCGCCTTCACCCCTCACCCAGCACACACCTGCCTAATGTCACCACTTCTATTTATGTCTTCTCTCTCCAGGTACATTGAGGGCAGGGACTAATTTTAAACTGCTTGGAGTTTATTGCACTGGGCACATTGGAGGTCTCCATAAATGTACTTGAATTGATCGGGGTGTAGATGCTCAAAGGAGGCCACCTCTCTTCTTGTGGACGTTGGGGCTTCGAGCAGCTTCCTCTGTAAACTGCCTTCATGGGCTTGAGGGATTCGAGGAAGCCTGGTGGAGTTTACCAGGCACCGGGGTATCTAGGATTCTCCCACCTTGGATTTGACCATCTGAATACCAAGTTCCTGTCACCTCGAGGATGTCAGCTGAGACTGTGGTCTTTCAACCCCTGGGTTCCAAGCAGGTGCCACAGGGGCTGCCATAAGGCAGAGGAGGCTTGCTGAGTGCCCCCTACCCTGCCCCAACCCACTTCAACAGGAGGAGGAGCTCTGCTTTTATTTTACATGTGTACAGGTACAATTTCCTTTCGAAAAAAAGATTTGCTACTAATCACACACACACAGAGTCTGTAAAACACTGGGGTAGCTGAAGTGTTGGAAACTCCGGTTCTAGGTCTGGCATGAAGCTGACCAGGTTTGGCCACAGTCTCCTCATCTTGAAATAGGAACATATGGAAATATCTTTCCAACCACAGGATGATAAACTGTCAAATTCTTCAAATCAAGTGTTCTCCAACTCTAATGACTGCAACTCAGGGAGCAGACACTCTGGTGATTCTGACTCAGGTGGTCTATAGAGCATGTCCTGACAAACATGGCTTTAAAAAAACTGCTAAAAGAGAGGGGAGGGATAAATTAGGAGCTTGGGATTAACATAGACACACTACTATATATAAAATTATCTAACCAACAAGGACCTACTGTACAGCACAGGGAGCTATACTCAATATTTTGTAGTAACCTATAAGGGAAAAGAATCTGAAAAAAAAATAGATACATATGTATGTATAACTGAATCACTTTGCTGTACACCTGAAACTAACACAACATTGTAAATCAACTACACTTCAATAAAAATAAATAAATAAGTTTAAAAAGAGATCAAGAAAAAGACAAAAAAGATTAAATTCATTTTTCACTTTAAAGTTCCTTTCAATTTCATTTCAAAGTGAATGTTTTCACTTTAACAATTAAAATCATCTATCTAAAATGTGCCATAGGACTTCCTTGGGGTCCAGTTAAGACTCTGCACTTCCACTGCAGGGGGCATGGGTTCAATCCTTGGTTGGGGAAGATCCCACATGCTGTGAGGTGCGGCCCAAAAAAAAAGTACCATAAAATAAAGCAAACAACAATCCTCCTCCCCACTCAAAAAAATTCCTAAAAGAGAATATTTGATTTCTGAATGGACATAAAAGAAATTAATAAGAGTGGTTATCTCTGGGGAGGGGAACTCAAGGCTTGAGGGCACGGCAGTGAGGAAGACTTACATTTTACTATATTCCCTTTTGTACCTTTTGAATTTTTTTACCACATGCATGAGTATTTGAACCATATACATGTATGGGTAAATGTAAATTTATTTGAAAAATAAATGTAAAATATGTAGAGCATTGTTCAGGTACAAGGTAAAAAACCAAACATCCCAAATATGACCACCTGCTGTGTTTCCACTGCAGGTTGAAGCTGAAGCACAAGGAAAGCCAGCAAACTTGTTCCCGAGGTTTTTGGGGAAAGGTTTTTGGAGACCTCAAGAAAAGGTGACAGGGGAGTCACCCAACTGACCTCTCCCTTAGGTGTGGCACCCAAGCTGGGTGAAGGGTGGCAGGTCCTGAACTGTGCATATTTCCCTTAGGGGAGCTGCTCCTGATGGCAGAGATGGTAAAACAAAACAAACAAACAAAACAGAACAAACCAATCCAATACACTGGGAGGGGAGGTGCTGCTTACATGCCCCGTGGGGCTGTGTACTTCTTGAAAACCGCCTTGAGGTTCTGTGCTCGTACTTGGCTGTCTTCTACCTCCAGCACTTGTCTTGCTCATCCTCTGAGTCCAGTGCCTATGCCCAGCCCTATTTATGGACCAGATGCAAATGTCTAAGGTAAGAAAGCTTCTCATAGCCCCACGCCAGGCCACAGCGTCCAACAACTAGCAGTTTAACGGCTTATAGACAGCCTTCCCTTCTAGTCCAGCTGAGCTTCCTTCAATCCTGGAAAACAGGCATTATTATTGTCTTCACTGAACAAATGAGGAAATGATCTTGTATCTGCCATCTTGTATTTTGTGGTATGCTCTTGGCCAAGTCACTTCACTTCTTTGGTTTTGTCACCTGTAAAATGGGAGCCTGTTGTTTCTGATATACCCACAGGCCAGGGAACACCTAAGACTCCAAGGGTTCAAAGAGGCTATGTGCCAGAGGCAGTAAGGGAGGGGCAGAGATCAAATTCAAACCCAGCTTCTGAACTGAAATATTTCTGCTGCCCCACCAGCCTCAGGAGGTGGCCGTCAGCGTCTCATCATGCAAGGTGATGCAGAGATATTTGGAAAGAGTTGATAAACCCACTTATTTTTTTCTTTGGTCATCATTAGGAATTTGTTAGGAGAGAGAGGACAGGCAAAGATATACCTTTATACTTATTTAATAGCCTTTTATTGAGTGCTACAATGTGCACAGGTGCTGGGGAGATAAGTATAATTATGATATGGAGCAAAGGAAGAAAAGTTCACTCCTTACAGCAGGCTATTGTCTGCAGAGAAAGTATCTGAATTAGAATCCTGGAATATTCGTGCTGGAAAATTTCTTAGGGGTTAATAGAGGATATAGGATATATAAGGATATAGATTGGAAAACTGAGGCCCATAATGGGGAAGGAGCTTGCTCAAGTTCCACAAGTGAGAACACTCAAGTGGTCTTTAAGCAGATTTGTTAATGAGAAAATAAGAGTGGTCCTTAGCCTCCCACCCTGATGGAGTGAAGCCAGGAAAGGTGGAGACGGGAGGGAGAAAGTGGAGCCATCCAGTAAAAGGAAGCCAGGGAGCCCAAAACAGGGTCCAGGACCTAGGTCCGGCCTCCCTTCTGGCTTACATCCTTGAAGCCTGCCATTCCCTCACCAGGGGATGCAGGCAGAAAAAGAGGGAGATTGGCGTGTCCAATTCTGAGCCCTGCAACGGAGGGTTTTCCAGAGCTTCACTGTGGGCGCTGACAATGGAGGGATAGGAATTCTCTCGTTTCCGTTAGTTGTATCTCGCGATGCGCTTTTGGCTAAGTGGCTTCGCCCCTCAGTTTTGCCATCTGTAAAAGGGGGTTACTGGCCCCGCCGAGTCGCAGGCCCAGATGGCATGAGGATCAAAAGAGAGGCGAGCAGAGGCAAGATTATTTGTGCCCGGCTTTTCCCGAAAAAATTCCGCCCCGCCCCCCCCTCCAGGACCTGTCCCAAAGAGGCGTCTGGAAATTCAACAGAGCCAGCCAGTCTGGGAGTTAAACAATCAGCTGCCGGCGAGGGGATCCGCGGAGACAGAACATCTATTCAGACGGCGGGGGCGGTGAACGGAGGCCGCGCAGCGACGCTTGGAGACAGCAGCTTTGCACACACGTCCCCTCCCGGCCCCCACCCGTTGCCACGGCCGCCCCCTCCTGCTCCCCGCCCCGCCCCGCGCCTGCCGGGCGTCCCCTGCGCTTCCTGGTTCGCAGTCGCGGGAGTGCGGAGCGTGTCACGTCCAGGAAGGACGCGTTGGCCTGCGGCAGGGCTGGCAGCGGGGCCGGCGTCGGGCTCGGGCGGGCAGCGGCCCCCTGGCCCCCGCCACGCCTCCGTTGGCGCCACGTTCCGGGACGGGTGCGGCCGCCGGGAGCGTTGCTTCTCTGGCTGGGGAGCCGACGCCCTTCCCGGCCACACGTGGCGCTCCCGGGGCGCGGGGCGGCAGCTCGCGGTTGCAGGGCGCACGGCCCCTCGCTGGCCCCCTTGGTCACCTCAGGACACTTGCTCACTTGAGTTGGCAACTTGGGGGCTCAAACAATTTACGCTGGGCCCCCGCCTCCGATGCCCGGAGTTGAGTCACGAGCCAATCGTAGAACTAACTGTAGGATGGCGTCCCATGGTGGAGCGGGGTGGAGCGAGCCTAAGGTTAACCCTGTGCGTTTTACTGCTGGGGAAACAGAGGCCCAGAGAAGGGGGTTGATTTGTTCAAGATCAAGGTCCCAAGGTAAGTTACTGCCCAGCCGGGATTGGGACCTACGTTTTCGTCGCCCAGCCCAGGGCCCTTTCTCCAACACTCTCCTACCTACATTAAATTAAATCAAACCCACCCTGGGGCTAAGGACAGTCAGACTTTTTGCCAGGAGTGGTTTGGCTAAATTAGTGAAATGCCAGAAAATGGAAGGTTTCTAATAAAAGCCTGCCTCCAGGGGCCCAGAGTGTTATAAGGTCTCACCCACTGGCTCCACAAATCACCTGCACAACCTTGCTGGCCGTTTGCAGCCTGGCAGCAGTGGGCTTTCCAACACCCCCAGGCTCCCTCTCCCCCCCAGCACACACACACAATGGCATTTTCTTCTCTGGCACCTGGAAGGGGCGGAGATGCCCAGAGACCTGATTTGACCTCTGACTGCCTGTTTTTTCTCTACCTTTAAAAAACGCCTAGAACTGGGAAAGTGGGGATGGGAGGTGGATTTGATTTTTCTACTATCTTGTACCTCTTGATGGGGTTCTTCCATTCTACCCACAGGCGATTCTCAAACTGTGTCCCAGAGTAATATTTAGACATCCCTTCATTCTCAGTCTTTATGGAGGGCTAATTTAGCCATTATCCAAACATACCATGGAGGTGTTTCATACCACATCAAGGAGGACCCTCAGCATATAAGTCCCACTTCAAAAGTAGCTCTTCCTAGATCCCTGCCCTGCCCCCAAACAGTTCAGAGAGGAAATGGCCAGCTGTGTCCGCTGCGTTGATTGCAAACCTTAGCCTGGTCAAGACTTTCCTTGGTCAGGAAAACCCAGAGGGGAAACTGAGGATGTCAGCTGAGAATCTGGATCACCCCTCAACATGTGTGTGGTTCAGCAAATCACTCAACCCCTCTAGATATTTCTCTTTCCATCCCCATCCCCTTGGGGAACCACTCCATTTTCTCACCTATTAGAGAAACACCATGTCGTCTCACACTGTGATGACAGACCTCATGCCCACAGATGACTGATCTATGCCCACAGAAGTAAGAGAGGCACGTCTAAACTCCAGATCTTTGTCATGCCTGTGTACCTGATGTATCCATGTAACTTCTCAGAGACTAACTAGGTTGGAACACTTGAGTCGTGCACACTTGGTCTGAGGGTTTCGGAATCCTAGGTCTTTCACCTCTCTGTGCCTCTCAGGCATTAGGTCCCAATCCTGGAAGTCAGATTGGGGTCATCACAGACTCTTAAATAAGGAACCCATCTTCAAGACCACCCTCTCATTCTGGAGAAATTCCATAATGACTTATTTGTATATTGAGTATCTTGAAAGATGAAGATGATCAAGACAGTTCTCCTCCCTCAGGAGCTCACAGTAGGACCATACACAGAGGAAGTGGTGCTTGAGCTGGGTTTTGAAGGGTGAATGGTTGGCCCAGAAAGGTGGGTTGTGATAGAGGCTGGAGTTAGGACTAGACACCTGTTTTCTAGGCTGGTGTTCTTTGCGTACATGGTCAGTGTTTCTGTCATCTTGAGATGACTTGCTGGGGAAGCTGGAGACCTGAATTCCCAGCTGCCTGAAATGGGGCACCGATGCAGCAGTCTGGAAAAGGCCAGCATCCATCAGCAAGATCAGAGCTGCCTGGGCCATTGAGGGAGGAAACGAGAGACAGCCTTGCAGACAGACAGACCGAGCTGGCAGCAGCAGTGGGGATTTGAACCCTTTAAAATCTTGGCATCGCCTGGACGGAAACCAGGGTCTAGTGTTCCATTTATCCTAGTCCAGGAGAGGAGAGGTAGTTTCCATTTCTCTCTCCACTCGTAGACACCACAAGGATCGCCTGGTGAATCTGAGAATTTGATTCTTGATTATCTGAGTGTGGCTTATCCACTAGTGAAGAAACTATTTCCCAGACTCCTTGGTCCCTGCTATCTGGCATAGGGTGCTCAGAGGATGCAAATGTCTCAGCACAAGACAAAGCCAACTCAGAATGGCAAAGTGCTGCTTTAAACACGCAATTATAGAATGAATATCCAGTAAAAATGAAGCTGGAACCTACTGCTGTTTTTTGGATTGAACTCTATATTGCTTCCTCTCCTTTAAAATATGAATGAATTAGAATTTTTATATTATTTTGAAAGACTGAAATAAGAGAAATACCAACATGCACGTGTAAGGATGAGAAAGGAGTGCTACAAGGAGGTCCTGGGACTGACTTTCCGAAGGATGCAGCCTCAGCTCTGCCATGAGCTTGCAGTGTGGCCTTGATTGGTCACTTCTCTCCAGGAGTCAGTTTCCTCACCTGTAAAATGAGAGCTGAGACTCCAAGCACTGTGAAACATGGAGTTTAGACCTAGGGAACTCAGACTCTTGAAACTGAAGCCCACCAGGCTAACTTTATCCCCTGTCACGTGGAAAACAGTGTCTCCTGGTGACTGTCCTGCCCGTCAGTCTAGAACACAGGAGTGAAGGTGGAGGGGGAGAGCCTGCGCCTGGGGCCCAGGCCTGCGCGAGCACGTGGAGGGTGAGATCAGCGCCAGGCAGAGGGGCCGTGTGGCGGTGAGAGGGCTGGTCTGGAGGAAGGAAGGTGGGGGAGGCAGAGGGGCTGTAGGCAGCTCTGCCCGTTGCTGGTCAGGCGGCCCTGATGGATCCTGCTCTCCTGCAGGCCCACAAGCTGCGATTCAACTGATGGCGCCGCTCTCTGGATTCACTAGGATGGGTCCCCGGGTACAGTGGAGGTTTCAGATGCTCCACCGTTGGTCTCCTGAACTGAAGTCCCCGGCTCTCTCCTTGACCCTTCCGGACGGTCTGGTAACTTGGATCACAGAGCTGGAGAAAACCAAATCCTTTGAAAAGGGCCCTGTTCTTTCACTCAAGACAGCGGGTGTGGGTCTTCACAGACCCAAACATGTCACATCATCCCCCAGTACATCATTCATCCTCCTTGTGGTGCCGACCTGGGCAGAAAGATGTGGCTCCCTGAGGGTGAGGAAGGTAAATAAAAGAGTCTTAATTTGGTAACTAGCTAATGTTTGAAGTTCTAAGTTTATAGCTTTCCAGGGTGAGCACTGTTTTGTGGTCTGAGATTGTCTGGGATATTATTTGCTAACCAAAGCCACCATCATTTACCTCGGCCTGCCTGCATTCCTGTTTTTTAAAAGTTCTGTGGTTCTAGGCCCACGTTGGGCTGGCATTTCCCCAATGAGTTCCCTGATTTTAATCCTCTGCTGGGCCGGCCTACGGAAATGAATGTCCTCTCACCTGGGCCCAACATGAGACGAAGACAAAGCCAGCTGTGAAATCAGTGCATCAGTCAAGGCAGCTCAGTGGCTTCCTAAACTGATTTTTACAAAGTCACAACCAAAAAGCAAGAAAAGTAATTTCCAAACGCTGAATGCTGACTGTTCTCATTTTTCAGTTCAATATTCCTGACTCCAGCAGAGCACCTCTCATTCCTCTGACTGGTCAACCTCTCATTCCTCTGCTTCTGACCCCTTTCAGGGCTTGATCCGGTCACTTCACACGTGAGGGACTGCAGGGGGCCGTGCTGCATTCATCCTGCAGAGGCCCCTGACTTCACCCCAACATCAGCACCTGCCCATTTCTCAAGGGGGAGACTTTTCGATGAAAGTCTTCTTTGGATGAATCTGTGTCCACCTACTCAGGCTGGCCACACTCCCTGGTTACCACTCCTGTCATCCACTGACAACATTACAAAATGTGATTTGCCACCATCTATGATTATTAGCCTGGAGAGTTGTGATCCTGAACAGTTTTCTTCCTCCCTGGTCGTGTATTTAACATCAAGTCCACATTAATGGCTACCACACAACAGGTGCTTGAGACAGGTGAGCTGTGGCCTTAAGTTGGGTCCCCTGGAAACTGGTGATTTGGGAGCCGGAGGCTTCCTGTCCACTCCCATGCTTCTGTTTTTCTTAAAAGCCCTCAGATAGTGATGCTGCAACAGGCCCTATATCAGCCAGGGCTCTACCAGAGAGACAGAACCAGTTGGAGATATATCTGTATCTATCTATAGCTATAGAGACTTAATGCAAGGAACTGGCTTATACATTGTGGGGGGCTAGCTAGACATGTCCAAAATTTATTAGGCCAGCAGGCTGAAACTCTCAGGCAGGGGCTGATACTGCAGTCCACAGTGGAATTTTTTCCTCCTCAGGGAAATCTCACCATTGAGTTTAAGGCCTTTCAACTGATTAGATGAGGCCCACCCAAATTATCGAGGATAATCTCCTTTACTTAAAGTCAACAGACTGTAGATGTTAACTGCCATCACAGAAAAACCTAGATTGAATTGGTGTTTGATTGAATAAGGGTGTTATAGCCTAGTCAAGTTGACACAGAGAACTAACTATCGCCATTCCTGTGTCAGGAAAGGCAAACCCATACCCAGGATATGTGTTGATTCAGGTCAAGTCTTGCTTCATCCAGAGTGGAAGGGATCCAATGTGGCCAACTTGTTACCAAGTGGCTAGCTGACTTCTTTGAGGAGTGGTGGTGCCATATCAGGGCCATGGCATTGGCCTCTTTTCTTTTTTTTTGCGGTACGCGGGCCTCTCACTGTCGTGGCCTCTCCCATTGCGGAGCACAGGCTCCGGACGCGCAGGCTCAGCGGCCATGGCTCACGGGCCCAGCCGTTCCACGGCATGTGGGATCCTCCCGGACCGGGACATGAACCCACGTCCCCTGCATCGGCAGGCGGACTCTCAACCACTGCGCCACCAGGGGAGCCCCCAAATCCTGTTTTTGACGCTGCTTCCCCTAGCCAATCCTGGTACCAACTGTATTAGGTCAGGTTCCCAAGAATCAAAACTTGGAAAGTCTTCAAAGAAGAAGGACTGGACAGAGGTGAAGGTGGGCAGCGTTGACTGTGATGAACTCACAGTAAAGGCCGCGGCTGACCTCACAGGAGCTAAGGAGAGGGCAGCTCTTCAAAATTCCCCCCTTGAGGCAACAGGTCCGGGTCACTATACCTCTGTGCCAACTAGTCATTGGATGTGGGCTGCCCTTGGGGAGGGGAGGAGGTGTGACTTTGGGGCAGGTGGCTGTCTTCAGCTGAGAGCTGTCAGCGCAAACGCTCTGGAGCAGCTGGGAGAATGAGTGCCTCGACCCTAAGAGGGGAGAATCTGGGAAGCACACCACAGCATCCACCGCAATCATTGTTTTCTCCATCTGCTAACAGATAACAGTTGTACTTCGTATTAATTTTCTATTGCTGCACAAATTACCCCCAAACTTGGTAGCTTAAAACAACAAACATGTATTATTCCATAGTTTGTTGGTCATGAACCTGACCTCAGCTTCGACAGGTGTCTCTGGCTCAGGGTCACCAAGCTACTGGCTTGGGCTAAGTCACTTCTAGACTCTACTGTGTTGGAGAGCCCACTTCCAAGCTCACTCATGGGGTTGCTGGCAGGCTTCCGTTCCTGGACAAGTCCTCCATAGGCTGCCTTAAGTATTTTCATGACATGGCAGCTGGTGATTGGAGAGGTCGAGACCACGACCAAGAGTCTTTTTGTAACTAATCTTGGAAGTGACACTGCAGCACTTCTGTGACATTCCATTCCTGAGAAGCAAGTTGCGAAACCAGCCCAACTAAAGGCGAGAGGATTGCACAGGGTGTGGCTACCAGGAGGTGAGGGCCACCCTGGAGCGGCCTGTCACAAATACTACCTGGCAAACACCAAGCTGAGCATTTTACCTGCACGGCTTTATTCAATCCTCACAGTGACCTTAAGGGAGTTGCTATTAATATCCTCCCTTGCAGATGTGGAAGCAGGCGCAGAGTGGTTAGATAACTTACTCGCAGCCACAGAAGGGACGGTTAGGGGAGAAAAGATCGAGCCCAAGTTTGTCTGTGAACAAGCCTGTGTGTTTCTAACTCTTATACTGTCTCCCCTGATAACATCTTGGGAAGGTCAATGTCATTGCAAAGATTGAAGCTAAGTAAGGGGCTACGATGCTTTAGGTGCAGGGACTGGGGGTGAGATGTTACCAGTCAGAGGGCTCTAAACCCAGGCAGTACCTCACCCAGGACGTTCAGGAATAGGGCTGGGAACACAGAAGAGCAGGCCAGAAGTCTGGGTGGAGGGGAATTCTGAAATGGTGGTGTTCTTGATGAAATCAGCTGTGGACATGAGGAAACCCTCCTTCCTCTCCAAGTTCACAGTTGCTGAATAGGGATTGGAAATAGAAGTAGCAGGGTTACACATGAGCTAAAACTGTTACTTCGTTATGCCCCCCAAAGTTCTTGCATAACGGACTGTGCGAAGTTATAAGCTCTTAGTAACTGTTAGACCTAAATCTGAGGGCGTTTCCAAGTCATCTTATTGCTGTGTAACAAACCACCCCAAATCTTAGTGGTTTCTAACAAAAATAATTTATTTCTGGTGATTCTTTGGGTTGGTGGGGCAGTTATTCTGCTGGCATTACCTGGGCTCTTAAGCATGCGTTTAGTCGGAGTGTCAGCTGAACTGAAGGGTCTGCGATGGCCTCAGCCACGTGCCTGGAACCTTGACAGGGACAGCTGGGACCTCTCTCTCCATGCAGTTTCTCCTCAGTCAGTGGTCTCACCTGAGCTTCCTCAGTCATGTTCCAAGAGAATTAAAGGCAGAAGCTGCACCATGCTCCAGGACTTGCTACATCATTTCCCCACATTCTATTGGTCAAAGAATTCCTAAGACCGGCCCAGATTCAAGGGAGCTGAGAATGGCCACACTCCTTACTGGGAGTTTAATGGAAGGAGGGGCAAGGACAGACCACAGAAGGGTGTGGACACAAGGAGGCGTGACTCATCGAGGACCATTGTACCGGCGGTGGGTCAGAGGCCCCATGAGACAGGACCGACTGCACTGCGCCCAGGATGTGACCTGTCTTCCGCTGCAGGGCACCGGAATGAGAGATGGCTAATCTGTGCAGGGAGCTTCAGAGTTTGGACCCAGTCAGAAATAGAAACACGTAAGACTTAAAATGTTAGAAGATCCAGTTAAAACAACCCGACTCTGTATGGAACTGAATTCAGGCTGCTGCTGGAATAAACTAATACACATATACACTGCTTTAGGAAAAGAGTCTTCAAACTGCAGGTAGGGCTTAGTGGGTCTTAAAATTAATTTAGTAGTTCACGATCAGCATTTAAAAAATAGAATAGAAAATATCAAAGTGCAGCACAAAGATATTTTTCTTGGATTTTTAATTCACTTGTATAAATAAACTCATAGATATGTATATTGGATAGCCAAGTAATGAGAAAATACATTTCTTACTATGGGTCACAGCCAAAGTTTGAAAGCCACCGATTTAGTATACACTGGGGTAGGGGGAATATCTACTTTATGTTCATGAAAAAAGTGTGTTAACATCAGCATCTAGTCAGAGTTACAAGATGATAGAGAATAAGAATGGGAATTCTATGATTTGGGCAGTTTTGTTCCGTTCTAAGAGGTTTTAAACAAAAGGAACCTTGAACAAGATTTCCTTTCTATGTGCTTAACTCCCTCACTGGAATCCTTAGACAGAAAGAAACAGGGTGGATCCTGAGCTTGAAAGGCTCGATAGAAAATAGCTGATCCTCCAGTGGCTACAGTAATAGCTCTGAGGGCAAGCCTCACTGTTGGAGAATTATTTGTTTGTTGTCGGGTCTCCTCCACTGGAACACGGGCTCCATGAGAGCAGGGACTGTGTCTTGTTCACGGCTGAACCCCCGGTGGCCAGGTCAGGGCCCAATACGTTAGGCACTCCCTAAACATTTGTGGAGTAAACAAATGAGTGCACGAATTAATGGGAATAGGGGAAGGAAAAGGAGCCTCATCCAAGTACCACATTTTAGAATCATTGCTTTTCACTGAGTGTACTTTGTAAGCGCTTTCCATCTGTCTTCTTTTGCTTCAAACTGATGCAGAACCCAATCATGATCCTTTTTTTCGAATACTGTTTTCTAGGATATGTTCAGATTATCGTTCAGCTAGACAGAGTAGTGTTACTGAAACCAATCAGCACTGAGCCGGGCGGCACAGATTAAAAGAGAACTAATCACTCTAACTTTGGCCAGCAGCCTTGAAAACGTGTTACCCTTCATAAAGAGGTCAGCAGGATTTGTGGGCCGGGCAGCCTGTTAGGAGGACTGTCACCTGAGGATAAGGAAGGAAGAAATGAAGTGAAGAAATACACACAATGGATATAACTACTTTTTTTTTTTTTTTTTTTACTGTGAACATTAGCATTAAGTTGGTTACCGTACACATCCAAAGGCCCAGCATCTCAGAAATATCATGAAGTGGCACACCTTGTACCAGAGTCTCATAAGAATAAAATAAACAATGCTACATCAAGTGGTTAAAAATACACAAAAAAGTAGTTTTAACAGTCTATAAATTTTTTATACTTAAAATCATGATTGAGTTGAAATTAAAAAGTGCATTTCAATTGCTAAAAAAATAATATTGGTATAGTTAACACAAGGGGGGAGAATCAGTACATTGAGGGATCTGACAGGATGCTGGAATACAGAGGCCTCAGGGAAGCTGGGCAAGTTTGGAGACTCAGGAGGGAAGCTTGGTTCCCCCTCACTACGGTTCCCTGGGGCCAAGCAGCTCTCCTCTCCCCAGTATCTTTCCCATCTTACGAGATCCTGTCCTATTACCTGTCACCTCCCCAACTGAAAGACTCCTCTAAACTTCTTTGCAGCACGAGAGGTACCTGTCCTACATGAGTCCAACTTCACCTTCAATTGCGTCCTCACAGAGGTAGGAGAGGGACACTGCCCTCTTCTGGACTTGACACAAGTACCCCAGCTACATGGCCTTAATCCTTATGACCTAGCAGGCAGAACAGGGACCAAGCAGCTTCTGTTTTGTCAAACTCCTTTGGACAAATGTTCAACATTCAACAACAAGCTTTGTAAACCTAACGCTGAACAATTCCTGGCAAGCAAACTGGATTTTTTCTTTAAGAAAAGAGGAAAAGTGCAAGTGATTTCAGTACTGTCGGGGAAAATAAAAATAAAGACAACCAAGTTACACCTGGCCCCGTTACCTAAACCAATCACAGCTTCAGTTTTGTTTTTCACCAAGTGCTGGGCTTACAAGTGGATGCCTCTATCTGTCTGTATTGCTCAGGGTCAGACTTGGCTGGGGAAAAAGGGCCAGGCAGGTATCTGTTCGCAAGGCCATTCCAGGTACAAATGCCTCCTGGCTCTACGGGCTAAATAGTTAGGGTCTGGTGTTTCCTCTTAGTCGATTACTGACCTGCTTCTTGTGAGGAAGGTGCTGCTATGAGCACAAACAAAACTTGCGGTCAGAGAACTGATGAGGGTTAGGAGCCCTAAGACAAGTAACTGACACAGAGGGAACACAAACTGAATTCTAACCGGGAGGAGTGGCTGCTGCAGGGGACTCCCTACAGGTCAGGACACAGGGCTGACCCCGCTGACTTGGTCCCTGCTGTGACAGACATCTGCTTGGAGCAGAGAAGGTAAGAAGCACTTCCTCTTTCATACTCCAGAGTTACCCCTGCCGCTGGTGTTCTTCTCAGAGATGTAATGGCCCTGTGCTGGCGGTGGGATTTGGGAGAAAAGGAGTAAGGAGGGTGGCCTTCCTGCTCTGCATTTAGCACACAACGGATCCCCCATGGGAAGGTTCTGGCTTTCAATCTCTGGCACCAATATGTAAAAAGGCTAACTCAGATGCCTGACCCACAAGGACCTCTGACCCACATATCAACCTTTGTTTCCATCATGAAGGCTGAGCACTTAGTAATAAGGGAAAATGTCTTAAAAACCAAGATCTATAAATAAATATTGAGCCTAGAGAGAATATTCTATAAGAGACTTAAAAGCGGGATCTTTCTTTAGAAGGTGAGAATAAAGAAGCTAAAGTATTTTGTTGCTCCCTTGTGGACAAAGCCAGTACTGCTGGTGGAGCAGAATCACACTGCCCATGTCAAGAGGAAGATGCATATTCAAACTTATGGAAGATTGAGAAGAATTCATCTGATTTTCAGAGGCTGCTTATATATATGGTTGGGGATACAACTTCAGCAGTAAACACCAAGACTACGCCACACAGTTTCTTTCTTTTTTACTTTTGCAACAAGTCTAATGAGTCGAATAATGAAGCACAGAAAAGATATTTCTAGGATAGGCTGGAGCTTCTAAAAGAACAAAATATTTCCCACCAACTTCTGAATGCAATTAAACGCAGCCTCAAGTCCTATGCAGAATGTGAGTTGGTGTCTCTGGCCTTGTGATCACACGGTCCCTCTTCACCTGTAAAAGTCAGGTAAGAAGGAAGCTGTGTTTGCTCAGAGGAGCTGGATATTTAGAAACAACTTGATTCTTTGGCACATCCGCTATAGAGACAGGCTCTTTGGTTGATCAAAACCAACAATGCAAGTTCCAGATTTCCTTCCACAGTTAAGCAAAATTCAGCTCCCACCCCTTCTTGCCCCGTCCCCCCAAATCATTTTCAAGTAATTTGTAACATCCCTGATCTCACCAGGGAAGCTCAAATAGTGTGAAACTAGAAAGTGGAGGAGACACTTCTTAGGGGCAAAGGCCCTTTGATACTTGTGCCAAACGTCTCCTACATACAACGACATGAAACAAGCCGACAGTCTGTCTCAGGGATGTGGCTCCTCAGGTGTGAGCACCCCCCTCCCCCACTCCCCACACGGGCTCCCACTGCTGTACTGCCTGAGATTCCCAGGAGAAAAGCCACAGATTCAAAGTGGTTACTTTAGGTAGCCAGTTACTACCTAAAAGAGGCAAACTTCTAGGTTTGGGCACTATCAAGGCATACTAAAGCAAAAAGATTTCAAACAACAAGAAACTCTTGTTACTTATTTCCGTAGCAATCTACTTTTTGCATTTTGTAAACGAGTATTCCCATTCCAAACAGCCAGTGACATCTTCAAATGTCCTGAATTTATTCGTTATCAAACATAAGCATTCTCACAATGTTACACTATCCCACCGATTAACATACTGTCGTCAGATAAAAGGAACAAGAATTTATGAACAGCTGCCTTCTTAGACTCCCACTTCATGTGGTGGCTAGTTAGCCTTGAAAACCTGAGTATTAGTATTATCTCAACTTTAAGGAAAGAGGCATGACGTTTTGAGTCAGAAAGGAAAAATTTCGACTAAGGCCAAAATACTCAACTCAATAGCTTTCATTCACTTAAAAAAAAAAAAGCCATCTGATTTCCTCATTTTAATGAGGTCTATTTGTTTTCAGTTTTGGAGGAGAACTGAAAGGGAGCAAGAGACCTGTACGCAGCACAAACTGCAGTTCTGACTGTGAAAGATGAGCCAATTGCTACAATGTTTTATCAATAAGGTGCTCATATCACATGGAGAACACACTGAAACCTCCTTTTTATTACATCCTTCATATACTACGTATCCACACTATTTTAAAAATTAATTAGAACAAGTAGAAGAGAAAGTAACTGGAAGTTTTTGAGGGACGGAAGGATGAGAGAGGAAGATCAGAAGTCAGTCAAGGACTTCTGGTAAACCCAGAGGGCAATTTTCAATTCATTTGACTCAAATAACATTAGGGGTACAACCTGGCCAAATGCTTCTCGAAGAGAGAGAGCCTATCAGAATAGGGCATAGCAAGAGCAGCATTCAAGATCCCTTAATCAGAAAGGGGAGGCATTCGGGAAGACTAAGATGAGAAAAAGATGTTCAAAAGAGATACTCAATGACCTTTGTTTGTTTGTTTTTTGCGGCACGCGGGCCTCTCACTGTTGTGGCCTCTCCCGTTGCGGAGCACAGGCTCCGGATGCACAGGCTCAGCGGCCATGGCTCACGGGCCCAGCCGCTCCGTGGCATGTGGGATCTTCCCGGACCGGGGCACGAACCCATGTTCCCTGCATCGGCAGGCGGACTCTCAACCACTGCGCCACCAGGGAAGCCCAATGACCTTTCCTTTGAAAGGAACATCTACTTTCTGGTGAAAGAAAGGAACATGAGGAGTTAAGATAAGGATAAAGCCTTTCATCACTAGAGATGTAATACATGAAGAAATAAGATATAAATAAAAGTTTAAAATGTAATCTAAAAGCGACACGGGGGAACAAAACAGAAATACATAAAAAATTCACATCCAGGGTTTTAGAGCTAGTTTGTAGAGACAGATCAACTGGAATAAGAGTGAGTTCCAATAGTCATGGAGGATGAATCATCAGAGGTAGGATTTAGATCAGGAAAAGAATGTTCCATGATGCTGGCTTTCTGAAGGCACTCAAGAACAGAGTGAGAGAGACTGAAGCTGCAGTGAGATAAGATGGGATTCGTGAGAGATGTACACTCACTAATCTGTCATAAGGAAATAAAAACAACTCCAGGAACATTATGACAATACATAGATTATCAAGTTATACACAGAGTCTAACAAGGTAGAAATCCACTCTGTAAGTAGTTTCTTACAACAACATAGCTTCTACTTAGGAAATGAGAAGAGAAGTTTGTTTTCCCGATATGCAATTCTGCAAAATAATTTAATGAAAAATTTGATAAGTGGTACCTTATCTAGTCCTTTAAACAAATTTACTGAGGCTAAAGCTTCAAAGCTGGGACAACCAAGGAGTTTGATTTTCCTTTGAATCTTGCAAAACCTATCCTCTAAGACAAAAAGATCTGATCACAAAGTCTATAAAAAGTCTAGAGAGTATAAAAGTACAGAGCTATGAAAGTAGATATATTGATGGCAACTTTTATGGCTTCCATAGAAAGTGTAGAGAGGATCTCTGGTTTGCTTTATCGAGGTAGTGTCCAGGGCTGGAAGGTCATTGTTATTTGTTATAAACACTACAGAGGACAGGAGCAGGGTAGCTAGGGTGTTGCTAGTACATAATAATGCCAGTATCTCTAGTGGCTAATGACCTTTCCTTCCTGAAAAAAATGATCTTTTGGGAAATTTCCTATCTTGGTTTAGGTAAATGAAAATTAAAACCCAATATTTACTTGCTCAATTTTATAGTCTGAAGAATTCCAAGTGAGTTGATTTTTGTAATGGGAGATAGTTGATAAAATTCTTAAATGTAACTTATCCCTGTTTCATCAAATACTTCCCATACAGTCTGGAACAGCATCGAAATGTTCATCACGTGGATCAGCGATGTAATAAGAGTTGTCTCTTTTATGCAGTAGCTCAAACAGATGGGTCTCTCTAACTTTAGTTTTCTTTTCTCTCTCTCTCTCTCTCTCTCTCTCTTTTTAAACATTAAAACCCCACCTACCATTCTGTGTTTCACTAACGGAAATCTTCAAGATGTGGTAAATATAATACACATCTGCAATGGATTTCTATTTCTGCTTGATTTTCTTAAAATTTAAAACTTCCAGTGAAATAAAAATTAAGCGAAACAAGCATATCCATTCAAAAAACATAAAAAGTGAAAAAAATTTCAAGAAGTAGAAAATTAAAAGTTTACAAGTATCTCTTCAGAGTATTTTGCCTCCAGTTAGTATACAAGGGACAATCAAATTATAGGGAGCATTCTAACCACAATGAAAAGGTACTTTCAACCAATGTAGTTTTAAAAAGGATGGTACAACTATGGTAATATCCACGCTCAGTCATTAATCTAGAACAGTTAATGTAAAAATGGCAGACTGTAAAAGTATACGTAACTGATTTGCAAAGGTTACTTTGAACTACTGTAGTAAAGTTTTATGTGGAGACTTCCCTGCTTGCTAAAAATAAGGATCAAATCACAAATATACATGTAAAGGAAGCCACATGCTTTTAAGCTGTTCATCTTATTTTCTTCATTCAAATGTAAAATCTGACTCAGTATGAGCCTGCCCCATTCAATTTGAGAAAGCAACAAGCAGCCTTTCATTAAGGCTAAGGAAGAGTTTATATTTGAATGATAAATCTATGAGAAAAGAATAGAAAAGTGCAAAAAAAATTTTAAAAGCAATAGCAACTCAAGCTGGGAATTTTCAAGTAAGTCTTAACTCTAGCAATGATATAAGCCTTTGAAGACAGTAAAATTAAGTCAGGAGAAACAGCCTCAATTTGGTATCTATATAATGCTGAAATGTGGCCTTTGTTGTCTTTAAAATTTAAGGACAGATAAGGGCTGAGAACTCAAACTCCTCCATAGTTCTTTTTTTCATAAACAGATAACAAGTAGTTAATAAGTTTTGAAGAAGTCACAGGGTGCTGTACTATAGGTGGGAGGGAACACACCATATAATGCAACTTTTATTTTCGTAAAGGACCCCAATCAAAATTTTAACCCTGAGTTTGAGTCTTAAGCGTGTTAAACCTGATGCACATATATGTTTAAGGCTTAATTCTGCAGTTCTTCTATTCAGAAGCATTAATGTTATGAATATTCTTAATGCATTTCATTAGGCATATGTAATATGACACTGATGAGGAGTCATTATATTCTGAGCAGTTTTCCCGAAGACCAGAAACCCCAAATCAGGGAGGGTATACTTATCTAGGGAAAAAAAATTGCAAGTTTCTAGATTGTTCCACAATACATTTCACTAAGAAATGTATTGTGTGACAATGCTGATTTTTAAAAAAAGATAATTCTTTCTTTGCTTCTGTTAAGGGTGGTGGTGATTATATGCTTAATACTGGCTTTCCTATGTAGTAGATATTTTCTTATGGCTATATTCACTTGAATGGAAAATCAAATACGACTACCTGAATTTTTCAGTGTGTAATTATAGTACACTTCATAAAATGATTGATTCAATGGTCTCAGGTCTAGAATTCAGAACTGCTGCCCAATATTGTAAATTTATTTAGAACAAAATAAGGTATAACCAATTAACTAAGCTGTAATTTACATCTTAAACATCATTTTAATATTAGAAGCTTGGACATGAAATAATGGTATGTCCACACAAAGGTGTATATACACAAACTTGTCATGGAACGCCAAGGAGACTGTGTAAAGAAGGGGAGGCAGCCACTAAAGATGTAACAGTCATAAATAAGGAATTAACTTTTCTTATTGGTTTGGGTACTTGAGTGTTCAAAGAATGTATACAAATATTTAAAACCACATTCCTTAGAAGTTACATCCCAAAACAGGAAAAGTATGTCTTGAGATACTTTTCCGCCTCATTCCCAAATTTTCCTATGCTCATTATAGAAGACAAAGGCAGTAATCAGAAGGAAAAAATCTGCAAATATTAAACCAAGAAGCTAACAGAGAATGCGATAGTTTAAAAACAGGGACTTAACCCCAATGGAAAGAGATCCAGTCTTCCTACCACAGAGCTCATCAGCCAGAAAAGTGCTGAAGTCTATCTGCACACTTAACATTAAAAATAAACAATAAATAAAAGTCAGGATTCTGATTCAGGCAAAGATTTAAAACCTTGATGAAAGAAAATGAAGAAATTTCAAGATTAAAAAAATGAGAGAGAGAGAGAGAGAGAGAGAGAGAGAAAGAAATAAAGTAGACCTCGCTTTGAAACTCAGTTCGCTGAGATGAAAAATTACAAAATTTTTAGCTACACTGAGTCCGGATAAATGTGATCAGTTAAATATAACCAATCTGTTAGCCCTTCTGTTCAGCCTTTCTTATAATGAGCTCCTGACTGACCATGCTCTTTAGAAGTGACCCAAACTCTTTCGAACCTGCCCCATTTGCGGCTCTCCTTATCACCAAGAAGGCTGCTATCACATCATCGCTTGCAGAGGACAGGGCAGCAAAACGTCGTTTTCTCTCTCTCACCACAATTTAAACTGTGTTAGAATAGCTCGAAGTTGTGACTACATCCATGGATAGAAGAGACATTTTAAAAGTCATAACCAATTTGTGTTCTTATCCAAATTTCTCAGCCACTATCAGCAACATCATGTTTGTGATTTTAGTGTACTATTTTATCTTTTTGTCACAATTCTAGAAAAATAAAGCAACCTTAAAGTGAGCAGTGTATTAGGAGACTTCAGTTGGTCGTCCCACAGAGGCTGAACCTGAACACGTTTCTGGGGGAAGCGAGACGTGACTGAGAGGAAACAGCCTCCGCCACCTCCTCCTCTTGATGGCGAACAGCTTTACTCAGATTTTCAAAACAGGCCAGCTTCAGGTGACCTCCCTGGAAAAGGCTCAACCCTCTGCAAATCATTCCATTCAACGTACTAACTGAACTGAACGAAACATGGAGGACACAGCATGTCCATGAGCCTAACAGGCCCCCGAGTGTTAAGCAGAGATTAAAAAACTACCAAGGACTTATGCCAAATTCCGAAAGCAAAACCTCATTTTCGCAGTAACCTGGTCTGGAGACCCTTTCAGATACATCTAGTCTCTGAAGCACCTTTGAGTTGTACGGATGTAAGAATAACTTTGAACTATAGAAGTTATATGCATCTTTAAGAATCACATTTTGATGATTATAAAAATTTTTTCTATTTTACAACATAGGTCCAGCTACACTGAAAAAATTACACTGCTTATTGAAATACATTTCATTTTAGAAACAGACTACTAAAGAAGTCTATACAAAAACTCTAAAATAATTTCTGTAGTAAAATAAAGAGTGCATTAGGAGAGCTACACAAAGAAGAAAATTTCTGTCTTTCTCTATAATGCTTGATATACTGTGAAACACGGCTAGCTCAGCTCTGAAGCCAGCACCAAAAGCTGAAAAGAATGTTACGATACACAGTGATACAATTAATGCTCTGGATTAATGTCACAGCCTTCCCGATTAGTACAAAGGAAACCAGGCCTGTCTCCTCTTTGAGGAGAAGTCCAGGATATAAAAGCAAGCATACCTCATCAGCTGATATGAAATTATAAAATTCCACAAGTCTGAGTATTTGAAATTTATAAAAGTCACCAGAAAATGCAAGCAAATTGGGCTTTAGTTCGGTGGTTCCCTGGTTCGACAGTTCCCTCCGTGAGCTCAGGGTCTTCTCGTCCACTCCCTCGGATGTGCTGATTCACCAAGACAATGACAAAGCTCTTGGTGGAGGCTGAGGAGAGTCTGACAGCTACAGAAACGCTCAACAACCCCCACTCTGCAAACTCACACCGGGGCACGGAACTCTCGTGGAGAACACATTTAAGGAGATGGATGTTAGTGATGCTGGGCTGAGCTGTTCTTCTCTGCCAGGTGCCGCAGAAAGGTGTCCTCACCCTGGCCCCTGTTATTTAAAGGCTCACTCTTAAAGAGAGCTGGAGGTGGGGGGAGGTGAGGGACCGGGGGGATAGGAAGGTGGTGTGGGTGGTGAGGGTGTGCGTGGATGTGAAGGTGCGAGAAGGGGTGAGGCATGGGCCGAGGGGTTAGCGTGCTGACGGGGTTCATGCTGATGGGAGGGGCGGGGCTCGTGGGGGTGCTCCCCACAGAAGGAACCGGGGTGGCCGGGGAGGTTGTGAGTGGGATCTGGACAGCAGGCGGCACGTTCACGGGGCTGGTCACCCGAAAGCACTTCTCCTTGTGGGCCTTAAGCATGTTGGAGAAGCGGAACCGCTGGCCGCACACATCACACGGATAGGGCTTCTCGCCTGTATGAGTTCTGCGGTGCCTCTTCATGTTGGGGCGGCTGGTGAAGCTTTTGCCACAGATTTCACAGATAAAGGGTTTCTCTCCTGAGACGAACACAGACACAAAAACAGGATTAACACACTAGGTGGCAAGTGTGTGCTCCAGCTATTCCTCGTACTAAACAAGGAGGTTTCCACTCCTCTCCCTTACGGCATATTATATTCTAACAGTCATAAAAGAGTTCCCCAAAGTCGGGACTTAACAAAAAAGAGCAGATACAACTTCAAACTTACTTACAACCTACCATCTGGGCTTGCTTAAAAGAACAAAAAAGGCTTCTACAGTAGTGATCTTCCACATCCTACAGGAAGAAGTGTTCAAATGGCCTTCCTGTGTTCCAGGGAACCAAGCCCACAGACGAATCTCTGCCTCTAAGCACAGGCGAGCTGATCTGTGAGCAATTTCTGACATTCCAACCCAGAGTAGGACTTTGCTGAAAATGTCTTGTGGAGTACCTAAGTCTCCGCACGTCTACTCGAACATAATCCTTAGAATGCGGCTTACGCTTTGCTATTTGGGGAAATTCTGGACTGACTCACCCTACAACACAGATTTCGCACCACAGTGTTTCTCTGCAGGCGGCTCTCCATTACGTGGGGCTGTCTGCACACCTGAAGAGCGCTCAGTGGTCCTGGCGCCAGACTACTTATACGCCCCCAAGAAATTCTGACCATCAAGAATGTCCCCAACACCATTTCCAAATGCCCATGGGTGTGGGGAGGGTTGAGCGGCAGGCTACCCTTCTTGGTGGGGAACCGCTGGGAAAATGAGCCAAAAAGGAAACAAAACCCCCTAGTTCTAAGTGCCCCTAGTTCTAAGGGCACTTAGGGAGGAAATTAGGTTTGGGTTCTAAGGGCTTAATTTTTAAACTTCCTAACTTTCCTTTGGACTTACTGCTTAGTTCTATGCTATGTCTGCCTGCCTCTCTCCCTAGGCCACAAGGAGAAACAAAATGATGTCTGAACATACAGGTCCATGGTCACTTCATCCAGAATGCTGTGGTGTGGTGTGGAATACCTGTCTCCATGTGCTTCAGCGACCATGTGCTTTGTATTTATCAATTCCTTCACCAATGCTCAGTGTATGTCGCTTGTATCTCTACTGTAGCTCCTGCTACAAGAGTTTGCTCTCACTTCAATTATGACTCCCTTTGTTTCCAACAGGTGTCCTTATTCTACTCGGTATAAATAAGAGCTGTTGTGTACGGAGTCTCACTGTGTGCTTGGCACTGTTCTAATCACTTGACACCTTATTAACCTCTGGTGATCCTCACAGCCTTAGGAGGTAGGTACGCTATTATCCCTATTTTACTGATGAGGAAATTAAGAAACTTGCTGGAGGTTCTACAGCCAGTGGAGAGGCAGGAGTTAAAACTCTGCAGTCTGGCGCCAGACACGTAAAACAACGGCGCTTTACGCCTCAACGTCTTGTGCATTCCTGAACACACAAAGGAATGTTGTTTTCTTACTGTTTTCCTCCACTTTGGGACTCCTTCTAACACTACGAGCAAACGCTTCTTTATCCATATTGTAGTCCTTATTTCTTCTCTCTGCCTTTGAAAACTGACATCTCCTGTTGCCTCCTTCCATGGAAGCCAGACTTTCCCTCACTTCCCATGAGAGACTGAATCGAAGCGTCAGGAGGGATCAGTTTTCTCCATAGCTACCAGTACTATTTGCTGACTATAGTATCTCTTTTATCTTCCTACCTTTCATTATTCAATCACTGCCACTGCCAGGCTCATCACTGTGATTCATACTCATCTTTCTAGATAAATTCTGTACTGGCTTGTGTTCCTTCCTTTTAATCCATTTCCTCCAATTAAAAACTTCAAATTCTATGTTAAATGGAATTGATTAGATCAGTTGCGGTATACCCATCTAATGGAGAGTGCCATTAAAAACAATATTATAAAAGTGTAGAAATGTAGTTATTAACATGAAAATCTATAATCTATTACCTATAGTCTATTAAGTAAAACAAGCAAGTTATGAACACGTATGCATGGTATTATCCATTTTTAATGAAAAATATGTGTAGGAACATACGGAAAGAAACACAACAAATGCTACCAGTGATCATCTTTAGACAACGGGATTATGAGTGAAATTTTACTCTATTTTGTATGCTTATATGTACTTCCTGTTTTCTAAAATAAACACAATTTACTTGTATAATAAAATGTTTTAAAAGCACACCTGTCCGATAACCTACCAATGCCCTTGACCCCTTCCTCCTTGACTCTCCCATTCCTAACAGCCATGCGGAACCAGAGCCAAAGGACCTAATGTTTGAATTGTTAGTCTAATACAAGCAAACATTCTCCACTTAATTCACTAGTCACTTCCTAGGTTCACTAGACACTTTATTCATTGACAGTTTCCTTAATGTATGGACATGTAACTTTCTGTTAGGTGCTCAAACCTGGATCCAGTCCTGGATCTCTCTCACCATCCATCTCTCATTTGTAGTCTTCTAGGCTATAATGATTTGCCGCAGAAAGACTAAAAACTATTAGAACTGGCCTACCATAAATCCATGTATTCAAATTTAAATGGGTCCTTTTAACTACTTAATAATCTTTTATCCATTTCTTGATGTCCTAGCAAATTTTCCACATTTGTTATTCCAGACATAAACCCACAATCCCACCCAACTCTAACTCTCATTATTCATTAGGCCCCATCTCCTAACTGTGCTAATGACTGATGATAAGGTTTCCCTGAAACCTCAAGGTAAGATTACAATGAGGCTGAAACAAGGAAACATCGAAATGTAACATCTGAAATCAACCACCTGCACAATGTCCCACTTTAAGGAAGTGCTAGTAAATGGGTGGCTGGAGGAGGTACTAACAGCTAAGTCCATCAAGGTAACTAGAAAGCGCACATGTCAATACATCTTATGATGTAACCTAACTGTTACATACAGATAAAGCTAACCTAATTCTAAGAAACAGTATTGTAATGAGTCTGAAGAATGCACGTAATAAATGAAGACAGAATCTGCAGGGAAGATAGAAAGAGCAAGAATTTGGCTAGTCAGCTGTCTTTTGAACTTTCAAAGGAAAACGTGATCTGGCCGATGAACACAAGCATCCCAGTCTGCTTATGAATATCCTTGAGCAGCATCAGAAATCTGTATATCTATATATCTGGCCTACCGTAACATTACAGTCGTTCACCTGGATGACTGCAGTATCCACCTGACTGGTTTCACCATCTCTATTCTTGCTCCCCACCCTCCAATCCACTCTCCACACTGTAGCCGGAGCGACCTTTCAGATGTGTCACGTTCTGCTTCAAACCACTGAAGACCGTCCCACTGGCCTCAGAAGAAAGCTCAGACTTTTCTACAGGCTTATTCTGTGATGCGGCACTTGCTCGCTGCTCTCCAGGGTCATGTCTTCTTATACTCCCTGCCTCCCCTCCTCCCCCAATCCATCAAGCTCTAACCAACTTCATGTACTTGTACTTACTGTGCTCTCACCACCAAACCACTGTTATGCCTTGCCTGTCTATCACCCCAACGTGACTATAAGCTCTGTGAATCTAGGGACTGTTTCAGTCTTGTTCGCTACAGTAGCCCCGTTTAGTAGATTCTTAATTAATATTTATAAATAAATATTAGTTAATTCTAGGACATGCATTTCCCCCACAATATTTACATCTGTGAAACTGACATATACCATAACAATTGGTGACGTGTCATTCTTGAATCTGCAGCATTTTCTTAGCGATACATGAATGAGGTTTGTCTTAAAACTGATGGCTTCTTGGATTCCATGAAGGATGGCACTCACAATTAAGATCATTCGATTACCTTCCTTTGCTGTAATTTTCTGTCCCTGATGATCTTGTGATTATAATTTAGCTTCTAATATAAATTTATTTTAGGCAAAGAATATTCAGACCAAAGAACATAAGAGTTCGGAATCACTGGTCACTCAGGCTTTTCACTGTGAATTAGCAACTTTATTTATATATTTTTAAGATTATTTAGCACAGATCAATCCCTCTGACCCTCATCTGCTTGGGTACACTGACAAATTCTGGAAGCTGAGAACCAGACTCTGGGATGGTGCTTTTTGCCCTCATGATGTCCTGTGTATCCCTCCATTTTATTACTTGCTTCATTAAATTTGTATCAGAATAATTAAGTATGTGTTTCTGGAGTCAGACTGCCTTGGACAAGTTCTTTACTCTCTGAGCCTCATCTGAAAAATGAAGATAATAATAATAGGTTATTGCGATAAGTTAGAAATTCGAGGAAAGTGCTTAGAACAGTATTTGGTACATGGTAGACATTCAGTGCATTTTAGTGCTGCTATTATTATCATCATCATCATCATCATCACTATCACTGGACTGTAAGCTCCTTGAGGGCAAAAAACAGGTCTTAATTCATCCTGTATCCCTCGGCACTTAGCACTGTGCCTGGTACAAAGAGAATCAACGATTATTCTATGTTGAACTCACCCCAAGTCCACACCATCCCAGGAAACCCTGCCTGAGGGCTGGTCGGCTTCCCTAGATAAGATCTACCTCACTTCTCTTTAACTGCAAAGAAACAGCCCAATCAATGTCAGTTCCTGCAATGGCCTTAACCCCCACCAAAACATACTCTAAATGTGGTTTCATCCAGCCTTAAAAGAGCTCTCCCTTTTCTTCTTTAAAAGCTAACCCCTCTGGGATCCTTTCAGGTACTATTGTAATCCTTATTTAGTACCAAGGAACCAGAGGCCTACAGGGGCTGCATAATTCACTTAAGGTCACACTGCTAGTGGGTGGCAGAGCCAGGCTTGTCCAACTCCACCATCCAGCGCCTTCCCAGTGCGAGCATTACAAACAATACTAAAAGGCAGATGCAAACCAGGACAAGAATTTTAATATCGGTGTTAAACAAGGTCCCATATACATAAATATATACAGAGAGCTATATATATAAAGAGCTATCATAAACAATAAGAAAAAGCCAAACACTGCGGTGGCAAGATGAATACAGAAAAGGCACAAGCAATTCAGAAAAGAAAATATACTGATACCCAACAAGCATATGAAAAAAAATGTTCAATCTTACTTAGCAATTAAGTGCACATTAACACAGTAAGAAACCATTTTTCACCTATTAGTTCAACAATGATTTTATTTAGCATTGGATAGGGTTGGGAAAATGGGTATTTTCATGCACAGCTGGTAAGAGTATATGTGGATGGCTATTTTGCAACACATACCACCAAGTCTTAAAACTATACACATCCCTTTGCCCTAATAATCCCATCTCTAGGAATTTATCCTAAGTAAATAATCATGGATGTGTTAGCCACAAAGTTGTTTGTCACAGTATTATTTATAACAGTAGAAAAATTGGAAATAGAAATAATCTAAATGTCCAATAGGGAACTGGCTAAATAAAATGGAGATAACATCCTTAACAGGAGCACTGTAAAGGTTATACTGATTAAATGAGATAATGTATGTAAAGTATTTAAGATAGTGCTCAGCATATATGTGCATAATAAATGATGGCTATTATTACAGCAAATTTATAAGAAGGACTATTACACAACCATTAAAATGACATTACTGTTAATGACATAATACAGTAAAATAAAAAGCAGGTTGTAACAGAGCGTAAAGACCCAACTTTTGTTTTATTACTATATACATGAACGTATAAACACTCATGCTTAGTATCTATATGTATATTAAGAAACTATAGAATTAAAAAAATATGTGCTAAAATGTTAACAGTAGTCATCTCTCATTGGTAAGATTATAGATCATTTCAATTTTCATATTTTCTAATATACTTTAATAAGTATGTACTACTACTTTTAATGAGAAAAATAAAAACTTAAGTGAATTTAGGCGGCTGTGCTCCTTTAGAAGAAACAGGGAATGTTCAGCTTGCCTATTTGGTCAAAGAAGAATACTTAACATAAAGTGTTATTCAACTTATACATTAATCACAAAATGTACACTTCAGTTTCATATTATGGACATTTAAGGGCCTGAAGAAAGAAAGAAGGACAAAGGGGAAAGAAGAAAGAGTAAGAAACGCAGAAGGAGAAGGAGAGGGGGGTACCCGGGAGGAAGAAGCGCAGGGAGACGGGCAGGAAAGAGGAGGTGAGCGCAGAGGCTTAAGTGGTGGAGGTTCCTTCCAATCTTGCGACAAACATTTACTGGGCATCTACCATGTGCCAAGCACAGTGTGTGAATGTGACACAGCTTCTGCCTTCAAAAAAACTTATTTTCTGTCTAGTTCCATAGATTCCTGCTGAATTAACAAAAGACTGCACCCTAAAGGCGACTCAGAACTAAGAGCCTATCCAAGAGCCACCAGATTTTAAGAGGAGAATTTGTTAAAATACTCTGATATATCCTGCTATCCACTTAGGCCTCAAGGTTATCACTACCTTTTGAGATGTAATTTACTTAAACTTCTCTCATGGCTCTTCCTCTAGCTTATTCCTTGAAATCAGAGGTCCTGCTCTGAATGGGAAAGAAGTCCACCAGGCAGGTGTTTTTCTTTGGACTTAATAGAGATGGGAACTACAGAGGCCCAGCTATGGGCAGAATTTCCTCACTAAGGCTAAGCAAGATAAAGGCTAAGCAAGATAATCTTTTGTGGTTCTTTCTAGCTCTGCTACTCTGTAGGCTAACAGAACCTAGAATCCTGTGATTAGATTTTATTAGAAACTTGAAATATGTTTCACACTGTTCAATTTGTGCAAAGACAGCTAATTCCAGAGCGTCAAGATGAGACAGACGTACAATGCCCCAGTGTTTACAGGGGGCTATTATTCTAACCAGCTTCCTGGAGGCTGTGTGATCCAATGCTTTCAAGACTCAAATCTACGCTATGAAGCATATACCTCTGAAAACACAATGTAGTTAAAATACTACTTAAAGTCATTTGATGGATGTGTTCGTAAAAAGTAGTGAATTGTGGTAAATAAAATCCAATCAAACTTTAAGAATATTGAGAGAGTATCCTATTAAAAACGATGTCCTCAGGGACTTCCCTGATGGTGCAGTGGATAAGAATCCATCTGCCAATTCAGGGGACACAGGTTTGAGCCCTGGTCCAGGAAGATCCCACATGCCATGGGGCAACTCAGCCCGCGTGCCACAACTACTGAAGCCCGTGCGCCTAGAGCCCGTGCTCCGCAACAAGAGAAGCCACTGCAATAAGAAGCCCGCACACCACAAAAGAGTAGCCCCCACTCATGGCAACTAGAGAAAGCCTGCACGCAGCAATGAAGACCTAACACAGCCAAAAAGTAAATAAATAAATAAACCCAAAAAAACAATGGCCTCCATTTTTTAAAGACCCAGAACCCTTTCCTTAGAAAAATAACATACACACATATGCAAAACAAGTTTCATACAATTTCAGGAGATCCTGTGTCCCAAATAAAGGGTCTACCATCTTGAAGGAACCCACAGTTAAAAGGCACTAACAATCCTTTTTTAAATAAATAAAATTATGAAAGCCTAACTTTTCAGTATTATAAATTTGTATTTTTATCAGGTTTATTTAAAGCGGAATTTGCACTTAGAATGCAGACTCGTGGCTTAGAATTTTAAGTAAACAGACTCACAGGTGATCATTAACAAGTGCTTGAGACATATCTGTACCTTTCCCAAGAAATTCTTACCAGTGTGTGTTTTCATGTGTTCGTCGAAGTACTGCTTCATGTTGAAATCCTTGCCACACCACTGGCACATGAACTGTTTGTGCCCAATGTGGATGCTCATGTGGGAGCGTAGCTGGTACTTGTACTGAAACCTTTCGTCACAGTTCTGCATTGGACACAGTGGAGATTTTTGAATGCCAAGCATAGCAGCTTTACCTGCGCCCACCCTACATAGCCTGAGATTAGGTATATTTTTCATACTCAAAATAGAACCTGCTTGTGTCAACTATTTGGCTCTGCTATATTTCTTTAGCTGAGTTATAATAAAAGGGAAAATTTCCCAAATAATTATCCCTGAAGTATATCTAACTTCTCTGAATTACTGGGAAAAGTAAAATGACTCGTCACGTGTTAGTCCCAGACTTAACCTCATCTAAGTGAGTTAACTCTGTGTTAAAAAGGACCGCTCTCTATCCAGCAGTGAGATAACACAACGCTCAGAGCATGGGTCTGATGGCTCTGTGGAAACGCAGCCTTGTGCCTTGCACGAGGCACACCTCTCTCCCACGGCTCACCACGTACACATAAGCCAGCCCCCATGCCTGGGCCCGGTGGGCAGCACATGCCTTACCTCGCATCTGAAGGGCTTCTCTCCAGAGTGCTGCAAGGAGTGCACCTTCAGTGACATACTGCGTTTGAATGACTTTCCACAGGTTTCGCAGGTAAACGGCATGTCTTTCGTGTGTGCTGCAACACAGAATGCACTTATACTCAGAAACGGTCCACCAAAAGGCTCAAATGGGAAAAGAGATATGTCCTACTGTAAGGTGGTCATGCCATCTTAATTGATTATTCTCTAAACTGTGAGGCTTTACCGGCAAAGTTCTGAAGGAAAAAATAACAATGTTGAAAAGAAACCTGGGTGTGGAAGACTCTACCATCCAATTTGGTGATGCTTACTGAAGACATGTTGTATTTAGTTTCAACAAGTCAAAACTGATTCAAATAAGGCAGTTCCTCATATCCTGCCCAATCCAAAGTATAAAACACACCAAAGAACAAGGGTAAATTATAGGTGTACGAGAAAAGCAACAGAAAAAACTTACCAACCATGTGTTTCCGTACATGAGCCATGGTATAGAATTTCTTCTCACAAATTTCACAGGAAAATTTCTTTTCTGCGTATCCATGGACGATCTTGATATGTTCATGAAGGGACCAGAGTTTCTTGAATGATTTATTACAGGAAACACACTGAGCAGGATAAACAGAAATAATCTTTATTTATAGGAGCTTCCAGAAAGCCACACCTGCTGACTGGCAGCTGAAATGGGTGTGCTTTATTATTATTATAATGATTTTTTGGCCAAGCTGCACAGCTTGCAGGATCTTAGTTCTCCTGACCAGGGACTGACTGAACCTGGGACACGGCAGTGAAAGTGCCAGTCCTAACCACTGGACCACCAGAGAAGTCCCATGAAATGGGTGTGCTTTAGATTCGTGGCACAGGCCAGAATCCAAACAAATCCACAGAGTCCAGATTCCAACACCAACATTCTTATGTTCCATCTTCCAAGATGAATTTTTTTCTTTTTTTTTTGCAGTACGCAGGCCTCTCACTGCTGTGGCCTCTCCCGTCGCGGAGCACAGGCTCCGGACGCGCAGGCCCAGCGGCCATGGCTCACGGGCCCAGCCGCTCCGCGGCATGTGGGATCCTCCCGGACTGGGGCAAGAACCCGTGTCCCCTGCATCGGCAGGCGGACTCTCAACCACTGCGCCACCAGGGAAGCCCCAAGATGAATTTTTTTAGAGACACTTTGGGAGTATGAAGACAACGGCAAAAAGTAAGGCAAAAAGGAAGTTCCACTAATGTCAAAGAACTGACTGCTTTTATCGAATTAGCATTATACCTTTGAAAAGAACCTTCAAGTGTTTTTTTTTTTATATATGGATTACCAAGAGCAGCTGTTTCCTACACATGGGTTACTATGCAGTTAATACGTGTTTACCAGAGAATACAAACTAATTTTAAATTAACATAAATAAAAACAAGATAAAGCATACATTAATGGTTATATATCTGTAGAAGTATAACAATGTTTCTGTAGCTTAGAGAATGCATTTGGAGCCTTCATTGACACAAATTATTGAGATTTTATTATATCTTCCCAAATCGAATTTTCTCTATTAAACATTTCCCCCTGGCAGAGTTTAATATGACCCCTCGGCTGTTGGTCTCATCCTCCCCTTTCCCGGGGAGCCCAGCTCCAGATCTCTCACATAGGCATCTGTAGGAGACACAGGCGTTCCTGCCTAGTTCCCTGTATTATGCATCATCACTAGTCTAGGCTATCATAACATGTACCAAAATAAAATACTTCTGGTTAAAAACAATATTAGGAAGTTCTAGGTAACCATCAGACTCTGGGATGCTGAAGGGAGCAAGCTGTTATTCACTGTAAATAAAGATCTCTGAACACATTATCCCTTCAGGAAACAAAGAAGAGTCACAAAGATAAGCCTCTGGCTGGATACTGCTCGAGAGAAGGACCCACAACTCCTATAGGCACAGTTTTAATTTTTACTTGTTTCCAGGTCATCAGGATTAGAAATGCAAAAAGAGTTCTTTTAGCAGAATCCACAAAACCTAAATACAAGTGTAAATGAAATTATGGTGAGGAATAGTGAAGAAAGTCACACAAAAAAAGGATTTATTAAATGTTTTCTGTACCTAATGAAGCAAATTTAAGTAAAAAAAACCCAAAAAACTATATAAACATCAAGATCAAGATATACCTTTTTCAGCAACGAATCATTACAGAATTAAGTTTGACCCCTAGGGTGCAGCACAGCATTGCACTCCTTTTGGCCTGAACTGTTGCAACCAATTCAGAACCAGGCCCTGGGCACCAGCAGTTATTGGAGGGTAGGCACCATGATTCAGTCTTCTTTTATTTACCAAGCGTGTCAGAGATCAAGTCACAACTGACGAATCAAAAAGCAGTGAATTTTTAGCAAATATAATTTATACTTTTAAAAAAACCTCTTTAAAGTAAAGCAATGATCTTGGTTGTCGATTAAAAGCAAGAAAGAAACGTGAAAAATAAGGAGCGCTCCAAATCAAGAGTATTCCAAGAAACACACTGAAACAAAACAATTTCATCTTCTAAAAGAAGTTTAGCTTAAATATAGTACAAGAAATTTCTATTTTACATATCTTTTGGAGACATTAATAGACTTACCTTTTATGAATATTCATTAATATGCATTCACATGTGCAAACCAACATAGCTCAACATAATATAATTCACTCAACATGATATCATTAGCACACTTCTTAACCTATCACAAGATAGTCCTTTCAAGGACTAGCCCGGTTTGAATACCATGTTTTGTTACCTTAACAATACTGCACAGTAGCATTATATGACCCTACTGCCAGGTGGGCAACATTTTCAACCAGCTCAGCCTCGTTTAAAGTCTGCATATTCCCATGGGCTCAGCCTCTTGACAAATTTAGTGTTGTCATCTCTCCACTGGTAAAAGCAAACTCACTCCTGGAGATCTTCCATTTCCACCAGTCTGAGTCATTATGGTTTCTGTCCCCATCAGCTGCACTAGCATCTGGCATCCTTTCAAACCTTAGAAAAGGACCTCTCTCTACTCCTGACCTTGACTTGATATCTCCCACCTTGACAGAGAAGATGCCAGAATGAATCATATTACATGTCTTACAAGAGTAAATCTCAGTGCAAGGTCGGTGTTGACTTTACCTCCTTGTCAATCACCTATAACAGATCCCCCTTCCAATGTACCTGGGTTCCCACTAGTCCAGCGTCAGTTACATTTAATGCTTTTGAAAGAAACTGTTAAGGCTGCTTTTGAAAAGACCAAAGCAGGGGCTTTTAAAACGATAAATTGGTGAAAACTGTCCCTTCAGCCTCTATTGTATTTATTCTCTCGGGCAGATACCAGGTGAGTGTGAACAGCCAGGTTCTATCCTGGAAAGTTTGCCCTCTTGGTGATGAAACCTACCTGAATATTTTTTTCACAGTCTGTTTGCTGGTGAAGGGAGAGCTCACTTTCCAGGACAAACTTCTTGCCACACTTATCACAAATCTGCATGCGCCTATGAGTAACGTTCATGTGCTTCTCCAGGTACCAGCGAGTATTAAACACCCTGGGGCACTTCTCACAGGTCAGAGTCTCTTTCTCTTCACACTTAGCTTTCTGGGCTGGCGCTCTGGGCTCCTTCGCAGCCCGCTTCTTACGCTTAGGTGGCTCTACACTCTTCCTACGACCTCTCGTAGCTCTGGGAGTAGGGGAAGTGGCAGCTGCGGCAACAGAGGCAGCTCTCCTCGTTCTCCTTTGGGTAACGCTGACTTTCTCCACTATCTTCTCCTTTTTCTTCTGCCTTTCGTTTTCTCCATAGTCATTACTGTCATCCGTGGCCTCTTCCTCACTCTCTTCCTCTTCCTCCTCACTGCTTGTCTTAAGAACAGGAGTCTCTTTGGACTGAGAAGAGACACCCTTTTCCCCTGTAGACACATTTAATGTTTGATTATTAAGGTTTACCTCCACTATGATCTGCTCCCTTTTGTAGGAGACTTCCTCCTCCTCCTCCTCCTCTGTGTCCTCAGAATTCTCCCGGTCTTCTTTAACAGCATGCACGTCAGACACGGCTCTCGTCTCCCTGAAATATGGCTGCTCCTCTGTGTCATGGAGATGTGGTTTGCTCATCTTGGTGTCCACTAACACGGAATAAGGACTTCCTGATTCCCTTTTGTACACTTTGGTGGACAGGTCAAGCTCCTGGTTGGCACCATGATAAAAGGTAGACGGCACTTGACCACGGCGGCTATCTTCTTGTGCCATCCCTGCTACATGCACAGCACAGTTTTCAACCAGCTCCTGACAAGAACTGACTGTGTGGCTCATTGGTAAGTGGCCTACTTTATTAAGCAGTTCAGACTATAGAGAAATAGCTTTAAAACAAGGTAATTATTAAGACTCAAATCTTTTTCCATCCACAAAGAATCACTCAAATGAAAAAAAAGGTATTCCTGGAACCTGTGTGCAATTCTTCCAGTGTTGCAGCACCAAAGCATAAGTCAAAAGGTTTGGTATTATGGCAAGAGCACAGCACTAGTGATTTTTCTTTTGAAGAAAGCTGCAAACGACGTGGAGCATCTTATCTGCAAAGAGAAAAAAGATCAGATATCTCTTATTTTCTTCTCATAGCATGCACTGACATCATACAACAAACGTATCTTACAATGATTAAACTCTTTATATATACAATTCTTTATCCTGCTTAAATGGTTCAATGTGGGCCATCATTTTACTGGATTACATGAATTCAACAAACATTCTGTTAGAATGTAAATTCTAAGACAGCAGGAGTTTACCTGTCCAGTTCACTGAGGTATTCGTACAGCTTAGCACAGTGACTACCAGCACTTAGTAGGTGTTCAGTGTATATTTGATGACTAAGTGAATATCTGTTTTTGCATAGCATTCATTATCCTGGACGTACTGACATGGCAGAATATATGGACTGTGTCCCCAGGGACTTTACAGTCCAGTTACACAATATGTGTTGTCCATGAAACATGTAAGGACCTTATGCTGGCTGGTTTTCTTTTCAGTATCACTCACCACCATCCACCACAGTGAGAGCTCATGGAACAAAGGTAGTAGTGGGCTAGGCACTGTGGACTAGGAAAATAAAGCAGCTAACTGACAACTACAGAAGAGAGAGAAATGTAACCGGCCTTAAATAATTTATAATCTAGGTATAGATATCATTGTTTTCAGGTTTCTTAGAGTAATTTCAAAGTTGCTAAGTATTTTTTTTTCAATTTTTTTTTTTTTTGCTTTATAACAAATTTAATCAGTTATACATATACATATGTTCCCATATCCCCTCCCTTTTGCGTCTCCCTCCCTCCCTCCCTATCCCACCCCTCCAGGCGGTCACAAAAGTTGCTAAGTATTTTTAAATTTGTTCTATGCATAGCTCTCTAGATCCACTCAATACGCAAGTGATTTTTCATGTGTCAGTTGCACAAATTCTAAGAAACAGTAACCATAAGGTTGATATGGTTCCAAGAAAAATAAAACCATCCATTAACAAAAAAAGATGAGGGCTTCCCTGGTGGCGCAGTGGTTGGGAGTCCGCCTGCCGATGCAGGGCACACGGGTTCGTGCCCCGCTCCGGGAGGATCCCACATGCCGCGGAGCGGCTGGGCCCGTGAGCCATGGCCGCTGAGCCTGCGCGTCCGGAGCCTGTGCTCCGCAACGGGAGGGGCCACGGCGGTGAGAGGCCCGCGTGCCGCAAAAAAAAAAAAAAAAAGATGAGAAAGGCACATAATTTGCTTTGTGACATACCTCACGTTGCTGCTTAGCCAACCACCTAACCTCTGAGTCATATGAATATCACTGCAAGCACATACTCTATCTAATTGACAAAAGGAAGGAAACTAGTATTTACTGAACACCTGCTATGTGCACAGAATTGTAAAGGTTCTCATTATTTATTATTTTTAGTTAATATTCACTACAAAACTTTGGGGTTGATTGTTAAACTTATTTTAAATTTTTTATCAAAGTAATCACTCAGAAAAATCATACATTGTTTTACAAGTCAAATAGACTGCAAGGTTTATAAACAAGCAGCCATCCTCTGCCTGCTCCATCCCATCTGAGTCCCATACCTGAGACAAAAGCATTCCTTTTAGCTGTTCCTCCTTCCCTTCCCCTTGTAGTCTTCTTCTTTTATTTTTCATTTATTACTTGTAAAAATTTTTTAATTTAATTTTATTTTTTATACAGCAGGTCCTTATTAGTCATCCATTTTTTTTTTTAGTCATCCATTTTATACACATCAGTGTATACATGTCAATCCCAATCTCCCAATTCATCACACCACCACCCTCACCCCCCGCCGCTTTCCCCTCTTGGTGTCCATACGTTTGTTCTCTGCATCTGTGCCTCAATTTCCGCCCTGCAAACCGGTTCATCTGTACCATTTTTTAGGTTCCACATCTATGCGTTAATATACGCTATTTGTTTTTCTCTTTCTGACTTACTTCACTCTGTATGATAGTCTCTAGATCGATCCACGTCTCTACAAATGACCCAGTTTCGTTCCTTTTTATGGTTGAGTAATATTCCATTGTATGTACCACATCTTCTTTATCCATTCGTCTGTTGATGGGCATTTAGGTTGCTTCCATGACCTGGCTATTGTAAATAGTGCTGCAATGAACATTGGGGTGCATGTGTCTTTTTGAATTGTGGTTTTCTTTGGGTATATGCCCAGTAGTGGGATTGGTGGATCATATGGTAATTCTATTTTTAGTTTTTTAAGGAACCTCCATACTGTTCTCCACAGTGGCTGTATCAGTTTATATTCCCACCAACAGTGCAAGAGGGTTCCCTTTTCTCCACACCCTCTCCAGCATTTGGTTGTTTGTAGATTTTCTGATGATGCCCATTCTAACTGGTGTGAGGTGATACCTCATTGGTTTTGATTTGCATTTCCCCAATAATTAGTGATGTTGAGCAGCTTTTCATGTGCTTCTTGGCCATCTGTATGTCTTCTTTGGAGAAATGTCTATTTAGGTCTTCTGCCCATTTTTGGATTGGGTTGTTTGTTTTTTTAATATTGAGCTGCATGAGCTGTTTATATATTTTGGAGATTAATCCTTTGTCCATTGATTCGTTTGCAAATATTTTCTCCCATTCTGAAGGTTGTCTTTTCGTCTTGTTTATGGTTTCCTTTGCTGTGCAAAAGCTTTGAAGTTTCATTAGGTCCCATTTGTTTATTTTTGTTTTTATTTCCATTACTCTAGGAGGTGGATCAAAAAAGATCTTGCTGTCATTTATGTCAAAGAATGTTATTCCTATGTTTTCCTCTAAGAGCTTTATAGTGTCCGGTCTTACATTTAGGTCTCTAATCCATTTTGAGTTTATTTTTATGTACGGTGTTAGGGAGTGTTCTAATTTCATTCTTTTACATGTAGCTGTCCAGTTTTCCCAGCACCACTTACTGAAGAGACTGTCTTTTCTCCATTGTATATCCTTGCCTCCTTTGTCATAGATTAGTTGACCATAGGTGCGTGGGTTTATCTCTGGGCTTTCTATCTTGTTCCATTGATCTATATTTCTGTTCTTGTGCCAGTACCATATTGTCTTGATTACTGTAGCTTTGTAGTATAGTCTGAAGTCAAGGAGTCTGATTCCTCCAGCTCCATCTTTTTCCCTTAAGACTGCTTTGGCCATTCGGGGTCTTTTGTATCTCCATACAAATTTTAAGATTTTTTATTCTAGTTCTGTAAAAAATGCCATTGGTAATTTGATAGGGATTGCATTGAATCTGCAGATTGCTTTGGGTAGTATAGTCATTTTCACAATACTGATGCTTCCAATACAAGAACATGGTATATCTCTCCATCTGTTGGTATCATCTTTAATTTCTTTCATCAGTGTCTTATAGTTTTCTGCATACAGGTCGTTTGACTCCCTAGGTGGGTTTATTCTTTTTTTAATTTATTTATTTTTATTTTTGGCTGCGTTGGGTCTTTGTTGCTGTGTGTGGGCTTCTCACTGCAGTGGCTTCTCTGGTTGCGGAGCACAGGCTCTAGGCGCGTGGGCTTCAGTAGTTGTGGCACGCGGGCTCAGTAGTTGTGGCCCGCGAGCTCTAGAGCGCAAGCTCAGTAGTTGTGGCGCATGGACTTAGTTGCTCCGTGGCATGTGGGATCTTCCTGGGCCAGGGCTCAAACCCATGCCCCTGCATTGGCAGGCGGATTCTTAACCACTGTGCCACCAGGGAAGCCCCGGTAGGTTTATTCTTAGGTATTTTATTCTTTTTGTTGCAATGGTAAATGGGAGTGTTTCCTTAATTTCTCTTTCAGATTTTTCATCATTAGTGTATAGGAATGCAAGAGATTTCTGTGCATTAATTTTGTATCCTGCTACTTTACCAAACTCATTGATTAGCTCTAGTAGTTTTATGGTGGCATCTTTAGGATTCTCTATGTATAGTATCATGTCATCTGCAAACAGTGACAGTTTTACTTCTTCTTTTCCAATTTGTATTCCTTTTATTTCTTTTTCTTCTCTGATTGCCGTGGCTAGGACTTCCAAAACTATGTTGAATGATAGTCATGAGAGTGAACATCCTTGTCTTGTTCCTGATCTTAGAGGAAATGCTTTCAGTTTTTCACCATTGAGAATGATGTTTGCTGTGGGTTTGTCGTATATGGCCTTTATTATGTTGAGGTAGGTTCCCTCTATGCCCACTTTCTGGAGAGTTTTTTATCATAAATGGGTGTTGAATTTTGTCAAAAGCTTTTTCTGCATCTTTTGAGATGATCATATAGTTTTTATTCTTCAATTTGTTAATACGGTTTATCACATTGATTGATTTGCATATATTGAAGAAACCTTGCATCCCTGGGATAAATCCCACTTGATCATGGCGTATGATCCTTTTAATGTGTTGTTGGATTCTGTTTGCTAGTATTTTGTTGAGGATTTTTGCACCTATATTCATCAGTGATATTGGTCTGTAATTTTCTTTTTTTGTAGTATCTTTGGCTGGTTTTGGTTTCAGGGTGATGGTGGCCTCATAGAATGTGTTTGGGAGTGTTCATTCCTCTGAAATTTTTTGGAAGAGTTTGAGAAGGATGGGTGTTAGCTCGTCTCTAAATGTTTGATAGAATTCACCTGTGAAGCCATCTGGTCCTGGTCTTTTGTTTGTTGGAAATTTTTTAATCACAGTTTCAATTTCATTACTTGTGATTGGTCTGTTCATATTTTCTGTTTCTTCCTGGTTCAGTCTTGGAAGGTTATGCCTTTCTAAGAATTTGCCCATTTCTTCCAGGTCGTCCATTTTATTGGCATAGAGTTGCTTGTAGCAGTCTCTTAGGATGCTTTGTATTTCTGCGGTGTCTGTTGTAACTTCTCCTTTTTCATTTCTAATTTTATTGATTTGAGTCCTCTTCCTCTTTTTCTTGATGAGTCTGGCTAATGGCTTATCAATTTTGTTTATCTTCTCAAAGAACCTATTTTTAGTTTCATTGATCTTTGCTATTGTTTTCTTTGTTTCTATTTCATTTATTTATGCTCTGATCTTTATGATTTCTTTCCTTCTGCTAACTTTGGGTTTTGTTTGTTCTTCTTTCTCTACTTCCTTTAGGTGCAAGGTTAGATTGTTTATTTGAGATTTTTCTTGTTTCTTGAGGTAGGCTTGTATAGCTATAAACTTCTTAGAACTGCTTTTGCTGCATCCCATAGGTTTTGAATCATCATGCTTTCATTGTCATTTGTCGCTAGGCATTTTTTGATTTCCTCTTTGATTTCTTCAGTGATCTCTTGGTTATTCAGTAACATATTGTTTAGCCTCCATGTGTTTGTGTTTTTTACGTTTTTTTCCCCTGTAACTCATCTTTTTAAAAAAATTAATTTATTTTTTTGGCTGCCTTGAGTCTTTGTTGCTGCACGCGGGCTTTCTCTAGTTGCGGCAAGTGGGGGCTACTCTTAGTTGCGGTTCACGGGCTTCTCATTGGGTGGCTTCTCTTGTTGCAGAGCATGGGCTTTAGGCACATGGGCTTCAGCAGTTGTGGCACTCGGGCTCAGTAGTTGTGCCTCGCGGGCTCCAGAGTGCAGGCTCCGTAGTTGTGGCGCATGGGCTTAGTTGCTCCACGGCATGTGGGATCTTCCCAGACCAGGGCTCGAACCCGTGTCCCCTGCACTGTCAGGCAGATTCCTAACCACTGCGCCACCAGGGAAGCTCTGTAATTCATTTCGAATCTCATAGCATTGTGGTCAGAAAAAGTGCTTGATATGATTTCAATTTTCTTAAATTTACTGTGGCTTGATTTGTGACCCAAGATGTGATCTATCCTGGAGAATGTTCCATGCACACTTGATAAGAAAGTGTAATCTGCTGTTTTTGGACAGAATGTCCTATAAATATCAATTAAATCTGTCTGGTCTGTTGTGTCATTTAAAGCTTCTGTTTCCTTATTTATTTTCATTTTGGATGATCTATTGGTGTAAGTAAGGTGTTAAAGTTCCCCACTATTACTGTGTTACTGTCGATTTCCTCTTTTATAGCTGTTAGCAGTTTCCTTATGTATTGAGGTGCTCCTATGTTGGGTGCATATATATTTATAATTGTTATACCTTCTTCTTGGATTGATCCCTTGACCATTATGTAGTGTCCTTCCTTGTCTCTTGTAATGTTCTTTATTTTAAAGTCTATTTTATCTGATATGAGTATTGCTACTCCAGCTTTCTTTTGATATCCATTTGCATGGAGTATCTTTTTTCATCCCTCACTTTCAGTCTGTATGCATCCCTAGGTCTGAAGTGGGTCTCCTGTAGACAGCATATAGATGGGTCTTGTTTTTGTATCCATTCAGCAAGCCCGTGTCTTTTGGTTGGAGCACTTAATCCATTCACGTTTAAGGTAATTATCAATATGTATGTTCCTATTACCATTTTCTTAATTGTTTTGTGTTTGTTTTTGTAGGTCCTTTTCTTCTCTTGTGTTTCCCACTTAGAGAAGTTCCTTTAGCATTTGTTGTAGAGCTGGTTTGGTGGTGCTGAATTCTCTTAGCTTTAGCGTGTCTGTAAAGCTTTTGATTTCTCCATTGAATCTGAATGAGATCCTTGCCCGGTAGAGTAATCTTGGTTGTAGGTTCTTCCCTTTCATCACTTTAAGTATATCATGCCGCTCCCTTCTGGCTTGTAGAGTTTCTGCTGAGAAATCAGCTGCTAACCTTATGGTAGTTCCCTTGTATGTTGTCATTTTTCCCTTGCTGCTTTCAATAATTTTTCTTTGTTTTTAATTTTTGCCTGTTTGATTACTATGTGTCTCAGCATGTTTCTCCCAGGGTTTATCCTGTATGGGACTCTCTGCACTTCCTGGACTTGGGTGGCTATTTCTTTTCCCATGTTAGAGAAGTTTTCGACTGTAATCTCTTCAAATATTTTCTTGGGTCCTTTCTCTCTCTCTTCTCCTTCTGGGACCCCTATAATGCGAATGTTGTTGCTTTTATTGTTGTCCCAGAGGTCTCTTAGGCTGTCTTCATTTCTTTTCATTCTTTTTTCTTTTTTCTTTTTTTTTTTTATGTCTTCTTTTTTATTTTTTTGCTTTATAACAAATTTAATCAGTTATACATATACATATGTTCCCATATCCCCTCCCTTTTGCGTCTCCCTCCCACCCTCCCTATCCCACCCCTCCAGGCGGTCACAAAGCACCGAGCTGATCTCCCTGTGCTATGCGGCTGCTTCCCACTAGCTATCTATCTTACGTTTGGTAGTGTATATATGTCCATGCCGCTCTTTCACTTTGTCACAGCTTACCCTTCCCCCTCCCCATATCCTCAAGTCCATTCTCTAGTAGGTCTGTGTCTTTATTCCTGTCTTACCCCCATGTTCTTCATGACATTTTTTTTTTCTTAAATTCCATATATATGTGTCAGCATACAGTATTTGTCTTTCTCTTTCTGACTTACTTCACTCTGTATGACAGACTCTAGGTCCATCCACCTCATTACAAATAGCTCAATTTCATTTCTTTTTATGGCTGAGTAATATTCCATTGTATATATGTGCCACATCTTCTTTACCCATTCATCCGATGATGGACACTTAGGTTGTTTCCATCTCTGGGCTACTGTAAATAGGGCTGCTATGAACATTTTGGTACATGTCTCTTTTTGAATTATGGTTTTCTCAGGGTATATACCCAGTAGTGGGATTGCTGGGTCATATGGTAGTTCTATTTGTAGTTTCTTAAGGAACCTCCATACCGTTCTCCATAGTGGCTGTACCAATTCACATTCCCACCAGCAGTGCAAGAGTGTTCCCTTTTTTCCACACCCTCTCCAGCATTTATTGTTTCTAGATTTTTTGATGATGGCCATTCTGACTGGTGTGAGATGATATCTCATTGTAGTTTTGATTTGCATTTCTCTAATGAGTAAAGATGTTGAGCATCCTTTCATGTGTTTGTTGGCAGTCTGTATATCTTCTGTGGAGAAATGTCTATTTAGGTCTTCTGCCCATTTTTGGATTGGGCTGTTTGTTTTTTTGTTATTGAGCTGCATGAGCTGCTTATAAATTTTGGAGATTAATCCTTTGTCAGTTGCTTCATTTGCGAATATTTTCTCCCATTCTGAGGGTTGTCTTTTGGTCTTGTTTATGGTTTCCTTTGCTGTGCAAAAGCTTTGAAGTTTCATTAGGTCCCATGTGTTTATTTTTGTCTTTATTTCCATTTCTCTAGGAGGTGGGTCAAAAAGGATCTTGCTGTGATTTATGTCATAGAGTGTTCTGCCTATGTTTTCCTCTAAGAGTTTGATAGTGTCTGGCCTTACATTTAGGTCTTTAATCCATTTTGAGCCTATTTTTGTGTATGGTGTTAGGGAGTGATCTAATCTCATACTTTTACATGTCCCTATCCAGTTTTCCCAGCACCACTTATTGAAGAGACTGTCCTTTCTCCACTGTACATTCCTGCCTCCTTTCTTTTCCCATGTTAGGGAAGTTTTCGACTGTAATCTCTTCAAGTATTTTCTTGGGTCCTTTCTCTCTCTCTTCTCCTTCTGGGACCCCTATAATGCGAATGTTGCTGCTTTTAATGTTGTCCCAGAGGTCTCTTAGGCTGTCTTCATTTCTTTTCATTCTTTTTTCTTTATGCTGTTCCGCAGCAGTGAATTCCACCATTCTGTCTTCCAGGTCACTTATCCGTTCTTCTGCCTCAGTTACTCCACTATTGATTCCGTCTAGTGTATTTTTCATTTCAGTTATTGTATTGTTCATCTGTTTGTTCTTTAATTCTTCTAGGTCCTTGTTAAACGTTTCTTGCATCTTCTCGATCTTTGACTCCATTCTTTTTCCGAGGTCCTGGATCATCTTCACTATCATTATTCTGAATTCTTTTTCTGGAGGGTTGCCTATCTCCACTTCATTTAGTTGTTTTTCTGGGGTTTTATCTTGTTCCTTCATCTGGTACATAGCCCTTTGCCTTTTCATCTTGTCTATCTTTCTGTGAATGTGGTTTTTGTTCCACAGGCTGCAGGACTGTAGTTCTTCTTGCTTCTGCTATCTGCCCTCTGGTGGATGAGGCTATCTAAGAGGCTTGTGCAAGTTTCCTGATGGGAGGGACTGGTGGTGGGTAGAGCTGACTGTTGCTCTGGTGGGCAGAGCTCAGTAAAACTTTAATCTGCTTGACTGCTGATGGGTGGGGCTGGGTTCCCTCCCTGTTGGTTGTTTGGCCCGAGGCAACCCAACACTGGAGCCTACCTGGGCTCTTTGGTGGGGCTAATGGTGGACTCTGGGAAGGCTCATGCCAAGGAGTACTTCCCAGAACTTCTGCTGCCAGTGTCCTTGTCCCCACGGTGAGCCACAGCCACCCACCGCCTCTGCAGGAGACCCTCCAACACTAGCAGGTAGGTCTGGTTCAGACCCCCCTGGGGTCACTGCTCCTTCCCCTGGGTCCTGATGTGCACACTACTTTGTGTGTGCCCTCCAAGAGTGGAGTCTCTGTTTCCCCCAGTCCTATCGAAGTCCTGCAATCAAATCCCACTAGACTTCAAAGTGTGATTCTCTAGGAATTCCTCCTCCCATTGCCAGACCCCCAGGTTGGGAACTCTGACATGGGGCTCAGAACCTTCACTCCAGTGGGTGGACTTCTGTGGTATAAGTGTTCTCCAGTCTGTGAGTCACCCACCCAGCAGTTATGCGATTTAACTGTGATTGCGCCCCTCCTACCGTCTCATTGTGGCTTCTCCTTTGTCTTTGGATGTGGGGTATCTTTTTTGGTGAGTTCCAGTGCCTTCCTGTCAATGATTGTCCAGCAGCTAGTTGTGATTCTGGTGTTCTTGCAAGAGGGAGTGAGAGCACGTCCTTCTACTCCGCCATCTTGGTTCCTAATCCCCTTCCCCTTGTATTTACTTTCATATTTCTAAACAATTTGATTATATTTCCTTTTTTTTTTGTGGGATCTTAGTTCCCCGACCAGGGACTGAACCTGGGCCCTCAGCAGTGAAAGTGCCGAGTCTTAACCACTGGACCACCATGGAAGTCCCTGTGATTGTATTTCTATTTCTTGACTTTTTTTTTTCAATTTTAGATAATACCACTTGTCTCCCACTATAGTATTCTTACCTTATTGCTCCCAACTCTCCCTTCATCCTCCCCATATAGTTGTATCACTTTTTTGTTAAGTCAGTATTTATTGCTTACACTATTATGACTATAATACGTAATTCACAACTATTTCTATCATTCCTCTGCTATTGTCTCTCTTCCATTTTCTCTCCTTATGGATTTATTCTTTTTTTGTGTGTGGTACGCGGGCCTCTCACTGCTGTGGCCTCTCCCATTGCGGAGCACAGGCTCCGGACGTGCAGGCCCAGCGGCCATGGCTCATGGGCCCAGCCGCTCCGCAGCATGTGGGATCTTTCCGGACCGGGGCACGAACCCGTGTCCCCTGCCTCAGCAGGCGGATTCTCAACCACTTCGCCACCAGGGAAGCCCGATCTATTCTTTTAAAAAAAATGTTTAGGGAATTCCTTGGCAGTCCGATGGTTAGGACTCTGTGCTTTCACTGCCGAGGGCCTAGCTTCAGTCTCTGGTTGGGGAACTAAGATCATACAAGCCGCGTGGTGTGGCCAAATCAATCAATTAATTAATTATAAAAAATTATTTTACTTTCATTTTAGTAGAATTTCAGAAAGAAATGGTGATAAATGCCACCATGTTTTACTTGACATCCAAATAGATATATTTATACTTTTTTGTATTTATAAAAGAGGAAATTATGCCTCTGAGAGTTCAAATTATTTGTCTAAGATCACCAATCTATTAAATGACAGAAGCAATGTTTGACTCCAGGCCTGCCTGACTCCAAAGCTCATGGTCTATTTCTACTATGACAAATGACATTCCAAAATAATTAAAACTCAATTATTCCTGTAACCACATACTTTTTGCATCAGTTTTGTACCTTGCATTTTAAGTAGGAAAATCATAGTAGCTTTATTTTGTATTGCCCAAACTTCTGACCTGTGGAAATAATGCAAACTACTACAAGTATCAGTAAATAAACTTACCCACATTAATTATCTCAAATTAAGCAAGGGGGGAGAGACAGTAAAATTCAATTAACCAGAAAAAGATAGGAATAAAACAAAATCATGAAGACAAAGAAAAATAAATGAAAGGATATCCTCTGGGGTAGTGGTCAATTTGTTCTTTTGAAATACCCCTGACCCTCGGCCTTCTGGGCACATGACAGACTTGCACTTTCTGACCCTGCCCCCTCCCCTGTAGTTGGGTGGGGCTGTGTGACTATTTCCAGCCAGTACAGCTGAGTAGAAGTGATACATGGAAGAGCAATATGAGACCCTCCAGACCTCTCTTCCCTCTGAGACAGGGACCAGCAATCCTTAAGGTGATGACTGCTATGACTGCTATCATCCTGGGACACTAAGTAACAAAATGACCCACAGGATATGCATAATGCTGTGGATCTTTAAATTTTTTTGTTTTTTATTTAATTTGAAAGAGAGCATGTTTTCAAAGCCACGGAGATTTTTTTTTTTTTAATACATCTTTACTGGAGTATAATTGCTTCAGAATGCTGTTAGGTGTTAGTTTCTGTCGTACAACAAAGTGAATCAGCCATATGCATACATATCCCCGTATCCCCTCCCTCTTGCGTCTCCCTCCCACCCTCCCTATCCCACCCCTCTAGGTGGTCGAAAAGCACTGAGCTGATCTCCCTGTGCTACGCGGCTGCTTCCCACTACAAAGCCACTGAGATCTTGTGTTGTTTACTACTGCAGCATAACCTGGTCTCTCCTAGCTGATACAGGTGGAATCCAGAAGTGTGGTGCTGCCTCACCAAAAAACCTAAAGTATATGGTGAAGGCTTAGGAGCTGGGTAGAAGGAGGCAAGGAAGAAGTTATCAGAGGCTAAAAGGAGAGCAGCTCCTATCGCACAGTGGTGAAGAGAGTTAATATGCCATAAAGACTGATAGCTCTAGTGGGAAAATGGACTATTAAAAGAGTGTGTTGGTTGCTCTTGGCTGTATTTGACAAATTATTATTTGAAAAGGATGAATTCAGAAAAGAATCAGTCAGTTTCCAATCATGAAAAAAGGAGTCCAGAAGGTCAGTGATTTGTAGGGTTAGAAGAAGCAAGTGCTTAACAGACAACTGAGAAGGTCTCTGAGCTACAAATGCTGATCAGAATTCAGTCTTGAGGCAAGGATCAAGTGAAAGTTTTGGCCTTCACAACCACTGATAAAACCTCCCAACTGATTAAGGTAGTGCTGAATAAAATAGCTTTTCTAAAAAGAGACTAAAGAGAGGTTCTCTTAGTCTGTTTTGCTACAAAGCACATTTCTTTGATGTGAATTAGTTCAAATGCTATTAGTAAATAGGGAAATGATGTCAATATAACACAGAAGTCACGTTGGTTTATACGAAATTTTCCTGTTGGAAGTGATCAGGAGAAAGCTTTCCCAAATTAAAAAGAAAGCTTTAGCAATATATGAAAACACTAAGAAAAAAGCTAAACATCCCATTTCTGTACCTTCCTTTAATGCAAGCTGTGGCTGGTTCAGCTGCTTCATGAACCACTGCACTTTCCACTTTATATCTGGTGAAGCTGAGGGTATATGTTTTTCCTCCTGTGTTTAAAAAAGAAAGAAAGTTTTTGATTGCTGAAGCATACACCATACCATAGATCAAATTTTTACTGTAATGAAATTGGTCTCTATTATACGTAAATGTCTTCAAGACCCCAAAATCTCAGAGGAGGAAACAAGCACCCAGGGGATTGAGTCTGTAAAGCTCCAACCAACTGATGCTGAGTGCATATGCCACTGGAGATTTAATATGCTACTGTTTTAATTTTAATTAATTTTGCTTTTATTAGTGCACTGGTTACAGTGTTCCACAGCTTTTGAGTGGTCTCCCCAATCCTGTTTTTCCCATAAGCCCTGTTTATTTTAGTGTGCAATTTTGCAGAATTCAGGAAAGCATATACGGCATTATGGCAGAAATACCTGTATTCAAAATTAAGTCAAGGAAGAAGTATGAGACCAATAATGCAGAGTTAGGCAGCAAATCTATGAAGTATGGTTAGAAAAGACTGGTGGACGTGGCTAGGGCACATGGAGCTGACTGGAAACAAATAAGTAAAAATCCAACTAAGTTTTTGAGAGTTATACTGCCAAAACGACCACCAGCCTGGGCTTGAGAGCCTATGGCTATTCAAACCTTCTTAAAATAATCTTTGGGTTCCCAAACATCTATGGCAGGAAGTGGACTAAGAAAGCTGTTCATCCCCTTAAAGGGGTATATTCCTCATTGTCCACTTGGGATACAGCCAAGGAACATAATAGGAAAAAAAGGAGGAGGAGGTCCAACAAGATGGAGCTAGGGGAGCAAAGAAAGAACAGACAAGTGAGCTAAGGAACCAAGTCAGGATCTCTTCAAGAACATTACCCATCCCTGGAGGGGTCCTCTCAATGACTGCTCAGAGGAATTGCAGAATTTGCTGCAGTCCACTGACTGCTATATGTCTCCTGTTCTTCCCCCTTTCAAATGGGAGTGTTTATCTTTATCATCCTGTCGCTAGTCACCACTGTATATTGTATGTGAGGGCAGCCAATCATTTGCCAATTTCTTTCATAAGTCTATGGATCAAAAAGAGCAACATCTGGGCCTGATGTAGAGACTACTATGTGCATTATCACCTCACGAACAGACCACCAGTCATCACATCCTTGCACCACTCAGAGATCCTGGACTTCAAGCTTGATGCCATGATTTGATAGGACCCTGGGGAGGAAGTGAGTGTATTTTGCCTGTGAGAGAGAGTAGATCGCACATCTGGTGACCAAAAGAATAGTGCTGTTTATTATATATTTTCAGCTGTCTCCCTGGCACCGGCAGTGTTGTGCTTCCTGGCCCTGCCTAGTTACATGGCACTACATGACTAGATCGGGCCATCATGTTGTGAAATAAGCAATGTGAATCACTTCTGAGCTAGTGAGAGACCCTCCAGACTTCATTTCCCTCTTAGCATGGTGACCAATAGTGTACAAGAAGGTGGTTGTTCCATCAGCCTGGATCACTGAGTGACACGAGCAGAGCTCCCCTGCTGATCTATCATGGCCATGTAGTGAGAAACAAATGTTTCATTGTTTAAGCCACCTAGATTGGGAGGTGGTTTGTTGCTGCAGCATAACCTAGCTAATGCAGTTCTTTATGAATATGTATATGTATTACATATATCAATGGTCTCAGTCTTAAGCTAGACAGCAGAGACAGAATTGCTAGGTGAAAAGTTTAAAAATCAGACAGACGCAGGGATCAATTCACATGGGAATTCTCTACTTAATAAGTTAGAAAATAAGACTTTTCCTTCTTTAAAAAATTAGAATTAAAGTGCTTTATTCTATTTTTTTGGGGGGGGGCGGGTTGTGCCACGCTGCATGGCTTGTGGGAATCTTAGTTCCCCGACCAGGGACTGAACCTGGGCCCCGGCAGTGAGAGTGCTGAGTCCTAACCACTGGACCACCTGGAAATCCGCCCTTTTTTGCTTTATATGATTTTAAATGACATATATAGGATTACCATATGAACCTGCAGTGGAAGAGCAGAGTCTTAAGCACTGGACCGCCAGGGAAGTCCCCCCATATGAACCTGAAAGTGACATCTCACCACTATTAAAATCAGGAAGGCTCATAGAAACACCAATAAATCACACTGTCACAATAAAAGACACAATCTAATTGTTCACTTTGAGACACATATGGGCATTCTGCCCACATTTTACTTTCTTCATTTGGTTTTGGCACCTTTTCCCTTGTCTGAGTTTTGGTGATAATCTTTCTTTATTCTCTTTCCAGAAAACTTAAAATATCTCCTAAGGGCACAACAGAGTAACCTTTACAATACCAAAACCACATTAGGGAAATTAGAAGCTTCCATGTTCCATTATCCAACTCTTCATGCGTATCCTCAGTTCTAACTTACTTATTACAAATCATCTTAGCTTTTTAGAAGACTCTCTAAGTGAATATATTGAGCTCTAAGAACCTGAAGGTAGACAGAGAGGCAAATAAGAAATAACCCTCAATATTTAAAGCTGCTTAAATTCACCTCTCTATGGTATTAAAACAACACAAGTTCATCTGTTCTTAAAGATAATTGTTTGAGTGTCATAAAATAAATTCCAAAATGAAGTGGGTCATTCCTTAGTGTCTTGCTATAATTAGTGTACACAACTTGGGGGAAAATGTGGTGTGTTTGTCAGGGGTTCACCATCTGAGAAGGAGTCAGTCCTAGTACTGTAAAAGCTGGACCAGCTACTGGGAAGAAAGTACAGTTTTTTTAAAAAAAGTTAGAAAATATGACAGCATATATACAGATAGTAAAGTACAGCTTCCAGAATGTGCTTTTTTTCAATGCCGTTTTCTCCCCAAGTGGACTACAAAATAAGTTTATGCAGTCTTCAAGAGTGTTTATTAGTTTTAAAAGGAAAACAATTTTGTTCCCTGAGAAGTTTTAATAGTTAATTTCAACAAATTTAATTTTTTTTCTATTAAAATATGTACCTATGCATCCTCCTTGTATGTTAAAAAGACCCTATTTGGGATGAGTCTTTGCAAGTTGAAAAGGCACCCTGGTAAGGTATATCAGTCTGATACCTCTGCTTATTCCACTCCTTCAGAGCCATGGCCTCTGACCTGTTTCCAAAGCTCAAACCACCCATGTACTGCCAGACCCTGGTCCTGCTGAATGGAGAGGTTTCTAAAGCATACAACTACCTATGAGGATCAGGCCAAAACTAAAACCACCAAGAAATGGAAAGGATCAAGGAGGGAAAGATAAATGCCTATCAGCAAAGTTCTTTCAAAAGAAAAAAGAAAAAAAGATCCACTAGGAAGAACGGACAGGATGACATTTGGGTCCGTGATAGCAATGCAATGGTCTGATACTTTAGTCAAAGCTTTCCTGCTTTTGCCGAAGGCTACTCACTTTTTTCTCATTAGGAAACTATGTCAGTGTTACATTTGTCAAATAACAACTAATCTCAAAGTCTTTGGATGGTCAGGTAATTATTTAACAACTACTAACTATGTGCTTACTATGAGTAAAAAAACAAAACTAGAAATCTGAAAGTTTGGAAGAGACACTGCATGCAGGTGGGAAAATCAGTAAAAGTTTTGTGAAGGACAGTACATTTCAGGAAAACTTAAAGGGCAGGCAGGTTTTAGACTGGCAGAGATGAAGGCAGAAAAAGTCACTTCTAGTAAAGTGAAATTAGAATGGGGTAATAGTGAGGTATATTCTTAAACAAGAGACCGTGTAAGCTGTTTAGTTTTGCTAGAATATAGGGCTTGAGGAAGGGAGAGGTGGGAAGATAGGTGAGTTATTATTATTTTTTTAAAATATACTTATTTATTTTTGGCTGTGTTGGGGTCTTTGTTGCTGCACGCGGGCTTTCCCTAGTTGTGGCGAGCGGGGGTTACTCTTTGTTGTGGTGCGCGGGCCTCTCATTGTGGTGGCCTCTCCTAACGTGGAGCATTGGCTCTAGGCGCATGGGCTTCAGTAGATGCAGCACGCGAGCTCAGTAGCTGTGGCTCATGGGCTCTAGAGCGCAGGCTCAGCAGTTGTGGCACACGGGCTTAGTTGCTCTGCGACATGTGGGATCTTCCCAGACCAGGGCTCGAACCTGTGTCCCCTGCATTGGCAGGCAGACTCCCAACCACTGAGCCACCAGGGAAGTCCCAACAGGTGAGTTATTGCCATACTGTGGCCAACCTTGAAGGCTCGACTGAAGAGTTTGTAGTTAATATGGATGACAAGATAGAGCATCAAAGGTTTTTAAGGAAGGAACTAATATAATTAGAGTTGTGTTTTAGGGGTCAAATTACATGACAGCAAACAACTGTAGACCTATATGTAAGTATATCTTTGAAACATATATATGATAAAACAGATATACAATTAAGCAAAATAGAATAAACTTAAAATAAGTAAAGAAATTGAAGTACAAAAAAATAGGAGTAGGAAAATAATACCAGGAATTAGGATAAAAACAAAATAAAAGCACAAACAATTTTACACTAAATCCTATATTAGTACTGACTAAAATAAAATTAAAAATATCCAAACTGTAATTCTAAAAAGTTCTCTACAAGAATGCATTCCTTATGAAATAATTAATTTCCCTACCGAGTAGTTAAACTGAGTTTAAGACTCATGTCCACACTAAAACCTTAATTTTGTTTTTTTGATAATACAGTAGGTTCTACTTTCAGTAGGCCTAAAATAAATGAAATCTCACCATGTCCTGTCTTTTCCTTAAAAGCAATCTGTAAGAGCAGCCACTATGGAAAACAGTATGGAGATTCCTCAAATAATTAAAAATAGAACTACCATTCGATCCAGCAATTCAACTCCTGGGTATATATCCAAAGAAAACTCCTATGTTCAATGTAGCATTATTTACAATAGCCAAGAAATGTAAGCAACCTAAGTGCCCATCAACAGTTGAATGGAGGAACTTCCTTGGTGGTCCATTGGTTAAGACTCTGTGCTTCCATGGCAGGGGGGCACAGGTCCAATCCCTTCTCGGGGAACTAAGATCCTGCATGCCATGCGGTGCGGCCAAAAAAAAAAAGGATAAAGAAGATAACGGTGTGTATGCATACACATATATTTACACACACACACACACACACACACACACACAGGAATATTACTCAGCCATGAAAAAGAATGAGATCTTGCCATTTGCGACAATATGGAGGGATCTAGAGGGTATCATGCTAAGTAAAATAAGTCAGATACTGTATGATTTCACTTATATGTGGAATCTAAAAAACAAAACAAGCAAACAACAAACCAGAAACAGAGTCACAGATACAGAGAACAAACAGGTGGTTGCCAAAGGGGTGGGGAGCCGAGGGGGGAGGGGGGAGGAGAGAAATAGGTGAGGGAGATTAAGATCTTGTTCTTTTATATAAAACAAGCCATATTATTATGGTAAAGAATGTGTGACCATACAGGCTTAATGATGGGGTCGATAATTAGGGTTCATTTTTTTTTGGCTGTGTTGGGTCTTTGTTGTTGCGTGTGGGCTTTTTCTAGTTGTGGGGAGCGGGGACTACTCTTCTTTGTGGTGCATGGGCTTCTCATTGTGGTGGCTTCTCTTGTTGCGGAGCATGGGCTCTAGGCGTGCCAGCTTCAGTAGTTGCGGCACGCAGGCCCTAAAGTGCAGGCTTCAGTAGTTGTGGCGCACGGGCTTAGCGGCTCTGAGGCATGTGGGATCTTCCCAGACCAGGGATCGAACCCGTGTCCCCTGCATTGGCAGGCGGATCCTTAACCACTGCACCAACAGGAAAGTCCCGGGCGGTTCATTTTCAACCTAAATTTTGGTACTGTCAACCCTTAAATTTTACTAACCTATGCCTCAGTCTGCCAACCTGAAAAGCGGGAGCCAAGAAAAACTGCAAAACTGCAAAACTTGGTAAATTCTCCCCTCTGATCTACGGAACACATATGGTAGTGGTGACAGTTATATGCATTTATATGATACTTTAGATTACATAAAGCACATTTATCATACATTTGTTAAACATTTATTAAATGCTTACTTTCTAAAGGTGCTCACAAAATCGACCTGGGATGCACTAGAAAAGCTACCAACACCAACATGTAAAAGTCAACTTTGCAATAAACAAAACCTCAAATGACATATATCATTGGACCATATTTTAGATAAACATCATAAAGTGTTCTCAGATGCCTATATTTTACATAGTTGAAAAATATAACTAGTTTTAATGCAATCTCATCTAACAAAATTTAATGTCAAATAATTATTTTTAAGCAGTCCATTTAATCCGTTATCTGTAAGAAATGAAACTGAGAAATGCCTGTCACCTCCAACCTTAGACAAACCTTTTGTAAAAATAAAATTTCACTGCAGTTTTTCACATATGCATTTATTTATTATAAATTTTATTTATTTATTTATTTATTTTTGGCTGCGTTGGGTCTTCGTTGCTGTGCGCGGGCTTCCTCTAGTTGTGGAGAGCAGGGGCTACTCTTCTTCGCGGTGCGCGGGCTTCTCATTGCGGTGGCTTCTATTGTTGCGGAGCACGGGCTCTAGGTGCGTGGGATTCAGTAGTTGTGGCACACGGGCTTAGTTGCTCCGTGGCATGTGGGATCTTCCCAGACCAGGGATCAAACTCGTGTCCCCTGCATTGGCGGGGGGGGGGGGGGGGGATTCTTAACCACGGCGCCATCAGGGAAGCCCCACATATGCATTTAAATGAGACTGTCCTTGCGTTTCCTCAGTAATATGCAAGTGAAGCTAGTAGAAGAGTACAAAGGAGAGGTACTTCTCCTACGTACTACCTAATTACCTTCAAGTATCAACAGTCTCCACATTTCCATATAAGACAATAAAAACTAATGTGCATTACTCATCACACAGTGGCCTAAGCAACCGTAACTTTCACCAATAACCCCCTAGGGCCAAAGAAGAAATCAAATACTAAGTAGGTTACACTGCAGGACCTGGATGATTACAACATATTTTTACAACATCTTTCCATTATTCAATTCATTTCACAAAAGGCATCTACAGACAGGAGAATGTAATTTAAACAAAGGAGTTATTTTCAAAAGAAGAGTAAGAGTTTTGTATTACTGTTAACTTTCCCATTAAAATCTGACAAAGTCCTGGATACATGAACACTTTCAGCACCCTTAAAAACAATCAGAAGAACATATCGACAAGATACATAATCTTAGAAAGTCTCAGTCTAGCTTTGACCAAAGGTTGTTTTATGGAACGCAATTATCACACTTAATGCACTAGTCCATTTTCAAAATGGCTATCAATGTGAGTACTTTGATCATTAGTAGTTGATATCCTGCCTATTAGCTTTATTAAGAAAAATCAGAGACTTAAAAGGCCTTGTGAATCTTACTTTTCTTAAACTCCTTAAAAGTAACACTTTAAGTTAGAACTGAGACCTGTTTAGCAGGTTCAGATGTTCGCATCGTGGCTACCTATAATGTAAGCCATTGTGAGAGGCCTATGTATACGTCAAGTTGACTAGATCATTGTGAACTTGAATTAAAAACTCATTTAGAAAATGAAAATAACTGAGAAATGCCCTCATTACACTCATACGTTATATTTTACAATGTGTGAACACCACCAGGAAATGTTGGAATTTAATTTATATATTTGACCTACCAAAAGACAAAGGATTGTTACCATTTTCTCATTAACAAAAAATTTTTGACACTTCAAAAATTAACATTTGGAAAAAAGTTTAACTGAACTAGTCTTAAACCAGGTATAAACAACTAATCTAAAACAAATTATTTGAAACCCTATGGGAAGGTTTAACCCAAACCATGACATACCCAAAACATGTCCAATGGAAAAAGGTGAATTGCTAACATACAACTTGCCTTTTCCTTCCTAAGTCTGTATTTTCCTCTCCTTGGCTGTAATTCTTAAACTTTTAAGAATCTTTGGAAAACTACAAATCTTCTCTCTCCACAAAAATGAACACACAAATATTTACATGCAATTTCAAGGAGTCTGCCCATTTTGAGAAACCCATCCATGGATCCCCCTAAGGATCCCCAAACCCCAGTCTAAGAACTCTTGTTGTACAGCAGCTTTTACTTTTCTATATTTGTAATATACATTTAGATTAGGTTTGTAAGTTAAAATTTCCTCTACCTCCTTTGCTCTTCTTTCATACATCTTTTTCTCTGAATCTCTCCAGCATATCTATGGTCATAAAAGAACTAACAGTTGAATGAAAGAACTGTGTTGAGTAACATCATTAAATGTAGAATAAAAGATCTTAGGGGCTTCCCTGGTGGCGCAGAGGTTGAGAGTCCGCCTGCCGATGCAGGGGATGCGGGTTCGTGCCCCGGTCTGGGAGGATCCCACGTGCCGCGGAGCGGCTGGGCCCGTGAGCTATGGCCGCTGAGCCTGCGCGTCCGGAGCCTGTGCTCCACAACGGGAAAGGCCACAACAGTGAGAGGCCCACATACCACAAAAAAAAAAAAAAAAAAAAAAAAAAAAAAAGATCTTAGTATAAACCCCAATATGCTAATTAACCAGATGTATAACCTCAGACAAGCCAATTAATCTCACTTGATCTCAGTGTGTTCCCCCATAAAAGAAGAATAATAGTACCCACACCTATTTAATCTGATAACACAGGCAAAGTTCCCAGTACATAGGGGGCTTTCAGTGTTGGCTCCTTTCTCCTTCCTACTTGAGAAGATCATTCCTAAAGAAGTTATAGATTATGGATAGCAGAGCAGAGATTTATGTAATTCTAGAGTTTGTTGCATGCATTTTTCCACAGTGAACATGATGCAGTGGAGATGAAAGAAAAGATGGGGAACAGAAAGTTTAAAAACTGAAGTAGGCCATAAGCAACCAAAGAAAGAATATAAACTGAGCTTTATCAAAATAGAAAACTTTGGGGTGTCAAAGGTCACTATCAGAAAAGTAAAGAGATAACCCAGAGAATGGGAAAAAATATTTGCAAATCATAGGTCTGATAAGGGTCTAGTATCCAGAATATATAAAGAACTCTTACAACTCAACAATAAAAAGATAACCCAATTTTTAAATGGGCAAAACACTTGAATAGACATTTCTCCAAAGAAGATATACAAATGGTCAATTTGTACAGGGAAAGATGATCAATATCTTTAGTCATTAAAAAAATGCAAATCAAAACCATAATAAGACACCACTTCATACCTCCTACGGTGGCTATAATGAAAAACTGGAAAGAAGCAAGTGTTGGCTAGGATGTGGAGAAACTGGAAGCTTCATACATTACTGATGGGAATATAAACTGGTACAGTCACTTTTGAAAAGTCTGACAGTTCCTCAAAATGTCAAACGTAGAGTTACCACAATGACCTGTCATTCCACTCCTAGGTATGTACTGAAGAGAACTGAAAATATATGTTCATACAAAAACTTGTATGTAAATGTTCATAGCAGCATTGTTCATAATAGCCCCAAAGTGGAAACAATCCAGTTATACACCAACTGATGATGAATGCATACATAAAACCTATATCCACACGATGGAATACGATCAGTCATAAGAAGGAATGAAGTACTGAGACGTTGTACAGCATGGATGAATCCTGAAAACACTGTGCTAAGCAAAGAGGCCAGACACAAAAGACAACACATTGTACGACTGCATTTACATGAAATGGTCAGAATAAGCAAATCCATGAAGACAGAAAGTAAATTAGTGACTGAGAGGAGCTGGGGTTAGGGAGGAGCAGGGAGTGACTGCGAATGGATTCCAGGTTTCCTTCTGGGGCGCTGAAAATATTTTGGAAATAGATATTGATGATGGTTGCACAGCTTTCTGAATACACTAAAAAACACTGACTTGTACACTTTAAAATGGTGAATTATAGGGTTTATAAATTATATCTCAATATAAATAAATAAATGAAATGAGATGAAATAGGCTATCTGGACACTAGTAGTCCAAAGACGGTCTGAAATAAGATTATCTGAAAATTAGGTATTTTATATAAAAATGACATTATTGATTTACTGGATAGGTCATAAGTGATGAACTGGGCTCTAACAGCAGTGATGCAATGAGACTGAGCGGAAAATTCAAAACCACCCACAGTGCTGAGCGTCACAGAATTTGGACTGGCTCTACCTGGGGCTCTTCCATACTGCTGGGCAGGTGACTTTACTTTTCGAACCCTCAGTTTTCTCAGCTACACACTTAAGGGATTCCCTCCCACCAGTGACACTCACTGTTTGTGCTGTTTCTTTCCATTCTCTTGCCTAGCTCATCTGGTCACCTACTGCCACACAGTATTCCCAACCTTTTCGACATTAAGGGCTTTAATGCTGAGCCCTTTAATTAAGGGCTCACCACTCTTCCTACGTCCCTCCCACGTTCCCATGGAGCACTGTTTTTAAAAGTTATGTCTAAGAGGGTCTTCCCTGGTGGTCCAGTGGTTAATACTCCACACTTACAATGCAGGGGGCGCGGGTTTGATCCCTGGTCCAGTAACTAGGATCCCACATGCTGCGTGGCACAGCCAAAAAAAAAAAAGTTGCGTCTAAGAAACTGCGTTTAGGTCATACTATTTTATTTTTTGCTAACCAAATATAAAAAAGTAGCCTATCATAACTTTTTGGTTAGACTCTCCAGCTTTTACCATAATTTCCATTTGACTTCCTGAACACTAAAATTAGTTTATTAATCTCAGGATGGGGATGCCTGAGTTAAGGGAATATGCTATCTACAATCTTGAAATAAGTATGACATTAAATGGGACTGGCCCATAGCCTTAACCATGGTATAGGTAACTTTTTCCAAAAACAACACTAGGTCTACCACACTTTCTCAGAATAGAGAGAGATATGACCACGTATAACACCGTCCCTCAGATGATTCTATTCAGTCCTCTGCCCTGATCAGAAGGCGTTTAAGGCAACATGCCAAACAGGATGTAGAAGCAACCTATGAAGCCTCAGATAACCTGCCATATCCATTACTACCTTACTGTTAATAGTCCTTTTTTTTTAAAAAAACATAAGTTGTAGGCTGAGTAAAACAAAGCCAGGTAGCAATGCCACAACTGTGTCAAAATTAAAGGCAAAAGTGCCCAATCACTCTGTAGGTGGTCTGGAGCACAACTCCACCCAACAGAGGTGTTCTGTGCGGGATGGTGGCAAACTGAGCCAAAGGATCCTCCCTCCCTTTTGGGAAGTACAGCTGAACATAGAGAACAGGTTGATACTGGGGTCTGGGTTGTAACCCTAACCACACTGAGTTATGGTTAATGAATGCTCACGAGATATCCAGTGTGTCACAGTCTTGGAAGTGATGGGACTCTTTACTAAAGTTGCTGCTTCTCAAACATAGGGTCTATTTGTGAATGCCCAGATCTCCTTTTCTCCTCCAAAGAGAGATATAGCTTTTAACTTTTTTTTTCTGATTATAAAGGCAAAGTTTATAGGTCAAACGGGTTTATGCACTGTGTCTTCTGTCCAATTACCACACTCTACTCTTCATTCACAAGCTTTAACTATCATCTACACGCAAAGTACCAAGAGTCTAATGTAAGAAGGTATTTATTTATTTATTCCTTCAAATAATTATTGTATTGACCCCAACCTTCACAAGCTTAAATTTGTTTGGGGAGCAAGAACTATACACAAAAAATAAGTCACAACTGGGTCTTCCCTGGTGGCGCAGTGGTTAAGAATCCACCTGCCAATGCAGTGGACAGGGGTTTGAGCCCTGGTCTGGGAATATCCCACATGCCACGGAGGAACTAAGCCTGTGTGCCACAACTACTGAGCCTGTGCTCTAGAGCCCACGCGCCACAACTACCATAGCCCGTGTGCCTACAGCCTGTGCTCCGCAACTAGAGAAGCCACCACAATGAGAAGCACGCGCACGGCAACGAAGAGTAGGCCCCGCTCTCTGCGACTAGAGAAAGCCTGTGCGCAGCAACGAAGACCCAACACAGCCATAAATAAATAAAATATAAATAAATTTATAAAAAAAGTCACAACTGCCAAATAAAACAAGTGGTATTTTTTAAAAAGGTGCCATATAACTATTTAAAAGGGCAAGAAAGATGTAGAATGGACAGGCTATGGAAAGCCTTGTGAAGAGCATGAGATCTGAGCTAGGTCCTGAATGATGGAGGGATCTGAAGAAGCAGAGAGGAAATGAGAAGACAGGATGAGGAGAGCAAGGCTGTTATCGTGAAGAAGCACAGTATACTTAGGCCCAGTCAAAGGGACTTTACCAGGGGTTAGCTGGCGATAAGGTTATAAACGTAGTCAATGTGGGGACAGAAAATGCGAGGGTTTGACTGTAGAGCTGAGAGATGTGGGCATCACTAACAGTGGCAGAGAGAGTCCAAAAAAAAAAAAAAAAAAAAGGGAAAATCAACAGAGTTTTCTCATTAGATGTGAAGGATAAAGAAAAATACCAAAGATGATTTAGACAGTTTGAATTTCCACACCCATATCTAACAGGAAAATACAGGTGGGAGGGCACATTTTTCTTATTACTGTTAAGACAATCAGCCTCAATTCAGAGATCTAGTTCTATCTTTTGCAGAGTGACTAGATACGTTTTTTGCTAAATATTCCTAACATTCCTTTACAATGACAACCACTACCAAAAAATTAAGTCCAAACCTCCTTCAAGATTAGACCCCACGTGCCACAACTATTGAAGCCTGCATGCCCTAGAGCTCATGCTCCACAAGAAGAGAAGCCACCACAATGAGAAGCCCGTGCACCGCAACGAAGAGTAGCCCCCGCTCGCCACAACCAGAGAAAGCCTGCGTGCAGCAACGAAGACCCAACGCAGCCAAAAAAAAAAAAAAAATAGGCCCCTCACTTTACCTTTCTAACCTCATTTCCCTCCACATCCCTCCACAAACTCTATTAAGGTCTGTCTACTCAATGTTCCCTGAGCATGCCATATAACTTCTCATGCCAGTTATTTGTGTATCCTGCCCCATGAGCCGAGAATGCCCTTATTTCTCTCGCTATCAACTGAATCTCACTCATCTCTCAATATTCAGTTCAAACACCACTAACTCTTCCTAAAAATCCCCAGCCCCTATCACTTTTCCTGTGTGTATTTCTACTCTATTACTCCTGGCTTTATTATACTTATTTCATCCCGTATTGTATAAAATTTGTTTATAGGACCACATTCCCGTTGCCAGTGATTGATTTAGAAGTGGGTCCATGATTAAGTTTTGGACAGAGAGATTGAAGTGAAATCAGCTGGAAGGCTTCTGAGAAAGATTTCCAAACTCTTAAAAAGGCATAAGAAAGCACTAACCACCCCTCTCTGCTGGATGTCATCTTGTCTGGATATGATGCCTGGAACTGTGGTACCCATCTTGCATCCATGATGAGAACTGGCTCAAGGAGAAAGCAGACAAGTCCAAGGTGGCAGAACAGAGAGGTGGAAAGAATGTGGGTCCTTGATGATGTCACTAAACCACAGATTTAAGCCAATCCTAGACTGAGGCATCTTGTTACTTGTTATGATAAATTTTCCTTATTTTCAAATTATTTTGAACTGGATTTTCTATCATTTGAAGCCCAAGGCATCCTAATTTATAGAGTCATGTTTGAGATGCAAATTAGACATCTATGCAGAGACATCAAGTAGTCAATTGGATAGAAGATCAGGGGAGAAGTCAGGACTGGACCCATATATTTGGGAGACAGCAACATACAGACTTTACATTTCAGGGCTGGGAAGACAGGATAGATAGAGAAAAGAAAGCTTTAGGGCACCCTGTGGGCAGAGGAGAAAAAGCCAACAAGGAAGAGAGAAGAAATTAACACTGAGGTAAAATGAAAACACTAAACTGCAATGCGCAGAAGCCAAGAGATTAAGCTTCAAGAAAGAAGAACTGTTCAGCTGCATCAAATGCTGCTAAAACACTGAGTAAGAGAAAAATGACCACTGAATTTAGTGGCTGAATAATTCCTTAACATAAAGGCCACCTTGTCCTTCCACAGCCTCCTTCCCCCTGGAAAAACAGCCGTCTTGAGTTAATTAGTATAATGGTTAAGGGCTCAGACTTGGGCTGAGTTCTGGAGCTACCACTCCTAGCTGTGGGGCCTGCTCAATCAACCAGCCCACCCTGTGAGGAGGAGGGAATGGCAGCCGGAACCAGACTCCAAACAGACAAAGGGTTTGCATCCGGTTTTTAAAGATGGGAGAGACTGGAGCGTGTTTAAATGCTGATTGGGAAGGAACACCTTTTACCACAAGGAATCCATTACAAGAAAACATTTTGGAATTTATTAGAGTAGGTTAGTTTATTAAGCTTTAAAAAATTATATACAGATGAAAAAGTATGATAAAGCCACAAGCTTAATCTCTACCTCATTTCAGAACATATCAACCAAAAGAAAAAAGATTATCTATCACAATAAGTAGTAATAGTAAATAGTTAATAAAAAGTGCCTCATCTTCTCTCTTCTCTTGGTTATACTAAAAAGATGATTCCAATATTAAAACACAAAGTACTAAATCATAAAAGCTCAGATATTTTAAAAGCTAAGGAAATCTATAACATAGCTACCTAAAACTGTTTGGAATACCCTCCTAAAACACTTTGTCTTTATATATATATTATATATATATATAAATATATATAAAATTTATACAGCAGGTTCTTATTAGTCATCAGTTTTATACACATCAGTGTATACATGTCAATCCCAGTCTCCCAATTCATCACATCACCCTCCCCACCACCACTTTCCCCCCTTGGTGTCCATACGTTTGTTCTCTACATCTGTGTCTCAATTTCTGCCCTGCAAACCAGTTCATCTGTACCATTTTTCTAGGTTCCACATATATGCGTTAATATACGATATTTGTTTTTCTCTTTCTGACTTACTTCACACTGTATGAGTCTCTAGATCCATCCACGTCTCTACAAATGACCCAATTTCATTCCTTTTTATGACTGAGTAATATCCCATTGTATATATGTACCACATCTTCTTTATCCATTTGTCTGTCGATGGGCATTTAGGTTGCTTCCATGACCTGGATATTGTAAATAGTGCTGCAATGAACAGTGGGGTGCATGTGTCTTTTTGAATTATGGTTTTCTCTGGGTATCTGCCCAGTAGTGGGACTGCTGGGTCATATGTTAATTATATTTTAAGTTTTTTAAGGAACCTCCATACTGTTCTCCATAGTGGCTGTATCAATTTACATTCCCACCAACAGTGCAAGAGGGTTCTCTTTTTTCCACACCCTCTCCAGCATTTGTTGTTTGTAGATTTTCTGATGATGCCCATTCTAACTGGTGTGAGGTGATAACTCATTGTATCAGTCTTTAATACATTCTCAAATCTGAAGTATTTTTTCCCTTTGGTCTTATTGAAGAAATACGCTGTCCGGAGATAAGCCTTCTATAAGCTTGTGTATACAACCACATAAGAAAATATCAAAACATTTTAATGTTCAATTCAGGAAATTCTAAAATTTAAAACCACTCCAAATTAAAATATGACCACTTCAAAGAAAAGGGGATAATTTCAAAGTTAAGACAAAAACAGCTTTTGATACAAACCACTGCATGTTGCAGAAGCAGTAACCTAGTTTCACTTTGAGTGTAGTGTTTGTTGCCCTCAAGGGATCTGCAACTTTCGAGCAAGATTTTTTCATTAAATGCCATATAACAGGTAAAGCAGAGGAGGAAAAAAAGTCAATACATCTTCATGCTACAACACATCTCAACTGTTCAGTTTAAGGGAAGAAAAGCACAGTACTTACAAACACATACATATACAAACACGCACACATATACATGTATCACATTGATAAGCTTCTGTTAGTTATTGGTGAGATAACACTAAAATGTTAACTCAAGGCTAACCTATAGAACATGTGGCAATTTAACAATCTGCTTGTGAGGCGCAAAAATCCCCAGCATCACACAAAATTACGCTTGACTATTTGCTCCCTAGTTCAATAATTGGTCAGTAATAACCTGAGCAGGGAAAGCTGGTGGAAGATGTTCAAATATACAAAGGTTTTTCCACATAGAATTCTTAATTGCTTTCTCCCAAAACATGGTTCTCTATATTGAGCTGTGAATACTATGCATACTTCAGAAAGACAAAAATCCCAAACATCCACATTTCTGAGTGAACAACCTGTTCCAAGACACTATGTCCCTATAAACCCCAGAGAAGTTACTTTGAGGGTATAAAATAAATTAATTAGTAACAATACACACTTTAGACATTTATATTTTAACTGCACTGGAATGTCTAAAAAATGAGCCTATGAACAGCAAAGGCACTGAGCCCAAGAGGAAGTGAACAGACTCCTGGCTTGCAGACAAATGAGTGGGTGGAGGAAACATTTATGTGGGGAGGATGATCTTTACACGATGCTTTTCTTAATCTAAAGAAAACCACAGCTCTTCGCAATATATGTGCTATAAATAGATGTAATCAGTCAAAAACCTGAATACTTGTTTGCCTACTTGTTTTGTTTTTAAATAACTTTTGTCACAACCCAAATCCAATGGGTGATCAAGATAATCAAGCCAACGTGACCAAGCAGGTTGCCCAGTTGAAGGCCTGGGGACATATGACCAAGACTAATTCCCCTTCACCTGTTTATACTGAAGAAAATATTTTAATTAGTAATGTGGGTTTTTCTTGTAATATCTTTAGATATACTTCCCTCACCAAAATCAAAGAGTTTTCACACTGGTTCACATCAATGTAAAATTTCTACCAACTACTTTTGGCAACACCTTTAAGAAATGTGGCTAGAGCAATCAGAGTTTTGATCACAGAACCATTGTTCTAGTAACTGCTCCCTCCTTCCCCAGCTCCTCCCCGCCAAAACCCCACATCTATCTAGGATCACAAAGTTCCTGTCAAGTAAGTATTAGTCTCTTTCATAAATCGAGGAAATTAAGGCCTGCTGACTAAAAGGTGAGAGGGGCTCTGAGAGAGTAAGAACTAGTTGAGTATATAACTGCTATACTCTTTTCTCCCTTAAAATAAAACCCAATCGGAGGACAGATGACTTTTTTTGGAAGTGGAGGTGAGGGTTGCTGGTAATGTAATCTAGGCTTTCTAATATTTTTACAATGGACATGTATTCTTTTTTTTTTTTAATAAATTTATTTATTTTTGGCTGCGTTGGGTCTTCGTTGCTGTGCACGGGCTTTCTCTAGTTGCGGGGAGAGGAGGCTACTCTTTTGTTGTGGTGCACAGGCTTCTTATTGCGGTGGCTGCTCTTGCTGTGGAGCATGGGCTCTAGGGGGGCGGGATTCAGTAGTTGTGGTGCAAGGGGTTCACTGCTCCATGGCATGTGGGATCTTGCTGGACCAGGGCTCGAACCCGTGTCCCCTGAATTGGCAGGCGGATTCTTAATCACTGTGCCACCAGGGAAGTCCCTATTATTTCTACAATAAACCAAACAATTGATCCTAAACTTAAAAACTAAATGAATTCATCAAACCTATTCAGATTCAACATATAAGATCATTTAGATGCAAGTGTTGATGAAAGTGCAAACGTAATTTAACTAAGCATAAAAAACACTTAAATCTACACCAAGCCTCAAAATACCAGCAGACTTTCAGTAACACTCAACAAATATTTATTGAGTACCTACCATGTGTGAGGTGCCACAGACATAACTATGAACATGATACATATGATCCCTGGTTTCAGAAGCTTACAATATTGCCACTTACACAGGGTGGCCTTATATCCTATTTTAATGAGCAAAGTCCTGGCTTATACCTGTTTCTCCCAGATTAACTTTTAAAAAATTTTAATTTATTTTATTTATTTATTTTTGGCTGTGTTGGGTCTTTGTTGCTGCACGCAGGCTTTCTCTAGTTGTGGAGAGCGGGGGCTGCTCTTTGTTGCGGTGTGCGGGCTTCTCATCGCGGGGGCTTCTCTTGCTGCAGAGCGTGGGCTCTAGGTGCGTGAGCTTCAGTAGTTGCAGCATGCGGGCTCAGTAGTTGTGGCTCCTGGGCTCTAGAGCACAGGCTCAGTAGTTGCGGCGTACGGGCTTAGTTGCTCCGCGGTATGTGGGATCTTCCTGACCAGGGATTGAACCCATGTCCCCTGCACTGGCAGGCGGATTCTCAACCACTGCTCCACCAGGGAAGCCCAGATTAATTGTTAATAATGCCCCTCTCACACATCTCTCCCAGTCTGGATAATAAATTATATGGTTATGCATTTATGCAAAAAACAAATATACAACTGTTCCTATATGGCAATAGGTTTGTAAAATATGTATCATTTCCAGATTTTATCTCTTTAAATTAATTTTATTCATTTTTATTACACATTAGATTTTCTCAAATTATAAAAAGTAACTTATTTTAGAACTTCATCTCATTCTGATATATACCTGTCATACAATAAAATCAAAGATTTGCTTTAATCAAATAAGAGAAAATCAAAATCTGATTTTACCACATCAAAATGTATACAGAGGGACTTCCCTGGTGGCGCAGTGGTTAAGAATCTGCCTGCCAATGCAGGGGACACAGGTTCGAGCCCTGGTCCAGGAAGATCCCACATGCCGCGGAGCAGCTAAGCCCATGAGCCACAACTACTGAGCCTGTGCTCTAGAGCCCACGAGCCACAACTACTGAAGCCTGTGCGCCTAGAGCCCATGCTCTGCAACAAGAGAAGCCACTGCAATGAGAAGCCCGTGCACAGCAACAAAGACCCAGCACAGCCAAAAATAATAAATAAATTTATTTTAAAAAATGTATACAGAGTAAATAAATCAAATGAATAAAAAAGTAGAAACTTTAAAGACTATAAGCCCCTTGAGGAGAGACAGTTCTTTTAAAAATACTGCTTCAAAATTCTAGCCTGTGTCTAGCTCAGTACTGAGAACATAATGAGGTCCAGGTTGAGGCCTGTGCTCTAGAGCCCATGAGCCACAACTACTGAGCCCATGTACCACAACTACTAAAGCCTGTGCGCCTACAGCCCGTGCTCCACAACAAGAGAAACCACTGCAATGAGAAGCCCGCGCACTGCAAGGAAGAGTAGCCCCCGCTCACCGCAACTAGAGAAAACCAGCATTGTAGCAATGAAGACCCAACTCAGGCAAAAATAAATAAATCTATAAAAAAATTATTAAAAAAAAAAGACTCAGGAGGGACTTCTCTGCGGCGCAGTGGCTAAGAATCTGCCTGCCAACGCAGGGGACACAGGATTGAGCCCTGATCCGGGAAGATCCCACATGCCCCGGAGCAACTAAGCCTGTGTGCCACAACTACTGAGCCTGTGCTCTAGAGCCTGCCAGCCACAACTACTGAGCCTACATGCCACAACTACTGAAGCCCGCATGCCCAGAGCCTATGCTCCGCAACAAGAGAAGCCACCACAATAAGCCCGCGCACCGCAATGAAGGGTAGTCCCCACTCACCGCAACTAGAGAAAGCCTGAACGCAGCAACGAAGACCCAACGCAGCCAAAAATAATAAATAAATAAATAAATAAATAAATAAATAAATTTATATATTAAAAAAAAGACTCAGGAGCCAGCCTGATAAGCTCCTAATGGACAAAAACAGGACAACTGAGTATCAACAAGGATGAATACAGTAATGCACTGAAACATTTCAAATATGCTTAAATCCATTGGTCACCTTTAGAGGATGCTAAGAGAACCAACTCATTCTTCTGAAAACTGGTAAGTGAAGGGCAAGAATCAAGCACTTAGTCTGCCATTCCTATCAGGTCTGTACCTCAAGGAAACTAAATATTTGTTGAGGGGAAATTTCTTTTTTCTTTCTTTTTTTTTTTTGCGGTACACGGGCCTCTCACTGTTGTGGCCTCTCCCGTTGTGGAGCACAGGCTCTGGACGCGCAGGCTCAGCGGCCGTGGCTCACGGGCCTAGCCGCTCCGTGGCATGTGGGATCTTTCCAGACCGGGGCACGAACCCGTGTCCCCTGCATCGGCAGGCAGACTCTCAACCACTGCGCCACCAGGGAAGCCCAAGGGGAAATTTTTTTATAGAAGTATTCCAGCTAATAACTGAAGAAGAAATTATAGTGTTTGGTATTATTTTGCAACCCATAATGAATGAACAGATATAGGCAAAGATCATCAGTGGCTGGTAACAGTACCAAAGAAGAAACAACCAGCACTGTACGTCTCCTGGTAGAATTATATCCCACCAGCTATTAGTCTTGCCCCACATCCACAAGAACAACTGAACCTTAATCTGATCAAGCCTGTAGATCTAAAAGCCAATTTACAGGAAGTAAAAGGCACCGAGGAACATGTTAAACGATATGACGTGGATACAATCAGCACAATCCAGACTATGGGAGACTATACAACAAATGATAGGGATTCTTCAACAAAAATTCCAGGGAAAAAGAAAGAAAAAGAAAGAAAAAGAAAGGAAGGAGAACTTATAAAGAGACTTAACAGACATATTAACCAATCACTCTTCTTTGGACCTTAATTCAACATTCTAGCCTGTGTCTAAATGTTGAAAACACTAACTGAAAAAACAATTATGAGTCAATTGGGAAGTACAGACACTGACTGAACACTTAACGATGGTCAGGAAGTCTTTTAGTGTAATCATGGTATTAAGTTGTCTTTTTTTTTTTTCTTCACATACACACATTGTATTTTATTTTTACAAGAGATAAACTGACACCAAGCATTGTAAATGGATGACCACAACAAAAGCAACAATGATTGCAATTACCAAACACGAAACACAGTCATACTATACACGAAACACTCATACTTTGTCATAATATTGACATTCAGTCCAGTAATCCTCCACTGTAACAGTTCCTTTACTTTGCAGTGAAAATTGATTTGTATATTTTTTGCCTCTGAGTCGTTGTGGGATTTTTTTTTAAATTCAAACAGAAAGTCACAAAAATTATAATCACCCTCATCAGTTCACTCAGTCCCATGTAAATAATTTTTTTTCATCTTGATCTTTTGTTAGCACTTTTATGAAATCATCAGTTTTCCATTAGAGTTCTGAAAATGCTTATTCATGCAGTTCAGCAGTATAGTCAGTTACCAGAAACCTGTACTTGTCAGAGTCTTTTCCATGAATTCCTTGAAGATGAAACCCTTTTATAGGAACATTTTTGCAAAAGCATCAGAGTACACCCAGAACTGTCTGTAAATGACAAAAGACTTAAAAAAACACTGAACACTTAATGATGGTCAGGAAGTCTTTCAGTAATAATCATCGTATTGTCTTTTTTTTTTTTTTTTTGCAGTACACGGGCCTCTCACTATCATGGCCTCTCCCGTTGCGGAGCACAGGCTCCGGACGCGCAGGCTCAGTGGCCATGGCTCACGGGCACAGCCGCTCTGAGGCATGTGGGATCTTCCCGGACTGGGGCACGAACCCATGTCCCCTGCATCGGCAGGCGGACTCTCAACCACTGCGCCACCAGGGAAGCCCCATGTGTCTTTTTGAATTATGGTTTTCTCTGGGTATATGCTCAGTAGTGGGATTGCTGGGTCATATGGTAATTCTAATTTTAGCTTTTTAAGGAACCTCCATACTGTTCTCCATAGTGGCTGCATCATTTACATTCCCACCAGCAGTGCAAGAGGGTTCCCTTTTCTCCACACCCTCTCCAGCATTTGTTGTTTGTAGATTTTCTGATGATGCCCATTCTAACTGGTGTGAGGTGATACCTCATTGTGGTTTTGATTTGCATTTCTCTAATAATTAGTGATGTTGAGCATCTTTTCATGTACTTCTTGGCCATCTGTATGTCTTCTTTGGAGAAATGTCTATTTAGGTCTGCCAATTTTTGGATTGGGTTGTTTTTTTTAATATTGAGCTGCATGAGCTGTTTATATATTTTGGAGATTAATCCTTTGTCCACTGACTCGCTTGCAAATATTTTCTCCCATTCTGAGGGTTTCATCTTGTTCATAGCCTCCTTTGCTTTGCAAAAGCTTTGAAGTTTCATTAGGTCCCATTTGTTTATTTTTGTTTTTATTTCCATTACTCTAGGAGGCGGATCAAAAAATATCTTGCTGGGCTTCCCTGGTGGCACAGTGGTTGAAGTCCGCCTGCCGATGCAGGGGACACAGGTTCATGCCCTGGTTCGGGAAGATCCCACATGCCACGGAGTGGCTGGGCCCGTGAGCCATGGCCGCTGAGCCTGCACGTCCGGAGCCTGTGCTCCACAACAGGAGAGGCCACGACAGTGAGAGGCCCACGTACAGCAAAAAAAAAAAAAAAAAAAAAAGATCTTGCTGTGATTTATGTCAAAGAGTGTCCTTCCTATGTTTTCCTCTAAGAGTTTTATAGTGTCCGGTCTTACATTTAGGTCTCTAATCCATTTTGAGTTTATTTTTATGTACGGTGTTAGGGAGTGTTCTAATTTCATTCTTTTACATGTAGCTGTCCAGTTTTCCCAGCACCACTTATTGAAGAGACTGTCTTTTCTCCACTGTATATCCTTGCCTCCTTTGTCATAGATTAGTTGACCATAGGTGTGTGGGTTTATCTCTGGGCTTTCTATCCTGTTCCATTGATCTATATTTTTGTTCTTGTGCCAGTACCATATTGTCTTGATTACTGTAGCTTTGTAGTATAGTCTGAAGTCAGAGAGTCTGATTCTTCCAGCTCTGTTTTTTCCCCTCAAGACCGCTTTGGCTATTCGGGGTCTTTTGTGTCTCCATACAAATTTTAAGGTTTTTTGTTCTAGTTCTGTAAAAAATGCCATTGGTAATTTGATAGGGAGTGCATTGAATCTGTAGATTGCTTTGGGTAGTATAGTCATTTTCACAGTATTGATTCTTCCAATCCAAGAACATGGTGTACCTCTCCATCTGTTTGTACCATCTTTAATTTCTTTCATCAGTGTCTTATAGTTTTCTGCATACAGGTCTTATGGTATATTTCTGATTTAATAAAACTTTAATCCCAAATACGCTAACACAGAATGATCAAAAGTATAAAAGAAAAATTAAACATGTTAGAAGTCAAACACTTTGCCTAGTAAGGTCATCACTCAGTCAAGATCAGAATCCAGCCTTTAGAGAGTAGACATTACTGTAACCCAGATACTAAGTTAGCTTTTAATGTTTCAGTGACAGGACACTAAAACTGAACCACAAACTTCTGTCTTCATGTGGAACTTACTATGTAGATCTGGCTACAGGTAAGGTTTTAGATCTATATTGCTTAAGTACATAGCCAATATTTTAGTAAGAACTGCCATTAAAGCTGCTTTATATGTGTTCTCCAGCTGATATACAACACAGTACATTCTGCCACCTTCATATTTACAGGTCGAACTAAGAAACCATTATCCAAACAAAGTACATGTATGTTTATATAGAGAGACTTGTGGGTGTGCAGAAGACCATTTTAGATGATTTTCTAAACCTGCTGTACTATGAGGTGACCAGGATTCTCTTCTTATTCAGTCAGTGTTGTAGTGTTGCTATCACCGTAAGTGCAATGGCCGTAAGCATTTCACTGCATAAAAGTCAGATGTAAGTACAGGCCATAGCCATGGTTCTCACCATTAAATGAAAAACTACCTTCTTCCTTCCCTGGTTTTCTCCCTCCATCATGAGCCAGAAAATATCAGGTATTCTCAGTTCTAAGCTCCATTTTATTGTTTCTAAAACAAGGATGCTACATACTTTTCCTCAGTTCTAGGATGCTATTGATTTTAAGTTCTTATTTTAGGGTCAAGTTTGTGGAAGACCCAAATGAAGCAGCTATAGTCTCTGACTGAGGATCCAAACCTCATATTCATTTTGGGCTTGTTCCTTCTACCTTACCCCAATATCTAATGAACCAACAAGTCCTGTTTTTAAAAACTGCCCTGTCCTCCCTGTTCCAATTGCTAACGTAACCTCGGAGTTCAGGCCCTCATCACCTCATACACAGATCACAACAGTCTTTCTGCCTCCCTCTTTCAAGCCACATTACACAGAGATTTTTTAAACTACATTTTCCTAAAGAATTTGGATCATGTCACTCCCTAGCTACAAACCTTTACTGGTTTCTGGAGCCTTGGAATAAAGTTCAGTTCCTTAGCAAAGCATTCAAAAGCCCTCCACCATCTGCGCCCAACTGACTTTTTCAGTCTTGGCTCCCAAAGTCCTCCCCTCCCACCTAACATCCTCAGGCTATTTTTCAGATGAACCTTGACTTTTTCCACTTCTAAACCTTTGACTATGTCATTCTTTCCTTCTACCTAGAACATCATTCCCCCCGCCATCCATAGAACCATAACATCCTAGCCACCTTTCAAGACCTAGCTCAAAAGTACCTTCTTCATGAAGCTTTTCTTGACCACCATTTTTGTTTCGTAGAATGCTTCGGAGGATTTTTATTTTCTTTTAAAAGGACGTGTAAGGGCTTCCCTGGTGGCGCAGTGGTTGAGAATCTGCCTGCCAATGTAGGAAACACGGGTTCAAGCCCTGGTCTGGGAAGATCCCACATGACGCGGAGCAACTCGGCCCGTGAGCCACAATTACTGAGCCTGCGCGTCTGGAGCCTGTGCTCCGCAACAAGAGAGGCCGCGATAGTGAGAGGCCCGCGCACCGCAATGAACAGTGGCCCCCACTTGCCACAACTAGAGAAAGCCCTCGCACAGAAACGAAGACCCAACACAGTCATAAATAAATAAATAAAATATATAAAACATTCTAATTACTTAAAAAAAAAAAAAAGGACGTGTAAGCTAATGGAAAGAATACTCAACAGTTCTGTTTAAGATGGGAGGAAAGTGATTTTTAAAAATCCATATCCATGTGATATTGTCAATTTCTTCCTCCTCTTCCATAAAATAAACTGTTTCAGGGAATGATTTAAATTAATATAGAGTTTGGATGTCATGGTTTGCCTCAGGAGGGACTTTCTGCATTAGCAAGTGCAGAGTGAAAGATACTCAAGTAGTACCCCATCTGTAACGGTATTCTGCCTCAAGACCAGCACCTTTTTCTCCTTCAAGAACTGCTTAATACTTATATTCTCTCAGAGCCAGACACTGCAGACAGTGTGACCATCTGGCACAAGTTAATGTTCTAGTAAACAAAAGGTGGCTATTTTCCATGTGCTCCTGGAGACAGGGACCTGTAACTGGACTGAAAAGGGTTATCACTGTGCAAGAGCTACACTCATCCATGTTATCAACCATTTTCCTGCATGGACACAAGAAGGGTGGGGAAAAAGACCTTCACACTTACCCTAAAATAGCCTTGGAGAGAATGACTGTGAACATCAAAAGATAACTTTCAAAGATAATAATGTCAACGAAAACTTAAATTTGTCTAAACAAATATAGACACCCAGATACATTATATATGGTATATACATAGGTACACTGTATGACTAAAATTAATCTATGAACAGATATTCAAGCTTATTCAAGTAAAGAGTTTAAAAGCTTGGTTTAGGATGTTTCCAAATAGAAAAATGATGTTAGTTGAAAAACTAGTGAAATCTGAATTAAGTTTGGAGTTAAGTTGATAGTAATGTACCAGTGTTGGTTTCTTAGTGTATGTATGATTGTAAACAATAACAGAACTAGATGAGGGGAACTACACTCAATATTTTGTAATAACCTATAAGGGAAAGAATCTGAAAAAGAAAATATATATATATATATATATATATATATATATATATATATCTGAATCACTTTGCTGTACACCTGAAACTAAGATGACATTGTAAATCAACTATACTTCAATAAAAAATTAAATGAAATGAAAAAAAATTTTAAGAGTAATATATGTGCAAAGTATCTCAAAATCCTATACAAATGTTATAATTATTATTATGCTTTGTGTTTATATGGCCTTCTACTTTATTCATAAGATATAACCATATGCAATATTTTCATATTTCTACTTTTATAACTAAACAACAAAATGTCAACATAGTGAAGTAATTTTCAAATGTTAATTTTCATAGTTTGCCAAACATACAATAAAAATGTTCCAACTTTAATGTTCCTACCATTTTATTTTACTTGTTCTAACAATTATAAGAGAACAATGAATTTAGCTAAGAATGATTTCAGATTAACTTCTCTAATATAAAGCACTCAACTTTTATAATATATGTGGAGCAAGTAATAAGCACTGGAAATATGTAATTGCTTTTAAAGAAATATTTGTTTTCAATTTAGGTTTCAGAGTAATGTGGAAGACTAAATTATTTTATCTTAAATGGCTGTTAGGTAAAACTCTTAAGTATCAGTAATAGGTTAGGAAATGGAAGCATAGTTATAGAAAAAAGGAAAATAAACTTTTAAGAGCATTGGACCTTAAACTCTACCATTATTCCATAAACCACAAAAAGACCACACAGTTATTAAAGATTATCAATCACAATTTATAATATTTCTATATACAGTTAGTTGTACTGTTATTATAATATTTTTAAGTGTAGATTTTAATCCAAGGTTTTCTTTTTATAACCAAGAAATAAATGCATATGTGTTCATTTTGAGGAAGAAAAAAGAAGAGAACTGGATGAGGGGGTATATAGGTACTCTCTTTGTAACTTTTCTGTAAATCTAAAATTATTCCAAAATTTTAAAATTTTTATTTTAAAAAAGAGAACTTACTGGGATAACACAAATTGACATAATCACATTAATTAAAAGATTTTCTTTGAATTAAAAAAGCAAGTTGGTTTATTAGTTTTTCTCAAAAGTGAGTTTTTTTTAAACTTTTTTTTGGGGGCGGGCGGGCTGTGCCGCTAGGCTTGCAGGATTTCAGTTCCCCCACCAAGGACTGAACTGGGGCCTTCAGAGTCTTAACCACTGGACAACCAGGGAATTCCCTAAAAAACTGTTTTTTTTAACTTTGATATTTTAAAACTTTTTCAGGTTTACTTAGTAAAGACTATCAATTACGAAACGGGCTGGGTTTTTTCAGCAGGATCCACCTACAAACATGTATAGGTATGTTTTATGGCTTAAATCCCAAACTGGCTAATGCCAAGATAACCTGACTGACTTCTGACATCAGCTGGTATGGCCGACTATAGCTCAGAATGCTACGTGAATATGGAATAACCTTCCTTAGAACAGCTTAGCACTATTTTCCTAAGTGTGAAGTGTGCATATTTTTGGACCCAGCCATCGAGAATTCCTCATTAGTAGATAATACCACAGGTATACAAAGATGTGTACACAAGGGCATTCGTTATAGCACTATTTAATATAACAAAAATTTGAAACATAAATAATGATATACACAGACACTGGCATACTACATAACCGAATGAATTATGACATAGGTTTATATTAACAGACCCAAAAATATGTCCACATGAAAAAAAAAAAGACTAAAGAACATGTGGGAATGGAATCATGCAATCTCACTATGTAAAACTCTGCATATACAATCATGCATATATGTGCTCATATTGAGAGATATCTCAGGACAGGGGTAAAGATGGGGAAGGAGATATTTTATTTTTTTCTTTATATTTTCTGTAATCCGTAAATAATTTTGGATAAGCCTGTACAATTTTTTAGAAAAATAATAAAGCTATTCTTCATAATGCTATAGAAGTAATTTGTTTCACACTCAAATAAGACATTAAGTACCCAAATATGTAATTTTTAAAAAGTGATCCCCTTTTCACAACTGAAAATGGCAAAATATTTGTTATTAAACTTACTGTAAACTATAAACCTAGAAAGCTGAGAAATAGTTCTACTATAAAAACATCAGACATTAGCCAAAGACTCTAGGTTGTCAATGTTAACTGCAACATTAGCTATATAATTTTAGCTTATAGACATGACATGTCACAGTATTATTATGCTTAGCTAGAGCTAAACTATAGTTATAAATATCAAGTTATTTCACATAGATTCTATTTATAAATATGTACCTTAGCTGAGATCAGTCAATAGATTTTTTTTGCACAAGCAACAGAAATCTGTCCTCTTGCCAAGGATTTATCTTTCCATACCAATGAATTGGGGAGCTGCAAGAGAACTTATAACACATTCAATATTCTCCATTATATGAGAGATGAGGAAAGATGAGGCTTTAAAATGTTAAATGGTTCCTGTAAGGTCAACAGCTAGTTGATGGCAGAGCTGGGCCTATCACCCAGATTCTGGTCATAAGGCTCAAAATGAATTATTCCTACATACCCATTAGGATGGCTAAAATTAAAAATACTGACAATTTCAAGTGTCGTAAAGATGCAGAACAAATGGCACTTTCATATGTTACTGGTGGAGATGCAAAAGGGCACACTCTCTCTGGAAAACAGTTTGGCAGTTTCTTATAAAGTGAAACGTACACACACCATGGCATCAAGCAGTCCCACTCCTAGGTATTTACTCTAGAGAAATGAGAACTTACATTCACCCAAAACTGGAAACAAACAAAACGTCCTTCAACCGGTTAATGAATAAACAACCTGTAGTACATCCACACAGTGGAATATTACTTGGCGATAAAAAGGAACAAACTGTTGATCCACACAAACACTTGGATGAATCTCATAGGCATTATGCTGAATGAAAGAAGCCAGTCTCAAAAGGTTACATACTGAATGATCCCACTTACATAGCATTCTCCAAAAGACAAAACTATAGAGATGGACAACAGGTCAATGGTTGTCAGAGTGGAGGGTGGGGGAGAGTATGAATGAAAAGGGACTACAGAAGGAGTCTTTGGGTGATGGACTTGTTCTGTATCCTGATTGTGGTGGTGGTTACATGAATCTATACACGTACTGATACTCAAAGAACTGTACACATGCCAAAATGTCAATTTTACTGTACATTAATTTAAAAATTAAAATAGGGACTTCCTTCCACGCACTGCAACTACTGAAGCCCGTGCACTCTAGGGGGTCTGTGTGCTGCAACTACTGAGCCCACGTGCTGCAACTACTGAAGCCTGCACGCCTAGAGCCTGTGCTCTGCAACAAGAGAAGCCACTGCAATGAGAAGCCCGTGCACCGCAACGAAGAGTAGCCCCCACTCGCTGCAACTAGAGAAACCCCGCGTACAGCAACGAAGACCCAATGCAGCCAAAAAAAGCCCCAAAACAACAAAAACCCCAGGGACTTCCCTGGTGGTCTGGTGGTTAGGACTCTGCGCTTCCACTGCAGGGGGCACGGGTTCAATCCCTGGTCGGGGAACTAGGATCCCGTATGCTGCATGGCATGGCCAAAAAAAATACATAAAATAAAAAATTAAAACAAATTACTTACTCAGTCTCTGGCTTCTAAAAGCCAGAAATATTTATGGATTTTTAAATTCAATTTTAAAATTAATTTTTAAATTAGCAAAATAAAATGATTTGATGGGTCTTTTCCTATAAAATCTCAATGCCAAGAAAATAATACATTCAACTTGGCAAGTTACATAGCCTCATTTTGTCTTAATTTCTCTGTTGGCAAAATGGGGATAATAATACCTACCTCAAAGGGTTATATGAGAATTAAATGGTAGATAAATAAATAAATAAAAATATAGACATATCCACAGTATACATAACTTTGGGTATGGAAATGGAAGACAACTCCAACCAAGTAACTCTTAAGTTTTGTCCTTCCAGAGAACCAGGTTCTGATGATTGCTTTTATGATAGAGCTGTCTCTGAAACATAGTCCAGGCCCAGCGTCTGATTTTCACATAGAAGTAAAAATTCACTACTGAGTCCTCGATGTATTTTTATTCTGTAATGACTCTACACAAATAAATTGTTGTTTAAACCAGACTCTGTGTTAAAGAAGATTACACTGTATATATTTGTATATATTTGTTTGTACATATTTCTTAGTCCTCTTAATTTTACCTAACTTAATGAATAAACAGGTAGCCAGTGCTCGTCTGTGTGTGTGTGTGTATGTGTGTGTATTAAGTAATAGTAGGTGTCCTACCTCTCAGAAGAACACAGTTTAAATGCTAAGCAAAATGAGAATCTAACCTTAACCTTTCCAGAGTTTCAGGTCTTTAAGAATTACCCCTCTATATGGAGTAAGGTCATAAATATGATGATTTTCTTCATGCCACATTTCTTAGCTTTCTACTTTCAACTCATACCTTTAAGCCCAGCTTTTCGTTTTATCACTCCCCCACCCCCCCATTTAATCCAGTAAGCATTTGCTTAGCACCTACTTCAGGAAAGTACTTTTTGTTAAGCTCTATTTAGGGCAGTGATTTTCAAACTGTCTGTCCCAACCCAATTTTTACAAATGAAATAGAGTAAAATAACAGACTGCCTCACAGATGGTAAATACTGTTTCATGAAGCTTTTGTTTCAGTTGTGGGTGGGGACATGTATGTGAGTGAAAAATGTAGGCATGCATATACTGCTTCTTACTGTGGATCATGGTCCAAAAGTTCGAGAAACAGTGTTACAGGGATTAAATAAACATCAGCTCTAGATTTAGAACAGTACAACCCTGCAACAGTTGGCTTCTCTGGACGTTTTTTGGTACTCACTGTACCACCTGACCTTAGAGACACAAGTCATCTTTAAAGAAAAAAAATCTAACTTTCCATTTGAGGTGATGAAAAGGTGGAGGAGATACTGAAAGGCAGAACACACTGTCCTTTGGTTATTGTTACAACCCCCGACAAGTTGGAATAGATGCAGAAGTGTATACTTTCTTTACCACAACCTGACAGGAGGAAACTAGCCATTTGAAATGAGATAATTTTTAAATTAAAAAAAATTATGGAGTATACACTTGCATGGATCAAAAATTTTAAATACAGAAGAGAATATAGTGAATAGAGCAGCATTACTCATGACAGCTATACCAGAAACAATCCAAATGTCCATTAATGGTAGAATGGAGAAATAAATTATAATATATGCATACAATGGAATATTATATGAGAAGAAACTAATTATTCTTACAAATAATGATATGGGTGCATCTTATATGCCATACTCAAATGAGTACATACTGTATTACACTTACATATGACTTAGAGATTTTCCATAGTAATATATAGTTTCTTCATTCGTTTTTGTAGCCATATAAAATTTATTCAATTGCATGAATATATGTTCATTTATTTATCCAATTCTTACTGATGGGCATTTAGGTTTTTTCCAAACTTTTGATGAGTTAATTTAAAGGACTCTGTATGCTTGGTATGCTAAAAAGAAAACTGAAGGGCTCAGGATCTTTCAGGCAAGGTAACTTCAAACTCTAGCTCCTAGTATATTAATACAGGAAAAGTCCCTGGGCATCTGGGTTTTAAGAGGAACTGGGAAAAAATACATATTTATTTATGCACAAAAGTGAGATCATAAACACTCTCCTTGCCACCCCCTCAAAAAATGAAACACTTCCCATGTATTTCAATGTTTCTAGGCCACTGATACTACTCTAGATCTATTAAAATGATACATTCAGGGGCTTCCCTGGTGGCGCAGTGGTTGAGAGTCCTCCTGCCGACGCAGGGGACGCGGGTTCGGGCCCCGGTCCGGGAAGATGCCACATGCCGCAGAGCGGCTGGGCCCGTGAGCCATGGCTGCTGAGCCTGTGCGTCCGGAGCCTGTGCTCCACAACGGGAGAGGCCACAACAGGGAGAGGCCTGCGTACCGCAAAAAAAAAAAAAAAAATGATACATTCAGAAGGGTGAAAACAATTCATAAGGACCTAGTTATAGAACTCATTTTATAGCTCACGCAGTGTAATTAAGAAGTTATATTCCATTGAATTCCCCAAACTGAGTCAAAATTCCAAAGCTGAAAAGTATAAATGTGTAAAAGACTATATTCTACACTAGCATTAAAGACAAAAGGAATCACCCACCACTGCATATCTTGGTGAAATCCAGGTAGAGTCACAACCCTCTGATGCCACGTGCAGAGTAAAGACCAAAAAATCAGGCTAGGAGCCATTCTTTGCATCATTTCCATTCTTATTCTCTTCCAACAAACCCTTCTCACCACTCACTGATTCATCTATCAAGAAACTGACAAAAGCAACTAGCTATCTGCTAAGCCATTTGACTCTAGTAAACTAGAAAAAATAATAATTAAAAAAATAGCACCCCTTTCCAAGAAAAATTTTACTTAGCAAAATGTATTATAGTTGAGAAAAAAATATGTAACTCAATCATCTAAATTTTATTTGTTTAGTCAGTCTGGGCTCACATAACATTAATGATGGTGTTATTAATATTATACATTCTGGCCGAGGTTAAGTTTTTTCAAGTGTTCTGCAAAGTCTAAGGAGAGTCTAAGACCATTATTTGCCAATCCCTCTTTATCAGCAACCCAATACTAGTGACTGATTCCACTGATGGGCAAGCCCCTAGGTGGCTCAATAATAAAATAAAATAAGGCTTAGCAGATTCCCTTGAGGTAAATCCTAATGCATTACTGATGTGTCTACCTTATCTGAAAAGTCTCTAGCTAACTTTGGCGGGTTCATAGACTTAACACAGTGATATTCTGCAAAAATGACAGAATAATTTAATTCTATAGAACCCAAGAAATCCTATTTTAAAAGCTCTATGCACTGAATAAAACTGTATACATGCTCTTGAATCTACTTTTCAAAGTAACCAGTCTCTTAAACTATATTTAAAAAAGGAAAAAGATAATGTCATATTTTACCATAAAACTGCCTTTTTGACTAAAAACCTCAGAAGAGCAATGGGAATTCTTTAAGAAAAAATGTTCATAAGTGTCTTCAAAAATCAAAGGTAACTGCTATATAAACAAACAGATTAACTAAAGCATCTGATGTCTTCACTGATTCTACCAAGCACTTTATGGCTTGCATTAACCATGAAAATTTACACAAGGCTTTGCACGTGATTCAACTCTGGACACAGAACTTATTGAGCTACGCTAATATCCTAAAACACCCCTTTCACCACATAAGCTCTGTAAAGGCTTAAAACAAGCACAGCCTGTGGGTAACACTGTAGAATTTGGAGCCAAGTTTTATTGTCTCCACGAAGTTCAGCCAGCCATAGAGCAACAAATCAAAGTTCCAATAAGCACAGTGCACCTGCAAGTCTTAGGTATGCTCCAAGTCAAATATTTGCAATTTTTTCATCCCAAATCAGCACAGATGAAAGTATGCAGATCGCAGAACCAGCCCTCTAAATCCTGTAAGCCAAAATGATCTGTAGTTTCACTCCCACATCACTTGTGTCCTACCATTTATTGAGTCCTTAATGTGCATATGTGCCAGGAACTATTCTAGAAGTTTGCATATATTATCTCTAATACCTATAACAAATCCTGTTCTGCTGATGAGGAAACTGAGGCTAGAGAGGTCAAGGTGACTTGTCTAATGCCATAAAGCCAGTGATGCTTTATTCAAACTTCGTTCTACCTGGCTCCAAAGAGCCATCTCCGTGATCCTCCCTCAGCTAAAGTCACTAACTCCAACAGCAGCTCTCCTTTATCAAAGTAAATTCAAGTGCTGTCTGAAATGATGACAAAGATGAGAAAAATATCATACCTAAAACCATGGCACAAGACCCAGGAATTCCCAGCAAGGAAACTCAGTCACCTCCTTCAGAATAACTAGATCCAAAGGCTATGATTCAAAATCAACTGACTTTTTAGAACAAGGGAAATGAAACTCAAGAGTATATTCACATTTTTGGTGAAATTTTCTAAAACTCTTGAGAAAAAGGTGATTTTTTAAAGCAATTCACTTTTACAGTTTACTTCTTTGATAGGCTTCAGACATTCAAAAACAAAATCACATCAGCAGCATTACTAATCAACTTTTTTCTACAGACTTGAAAAGTATCTTCTTACCACACTACAAGATTACTTCCCATACTTAGAGCAGAAATGGAAACAGCTCTGGGTGTCACGAATCAGATCTTGAGGCCACAGTTGCAGAAAGTAGGTGCTGTTTCCCTTGAGTAGGAGCTGCTGATCTGAAACCTCCCAAGGGAAGGGTGTCTGAAGAAGGGTGTCTGACAAAGAGCATTGAAAAAACTAAAGCAAGCTGTTTGTATTAATGAGAGTGAGCTGCTGGCACCACTACTCCGTAAGTGTTTCACTGCTATGCAATTGTTTTTCAGCTTCCAAGCTCTGAATCTGGCAGAGAGAATGCTGTTCTCACAGCCATATGAGTTACATGATCAGCTGCTTTGTGGTGTGTGGGTGTTTAACTAGGTAAGTGACTGGTTAGAAGAGGTTCTGCAATATTAAATCAAGGAAGCACACCGTCCCCTGAGATTTTAATGATTTGTCACTATACTACCCTGACAAAGAAAAGCAACATATTTGCAACTTTGAAATACTTTGAGTTTAGGATAGGCAAATAATTTCTGACAGTAAAACTTTAGGCATGACATGAAAAAAATATATAACCTGTAATATAAGCCACTTCAATCACGTTTATTGAAAATCCTTCCATTAAAACAACATTTAAAAATGGATGATTCTGATGGCAACATCACCCTGAAAAAAGACATGAAATCATATTTAATAAAGTTGAAAAATCTTCACAGAGCAGGTGCTCTATTACAGGAATGATAAAGCCTTCTTTTAAGAGACGGGATCAACCTCAAAGAACACAAAACAATTCCAGATAGGCATCACAAAACAGACCACTGATTGTTGTTGAAATTTACAACATTTAGAAGATAGTGCAAGGAATATACGTTATCAACTGGTCAAATTTAGGCAAGTTATTTTGAGTTCAGTTTTAACTGTTTCTGAAACTCTCACATACATCTCTTTACAGGAAGACAGGGAAATACCTTACAAATACCTAACTCACTGTAATCAAAGAACAGAACACAAGGATACATATTTAATCTACTTTGTTGCTTATTGCTCAGGACCAAAGTAATGCCAATCCTCAAGAGACAAACAAAACAAAGCAAAACACAAAACTCAAATTCCTTTCACTTTTGCATAATATGGATCTTAACCTGAGGTCCCAGGACCAGGCTCAAGATGACTGTAATTGCACACAAAATTATGTGTCTATTTCACCGAGAAGAGGGTCCTAAAGGCTTCCATGACTCCAAAGAAAGAACCACTGAAGTAGACTTTTCCAGAATCCCTAAAACTCAGAAGTGAACATTTTAAACAAAATTATACTAAAGGTAGTATCTATCTGAATACATGTGCACAGTCCTGATACAAACATCCAAGATGCCTGCCAGCCCTATGACAGTACAGCTCACCACTCTCAAATCAGCCCTACCTGGGAACATCACCTGCACACACTCTCACATGCCAGCCACAGCAGCTCTTCGTTCCCTAAGCATATACATGTGTCAACAAAGCATGTGCTAGCTGCCATTCCCAGAACAATATGGACCTGACCATCTCTGGGAAAAAATACACGTTCTTCCCAAAATATCACCCTATATATTTACTATGCCTTGACCATAGATGTTAAAAATTACAACAAAAATAAATGAAATTTAAAATACAATGAAATTCCCACACACCATATGTATGTAATTAACTGGGAAAAAAGCACCACTCAGGTATTACTGAGGGTCCATGGGAGATGCATATAGGGGAAACACTGTAATAATGATGCTTGAACACGGGACAATCAAAGACAGACTCACGCAGCACCATCCTGAGAACATGGCTGTGGAAGGCACCCTTCTCCAAAGGCAAAAGCACATTCCTTTGATTGGCACAAGCCATTCCTGACAATGGATCCGCGATGACAGGGACTGTTCCGCAATCAGGAAGTGTGTGTGTGTGTGTTTTGTGGGGGAGGGATATGCTAGATGTGATCAAAGACTGGCTCTTTTCAAGAAGGGCATATGGGATCTTAAACCGTGAAGACAGTCTTCGAGGGTGAGGCAGGGGCATTTATCATTTCTACAGGAGACATTCCTCGACAATGAACATGTTCTGTGCAGATGTAACGCGGGTGTCACTACCTTTAGTGGCTCCCATCTAAGAATCTCAAGCAGAGCCTGATTGGAGGGGAGGAGGTGGTGGGGGTGGAGAAAGGTCTGCATTACCCTCCGGGTGAGTGTTGGGCGGGTGTACACTAGATACATTTTATCTCAGGCGGCACAATACTCCCGGGGGTTGGGGGTTTGGGCGCAGCCGCAGGGAAGGGGAGGCAGGGGGTGCAAGCCACCAGCTTCAGGACAGGCGAATCCTCGGAGGAGGATCGGTGCAAACCTCCCCCTCGGCCCGCTAACCCGTGCAACACCAGCCTCCCCTCGGGCCGCGGGGCGAGCGGACTCTGCAAAACTGGAGTCCGGCCTGGGTCCGGGAAGGAGGGGGCGAAGGTGCAGAAGCGGGCGCCCCCGGCCCAGGCTCGGGGCCAGAAGAGCGCAGCGCCCCAGGCCTCCCCGCCGGATGGGGGCTGCTCCGGCCTACTGGACGCAGCTGCCTTGGAGAAGGGCTCACCCGGCGCCCAGAGCCCCAGTCGGCTCAGCGGGCGGCGGAGAGGAAGGGCTGCTGCCAGGGGCGCAGCCGCGACTGTGGCGTGTGCGTTGGGGGCAGGGGCCCCTACTCACCCGGGCCGGCCGCCTCCGCCTCCGCCGCCCCGACCGCCGCCTCGGCGGTCCATCCCTGCGGCGGGGGGCCTGTAGCCGCGGCGCTCGAGTAACAACCACCGGCCGGGCCGGCCCCTCCCCCCTGCCCAACGTCTGTCCTCAGGGCCGCTCCGCAGTCCCGGCCTCGGCCGCCGCCGCCGCCGCCGCCGCCGCCGCAGCGCTACGTGGCCGCCGCTCCGACGTCTCGCGACTCCCTTCCGAGCGCGCGAGGGCGAGCGGGGCCGGCGGGGCGGGCGGCGCGCGGGGAGGGAGGCAGGGGAGGGGGTGTGCGTGTGTGCTTGTGTGTGCGGAGAGGAGGGCAGGGAGGGAGGGAGGGAGGGAGGGCGAGCGGCGGCGAGAGCGCGCGCGCGCCCGCGGCCCCTTCCCTCTCCGGCCCCCCCGCCCTACGGGGAGCCCGACACCTCCCTCCGCCCGCCCCCTGGCATCCCGGCCGCTGGGCGCGGCGGCGCGCATGCGCAGCCCTCGGGGCCGGCCCCGGCGCACCTTTTCTCCCTCCTGCCACATTGTGAGCGCTCCGCCGCCCACAAAACTGCCGATTCCCGCTCCACCCCCGCCTCCCCCACTCCACCCACTCCCGGGCACCCAGGTAAAGGCGTGGAGTGCGCGTGCGCACCGCTCTCCTTGGGTTTGGGGGCGTGGCTGCTGAAAGGAAGCCAAAACGTAGAGTGGGAGGGAGCTTTGGGTTCTGGGGGGTGGGATTCCACGAAGTAGGGGGCGGGTTAAGATTAGGGAAAGGTGAAGTGAAGAAAAGTAGGCCCGAGTGAGATTTAGAAGTAAAAGAGCTTTTTTGGTTTATGAAATAAAGTAAGAAAACAAACAACTTGACTCTGGCCTCCTTGTTACTGAAGAGCAGTGTGACAGAAGACAGAAATAAAAGAGGCAAAATATAAGCAGTAGTGGTCGTTCGCTAGAGTAATGGGACAGCTAATAAAAACGAGAAATTTAGAGATCACCCAGGGTGGTCAGAAGAACATATTTAGAGCCGTGCTTCTTCTGTGGCCAGAAATAGGGAAGGGGATATGTGTGTGAGTGTGTGTGCGTGCACGCGCGTGCGCTTGAGACAGGGAGCTGCTGAAAGAAAGCCTCCATTTAAGTATTATAGCATTATGGCTAATTAGCTATTAATCATTAATATAATTAAGGGTACTATTAGCTAACAAGGTAGCATTTATCCAAGTTCATAGCCAAGAGAAGTAGTCCATAATTGAAAGTGCTTGGAGTACAGAGAGGGGAAATGAACCCAGCAAGGTAAAGACCTTAGATGGAGTAGAACCAGGGCATGACCTTTCCCACCATAAACCAAACTTCCTTGATGATTTCCAAAGTTTATCTTTATTTTTTTAAATAAATTTATTTTTTCATTTTTGTCTGTGTTGGGTCTTTGTTGCTGCGCACGGGCTTTTCTCTAGTTGCGGCGAGCAAGGGCTACTCTGTTACGGTGCATGGGCTTCTCATTGCGGTTGCTTCTCTTGCTGTGGAGCTCGGGCTCTAGGCGCGGGCTTCCGTAGTTGTGGCTTGTGGGCTCTAGAGCGCAGGCTCAGTAGTTGTAGCGGGCTTAGTTGCTCTGCAGCATGTGGGATCTTCCCAGACCAGGTAGCGAACCAGTGTCCCCTGCATTGGCAGGCGGATTCTTAACCACTGCGCTACCAGGGAAGTCCATCCAAATTTTATCTTAATTGGAATTCCTTATTATCCTTCCATTATTAAAAGCACACTTAACAAATGTTCTTGCACTAAGGCTGAGCTCTCAACATTTTGAAGACACATGCAGGTATTTCTCCCCAAAATAGCAGCCCCCCCAAAATTCCTGTGGAGAGTAAAATGATGTGAGTCTGGGAAAAGTTTAGGGAAGAGATTGAAACTTTATAAAGGGGTTTGAGGGTTAACTCTGTCCTTAGCTCCTTCCAAAAACATATGCTTGGTTTTTATTACACTTGGACTCCATACTCTAGGGATTGCAGTTTAGCAACTTTGGGTCATGTTCTTCAATAGTGAGTGTCTTCAGTGGATAAACACTAAAAATGATATCATATTTTAGCAAGTAGAGAAAATCTTCAGGCAGAACGGGAGGAAGCAAGCATACGTAGTAAAAGAAAAGATTTAGATTCAGTGTGAGAAATAACTTGGCATCCGTGGAGGCTGGTGAGTCTAGAATATCTGACTGAGGTGTCCAGCTTTGCCTTCTTGGACATTTGATCCACCCCCCACCCTCTGCCTGTCAGGGCTATCCTGCTTGGAAGAGGGGTATGCAGAGTGACGGCTAAAGAACCAAGTCTCTAGGAGTTTCTACCCACAGGCCAAACCTCTGAAGGGCTCCTAGTCATTGGAATAGTAATATTGTCACCTTCCATTTGAAGCATGCTTTATGGTTTTTGCAGAAAGGTTATGTCCATTATCAGATTTTGCAACAACCCCATGAAGCAGGCAGAACAGGTATTATTCCCAGTGAAGGAAATCCAGGCCAAGGTATGTTTACTGGCTCAGCCCAAGTCACCCAGCCCAGTCAACAATGGAGGCAAAGCAGGACTCCCAATGTGCTGTCCTGTCAAAGGGTTGAACAGGCCTTCTCGGAAAAACAGCTACATATTCCTCTGGATTGAAAGCAGGTAGCCTGGCCGTGTGAGGGACAATAATTCTAATATTTGGTTCTACATCCGCATCTCCTTTATTTCATGTTTTCTTTCGTCCTTGCTCTCTCCAGGACCCTGGCACTTGAAGCCTTGGCAACTGGTACTTCGGAAGGCCTTGGGCCTGGCAAGGCGAGCCCGGTTCCTCTGCTCTCCCTTAAGTCCTCCCCCTTGAGAACCTCCAGGAGGAAGGGCTGTCATCACTTTGCTAGTCCCAGTGCCTCCCTTCTCCGTCTGGGCAGTCATTATAGGCAACATTTAGCACCCACATCTGGCCTTATTGGAAGACGAGGCTTCTGTCACCCTGGTTTCCTGGCCCTGGATAGTTCTTCACAAACTTTCTCATTAAGGCCGTGGGCAGAAACCAACAGAACTCCCCGCCCCCCCCTTTTTCTTTTGGCCACGCCACGTGGTTTGCGGGATCTCAGTTCCCTGACCAGGGAATGAACCTGGGCCATGGAAGTGAAAGCCTGGAATCCTAACCACTGGGCCCACCTTTTTTTTTTTTGATTTAAAAATTTTAGAGAAAATTCTTTATATTTTGACAGCTCTGGAAACCTTCACAAATTTAATTTAAACAGCAGCAGAGTTATCTTGTTCCTGTAAGGTGAGCTGGACAGGCTGGTACAAGCTCTGTATTCACTGCATTTCTTTGCTCCCCAAGTTTCCAGGGGTGTACCCCCAGTTAATAATAGTCAATAATAGTTCTTTCCACCTGTACTTATAGAGGGACAGTGGCTGTGGCTCCCTGCCCACACATTAACTAATGTAACCCCGTCCTACGGCACCGGACTTGGGGCCAGAGCCCTGGTTGTGGTCTCTTAGGCCCTAATACTTGTAGTGCTGTGAACTTTGTTCAATCACTCCACCTCTGAGGCTTTGTAAAAAGAGGGGATTATATGGCTCTTAGTGCCTTCCAGATCTACCTAGGATTCTACTTTAGAAAGTTGACTGTGTTCATTAATACCTTGTAATTCCATTCCTTTCCTAAGAGTTACTATCCAATTCTCATCTTTAAGCCCCTCCTATAGGAAACTGCCCCTTTTACAGAATGGATAAAGCTGTCCTGGACTCCCCTTTTGTATTCACTTCTTTTTTCTCAGATCTCTAGAAAGCTGGACTTTTGGCTTGTCTGCCATGGGGCTTGTACATGTGCGTGCACTTGTGGACATGTGTATATGCGGTCCATGGGCACTTTCATTCTGTGCCCCCTCAGCTCCCACCACCCCCACTAAAATTCCACAGAAAAGTTAAAACAAATGCCAGAATGCACCAAAAGGCCAGGTATGTGAGTGGAGCTGTTTTGCTTTGGGGATGGAGATGAGGGAGGCTATTGAGATAGCCAGTGTCACTTCAGTCTCGGCTGGTTTTAGCTGTAGCATGGCCTGGGACCATCATTTGGTTCATAGTTCCCTACAGCTGTGGTCTCTATACATCAGCTTCTCCATCTGAAACATCTCAGAGTTTGGATCATGATTCCTCTGGTGTCCTTATCATCAAAATGCATTTCATAATTTTTAAAAAAACACATGTATGGGGACTTTCCTGTTGGCGCAATGATTAGGAATCCGCCTGCCAATGCGGGGGACACGGGTTCGATCCCTAGTCTGGGAACATCCCACATGCTGCGGAGCAGCTAAGCCCGTGTGCCACAACTACTGAGCCTGCGCTCTAGAGCCCATGAGCCACAACTACTGAGCCCATGTGCCACAACTACGGAAGCCTGCACGCCTAGAGCCCGTTCTCCACAACAAAGACCAGCCACCGCAATAAGAAGCCCGCGCACTGCAGCCAAAGTAGCCCCCGCTCACTGCAACTAGAGAAAGCCTGTGTGCAGCAACAAAGACCCAATGCAGCCAAAAAAACCCAAAACCAAAACCAAACAAAAAACCCAAAAAACAAACAGAAAACACGTATGTGACAATTTCTACAAATCTTTCTTTTACAGTATTTCATTTAATCCTTCCCTCAACCCTGGGAGGTAGGCAGGGCGGAAAACATTTCCACTATTTTTTTTTAACAGCAAATTAAAAACAAGGTCCAGATTTAAGGGTAACATGGCCAGAATGAAATCCTGGGTCTCCAGGGTCCAAGTCCAGGACTTGTCTGTGACACGGTACTGCAGCCCTTTGCTGGACACCATACAAAGCACATGGAACAGATGTGGTCTCTGCTGTCTGGAAGTTTGGACTCAGATGGCCAGCCACAATTCTGGCCAACATAAAAGGACAAAGTGATTCACGGTCGACTCACATACGCCAATAAAGAAATGAGTTAAATACATAAGGAAAGCCATGTTTACCTGGCCTATTAATGATTTTTTAAATTCAAGTTGGGTAGAAAGGACAATGTTAATGAGGCTAAGGTTTTAGGCCAATCCCATTCTGCCTACTTGCTTCGCACACGGAAAAACTATTTGTAGCTGCACTGCATGCTCTTTCCCCTTCTTGTCTTCAACATTCTATCAACCTACCTGAAATAACTACTAAGTGTCTGTCATGCAAGGTGGGAATCAAGGACCATGAAGACATCATCTCTACCCTCAAGCAGCCTCTCTAACCATTTTCCTGATTCAAACCACTTGGGAAAGCATTAGTTAACCCTGCGTCTACCATCTCTACGGATGGAAGGACAGATTAACTTAGTCTCTGTCTGTCCTGTTGCGTGAGGGCCTGAGATTCATCTTTATCCATGCAAGATGGCCAGTTAGGACAGTAGAGAGGTGGGCTTTGGGATCTGAGGGGCGTTGGTACTACACCAGAGAAAACAGGCTACCACACTACCCGCAATAGCTTAGCTTCCTGGATATCTAAGCAAAGGCCAAGAGGAATCCTGGGGTTAGGGAGTGCGGGCAGCCCAGGTCAGGGACGCACAACAGGAGGACATCTCCCATCTCTAAATGGACTGTTGCAGCTCAATTCCTCCCCTGGAGGGGTTCTGCCTCAAGGTCCATCTACAGGGGAGTGATCTAAGGCAGTTAGGCCCGAATTGTGTTTTGAGTCTTTAAAGAGGCTCTGGGATTCTTTTAGGCAGCATGCTTCATTGTTGTCTGTAATTGATGTGACATATGCCCCAGAGGCATGCACTGAGGTCCAACTGAAGACATGGTTTTTAAAAATTGGAATTAATTAATTAAAGAAGGCAGCTGCACCGGGGCTGTGAGTTCGTGCCAAACTCCTTAACCCTAAACCTGGCAATCCACCCAACCGGCCTCGCTACCTGAGGAACAATCCCAAAATTCTCACAGAGGTGGGATGGGAGACCTGATATGCAGTGCAGGACATGGGGGCTGCAAGGGGGAAGGACAGGGCTCAGGGAACCCCCTCTTAGCTTTTGTGACCCTCAAAAGGCTCGTCTCAGGAGAACAGTTTGGGAGCCCCAAGAAACGTGTTGGGGGGGCAAGAAAACTGCAGAAAAGGGAAGGCCTGGCCAAAGGAGGTGTGTGAGATTACGGGGGAGGGGTGGCGAAGGGGATGAGGGTGTCTGAAACTGGGGGCTGCAGTGGGACCTGGAGTTGTTAGCAGGACTGAAGAATGATGGAGCCCCTCAGGTAGCGCCTGGGAAGATCTGGGGGTGGAGGGGACCCTGAGGGCGGAGCTCAGAGGAGGTGGAGCCTGGATGTGGGGGGGCGGGAACACAGTGCCTGGGGCCTCTGGCATTCAGAGGTATTCATTAAACCCCTGACCTGAGGTCGTTAACAAAGCTGTGGCAGCTTTTCACAGGAGTTGGGATAAGAACAACAATAACAACAATAATAACAACAATTAACGATAATGAGACCTTACCTGCAGCAAGCTGTTCCTAGAGCTTTGTAGGCATTAAGTCATTAATTCCCCTGGCCCCTCAGGGCACCTTTTTCTAGAAGTGATGGAGGTGCTAGAGGACACAGTTAATCCTGTGGGGCTCAGCCTCCTGCCATTGTCTGGGTGGGTTCGTTCACATCCAGAGGGGTAAAATCCAGGGTTCACTTCCCATTTCATAAACTGTTATAATCTTTTGCATTTACTTAGAGTCTCTGAAATGATACGTAAATGGGGTGAGTATAGAAATGTAGAAATCAGCCATCACAACATGTCTAAACAACTTTGATGTGAAAACTCAAGTCCCACCTGACGGCACCAGGCTGGACAATATGCTGCAGTGGAGAGTGGCCTGCAGATGACCAGGGAGTGACCAGGAAGTGACCACCTGCCTGAAGCCCTAACTGGTGGCAAGGCTGAGCCTTGGCCTGCAAACAAGGTAAGCTCGAGGATTTCAGGTGTTTACCCCCCACAGACCAAGGACGGAAGTTTAGAGTGAGAGCTAGAGGTGAGTAAAAAAAGGAGGATCGTTCTAGATTGCGGAGTCACATGGGATGGAGCCTGGGAGCCAAACCTTGAGCAAACCTAGTGCCAATAGTGACTACCCTTGCAGATTTCAACCGTTCTTTTAGTTATGTGTTTCACGTTACAGTGACTACAGATTACACACACTCAATCCAAAGACAGACTTTCTCTTACATGCCATAGATGGTGGGAGTCATCATCGTTATCCTATTCAACATCAAAGACAGCAATATAGGCAAAAAATCTCAATATACCCAAACAGAATGGGTATCCTGGTCATCCTTAGGTCATGGAGCAGCGGGGATGATGCTCCCCATTAATGACGAGGGCAGGTGAGATACAGAGCAGGATCTGAGCTTCTCTGAATCTCAGAGCTGGGCAGAAGAAGGAGCTGTGTCACAGCTGAAGCGCCATCACCATTCGTATCCAGGAAATAAGAGGGACCAGTCCTTACTATTCGGACCCTTGCCATCCCTCTAGAAACACAACCTTCCCTCCCTTCCCTGTATTAGTACAGAGAAAGTCACCTTCTAGAAGGTACTAGAACGTTCAGGGCTTGAATACCAATCTCCCTTGCAGATTACATCAAAGAACATAAAGTGTTATATGGTGGACTTAGGGAACGGAGTATTCTGGTTAATCAAATAATCTGGTTTTAAAGTAGTACTAAACACATAGTAACATTTGGGACCTACTAAAATTATTCATTGTTTATTCAAAAATTCAGATTTAACTGGGTGTCCTGTGTTTTATCCACTTGCAGGTAAACTTCTAGGAGATCCAAAGCCACTCCTTTGGAGTTCCTTAGAGAAAAAAGCAACAGGAAAGAGATATTCTTTTATAGCTTCAGGTTCATTGGTGACAGAAAAAATGGGGACAGAGAAGATAGGGAAGCAAGAGGCCCTAAACCAGGTGCCCATCGACTCAGAAGCACACTGACCATCACACTGGGTGCATAGGTAAGATGTCACCAGGTCTTTAACTGGCCCTGTGTCAAACCAAACAGTTGTTTCAGAGATCTCGGGGAAGAGCTTAAGACAAAACATCACCTACTCTCTAATCTTATCCAACACAGACGGAACCTCACCTAAGAATGGGAACAGACAGGGGCAACTTACATCCCTCATTTCATTTTGCCAACAGAGACGAAGAAGATGAGTGCTCCACTGAGCAATGTGGTGCCATTCAGAGGAGCTGCATATTTCCTCTGAGCCAAAGAATCCCCTGGTGCTTGGAGACCTCCTTCCTATCGTGTTGACGGTCCTGTGGAAATGGGCCCCATAGGAAGCTTGGTTCTGCTCTGTGTGGCATTGACTGTGTATGTCTTTTTCCTGACCAGGTTGCTGTTCCTAGCACCTACGAAGCACCTAGATGTCCCCAACTTATTGAGTGCTTTCCACTGTCCTAAATGTTGCACCTCTGTTATCCCATAGAATCCTTCCAACTTCCTTTGGAGGTAGGTATCCGCATTTCACAGATGAGGAAACCAAGGCAGAGAGAAATAAAGTAGGAAATGACCGGAGGTCACATAAGCCTTACGTGACAGACTCAGGATTGAACCCAGGCAGTCAGACTCCTAAACCTGCTCTTTGAACCACAGTGCTGTCCTGCCCCATTCAGTCACACCACTCTCCTGCTGGGAAGTCTTGAATGGCTCCTGTGATAAGCAGAATAATGGCTCCCTAAACCTGGAACCTGTGAATGTGTTACCTTACATTGGTGAAAGGGACTTTGCAAAGGGGATTAAGTTAAGGACCTTGAAAGGCAGACCTTAGCCTGGATTATCCAGTGGGTCCAATCTAATCACAAAGGTCCTTAGAAGAGAGAGGCAAGAACATTAGAGTCAGAGAAGGAGATGTGACCAGGAAGCGGCGGTCAGAATGGCGTGATTGCTGGCTTTAAGATGGGAGAGGGACAAACACCAAGGAATGTGGGCAGCTTCTAGAAACAGGGATGGGCAAGGAGCTGACTCTTCCCTAAAGCCTCCAGAAGGAACACAGCCCGCTGCCACCTTGACTTTGGCCAAGTGAAGCTTCTGACCTCCAGAACTGTCAGATAATAAATCTGTGTTGTTTTATGCCACTCAGTTTATGGTGATTTGTTACAGCAGCAGTAGGAAACGAATACAGCTTCCATTGCTTAAAGGGAAATCTGAACTGCTTTGCAAGGCGTTCAAGGGCCTCATGTTATCTTCCCCCTGTCTAACTGCCTGGCTAGCTTATGCCCCCCACCCCATGCTTTACATATTGAACTTCTTCAGGATCCACAACAGCCATGCCCTTTCTCACGTCAATGCCTGTGCCCGGAACACCCTATCCTCACTTGTTTGTCTGGCAAACTCCTCATCCTTTAGGTCTCAGCTAAAACAATACCTCCTCTGTGAGGCTCTTCCCACTTCCCCCGAAGGAACGTAGGGCTCCTTTCCTGCATTTCATGCCTCTGCTGCAATTCATATGCACTTCTGTTAAAGCAGATATTAAGGACCGGTCACTTCCCTCCCTGGGTTAAAAGCTATTTGAGGGCACAGGACCTCTCTTCTCACCTTTGGTCTCCCTTAGTACCTAGCATGGTCCCCAGCACATCAAATAAAGGTCCTCAGAGAATAGAGCTCTAATCCTGACCTGTGCACTGGACCAGTGATGCAGCCCCTCCAGCCCCGTTTCTCCGTTGATGACCAGCGTTAGGGGGAAATCATCCCTTCCCTCCCCTAGTGAGAGATAATGACAAAGAAAGTGAGACATGGGAGTGTTTCAAGTTAAAAAAGAAAAAGTGCTAATCAAAGTTTTGTAATATTCCAGCTGTACCCACGGTAGACAATGCTTCCTCTCCAAGTCTCAATTTTTTCAGCTGGGAAATGGGTCTAGAGACGAGCTGTACAGAGACAGGAGCTGTGGCCACTTCGCAGCCTATTGTATCCCCTGCATCTTCACGGCTCTTGGTTCTCAGGTGAATCCTCTGATGCTGGTTGGTGAAGGTCTTGAGGGAGGTTTTTCCACATTCTTCGGATTCATGGTTTCTCTCTAATGTCCACGCCGATGTTGGGTCTCATCTTGAGCGAAGGTTTCCGCACATCACATTCTATGTAATTAAGTTCCTGGACACTGAGTCAGATGTGCCTTGCAAGCCTCCAGACTCACCCGAGGGCTCTCACACGGACACATCAGATACAGGTTTCTTTCCAGTAAGAATTCTCTGATGTTGTATAAGATGGTTGGTGACTCTACCCAAATGAAGGCTTATTCACATTTATTACACTTACGATTTTTTTTCCCTGTGTGAATTATCTGATGTTTAATGAGAAGTAAAAGGCAAATGAAGGTCTCAATAAAGGCCTATTACATACCCAGCCCTGGGCTGAGGGACTTCAAAATGTAAGGAATGGCCTCTGCCCTCTAGACATCTACAGCGTGGTTGGGGAGACAAGACTCATGTACATAAAACAGCTGGGGAACACGAGACACTGTGTAGTCATACCAAACCCCAGAGTTTAATAGAATTCAATGGGAATTCAGAGAAAGGAGCGGACAACCAGAGATTGACTAGATGCGAAAGTTGTATGAAAGAGGTTGGCCGTTAGCTTGACCTGAAAGAATGGTAGAATTGAGGCTGGAAGAGAGGAGAAAGGTGTTTCCATTGAAAAAGAGAGAGAAAGGAAAGGAAGGAAGAAAAGAAGGGAGGGAGGGAGTGAGGAAGGAGGGAAAGAAACTCTTTCGAATGTAGGGATTGGCCCGTTGATTTAGGAAACTCCCACAAACGTAGGGCAGCAGCGTTTGAAAATTTAATTTCTCTGACGCTTTTCTTGTTTTAGCGCTCAAGCCCCTTTCACGTCTACCAGGCACCCCTCAGAAGGAACGCTCTGCTGCTGCACTGCACATGCCAGCCACGCCTTACCTGCCGCCTCCACAGCATTCTTGGGGCCTATTCCAGTTTCACAACCAAGTGACAGAGGCACCAAACAGGGAGAGACCCCCACCAGGAGAGGGGCCCAGGAAAGCACCCAGGAGGCTTGTATTCAAGAATGTGGGAGCTCTCTGTGCCCCCACCTACAGCCACCATCACTACCTCTAAAAAAATTTCCATACGGGATGCTGACACTTAGAGAGAGTGAAGGTCATCAGATCTGAAGCCCTTTTACGTATGTCAGTTTTACAGAAGTTTTCTGGGAACATGAGGAGTAGGGAATGCTTTATAACGTTTCCTTAGTTTCTGCATTCCACAGAGAGCAGCAGATGAGCAGTGTCTCCTCTCGGTTAGATGGTTGGAGGACTTTTTCTGCCCACTACAGTGGTTAAACCCTGACTCAAGGGGCTTCCCTGGTGGCGCAGTGGTTGAGAGTCCGCCTGCCGATGCAGGGGACACGGGTTCGTGTCCCGGTCCGGGAGGATCCCACATGCCGCGGAGCGGCTGGGCCCGTGAGCCATGGCCGCTGAGCCTGCGCGTCAGGAGCCTGTGCTCCGCAACGGGAGAGGCCACAACAGGGAGAGGCCCGCGTACCGCAAAAAGCAAAACAAAACAAAACAAAAAAAACACTGACTCCACATCCAACATCTGCATGAGAGGTTAGAGCCTTCATTCATGGACAAGTTTCCAAATGAAAACACAGGGGTGCTACCTCTCATGGGCGATGCAGTCAGAGAACAGAGGAGAGTGGATTTCACCCTCAACAAGGTGGCTGCTTTCTGGAGAAGGGGCGGGACCTGGTATTTCCCAGCAGGGTGAAATCGGGAAGTGCCCTTTGCAGCCCTTCTCAGTTTCATGGCCCCAGTGGTTTGTTTGGACGTGGAATTCTTTTTTTTTTAAACATCTTTATTGGAGTATAATTGCTTTACAATGGTGTGTTAGTTTCTGCTTTATAACAAAGTGAATCAGCTGTACGTATACATATATGGACGTGGAATTCTTAAGCTCTTAATTCTGTCCCTGCTTCCTGTGCCACTTCCCCAGGAGACTGAATTCATGAAGGGCGGGACCTAGGCACCCCCGCCCCCCCCCCCCCCAGGGAGAACAGAACGGGGGCTGATGCCCTTGGGGTCTTACCATGTGGACATCCTGTTGGAACATTCTTCACTTCTCCCCAGCAAGGCACACTCTGCTCTGTGAAGAATCCAGGCAAGAAGTAAAAGAGATCTCTGCGGCCACAGTGGAAATGCCCAGACTCTTAGGAACCCCAGATGGTCATCCAGTCTGACCACACATACCATTCTGTTTTCATTATTAGTGTCTGTCCTGACTGCTAGTTCATGGGCTCCCCCAGGACAGGAGGCATGTGTGCCCTAGACACCATTGGAGCCATTTCAGTGTGTATCACAGTGCCTGGTACAGAGCGGCTGTTATTAAATATTGGTTGAATAAATCAACTATAAATGTGGAAGTGATTCCCTTAAAGAGCTCTTTGCTCTTGCTCAGATGTTGAGTTACATTACAAGATGGGTGTGCTGGGGGTGTGTAGGGACACCATTGGGTAATAATAAAAAGCACTAGAAATGCATGGGAGGGCTCTGGAAAATAGCCCCAAAGTTCCATTTGTATCTGCTGAGTAACAGGGAACCCCTGCAGGTTCTTCAGGTCACCGACAGGAGAAGGCAAGCAGGCAGGGGTTTTACAGGCTGTGTTTGATCTGGAGGAGGGTAGGGTCACCCAAAGAACAGTGCGTCTTCTTGGAGCCACCCAATCACAGTGGCAAGCTCCAGAGATGACTTTCGTGGCTGAAGGGTGGATGTTTCAGCCGGGTGAGTGTCAAGAATGCAGTAAGAGCTCTAGTGAGCCTTGCTGCTGTGAACTCAGAGCTGACGGTGGGAACAGAAGCAAGGGCCAGTGCAGTAATAGCCAAAAATGGCCAAAGAGGAAGACGCCTTGGGACCCAGCCCGGGATCCTGGCGTTGCACTGTGTGGAGTGGGGGTGAAACCAAATAAGAAGATGTGTCTTTCTCCTGAGGTCAGAGGCCATGTCTTAAGCATCTACACCCACAGCTCCAAGCAGAGTGAGTGCCTTGCACACAGTAGTTGCTTAATAAATGCTCAATAAATGAATGCTGCTTGGCTGGCTCTGGGAGGCACTGAAGATGTGAGAGCCTGTGGAGGCCCCTGAAGCCCTGTTTACTGTCTTCTCTCCTCCAAGCTCCTCAGCCTACTCTTCTGTGTTGTCCCACCTCTGCTTTAAGCCAGATGTTCCCAAAGATTGCGGCTCTCTAGGTGGACAGCAGAGAGTAGGGAAGGTGACTCTAGCACCTGCCAACTGGGTCTCAGCCTCAGCTGGTCAGGTCACTCCCTCCCTTCTCCTTGGGGTTCCCACTGCCGATAGGATCCCACCCAGCCCCCCACCCAGTCATCAGGTGTTGTTCACGTTTCCTCCTAGTCTTTCTCTCTTTGATCTCATCTGGACAGGCAGGGACATGTCACTGCTGGAAACCTGGCATAAGCAGATGTGCGCGTGCAGGCACACACGCCCCTTTCCCTGTCTCGGAGCCATCGTCTGGCCCTCTGCCCCCGGCCTGACCCATCTTTATGAGACCAGGGCTCTTCCTCTCCAGGTGCTCAATGTAGCGTCTGATGCGAGACAGCCAGGCATTTTGCACATCCGCGTCTGCGGCGTTGGCCTCCCTCAGGGGCTTGGGGAGGATCCACCCATAAGGAAGGACCTTCCAGAGAGACGAGAAACCAGGAGCCTGACCTCATGATGCCCACAGCGCCTGGCAAGGAAGGTACCAGTTCTGCTGTCCTGGCCCAGACCCAGTTCTCTCTTCCAGCATCCACACCTTCCCTGGCTCCCCTCCAGGCCGACAAGATCTGCTCCAGTTGGGGAAGGATAAGTACGGTCTAGTGAGTAACGGCAGGAGAGGGAGGCCCCCATGATCTCGGTCACATCATACCCTGGCTCTGTGCCTCAGTTTCCCCCTTGAGAAAGTCTGCCCCTGCTTCCAGGGTTAGGAAATTCCCTGGTCTCACTGGGGAAGAAACCCACAATGGTGTTGTGTTCCCTTGCAGCCAGGAGCCGCCCGCCCTGCCCTGCCCCACCCCAGGAGGACTTGCTAGTTGGTGAAGCCCGGCCAGCAAGGCAGGGTCCTGCAGGATGAAAGCTCGGAGAAGCCAGAGCAGGAATAATAATGATAATCATCAGCTGTGGCGTCTCAACCATCCAGGAATGCGAGGCCCACGCCCTGTGCTCCCCACACCCCGAGACACTCCGAGGGCTCCTCTCCCTTCATTTTACTGCAGTGATCCCACACTTAGCCATTCCCAGCCCAATCCATTTGGGTTCCCCAAGGACCGCAGTCCAGCTCCCGGCTCATCTAGCCCCCAGGTTCCATGGGAAGAGTGAGCTCGACTAGAGGGTCGAGGCTAGGACGCCAGGCTCCTTGGAGGCTCGGGCTCCTGGGTTTCCCAGAGAAGCACTCTGGCCATCCCTGGCCCGGAGCGCTTTCCCACAGACCCATTTTTGTCTAGTCAGCTTGAGGTCCAGGAGCTTTGCCTGTGTCAATACAAATCAGAATTCAAGTCCTGGCTGGGCCACAAATTAATTCACGGTAGGACCTTGGGCAAGTTTCGTTTTGTTTTTAACTTCTTTGGGTTCACTGTCTCACCTGCCCAAAAACTTCCAAGGTTCCCCCTTGTTCACTGAAGATAAACTCTGAATCCCGTAGTCCAGCATACGGCTGTTGAAGATCTGGTTCTTTTTTTGGGGGGGGGCTATGCCATGCAGCATGCAAGATCTTAGTTCCCTGACCAGGGATCGAACCAGGGCCCCCTCCAATGGACGCGTGGAGTCTTAACCACTGGACCACCAGGGAAGTCCGAAAGATCTGGCTCTAATTCACCTTTCCAACCCCACTCTTCTTCACCCTCCAGACGCCAGCCAGAAGCGACCCCTTGCTGTGGGTCATGCATGTCCCACGCTGTCCCATTCTGGGGTTGCCATCCTTCTTTGGGAATGTCATTGTCTTCATTTCTACCTGGCCAGACCTTGCTAGTCTTTGAGGTCCAGGCCAGAGATCATTGCTTCCATGACTGCCTGACTCTCTTCCCACCTTGGAATGCTGGTTCTTCTTTGTCTGAACCTCAAGCCCCTGGGTCCACCCTCTGCCCTGGTTATGTGCATATCTCAACTTGCCCACTGGGGTCATCAGTGTGCTGAGGTCTCCATCTCTGTGTCCTCATAGAGCCTAGTACAGCATCCTGCATACACGACACATGCTCTATAAATAAGTGCTGGGCATAAATGGTGGCAAATAATCATCCCCCCCATTAACTTCCCCACACAAATGTGCTTTGAAAAAGTAAAAGTAATTATTTTAGGGGCTTCCTTGGTGGCGCAGTGGTTGAGAGTCCGCCTGCCAATGCAGGGGACACGGGTTCGTGCCCCGGTCTGGGAAGATCCCACATGCCGCGGAGCGGCTGGGCCCGTGAGCCATGGCCGCTGAGCCTGCGCGTCCGGAGCCTGTGCTCCGCAACGGGAGAGGCCACAACAGTGAGAGGTCCGCATACCGCAAAAAAAAAAAAAAAAAAAAAAAGAGATGAGAGGTTGGATGTGTTTAGAAACCTCTCACCTGGATCCTTATGAGAACACCTTGGAGCAGTGTTCACTGCTGCTGCCTGTTAGGTGTTGTTAATAACAGTAACAATAACTCCGGCAACACCTTGTATTTACTTAATGCTTTTCTCCAGGGAGCTCAGCTAATCTTTCCCTCATCCCCAGAAAGAAGAGAAGGACCATGGCAATGAAAGAGAAGTGAGCCATTGCGGCCACACTCTGAGTACAAGCATCCTTTGTTCTAAGAGGTAAATACAATACACAGCACTTCAGATGTGTGGAACTGATAAAATAGGAAAGCAGTTCATGCCCTGGGACCCGAAACCTATGATTTAAGAATTTTCCCCCAAATCAAATCCTGAGTGAGATGACAACCCTCATGCTGAGAAGTTACATCTCATCAATTATAAAATTTGAGCGTGCGCCCCTCATATAAGTTCAATTACTTACAAGGTGTACACACAGCCTACTATCATTATATCTCAGGGCACAACATATCCTTGGGTGGGGTTTGTTTTTAACAATGGTGGAAAGTATAATTCACGTATCCAACAGTGACCTTGACAATTACAAAGGACAAAAATAGTTTTGTGGCTGTCATCGTGTCAGACCTGATCAGGTTGTCCCTGTGTTAACCTCCTGATGGGGCTGACAAAGAGCTCGTGTGAGACATGCCGGTGGTGCCACTTTCTTGTGTGCTAGTGCTTGCTGAATTAGTATGATCTTTAACCTGCAGCTCCTTTGCAGGAATCTTTTTGAACCCCGTGTCCATTTCGTGAAGGTTAATTTAGTTCAATTTAGATAATATAATCCGTAATGTCATTTAACTAGGCAATGGAATCTGTGATACTTTGCAGGTGTCTAGCCATGAGCCAGGGAGTGGGGGAGCCCCGTCAGCCCCTCCGGTACCCTTGCTTCTGTGTTTCCCCCTGCAGACCCCACGTGTCATACGTCGCCCATGGCTCCGTGTCCAAGGTTCCTTGATTCACTCTGAAGGGAGTCTTCTGCAACCGCACCTCATTTCTATCACTGTGCTACCATTTCCTCTTTCTCCAAGCCCCTCCTGGCTATATCAGCCACCTCAAGCTCAAGCTTGCTTGCTTTCTTTCCTTTTCTTTTTCTTTTTTTTTTTTTTTTTTGGCCACGCTGCATGGCTTGCAGGGATCTTGGTTCCCTGACCAGACCCTTAGCAGTAAAAGCGCAGAGTCCTAACCACTGGACCACCGGGGAATCCCCTCAAGCTCACCCTTTCTAAACCTTCTTTATCAAAAGCCCACTTTGCTCCCTTTCTTCCCCATCTCCAGTAAGGACACCACTAAACACTCAGTTGCCCAGACCAGAAACCACAGGGTCAGTTTCCCCTCTTTTCTGCTTGCCATCCTTCCAAATTAGTCCACTTTCTTTCTTTTTTTTTCCCTTGAGCAGTATTTTTATTTTATTTTATTTTTTAATTGAAGTAGAGTTGCTGTACAATATCATATGTTATAGGTGTACAATATAGTGAGTCACAAATTTTAAAGGTTATACTCCATTTATAGTTATTATAAAATATTGGCTGTATTCCCCGTGTTGTACTATACATGCTTGTAGCTTATTTTTTTAATTTAATTTTTATTTTATATTGGAGTATAGTTGATTTACAATGTTGTGTTAGTTTCAGGTGTACAGCAAAGTGATTCAGTTATACATACACATATGTCCATTCTTTTTCAGATTCTTTTCCCATATACGTTATCACAGGATATCGAGTGCTATACAGTAGGTCCTTGTTGATTGTCTGTTTTGGATATAGTAGTATGTATATGTTGATCCCAAGCTCCTAGTTTATCCCTATCCCCCATTAGTCCACTTTCTAAGGGCCCTCTTTTTGGTGTCTCTGGCCCTGACCATTGCTGGGTTCCTTAACAAATTGGCCTCCCTGCCACTGTTCTCGTCCCCTCTCACTTCCCCTCCACATTTCTTTCAAATGTGTGCCAGAGAATTCTTTCAAATACAAGAGTCTGATTTGGGTCCCCCCTTCCTAGCCTCTCCACTTGCCTCAGGCCTAGAGGCTAAAGTTCGAACTCTTGGCAGAGAATTGCCAGTCCAGGCCCTGCTGACCCTTCCAAACTGCTCACTCCCAGCCACCCTCCCTGCTCTCGACCCCCGGGCAATCGCCCAGGAGCCCCACCTTGGATACCATGTTCCCTTCTCGGCCTTCCAAGCGCTCCAGCACTTGGTATGAAACGCTCTTGTCTTATGCTGAAATGTGATTGGTTAGCTGTCTGTGTCCTCCGTAAGCCACTGGTTCCTGAGAGCTTAGACCACATCTATCCTATTTCTATCCCCTCCTTCCTAGCGTGGTGTGGTGCAGGCTCTCTGTGAAGCGCTGTCCCATAGACATGAGGTGTTGGGAGCTTCTTCCCACCGATCACCTGCATTGCCCCCTACTCCACCCCCCAAAGGCTAACACTTACAAAACAATACTAGGTACCAGGTACTGATCTAGAAGGCTTGGGCATATTTGCTCACTTAATCCTCACCACAACACCATGAGGTTACCACTCCTGGCATCTCCATTTTACAGATGAGGAAACTGAAGCACAGAGAAGTTATGCATCAGTTCCAGGTCATGCAGCTAGTAAGTGGCTGAGTCAGGAGTGAAACTCAGCATCCTGGATCCAGAGCCCTGACTGTAACCTCGGTGGCGTGGAGTCGGTGCCATGCCACTTCAGTCAGCCCTCTCACTGTTCTCCCTTCCCTCCACAAGAGTGGCTGCTGTTCCAAGGCCAACCCTTCCACCCTGCCCAGGCGTGAGCTGAGGGTCCGGTGGCTCAGGTGGCTCTCTCCCCCGAGAGGGAAGGACAGACATGACAGTCTGCCTCTGGCCACCCCTGCCCCACTCTCCTTTGGGGTGACTCCATGCCCAGCCACTCCATTCCTGGGCCAAGGGCTCTTTGGGGGGGGATCTGAATCCTGGTCTCAGTAGGTCCAAATCATTTCTCTGGGAGGGTGTGCCTGAACCACGCACATGATCCCCTCCCCTGCCCACCAGCCCCTCGGGCACCTGGAGGGCTTTCCCAACCTGTTCTACCTGATCAGCTTCTGGCCATTAATAACATGTCATTCTTCTCTGGGGCTTTTTGTCTACTCTGCCTTTGCCTGCCCACACTTCCTTCCTGTTCTCCTTTCTCTTTACAAGATTGGGTATTTTTTTTTTTTTTTTTTTTTTTTTTTTGCGGTACACGGGCCTCTCGCTGCTGTGGCCTCTCCCGTCGCGGAGCACAGGCTCCGGACGCGCAGGCTCAGCGGCCATGGCTCACGGGCCCAGCCGCTCCGCGGCATGTGGGACCCTCCCAGACCGGGGCATGAACCCACGTCCCCTGCATCGGCAGGCGGACTCGCAACCACTGCGCCACCAGGGAAGCCCAAGATTGGGTATTTTTAAGCTGAGGTTTCCACTCATCTCTTACTGTCCGGTGGTTTGCCAGTCTTGGAGGCTACAGTTTGTGGCCTCATGCTGGGCCCAGCCTTGGGCCTCACCCTTAGCCATCTCTATAAAGCTCTCCCTTCTCTACTTACGGGGGAAACACCCTAAACTGGCTGTTGGTCGAAGCTTTGGAAACTGTGCAGGACACGTAGGGAGCTGACCCCCTCCCGCGATGCTATGAGATTGTATATGGAGCCAGGTGGGGACCACGAGCGCTGGACCCTCACCAGGCCTCCAGGGTCACCTCTCAGTCCACCTGTGTGACCCACATTAGGGGGCGTCAGGGGGGCTGCTGGTCCGTGGTCTGCACCATCTTTGCAGTTTTGGAGACGCGGCTCAGGGAGCTCCGGCTCCCTCTCTGCCCTCCTGTAATGTCCAAGGTCCCCACCTCCAGGCAGCCCTTCCTGCTTCGCCTTCCGCTTCAGCGCCAGCCTGGCCCTCCATCGCTCAGTCCTCACGGATGGCCTCCAACCTCCATGGGCTTCTCTGCACCACGGGTGCTTAACAGAGAAACTTTTGTTTGAAACCCAAACAACTGCAAAGGGAAGATAACTGAGCTTTTAGGGTTTCCTAGTTATTGTTTGTTTTTAAGTTTGGTTTCTGTCTTCGGCTTTCTTAAAAAAAAAGAGAGAACAGTGGCAACTGAACGAGTGGATAGCCGAGATTGTTGTTTTTAAGCAACTGATAGTGACTCACTGCAGGCTGCTGGGCCCTCGGCTAATGTTCTCTAAAGTAATTGATAGGCGTAAGGACAGCCCCAAGCACCGAGGTATCCTACTGCGCCCTCTGAGTCACCATGAGGGATTAAAAGTATATTCAGCCTTGTTTTTATGTTGACTGTGCTTTATAAATTTGAATTTGTTTAAAAAAAGGGCACCCTCCCCCCCCACCCCACCCCCCAGTGTAGCGTATATAGCAACTAACTGATTATCGATTGGAAACCAGGGAACTGATGTTCCGGGCAGCCTAGTGGGCCTTCGGGCCTTGTGGACTATGGTATCTGCAGCCCTCGTCCCCGGCCTCGGCCCCAGCCACACCTCTGCTTCACACTCTCTTAACAGTCCCCACCACTCCCGCCGGTCAGACGCCCCATGGTCCGGTCCTGAGCAGCGATGCCTTCTGACCCCACCAGGAGCTGGGACTACAGCCCTGTTCCGTCTCGCTTGTTCCCTGGCACCCCTTTGGAGTTGCTCAGTCATTCAGTCTACAAACATTTATCGGGCATCCCGCATGAGCAGAGTGCCGTGCTGCGTGGGTACTGGGAAAAGTCAAGAAAATGTTGGTGCTGCCTTCAGGAGAAAACACTCTCCCACCACAGACACCCGGAGAGCTGCTTACTACAAGTCCAAACGAACTCCATCTCAGACCAAAGGGGTGACGGGGAGCCAAACAGGGTGGGTTTTTTCAGAAAAGTCTTCTAGAAAGGGGCAGGTTGGAGCCTAACTTTGATTCTCAGTAGGGCTGTCCCAGCTGAACAAATAGGTGCCCAGGGCTGGGAAGCTCATCCTGGCAGTGGGACCCAGAATCCCCCCCACAACCTCTGCCAGGAAGCTGCCTTGTGAATCCTGGGCTGCCCCTTCCCCTCTGGGCCAACTGGGCGATAAGCACGGGGGACCAGCCCCAGCGAGGAGGAAGTGGCCTGGCTTCCTGTTTGTTTGTGAATCTCGGAGCAGCACCGTGCAGCCATGAACCCCAGCTAAGCAGGGCAACTCCAGCCTGAGCCAAGAGTTCCAGGGAGACCACCAACCAAGCCAGCAAGCCCTCAACCATCTGGAACTCCAGAGCAGAGACCCATCCCGGGGCAGCCACACTTGGAGGGCTAGCCTGGTAGCAGCCATGCCAGGTCGGCAGGGTAAAGAGGTGGAGTCATGACTTCCCCAGAGAAGTCAGGGTCACACATTCATAATATGAAGCCTCTGGGCAGCTCCAGGGGCTCAAGCAATGCCATCTCCCCACCCCAGAGATTATTTCCTAGGACCCTGGACACAACCCTTTTGCCTTGTAAGAAAACCTTGTGCAGAGATTGGACCCTTTGAAAAATGGGACAGCATGCATTGTGGTTTGTTTGCAACAGCAAAACACACGAAAAACCACCAGCAAGTCATCCAAAAGCCGATTTGTGACAACAAAACATGATAGATCCATACCGGGGGAAACGCTGTAGCCATTAAAGACAATGGGGTGGATTTGTTTGTGCTACTGTGGTGAGATGTCCAAGATATTTCAGTAAATGAAAGCAGCAAGATACAGAACAGCGTGATCCCTTTTCTGCAAATAATCAGAACAGCAGAGGACATGTTCATATAGGCTTAGAGATGTGTGTGCTCCAGAATGCATGACATTTTTTTTTTACTGGAAGGAAATTTAAGTAACATAACAGCGGTTATTTTGGGGAGAGGAACTGTGGAAGAAAAGTGGTGGGAAGGCATTCAGTGTTCATTATGTATCTTCCTGTACCATTTGCATTTTAAAGTGATGTATATATGATATTGAGATAGATATACCTATTTTAAAAATATTACCTGTGGGCAATGGGATTATGGTGCATTCTGTTTAATTCTTTGTACTTCTCTGTATCATTTAAAATAAAAAATATCAAAGCAATAAGTATTATTTTTAAGCCAATTTAAAGAATCGGGCAGTGTGCATTTGCAAGATGAAACAGGGTAGAGCTAGGATCATACATTCTCCAGGACAACTGATGGGAGGAGATGGGGAAAGTGCTTTGCTTTAAGATCTGTACACATCAGTAACAGCAGAGCCATTTGACACTCCACTTTGTGGATTCCTTATGGCAAATGTTTGAGCCGTCTCTGGTTTCCTTTAACCACTCCCTTTCCCTGTGTCTTCCCCCATTTCATGGCCTCATCATTTAACTTTTTTTTTTTTTTTTTTTTTTTTTTTGCTGTACGCGGGCCTCTCACTGTTGTGGCCTCTCACTGTTGTGGCCTCTCCCGTTGCGGAGCACAGGCTCCGGACACGCAGGCTCAGCGGCCATGGCTCACGGGCGCAGCCGCTCCGCGGCATGTGGGATCTTCCTGGACCGGGGCACGAACCCGTGTCCCCTGCATCGGCAGGTGGACTCTCAACCACTGCGCCACCAGGGAAGCCCTCATCATTTAACTTTTGACCTGAACCAAACAATAAGAAACAGAAATCTGAAGGGAGAAGAATATATACAATATGACTTCAATACACACAACCTGATCACCTGTCATTTGGACTAACTTGTATTCGCTTCTTTATAAAGGACCTGTATCTGATTCATCTTCTAATCCCCTGAAGCATCTAGCCCAGGACTGCACACAGTAGGTGCTCAATAGTTGTTGGATGAATAAATGGAACAACTTGTGCACGTGACACTTGTCCTTTTCAGGTCTGCTCATTCATAGAGTATCCACAAGGTGGAAGGTCAAACCACCCCTACGCCTAGCAGATTTGATTTTGCTCTTCCTCACGAGTGTTTGGGGAAGCTGGAAGGAAACTCCTGGGGCCTCCGAAGGAGAATGTGATGTCCCCTCTGTGTCTCACTAATTCATTAACAACTGTTGAGCTCCCCAAACTAACCTCAGGCTGCCAAAGCCTCACTATCTAGCACACTTGGAGCCTCTCTGGTTTTAGAAAGAGTTAAGCTGAGCTGGTGGCGATCTCCCACCTGCAAAGAGAGGGGTAGCACCAGTTTGGCTGGTGGTTGGGGCAGGACACTTGGTATGTTTACAGCCACAGATGCCCAGGGGGTTTTGTATCAGGAAGTCGCCTGCAGACGGTCACCTCGATCTATTTACTTACCCTTAGAGCTAGTGCTAATGTCCTCCTGGTCCCTTCCCTAGGATACTTTTCTGAACATCTTGTGCTTGTCAACACAGCCTGGCACCTGCAGCAGCAGGCAGGTTGCTGCCATCTGGTGGAGAAGAGAGGCCACAGCTTTGCCGGGCTGGGCCTGAAACAGACTTGAGAGACGGAAGGAACCTTTGAGAACAGCTTCCATGACAGTGGATTTCAAACTTTTGTAGCTGTGGAGCCTTTCCTTTAAATGACAACAGTGACTAAGGCCTTCCTGTAAGACTGCTAAACTCAACGCTGCTCTGGCTGTAGCAGGGGAAAGACTGGACGCGTTCCACACTCCCCCAAGCTCAGCTGGCAAACAGCTGATAGGGTGTTTACCCCTTCATTGTAAGGATGGGGAAACGGAGACCTGGAGATATAAAGGGACTTGCAGAAATCCTCTGTACAAGGCATACTTTGGAATCTGTGCAGCCAACCTGTACCCTCAACCTCAAATAAAGAAGACCTGAACACAGCTTCCTGAGTGCTAGATCAAGCCACCTACCCCAAGACATCCGGGCTCCTGGGAGAAGAAGCCTGAAACTCAACTTCTACATCTTCTTGTTTGAATCAAACCAGGGTTAGACCCATGATGGTCCCTATGCCCCCTTCTCAATAGCTATAGGCATGGAATCAGGGGCACGTAGATGCCCATTGCTACCTCAGAATTCCAAAGGAGTTTCCTGATCTCTGACATCAGGGAGAGGCAGGCAGCCCCTTAGAACACAAATAGGGACAGGAACGAGAATATTTTGAGCATCTTCTGTGGGCTGAGCCCTGTGCTGGGCATTTTCACATCTGTCAACTCATTTATTCCTCAGCAACACCGCAATGTGGGTATTCGTACCTTTAGTTTTGATAAGAAAAAAAAGGATGATTGAAGCAGCTAAGTAATTTTCCCAAGGTCTCCCAAGCTAGTAATTGGCAGAGTCAGAATCCAAACACAAATCTTTCTAATTCTAGAACCCATGTCCTTTCTACACACTTAGTTGCCTTCTGGGGTGATAAATCTGGAATGTCCAGGCCAGCTCGAAGTTCTTACGAAGGAGAAGGTGTTGTCTCTGCCTGCTATGGTCTAGCTGGGGATGGAAGTGTGCCTACGAAGAGAATGAAGACCCCTCATGCTCAAGCCCACCTGTGAGTGCAAAAGATTTACAGGACCAGGGGGCCTGGATATAGAATCCTGGAAGCTGAGAAATGGGATGGAAACAGTACTAGACAGAGTGTGGACACCTGGATTCCACCCTTGGCCTTGCAACCCGCATCCTGTGGGACGTTGGGCAAGTCTCCTCCCCCTCGTCTTCCAAATGAAGGGGTTGTTCCTGAGGATCTGAAAGCCTGCGACTCAGTTCTGTGCTGCTGTGACTCCAGTGGGGGTGGAGTTAGATAGGAAAGGATCCCCAAAGGAAGTGAGTGAGGCGGGAGGGTTATGGACGTGGATGAAGGAGACAGCATTTCACACAGGGAGGATGGTGAAGGCACGCGAGGAAAAGAAGTCGCTGCTAGCCAGAGATGGCAAGCCTCTCTGTTCCTGAATGCTTGGTGGAGATTAGGGGTGGCACAATCTGCAACGAGGAGCATCTGTGGGTTCTTCTGGGGTCTCTGACTGTTCAGGATAGACACGGCATTCACCAAGAGACTCCTCCACCCAGAGGCTAAAGGTCCCAGAGTCCCCGTCTCTGGGAGTCATTGCTGCACTGGGCTCCCTTCCTCAGCTGTGGCTTGGGAAGTCCAATCCAGCAGCAAAATCCTACCTGGAGAGCAGAGAAGTGGAAAAGAAGTGGTTTCACCCCCGGCCTGGGGACCCTCAGGCCTCTGGGGAACCACTGGGCTCTTCCTTGCTAATTTCCATCTGTTTGCTACTCCCATTCCCACCCTCTGCCCAGCTCAGAACCATCTGCAGCCACGGAGACAGACGGTGTCATACGCCTGTGTGCCAGGGCCTCAATGTGACTTTGCTTCCCAGTTTACTGTAGCCTCGGACACAGTCAAGGACTTCGGGAACAATTACATTGTATCTGACTTAAAGCCCTCAGCCCCTCCTTGGTGCCTGAGACTTCCATATTCCAGGGTTCATCCCTTCTCCAAGGCTATCTAATGCCCTTAAGTCAGAGGTCAGCAAACGCTTCCTATAAAGGAACAGATAGTAAATACTTTAGGCTTTGCAGGCCGTATAATCTCCGTTGCAAGTATTCAAATCTGCTGCTGTAGTGCAAACGTGCATAGACGTGTTCCAACAAAACTCTATTTACGAACACTGAAGGTTGAATTTCATATCATTTTCATGTCACAAAATAGTATTCTTTTGATTGTTTTCCAACCATTTAAAAGTGTGAAAACCACGGTTAGCTCACGAGCTATACAGAAACAAGCAGTGGGCTGCGTGTGGCCTGCATGCCATAGTTTGCCAGCCTCTGACCTGAGTGTTTGCAGCTCTTTCAGCCAAATTTAGATGGCCCAAGCCTGTCATTGATGGAAGGCTTTTCTGGCTAATCCCCATGGTTTGTCCTATCTTCCCTGGATGACAGCGGCTTTAAGTTCCTTCAAAGTAACCTTGCCCTTTCAGCTTTACTCTTTCTTCCAAAGTAGCTTGATTGGAGGGAGCTGGAAATACACCCTCCTCCTTCTCCACCCAGTGTCCTGAGCAAAGTCATTTTCTTTTAACTATAAACTGGTTTCCCCAGGCCAGTACCTTTCCATTCCCTCTTCCAGCCATGTGCCTCTGGGCCTTGTCAAACATCCCAGCCTCTACTGGCTGCGGCAGGCCTCTTCACTCCTTTTTTTGTTCAATTCTCAACCCCAGTGCTGCCAGAGTTCCAGAGCTAATGTCTTTAGAAAAAAAGGGAGGCCTTAAATGTAAGGAAAGGTGGGAAGAGGTCAGCCACAGGCAAATTCCTGGAGAAGAAGGATTTTGAGTTGGGCCTGAGACAGAGAGGGACCGGGATTGAAAGAGGGAGGCGAGAGAGGAGAGGTGTTCCAGGCAGAAGCAGGAGAGGGTGAGCTGTGGGCAGGGGACAGCACGGGGAGAGCCCGCACCTGGAGGCCACAGGAAGCGAGAGGGTGGTGAGGCTGGGAAATCGATCTGGGTGGGACCTTTGTGGATGGGTCAGTCTGCTAGACCCTGAGCACCCTGCTTCAGAGCAGCCTGAGGCTACCTAACATAACGGCAGGGGAGGAGAATCAGGGGCCTCGACCCCCAGCACTCACCTCACTTCTAACTTCAGTCCTGTATGTCTATTTTTTCATCTCTTCATCTGACAAACATTCAGTAACTCCCACCAAGAGCCAGCCATGTTTGACTTGGGGGAAAAGATCCGGGGGTGGTTGGGGGGGAGAAGAGGAAGAGGAAACGTTTAATCAGACAAGGGTCCTGCCCTCCATAAATGTAGGGCTGGAGGGAGAACACGTGTACACACACACACACACACACACACACACACACACACACACACACACCTGCAACCCAAATGAGCACTAAACGCCTCATGGGGCTGTGGCTCAGCGGAAGTTTTGTGTTAAAGAAAGAAAGAATTGGAGCTAGCACTCAAAGGATGGGGGGCATCTGGACCTGTGAAATGTGGGGGAAGGGCTGACGGGATGAAGTGACCGTGCGAGCAGAGGGGATGCAGTGAAAGTGGGGCTGGGGGGTACGCAGACGAGAGCAAGGAGCTCAGTTCGGTGCGTGTTTTCAATGAGGAGCGTTATTGGCATCACGTTTGGGACAATTTTTTGTTGCATGAGTCTGTCCCACACAAAGCAGGTCTCGTAACATCCCCGCCACCTCTGCTTCCCATCACCTCATGCCAGTAGCCGCTGCCCCTTTCCACCTGCATTTTTAGACAACACTCCCCATGCCATGGGAGCCACCAGGTAGGTATGTGGAGGCAAGCAGTAAAGTATAAAGTTGGACTAGAAAGGTAGCGAGCAGAGGGCCTCGAATGCCAGGACAAGGTTTGCACTTTATTAACCAAGGGAGGAGCGGCTGCTGAAGATTTTTCAGGAGGAAGGGGATGAGATCTGCTTTAGAAAAGTTAAGTTTGGAGCAGTGTGCAGGATGGACAGGAGGCCTAGGAAAGGTGGGGACATCAATTCCAGTCTCCTGTGACTGTCTCACCCAGGTTATTTTCAGTCAAGGTGGGCTACTTTGCCCACAGTATTGGCAGATGGCAAACGTTGAGGGGAGGGCCTAACTGCTCTTGCCCTGCTGATTGCTGGACCACCAGGTGATTAGAATAGCATCTGCTGCACGTCAGACTTTGACAATATTCCATTGTCTCTCCCTGTCTTTCAGATCGACCCACCTGGGGATGACACAGCTCCTCCCGCTTCAGTCCACACCAGCAGAACTTGTGTAAAATGCAGCAGGAAGGAAAAATGGCGAGCCTTCGAGGGTCCCACCCCGCCCCCGCCCTCCATCCAGGGCTCATTGCCTTCCTAGTCCGGGACCCTCGCAGGCTGAACAAGGGAACTATTCAGCCTGACCAAAGGAGAGACGCTCCCCGCTCGGCCCCCTCCCTGGCCAGGACAGGACACGGCTTTTGATCCAGGGCCCAGAGAATCCCGAGCTGATAAAAGCCCATTGTGGCAGTTTCTGGAGAAACCCAGAGGCCATCGGGGGGGACTCTGGGGCTAAGCAGCCAGTGAACAGCCCTTGAACATTTGGGAAAAGAATTACGTGGCGGAAGTCGAGGCAGAATAAGGCCCCTGGCCTGCCACTGGCACTGTCTGTGGCAGGGAGGCCGCAGGCAAAACCAGCAGGGACTGGCCGGCCTGACGCCAGGGGCTGGCTGACCTGGAGGCAGAAGGAACCCGGAAGCTGGGGACGGCTCCCCTCACACACCTGGCTGGGAAACCCAATCTCCTGCCCTATGCAAGAAACAAACTGCTCTTTTAAAAAGGGCCCGGGGAACAGAGAGGCCTCCTGCCCAGCCCCCCAAGGGTGTCCAGAGCAATAAACAGCAGGAAAGCAGGAAGGCCGCGGAGTGGAAGCCGGTCTGGAATCTATTTAGCAGTCATGCTCTTTCTGCTCCAGTCTTTCACGCGTTTTGTGAGTCCAGGCAGCTCACCGCTCGCAGGTCTCACTACGCTTACAGCACAAAACACAAGTGGGAAGAGCTAACCTGAGATAACTGATGCCAGGGAGGTGGTGAGGAGATGGGCAAGATGAGGCTCGCCCAGCATCAAACAGAACAGGTGGGAAAGGACGAGATCCCTGGGGAGAGGGCCTGGGAGGGAAGCGCGGTGCGGTGCTGGGAGAACTCAGTCCCCAGCCCACCCTAAATCTGGGCACCCGTCCCATTTCCCAGCTGACAGCTGGCCCTATCACTCTGGGAGAGGAAATGCAGAATCCAGGTCAGAGACCAGCCTGCAGAGTCCTGTTAAGAGACCACTCTCCTTGGCCAGGTGGTGAGCTGGGGATTAAACTGAGAGCGGAGGTTAAAGCCGTCAATGTGAGCGCTCACTGCACGTTATTTCCATTTTATTCCTAAAAGGATTGAGGTGGGTGCCTGGCACGGTCCATTTCTCAGTTGTAGGTCCGCTTTCCCTCCCCACCACTCAAAGTGCATAAACCTGGCCCGCCTTCAAAGGCCAAGGCCTTTCTTCATCAAAGCAAAGCAGAATAAGCAATAGAAGCCCAAAACAGGCAGGGCACCCGAAGCCATCTCGTGTATGTAAAAGTCTAACCAGAGTGCACCGAGGGCTTGGCACACATGTATTTTGTCAACCCCTCATTTAAGGGGTGGGCCTACAACTTTCCAGTTGGCCCCAAAAGCCACGGGGGAAGTTAACGAAACTCCACCACCCCTCACTTCCCAAGAACCCACGGAACAACAAACCTCACTTGACACCACTGATTCGTTTCAGGCTGGGATGGATCTGGAACACGGCACAAAGTGTTTTCTGAAACCAAAGCATTTTCTGCCCTGCTGGAGGTTCTGTCTGTGTCTGGTGATACAAACGTGCACACACAAACTGCTAGAATGCTCTGTTCTGATCCCACGGTTCCCCCCCACCACACACACACACACAAAACCCGTAAGACTGAGCTGGAAGGTCTGGGTGTCATTTATTGATAGCAGTTTACACACATTTGTTTTCTTCCCGTGGTTGTTTCCTTCAAGGCACAGGCACAGAGCCCTCTAGAAAGGGCAGTCTCTGAACAAGGGAAGCCAGGAACGCAGGAGGCACACGCCTTTGGCAGGCCCGTGTAGCCCCGGCCGGATGCAATCCTTCAAGCTGGAAATCCGCCGGGTATTTGAGACACCAAGGTGGGAGGTGGAGAGGAAGGCCAGAGGACTCACATCTTGGTCCAGGCCTGCTCTCTCATTATCCAAGTCCATTCCAATTTTAGGACCCTGGGGTGGGGGTAGGGCAGCAAATCAGCCCACCCACCTTCACAGGGGCAGATTCTTCAATCCGTGCTTCCGCTGGCCCCGCAGTTAAAGAGAATCGGCCTATGGTAAGAGACAGATCGCTTCCTCTCTGACCCCTCCCCAGCACCTCTCTTCAGCTGGGTACGTGAAGGAACCACTGGAAAAAACCGAGGCCTGTGTTCGTTGTTGTTCAGCTGCGCATGCCGTCTTCCTCAACCCATGAATAAAAGATAGGCTGGAGGCTACCAGTTTACTCAGGCCGCCCACTGCCTCCCAGCTCATCACACACATGGCCCTGCCTGTCTTCTGCCAACTGCCAGTGCCTAGGCTGGAGTGCCAGCAGGCCCCAAAGACGGGAGCCAAGCTGGTCTGTGTAGGCACTTGGCAACTCTGGGTAGGGAGGTGGATAAAAAAAGGGGATGGAAAGGAGAAGAGTGAAAGAGCTTCACCTGATCAAGTAACTAGAGATCCGAAGTGATTTTACTTTTATTTCCTTCACTTTAAGCCAATCATGAAGTTTCACAGTGATTTCTGGGGCGGGAGAAGGAAGGTGGTGGTGAGCATCATGGGGGCTGCGGTCCAGATGGCCCCAGGAGGTGCGGGTCTCACTGGGGCAGCTGGAGGAGCACCGACTGCCCACTGGGCAGGTAGGTGATGTTCCGGGAGCGCGACAGCTGGTACGCGATGTCCTCCGCCGCCTCCAGCTTGCGCAGCTCGATCAGGCCGTCGCCCGCAGTGGTGAGCGAGTTGGCGATCAGCTCCGCGGCCTTGGAGTCACCCTCCGCAGAGATGATGGCTGCCTTCTTCTGCTGCTCAGCCTGCGGGGGTGGAAGCGGAGAGACCAAGATCACACCTTGGGGTGTTGGATGGCGGCTGCAGTCTCAAAAGGACCACGTTGGGCACCCTCACCGGGTCCCGAAGGAACTCTGGGACTTTACCTCCCCCTCCAGACAGGGTCAACGAGCACTGTCCCCCCAGTCCTCCTCTCCTGCCTTGCCACCACAGGGACACATTTCTGTTGGCTACGTAAACAGCGTCTTATTTAAAAGTCCTCAGTAATATTAACAGCAACCCAGTCCGGCCACATACTCCGAGGCAGGAGGACCCCAGGCCGAGGAAAGCAGGAGAGAAAGAAAGATGGAATTAGTCCTCATCTTCCCCTCCAGCCCCAAGTCAAGGCGACTTTCATCAACACCAGTGCAGCCAAGTAGGGGCGGCAGGCACGGGACGCTCCCTGAAGTCGCTCTTGGGCTAAACTGGGTCCCGACCAGGAACTCAGGCACCCAGAACGAGACCTCCTGGCCTTCCCTACCCTTACCAACAGGAGGACGTCTGTGTGCAATGCACGACCTTCAGAAGCACGGAGAACACAGTGTGGAGCCTCTGAGATGAACAGACGGCTGTTCAACTGAGGTTCTGGGACTGTCCACTCCGCAAATGTTTAGTGACACCTAGAATCTATCCCAGGCATGGTCTGGGACATGTTCTAGGTGCTGGCGAGAGGCAGAAAAAAGTGGAAAAAGAAAAAATAAGTCTCCATCCACATGGAGTTTATATTCTCTAAAGTTAAATGTCTACCCATATACCTCTCTTTTGCCTGATTCTAAGGACTAAGGTGTCCTGGATTAGGAATAAAAATCCAAGAGAGTTAGTGGTGGGGAGAAGGGAATATATGAAATAAATACACCTTTGCAAAGACCAAAAGACCAGGCCCTATGCAACTATATTGCGTCCCAGCACACTCTGACACATCTGGATGGATTTAGTGCTTGAAAAAAAAAATCCAGTGATGACAGTGCACCTGGTGCAACGTTTGATCCCTTTTGCTGTCAGCTTTCACTGTGTAACCACAGTTAAAAATGACCTCTCAGTGAAGCTGAAAATACTCCAGAAGAAACGTTTTTATTTGTGGGAGACTGTTTTTGATCTTAGGGACGTGGAAAAAAAATTACCCTTCAGTGATTTAAGAACATAACTTCACATATCCCTGACTAGACCCCGAAGACTCTGGAACCAATTGCAGGAGTACAGTCCCTTCAATCCCCTTCCGATGATCCCGGAAGAGATCACAGATGAATTTCCAGGCCACCCAGCAAACAGGGAGGCTGAGCACAGGAGAAAGGGGAGAGAGGCTCCTGCCATCTGGTTGACTGCTCACCTTTTCCACCACGAATCTGGCCCTCTCTGCTTCCTGCTGAGCCACCTGTTTGGCTTCCACCGCTTCTGTGAACTCCTTCCCGAAGGTCAGATGCGTCTAAGGGGAGAGAGTGAGCACGAGACGAGGCAGAGTAATGGCTTCGACAGCGCTGCTGCAGGGCCCGCACGGCCGCTGGAGGAAGAGGCCGCGAATGGCTCCAGCAGCTGGAGACAATGTGAGGTCAGAGCGCCCTTCCACCTCCACATCCGTGCCCAAACTGAGCTCACACCCCAGAATCCTCGGCTGCCCAAAGTGCTCCTGGACCTCATTCTGGCACCCTCAGGTACAACACAGCCCACGGGCACCAGAAGGCATCTACTCGACTGACCACCTCCCTGGGGGAGGAGACCTGTGGGTTCCAGGACCCCCACCACTGACTAGTGCTCTTCCAAGGTCCTTTGATGGCCTGCCTGAAGCCCCCAGAGAAGCCAGATGGAAAACTGAGCCCCTGAGCGTGAGGGATGCAGCTGGTTCTCAGGGATTCAAGAGTGTGATGCTCTCTGCTTATGACTTAACCAGGCCACTGCTTTCTCACAGCATCTCCATCACAAAACAGGAAGAGGATGAGAGAGACGATTTCCAAATCATGATTTTCCCTATGCGTGAGTGCTTCTGATAAAGGGTTTAAAAGAAAGAGAAGGCAGGTAAAGACATTGCTTCGGGTGAAGGTTTAAAATTCTGATTATGCATAGGTCTTCCCTAACAACATGAGTGACCGAGACGTCGCTGAAGTGATGTATCTGTAATGACAGTGCAAACAACGGAAACAGATCTCAGCACTACTAATGCCTAGTCTAATTTATCTATATTTTTTATTAAAAGGGAAGAATAAAGGGGATAACAGCATTGGTTTTGCTACCAAATTCTACTTGGTTCATTTCCTCCACTACCCTCCCAACCTCTGCTTTAAAAAAAGAAAATAAGCAGCTCAAAACTTCTCCTGAAGAGTAAAGCCCAGTCCAATGTCTTCCAGAACTTCTGACACTCCTAACGCGTAAACTGCAGCTGTTCTACCTCATCTGCTCCATGTCTGGACTCTTGTTCAAAGTTTGGGAAAGAAAATACAATCCTGAGCAATGAAAATGCAATGCGTAATTAAGGAATAAAATTTCTTTCTAAAGGGGCCAGCTGAGGGCAGCAAATTCCCCATGAAGCCTAATTTTCTTCGCACACCTCTTAGATATGGTTTCTTGTGGTCAACCCCCATTTCCCCAGGATGGAGTATGTGGTTAAAGTCTAGCAAAATGCCAAGTTTCTCCTTAGGCTTTCACTTAGTGTGTTCTCACGGCCACAGTGTTTAGTTTAACACTAAGTGGGAGAGCCTGAGCAACCACTCTGGTCCAAGGAGCCAAATGGCTGCAGCCTGGCGTCTCGCCAGTAGAGGGAGCCCACGAGCCCTCCCACGGCTCAGGCAGTTGCTGCAAGCGGAGCAGTGCCCTGGGGTGAGCGCAGGGTATGTAGTTACTGTTTAAACAGCTGCACAGATGCTGAGGGGGAAGCTGTGCCTTTCCCCAGCGACGCACAGGAGAACGGAACGGGAGACACTCTACCTCACCACCCGAACAAATCACGCCAGATGATTTTCCCCAGAGAATCAGAAACACGACCCCTTCTCCTCACCCTCCTCGATCTGAAATGCTATCCTGCCTGTACTGCTTTCTGTCTGCATTGCGGCATTCAGTGTCATATAAATACACAGACCACACAGTCTCAAGAGGATAGCTTATGCCTCAGAGATGCCCCCTGCCTCCCATACCAGGCTTTGGGAAACAGAACCATTCATCTACACTCTATCACCTTTCATGGGGAGGTCCCAGAGCTCACTTCACTGCGCTTTAGACCCTAGGTGTTAGGAAATTCCCCGGGGTCAGGCTGGGAGGTCTGGGCTAGGGAGAAAGACTATCCAAGCTGTTCCCTAATCTCTACCGGGCAATTTCTGCCTGTGTCAAACAGGGTTAACACGACGTCACTTCCTGGGGAGGTCAGGGGGAACATTCAGTTTGGGGAAGATGAAAAATCTAGTGGTCAGGGCCAAAAATTAAAAGAAAAATGTCTGTGGCACAGGGGAGGTAAAAGAACCTTCTTCTGAAAACAAACCCATGGAGACTGCCACATGCCACCAAGAAGGTTCCATGTTTTCAAGGCTTCATTGAGGAAAGTGGAAGGTAGGACCTCACAGTGTCTACCCAGATATGGAACCAGGCACCCTCCCCTGCAGGCACCCCAAGACCCTTACCAAGGATACGTCATCCAGGATGAGCCCAAAGGTTGCTGCTCGCTCCGTGAGGTCATCGCTCACCTGTCTGGAGACCAGCTCTCTCTGGGTGATCAGTTCTCCGGCATCAAAGCGAGCCTGGTTCCAAGGGAGGGCAGAGGAGCTGGTCAGGACAACGAGGAAGCGGAGTCCCAACCAGTCACCGCCAAGCTCTTCCTGCCACCTAGCGATCTCCTGGGGGCCGGGCTCGGGGCTCGAGGCTGAGGCCCTGTTCACTCACCACCACGGACTTGAGGATCTCTGTGGTGATGGACGGCAGCACGCGCTCGTCATAGTCCTCTCCGATGCTGGTGAAGATGCGGGGAAGCTGGCTAGCGACCGGCCGGAAGAGGATGCGCAAGGTGATGTTGACATTCTGTAAATCTTAGGGTGGGGGAGAAGTGCTGGAGTTAAAAATAAAAACCAAAGTGGCCTTCTAGGACCTCTCCTACCCCAAATTTGCTATAATTTATAAGTCACTGATTATCAGATCCTAGAGGGTGAGGCGCACCTGTGCGTGGTCTCCTTGGTAGAGAACCCAGCACAGCATCAGCGTTAAAAACTTCTCAAAGGATTCTGGTGATGACAGCTTTTCAGTGTGTCCTGAATGCCCTCTGATATAAGCAAATTCAGATTGTATGTCTAACAGTTGCCATGGATATGCCTGGAACACTGAATATTTTAAGAAAACAGATAGGCCAATGCCAAGAATTCTAGGGTAAGGCCTCTCCAAGGCCCAGTGAATGTGGCCCAAGGTAGCAGTGTGCCTCAGAGAGGTGACCGTGGGTCCAGCAGACTAGCAGTCTAAGGCCTGGCTGCAGCCTCAACTCTGCTGTTTACTAATTACGCGGGCTCACTAAGCCTTAGCCTGTCTCAGCTTATTTCCTCACATGTAAGAATGGGGATGATTTCATCTGCCTCCCAGGCGTGTTGGGAGAAACCGAAGGAGGAAACAGATATAAAAGCACTCTTGTCAAATGCGCAACAGATGTAAGGGGTTATCAGACTCATCTAGAGGCCGTTTCTCATTACTTGGCCCAGTCAAAGGACACAGGGAGGGAATTACAACTTCCCCTGACAACGCAGTCCTGCTTGGGGCTAAGGCACTGTCACAGGCTGCGTGCAGTCATCAACAACACGGGCCAAACGCCCATGAGATGAGTTCTGAACCAGGCACCAGAGCGGGAAATGGTTATACACCCGTCCCTGATCTCTGCAAGTTCCCATCAAGTTTTGAAGATAGGTGTATAACGTATCCTTAGAACAACTGCAAAACAGTAGAGAAAGAAATCCCCAAAAGGTGGGAAGTTCAGAACTAGGCCTTTAAGTTAAAATATGATGTTTCTTGATTCACCTCACCCCACCGCTGATTTCCTCTGATGTAGTAGGCAGGCCAGACCCTTTACAGGAGGCTCCTCCTCTCTCTGGCCAGGAGCGAGAGGACAGGTTAGTGAACACCAATGTACCCTTTCCCCTCCTCTGCCCGACGCACTTCTCATCCTAAAGTGCCAGTGCAGACGCACGTTCCTCACAGGAGCTCTTTTCTCTGCTTCCCCTCCATGCTGTCGTCACCACGCCCCACTCTAATGCCTGTCCACATGGCTACCTCCCTAGCTAGACCAAGCTCCTAAAGGTTCCCGCTTTCGTCAACTTTGAACTACCCCACCCTCTGACCCAGCACAAAGCCTGGCACTATCACAGAAAGCAAACATCTGCTGAGGAACAGCAACATCCATGCAACCTTCTCCTGCTGCACAGAAACTTCACGGCCAAGACAGCATCTGCCACTCCATTTACTGCCTGTGCACCTCTATGTGTACGATGCGGGGAGAACCATGACAGCAATTCATTTTAGGCTCCAACTGGGAAGCCAGTGGCGGGTCAGACCAGATTGCTCTCAGGGATGTGGGCCTTGGCCTGGGAGATAACAATGTGAGGGCAGCACCTCTGGAAACAGAGGCCTTGGAAAGCAAGGCAAAGGGTAAGTCAGCTGTGAAGGCAAACAGAATGGCTGGAGATCGGTTTACAGTCACCCTGGGGAACAAGAACTGATGGGAAGTGTCAACCGAGGGAGCAAAGGCACATTTAGGTTTCTTTAAAATTGGATTGCTATGTGACTCTTGAAATATATCTTTGTTCATTTCTCTAAATTTGTACAACCGTGTGTGTATTTTAAATATATAGGCATACGTCATTTTCTTGAGCTTCACAGACACTGCATTTTTTTTAATTTTGCGGTACGTGGGCCTCTCACTGTTGTGGCCTCTCCCGTTGCGGAGCACAGGCTCCGGACGCGCAGGCTCAACGGCCATGGCTCATGGACCCAGCCGCTCCGCGGCATGTGGGATCCTCCCGGACCGGGGTACGAACCCGTGTCCCCTGAATTGGCAGGCGGACTCCCAACCACTGTGCCACCAGGGAAGCCCCAGACACTGCATTTTTTACAAACTGAAGGTTTGGGGCAACCCTGTGTCAAACAAGTCTATTGGCACCATTTTTCTAACAGCACCTGCTCACTTCATATCTGTCACATTTTGGTAATTCTTGCAATATTTCAAACTTTCCCAATATTATTATATTTGTTATGGTGATCTGATGATGGTTAGCATTTTTTAGCCATAAGATTTTTTTTTTTTTTTTTTTTGCAGTACGCGGGCCTCTCACTGTTGTGGCCTCTCCCGTTGTGGAGCACAGGCTCCAGACGCGCAGGCTCAGCGGCCATGGCTCACGGGCCTAGCGGCTCCATGGCATGTGGGATCCTCCTGGACCGGGGCACGAACCTGTGTCCCCTGCATCAGCAGGCGGACTCTCAACCACTATGCCACCAGGGAAGCCCATAAGGTATTTTTAAATTAAGGTATTGTATATATATTGTTTCTTCAGAGATAAAGCTATTGCACCCATATGCACTGGGGGACCAAAATATTCGTGTGACTCGCTTCATCACAGTATGTGCTTTGCTGCGGTGGTCTGGAACCGAACTCACGACATCTCTGAGGTATACCTGTATATTTCTTTCTCTGCAGCCACATAAACCTCTTCACGGAAAATATGCCAGGAATTCGTATTACGAAAAGTTCAACCCATTCGGGGTCCCACGGCAGCCCTTCCACACTCTCTACTTTACCTGACCCACAGACAAGACTCACCTTTGCTACCAGTGATTACTGGCACATTCCGTGGTCGAGAGCGGCAGTCAAAGATAATCGGTTTCTGTACCCAAGGGATGAGGAAGTGAGTCCCTTCCCCTACGACAATGTCCTGCACTCCACGGAACCGGTCAAAGATGACAGCTCTGTGCCCAGCATCCACTAGGAAGGAAGGATAGTGGTGGGTCAGAAAAACCCCTTCACCCTTTAACCAAGAGGATCATGGTTTTGAAAACCCCTGGTGCTTTCCATTCATTTATTAAGTCTCCCCTCTCCTGCTCTTTCTTCCTACACTTCTGGTCTCTAGAGGCCTCTAAACAGCTATAAAACTAAGCAATCATTTCCCATCCCACATGTCCTCCCAAGGACTTCGGTAATAGGATCTATTCCTCAGCATCCTTTCTCCTTGAAACAACTGGCTGTTGATTTTCTGATTAACCACCTCCCCAAACTTCTTTCTAAAACTCACCAAGGTCTTCACTGTTACCACAGTCCATCCTGGTTCCAACTTAGCTCAGTGTTTCCGGAAGCAGCATCCTCCCTATGGCAATCCCAGAATTTGGAAGGCCCCACTTTTTCTTTCTAATAGCTCGATTTCTCTAAGGTTTGAAGGGGTTATAGAGCTATCTTGCTGATTCAGAAAGAAATTAGTAATGGTGACTACCGTTTAGCTATTCAGGGGTGGCCAAAAAGATCAGAGTAAAAAGCTGTGCCATAGAAAGAGAGCAGGCTTTTCTTTCTTTTTTTTTTTTTTTTTAAATAAATTTATTTATTTAATTTTGGGCTGCGTTGGGTCTTCACTGCGCGCGTGCTTTCTCTAGTTGTGGTGAGCAGGAGCTACTCTTCGTTGTGGTGCATGGGCTTCTCACTGCAGTGGCTTCTCTTGTTGTGGAGCACAGGCTCTAGGGGCACGGGCTTCAGTAGTTGTGGCACATGGGCTTAGTTGCTCCATGGCATGTGGGATCTTCCTGGGCCAGGGATCGAACCCGTGTCTCCTGCATTGGCAGGCGGATTCTTAACCACTGTGCCACCAGGGCAGCCCGAGAGCAGGCTTTTCTGACCAGCCGCTTTCTGTCTCTGCCTTTTTGGACATTACAGTTGGCCCAAACACCTTCACTCTGAAAGTAATCCTCCTCTTGTCAGGGTCACACACGAGGTGGGTCGATCTACTGCTACTTTCCAACAGTGAAAGCTGGAGAATATCAGAGGTGGAGGGGGGTCTTAGACATAAACCAGTTCAATCCTGTGGCTTGACCAATGAGAAAGCTGAGGCCTGGGGAGGGGAAAGTGACTTGCCTAAGGTCACAAAGAAAAGTGGAAAAGCCAGCTTAAACACCCAGCACACTGTTAAAAGCTGGGCAGTGAATCTCAAAGCTATTTTCTCTGGAAAGACTCAAACACACCAGAGCAAAGCTCCTGCTCAGGACAAGGTCACCAAAGGGCTAAAACCCTTGCTGAGTTATTCCACACACAGGCAGAAGAGAACAAACGAGCGCTCCATTTCAGCTGGCCAGCGAAATCCTGGCACTCTGCTGCAGCATCACTTTAAATTCACAAGAGCAGGTGGAAACGTCCAACTGGGCTGGGAGGCTCTTGGTGAATAAAGGCTCTGAGAGAACCTACAGCTACAAGGACAGAGGCCCTGATGACAATGCAACCATGTGGTGCAGGATGGCAGTAGGTGAGCCCTCTTGGTCACAAACACATTCACGGACAGCGGCTGCCAACGGGAGTGTCACACAGGCTATGAAGACCAATAGAAGTCCTCTGGCAAAGGGCAGTGACCCACCACCCCTCAGTGCCTCACCATTATACAAGGCAGAGTTCACCACGCCTCCTGCAACGGCTAAGGCCAGGCCAAACTTGCCAATGGACTCAAACACTTTGGCAGCCATGTCTTCTTCTGCTGGGCCTGCTCACACCTAAGTGGGTAAAAACAAAACAAACAAAACAATTCAATCCCCAAATCCTCAGAGTAAAGCCCTCTCTGAGGCATCACATGTACCTGTCGAGTTGGCTATTTCTTTCCCCACTCTTGAGAGGTCTAAATTATCGACTGAAGGACATTTCATAAATAACACTCTGCAGCTTGTATAAGTGTATACTCAATGCCTCTGCGCTTCTTTCTTCTTTCTCTACTACTTAAGAAAAGGGGTCTGGGGTCCTTGGTTCAAAATGGGAAGGAGGCATGGGCTTGATACCCATAGAGAACTTAGCCCCACACCAAACACCCTCCCATTTCCTGGACAGTCAGGCCCCAGGAGAGAGGCTGCGTGGCTGGTTCTGTGCAATTCTGGTTCAGAAAAAATGTGATTCCAAGAACAAAATAACAATAGCTGACCTTTATACTGGGTAGTCTTCTAACAGCAATTTCCATATTTAATCCTCACACCAACCCGTATGAAGTAGGTAACTACAGATGAGGAAACTGAGGCACACAGAGATGTTAAGTTACACCAGGAGCCTAAGATCACGCAGCTCTGAGGAGGGCTACCAGGATTAGAACCTAGAGGTCTAATTCTAGAAGGCACATCCTAACTCCTCACCACGCAGCTTCTCTACATCAGGCGTTAAGAATGACCTGTTATTATAGAAGCAGGCGCTACATGACGTTCTGGGGTCAACATATCGCGAGAACCAATCGGGCCAGAAAGGCCCTAAACAGCTGCACCCCGAGGGAGAGCCCTGGAACGGGTGGGGGTAGGGGGGCTGAGGCGGGGTGGGCGGGAGCACGGCTGACCTCACCAGAATCTACTCCAGCACTTAACTTTGTCTAGCTCCGCCCCGTTGCCGTCGTCCGCTTCAGCCTCCCTACCTCCTCCCCAGACCTCAACGTCTCTACCTTCATCTCTCCCCGTGCACTTAAATCTTTCCTGAGACCCGGATGCCCAGCCCCGACCCCTCAGCTTTTCCATTCCTAAGAGCTTCTAGATGATTCCTCACTCTGCCCCCATACACACCTACCTCACTCTACGCAACCCCTGGCTCCTCCCGTGCTCACCCCCCTTCCCCTCCGACACGAGGCGGACCCACGCATGGACCCCGCCCGCCCAAACCTGGGGCTAATGGGAGTGCAGAGGGGGACTGCGGAGACGCCCGGACGCGGGCCGCAGCGGCTCCGCTCCATTCTCACCTGCTCCCACTCTGACCTCCACATGAATTCCCCAGACAAACATACTGCGCGTGCGCCGGGCAGCTCCCCCCTCTTCCCCGCCTTCCTTCCAAGATCCGTGCCTCCGATTGGTGGGGACGAGCGCTGTGCATTCTGGGAAGGGTGGCTTGCAGCCTTACCCTAGTTCCTGGGCTCTTCGCAGATGAACTACAATTTCCAAGAAGCCATGCAGCGGCTGGCCCGCGCTGAAAAACCTTTCTCTTTGGTGGTACTAAAGGCCTAGAGGTTCCCGCAAAGCCTTTTGGGTGCTGTAGTTTCATGAGGGATAAATGCACGTGCCTGTCCCGAACAGATTTGGAGCCTGCTAGAAGATGGGCACTAAGGCCCTGGGAAGGAGAGGCTGGGCTTGCTGGCTGGTGGCAGAGAAGGGCAAGGGCAAGTTTAGGGCTGATGAAAGAGGGCAGGTGAGCACGCTGCAGAAAGTCGTGGTGAAGTAACTGGTGGGCTGAGAGATTGAAGGGCTGGCTTCTTTCCAAAGACCTATCTAGAAACGACCTGAGTTGTGGGACCTTGATTGCCAGACCAGAGAGAACCGTAGAGACACCTGGACTAGAAAATGAGACCCAGAGAGAGGAAGGGAGTCATTCAGGGTCATGCACCAATTAAAAAAGGGGTTGGGCTGAGTGTGGGTCCTGTGGACACATTTTTTTTTTGGTCTAAAAATGGTGGTTAATTTTCTATTGAATTTTATTTGTTTATTTTTAATTAATTTTTATTGGAGTATGGTTGCTTTACAATGGTGTGTTAGCCTCCACTGCACAACAAAATTAATCAGCCATACACATACAGATATCCCCTCCCTTTTGGACTTCCTTCCCATTTAGGTTACCACAGTGCGGTAGGTAGAGTTCCCTGTGCTATACAGTATGTTCCCATTAGTTGTCTATTTTATACATAGTATCGATAATGTATATGTGTCAATCCCAGTCTCCCGATTCCTCCCACCCCACCCCTTTCCCCCTTGGTATCCATACATTTGTTCTCTACTCTGTGTCTCTGCTTTGCAAATAAGATCATCTATACCGTTTTTCTAGATTCCACATATATGCGTTGTTATATGATATTTGCTTTTCTCTTTCTGACTTCACTCTGTATGACACTCTCTAGGTCCATCCACGTCTCTACAATTTCATTCCTTTTTATGGCTGAGTAATATCCCATTGTATACCCATTGGGATATTACTCAATTGGGATATGACACTCTCTAGGTCCATCCACGTCTCTACAATTTCATTCCTTTTTATGGCTGAGTAATATCCCATTGTATACCCATTGATAAAGAAGATGTACCACATCTTCTTTATCCATTCCTCTGCTGATGGGCATTTAGTTTGCTTCCATGTTCTGGCTAGTGTAGATAGTGCTGCTATGAACATTGAGGTGCATGTGTTTTTTTGAGTTATGGTTTTCTCTGGGTATATGCCCAGTAGTGGGATTGTTGGGTCATATGGTAGTTCTATTTTTAGTTTTTTTTTTGTTTTTTTTTTTTGCGGTACGCAGGCCTCTCACTGCTGTGGCCTCTCCCGTTGCGGAGCACAGGCTCCGGACTTGCAGGCTCAGCGGCCATGGCTCACGGGCCCAGCTGCTCTGCGGCATGTGGGATCTTCCCGGACCGGGGCACAAACCCGTGTCCCCTGCATCGGCAGGCGGACTCTCAACCACTGCGCCACCAGGGAAGCCCGGGACACTTAATTTTAATGAAACCAGGCCCATTTCTGGATTCTAGTATGACTGGATTCCTTCAGCTTCTTTTTCCTGCATTCCTCTCCTTTCCGTCCCCCTTCTTTGTCTCCACTTGGCACCAGTGGGACGGCAAACGGCCAGAGGTATACGTGGCAGCACGCTTCAGGTGGTATGGGTTTGCCCTAAGTGCCCACAGTCTTTTCCTCTGCCGACCAGAATGCAAGCTGTATGAGAGCTGAATGTTTAGTCTGCTGTCTTCATTGTTCTATTCCCAGAACATACAACAGTGCTTGGCACACAGTGGACACTCAATAAGTATTTGCTGAATGAATGAATAATGAAGGGTGTTGAAGTAGCTGGTTAGGCAGGCTGTGGCCAGGAAACGCAAGGCAGGATGCTCTGGAATCCTGTAAGAGTAGCCTTGGTATTGTCTGCTTCTAGTCTAATCCCACTAGCAGGAATGCTGGAAATATGAAAAGAAATCAGTTTTTGAATGTTTTATAACATTCAAGTCTGTGTATCTACAGCATCCAGCTTGAGCATCATTACAATCCATTATCCCTCTACAGATAAGGAAGTCGAGGCTCAGAGGTTAAATGGCTTCCTCAGGGTCACTCACCTAGTCAGAGCCAGACTGGACCGGAACACACGTCTTCTAGGTTTAAGCCCTATATTCCTTCCATTTCCCCACATTGTGTCCTGGGAAGCAAAGGCAACAGGAAAGCTCACGTGACATGAGGGCATCGTGCGGACCTGGGCTAGTTGTAGGTGGAGAGATGGGGAGGATGAAGTATAAGGATAATGAGGAGGATATCTGGGAAGAATTTAATTGTGCTGAGGCAAAAATTAGGCACAGAGCAGCACTGGTGCACCAGCTTTAGGAGTGGATCCAATTCTTTGCCACACAGAGCATTTTCCCCTTCAGCTCTTCTTCCCAGACTGGTGTACAGGTTGAAGATAAGAACAAATACATCTTGAACACTGCCTGTGGACCGACTGCTGCATAAAGACATAATCTTATTTAACCCTATTTTCACATTACCCTTTTGGAAATGAAGAAATGAAGACTCAGAGACGTCAAGTAACTAGCTTACAGTCACACAGCTGGTAAATGGCAGATATGTATGATATCATAGCCAGTGATTTTCCAAGCTGTGGGAATGTGTGATCTGTAAGTAATATGTAAACAAAGGTTGATTCTACTTCCAGGCTCAGTGCTAACATGGGAAGGGTGGTAATTAAAGCAAATAATTATAGAAGAGCATCTCTTTTTCTTCATTTAACACATATTTTGGAGGCCTCTTGCGTCATGCTAGACATTGGGGATAAGTGATGAAGAAGATGGAGAGAGCCCCTGTCCTCATGGAGTTTACATTCTGGGTTAAGGGGAGGCTGGTGTATACAGAGAAAGACAAGTACACAAAGAAATAAATAATATGGAATTTTGACTAGCTTCATGAAGGAAACAAACAGGTAACAGGAAGATGGTGAACCAGTAAAGAAGGCTTTGACTGCAAGTAATAGAAAAGTGGACTCAACTGACAAACAATAAAGAGATATATCAAATAACAAGTGCCAGGGGAGAGCAGGTCTGGGGTTGGCTAATTTAGTGGCTCACCAAGGCCATCAATGCTGCAGAATCTTTCCATCTTTCAGCTTTGCCATCTTCAGATGTTGACTTTCTTTCTCATGCTTGTCCCCGCAAGGTCACAAGATGACTGTAGAAGGTCCAAGCTTAATGTTCTCACAAAACAATAACCAAAGGCCAGAAGGCAGGAAAAGGACATGTCACGTTTTTGGGTCCCTTTATAAGAGCAAGGTAAAGTTTCCCAGAAGCACCCAACCAGACATCCACCTATGCGTTATTAGGCAGAATTGTATCATCTGCCTATTTCTAGACCAGTCATTGGCAAAGGAATGGCATTGCAATGTTGGAATTTGATAAGCCAAGAGTTTACCTCTGGGACTGGGGAGGGCTGGCTTCTCCTAAACCACATGACTGCTTAATACGCTAACAAATCAAAATGGGGGTTCTTGTTAGCAAGGAACAGGTTGCAAGGGAGAATGGATGTTAGAATTGCAACCAACCATGTCTGACACAAAGGGTCTCTTTTGAGTGAGCTGGTCAAGGAGGCCTCCATGAGGAGATGACATTTAGGGCAAGATGTAAAGGAGTTAGACATGAAAGGTTGCATGGGGGCTTCCCTGGTGGTGTAGTGGTTGGGAATCTGCCTGCCAATGTAAGGGACATGGGTTCGGGCCCTGGTCCGGGAAAATCCCACATGCCGCAGAGCAACTAAACCCATGCACCACAACTACTGAGCCCACATGCCACAGCTACTGAAGCCTGCATGCCTAGAGCCCGTGCTTGGCAACAAAGAGAAGCCACTGCAATGAGAAGCCCGCGCACCCCAAAGAAGAGTAGCCCCTGCTCGCCGCAGCTAGAGAAAGCCTGCACGCAACAATGAAGACCCAATGCAGCCAAAAATAAATAAATTTATTTTTTAAAAAAAGATGGATTATATACAGTCAAGTTAAAATGAAAAATTTTTTAAAATATTTACTTACTCATTTAAAAATAACAACAGTAAACTCATCGTTTTAACACATTTTTATAAAAAATAAATATAGTTTCCCAAATAAAAAGATTTAATGAGAAGAGTGGCATTGCTTTTTTTTTCATAAATTTAATTAATTAATTTTTGGCTGCGTTGGGTCTTCGTTGCTGCGCGTGGGCTTTCTCTAGTTGCGGCGAGCAGGGGCTACTCTTCTTTGGGATGCACGGGCTTCTCATTGCAGTGGCTTCTCTTGTTGCAGAGCACGGGATCTAGGCGTGCGGGCTTCAGTAGTTGTGGTGCACGGGCTTAGCTGCTCTGCGGCAGGTGGGACCTTCTCAGGCCAGGGATCAAACTCATGTGCCCTGCATTGGCAGGCAGATTCTTAACCACTGCACCACCAGGGAAGTCCAAGAGTGGCATTGTTTTACATTCTTGCAAATCTCAGTTTCTTCATTCATTCTGTTGTGTTATCACAGGTCATGTAGCCTCTAGTTAACTCTACTGACACTCAGGAGAGAATGAGTGTGAAAAAGGTAAAATAATGGTTTAGTATTATCATGAAAATAATTTTGACTGCAAGTACCCCCTGAAAGGACCTCAAGGGCCTCCAGGGTTACCTAGGCCACACCTGGAGAGCCACTACCTTGGAGTGAAACCCACCACTGGACACTCACACCAGTGAAGCTTCCAGCCAGCTTTTCAGCACTTGTATTAGTTGGGATTTAAGTTAGAGCAAAGTTTGATTTTCTGTATCAAGGAGACCCCAAAATACAGCAGACTAAAGAAGATAGAACTTAGTTTGTCTTTGTTCCATAGGTCATTCACAGACCCAATTTCCTTTCGTTGGTTTGTCATCCCCTAAAAGATTGTCTTCACTTAATCATGGGCCATCTGTGTTCCAGCTTGCAGGAAGGGAAAACAGAGGAAAATCTGGGCAGCAATTTTGTTGTAAGCAAAGGAGGCAGAAGGAGCACATGTAAATTCCACTTCATTGTACTGGTGAGAACTTGGTTGCATGACCTCGTCTAGTCACAGAAGAGGCTAGAAAATGTGTTTTTAAGCTGGGCAGCCAAGTATCAAGGAAGAAAGGATTTGGGGACTAACCAGCAGTCTGCAGTACATCACTTTCAAGTATGAACAGACAAGTGACGTAAGTCCATTTGAGAAAAGCCATAACATGAAAAAGCACAACAAAACAAACAAAAACAACTAAGCAAAACAAAAACAAAACAAAAGCAACACAAACAAAAAACTTGGCAGAATCAGAGACAAGGCAAAGAGCATGGAAAATCTAAACCAACCAACCATATAATTGATATCCTCAGATAAAGAGAAAGATTCTACCATGCATGAAACTAGAACAAGATGCTATTAAGAAAAATAAGTAGAGTTGAAAGATGTTTTCCCTTAAAATCAAGAACAAGCCAAAGGCTTCCCTGGTGGCGCAGTGGTTAAGAATCGGCCTGCCAGTGCAGGGGACACGGGTTCGAGCCCTGGTCCGGGAAGATCCCACATGCCATGGAGCCACAACTACTGAGCCCATGAACCACAACTACTGAAGCCCGCGTGCCTAAAGCCTGTGCTCCGCAACAAGAGAAGCCACGGCAATGAGAAGCCCGCGCACCACAACTAAAAGAAAGCCAGCGTGCAGCAACAAGGACCCAACACAGCCAAAAATAAATAAATAAATTAAAAAAACAAGGCAAAGATACACACTTCTATCACTTCTATTCAACATTAGGAGATCTTTGCCAGTATAATAGTTACAACAGGCACAGAAAAAATAAATAGGAGGCATACAGATTGGAAAGGATGAAGTAAAACTGCTTTTATTTATTGTGTATGTAGAAAATCCTAAAAAATTTAAAAAGAAACTATTAGAATCAATAAGTGAGTTTAGCAAGGATGCAAGAAGTAAGGTTAATACACAAACTGAACAACAAACTGAAAGATGGAAACTGAAAGTCACAAACACCCTTCACAATAGCACCAAAAACATGAAATACTTAGGGATAGATTCAATACCACCTGTCTGATAAAGACTACAAACATTGCTAAGAAAAAATTTAAAAGATCCAAAAGAAATGGAGAGATATACCATATTCATTGAAGAGAAAATTCAATGTTATTAAAATATCAATTCTCCTCACATTAATCTATCGATTCAAAGCGATCCCAAACAAAATTCCAGCAAGTTTTTTTTTTGGTAAAAATTGACAAGCTAATTCTAAAATTTATATGGAATTGCAAAGAACCTAGAATTGGTGAAATAATTTTTAAAAAGAGAACCAGGTTGGAAGGTTTAGTGTACACGGAGAATATAGTGTCCATTCATCCATAAAGCTACAGTAATCTAGAAGGCGTGGTATTGATTCTCAAAGGAACAGAGAATCCAGAAATAAACCCACACATCTGTGGTCAGTTTTTTGGTTTTGGTTTTGTTTTGTTTTTACAAAGATGATGATGTTATTCAATGGCAAATGGATAGTCTTTTCAAAAATAGCACAGGAGCAAGTGAATATCCATATGGAAAAATGAAAATACTTGACCCTTATCCTACTTCTTACACAAAAATTAACCTGAAGTGGATCATGGACCCAAACATAAAAACTAAAACCAGGGGCTTCCCTCGTGGCACAGTGGTTAAGAATCCGCCTGCCAATGCAGGGGACACGGGTTTGAGCCCTGGTCCTCCGGGAAGATCTCACGTGCCATGGAGCAACTAAGCCCATGTGCCACAACTACTGAGCCTGTACTCTAGAGCCTGCGAGTCACAACTACTGAGCGTGTGTGCTACAACTACTGAAGCCTGCGTGCCTAGAGCCTGTGCTCTGCAACAAGAGAAGCCACTGCCATGCACCTCATGCACCTCAACGAAGAGCAGCCTCCGCTGGCCACAACTAGAGAAAGCCTGCATGCAGCAATGAAGACCCAACACAGCCAAAATAAATAAATAAAGTAATAAATAAATTTAGGGGAAAAAAAAGCTAAAACCATAAAACTTCTAGAAGAAAAGCAGGACAAAATCTTCATGACCATGGTAAGAATTTCTTACATAGGACAAAAAAGGCACAAATCATAGAAGAAAAAAATGGATAAATTAGACTCCATTAAAATATAAACTTCTGTTCTTTGAAACAGACTGTTAAGAAAAAAAATTTAAGCTACAAACTGGGAGAAAATGTCTGCAATGTATTTATATGACCAAGGACTTGTATCCGATACATGTAAAGAACTCTTACAACTCAAGAACAAGAATACAAACCCAATTTAAAAAAATAAATAGACAAAAGATTTGAATAGACACTTCATCAAAGTTAGTTCATCAAAAAGCTAACAAACACACGAGAAGATGCTCAGTATCATTAGTCATCAAGGAAATGCAAATTAAAACCATAACAAGTTACTACTATATACCCTCTAAAATGATTAAAATGGAAAAGCCTAAAAATATTAACTCCTGGTAAGAATATAGAGTAATTGGAACACTGCTGGTGGAACTGTAAAATAGCACCACCACTTTGGAAAACTATTTGGCATTTTCTTATAAAATTCAACATATATTTACTATACAATTCAGCAATTCCATTCCTAGATATTTATCCCAAAGAAACAAAAACCTGTGTCCGTACAAAGACTTGTGTACAAATGTTCATATCAGCTTTCTTCCTAATAACCCCAAACTGGGAGCAACCCCACTGCCTGTCACAAGGTGAATAAATAGAAATCTGTGGTGTGCAGTGGAATACAATCCAGCAACGAGAAGAGATGACTGATACAGCAGCAAATATGAACGTCTCAAAACCACTATTCTTAGTGAAAGAAGCCAGGTGCAAAAGAGTGAAAATCGTAAAATTCCATTTACATGAAACTCAAGAAAGGACAAGTCTAATCTATAGTGTCAAAAAGCAGATTGGTGGGTGCTTGGGACCAGGAAAAGGGGGTGATTGACTGCAAAAGGGCTCAAGGGAACTTTCTGGGGTGGTAAGAATTTTCTATATCTTGATTGTGGTGGTGGTTACATGAGTTTAAAAAAAATATTTATTCATTTGGTTGCACCAGGTCTTAGTTGCGGCTCCTGGGATCCTTAGTTGCGGCATGCATGTGGGATCTAGTTCCCTGACCAGGGATTGAACCCAGGCCCCCTGCATTGGGAGCACAGTCTTATCCACTACGCCGCCAGGGAAGTTCCTACATGGGTTATTAATTTGTCAAATTTTATCACACTTAAATAGTTTCCTTTTATTGTGTGTAAACTACACCTTAATAGGGTTGATTTTTTTTTCAAAAAAACCCACTGAGATAGAGAGAAATTCTTTTATTTTTAATTTTTCTCTTATTAGTCATCCATTTAATACACATTAGTGTATAGATGTCAATCACAATCTCCCAATTCATCACACCACAACTCCCATTCACTGCCGCTTTCCCCCCTTGGTGTCCATACGTTTTTTCTCTACTTCTGTGTCTCAATTTCTGACCTGCAAACCGGTTCATCTGTACCATTTTCTAGGTTCCACGTATATGCGTTAATATACGATATTTGTTTTTCTCTTTCTGACTTACTTCAGTCTGTGTGACAGTCTCTAGATGCATCCACATCTCTACAAATGACCCAATTTTGTTCCTTTTTATGGTTGAGTAATATTCCATCGTATATATGTATGACATCTTCTTTATCTATTAGTCTGTCAGTGGGCATTTAGGTTGCTTCCATGTCCTGGCTATTGTAAATAGAGCTGCAATGAACATTGGGGTGCATGTGTCTTTTTGAATTATGGTTTTCTCTGGGTATATGTCCAGTAGTGGGATTGCTGGGTCATATGTTAATTCTATTTTTAGTTCTTTAAGTAACCTCCATACTGTTTTCCATAGTGGCTGTATCAATTTACATTCCCACTAACAGTGCAAGAGGGTTCCCTTTTCTCCACACCCTCTCCAGCATTTGTTGTTTGTAGATTTTCTGATGATGCCCATTCTAACTGGTGTGAGGTGATACCTCATTGTAGTTTTGATTTGCATTTCTCTAATAATTAGTGATGTTGAGCAGCTTTTCATGTGCTCCTTGGTCATCTCTATGTCTTCTTTGGAGAAATGTCTATGTAGCTCTTCTGCCCATTTTTGGATTGGGTTGTTTGTTTTTTTAATATTGAGCTGCATGAGTTGTTTATATATTTTGGAGATTAATCCTTTGTCTGTTGATTCGTTTGCAAATATTTTTTCCCATTCTGAGGGTTGTCTTTTCATCTTGTTTATGGTTTCCTTTGCTGTGCAAAAGCTTTGAAGTTTCATTAGGTCCCATTTGTTTATTTTTGTTTTTGTTTCCATTACTCTAGGAGGTGGATCAAAAAAGAGCTTGCTGTGATTTATGTCAAAGAGTGTTCTTCCTATGTTTTCCTCTAAGAGTCTTATAGTGTCCAGTCTCACATTTAGGTCTCTAATCCATTTTGAGTTTATTTTTGTGTATGGTGTTAGGGAGTGTTCTAATTTCCTTCTTTTACATGTAGCTGTCCAGTTTTCCCAGCACCACTTACTGAAGAGACTGTCTTTTCTCCAGTGTATATCCTTGCCTCCTTTGTCATAGATTAGTTGACCATAGGTATGTGGATTTATCTCTGGGCTTTCTATCTTGTTCCATTGATCTATGTTTCTGTTTTTGTGCCAGTACCATATTGTCTTGATTACTGTAGCATTGTAGTATAGTCTGAAGTCAGGGGGTCTGATTCCTCCAGCTCCGTTTTTTACCCTCAAGACTGCTTTGGCTATTTGGGGTCTTTTGTGTCTCCATACAAATTTTAAGATTTTTTGTTCTAGTTCTGTAAGAAATGCCATTGGTAATTTGATTGGGATTGCATTGAATCTGTCGATTGCTTTGGATAGTATAGTCATTTTCACAATATTGATCCTTCCAATCCAATAACATGGTATATCTCTCCATCTGTTGGTATCATCTTTAACTTCTTTCATCAGTGTCTTATAGTTTTCTGCATACAGGTCTTTTGTCTCCCTAGGTAGGTTTATTCCTAGGTATTCCATTCTTTTTGTTGCAGTGGTAAATGGGAGTGTTTTCTTAATTTCTCTTTCAGATTTTTCATCATTAGTGTATAGGAATGCAAGTGATTTCTGTGCATTAATTTTGTATCCTGCAACTTTACCAAACTCATCGATTAGCTCTAGTAGTTTTCTGGTGGCATCTTTAGGATTCTCTATGTATAGTATCATGTCATCTGCAAACAGTGACAGTTTTACTTCTTCTTTTCCAATTTGGATTCCTTTTATTTCTTTTTCTTCTCTGATTGACGTGGCTAGGACTTCCAAAACTATGTTGAATAATAGTGGTGAGAGTGGACATACTTGTCTTGTTCCTGATCTTAGAGGAAATGCTTTCAGTTTTTCACCATTGAGAATGATGTTTGCTGTGGGTTTGTTGTATATGGCCTTTATTATGTGGAAGTAGGTTCCCTCTATGCCCACTTTCTGGAGAGTTTTTATCATAAATGGGTGTTGAATTTTGTCAAAAGCTTTTTCTGCATCTATTGAGATGATCATACCATTTTTACTCTTCAGTTTGTTAATATGGTGTATCACATTGATTTGTGTATATTGAAGAATCCTTGTGCCTCTGGGATAAATCCCACTTGATCATGGTGTATGATCCTTTTAATGTGTTGTTGGATTCTTATTGCTAGTATTTTGTTGAGGATTTTTGCATCTATATTCATCAGTGATATTTGGTCTGTAATTTTCTTTTTTTGTAGTATCTTTGTCTGTTTTTTTTTTTTTAAGAAAGTAGAGTATATATAAGCTCCTAAAAACAGAGGTTTTTGTCTTTCTTCACTGATATGCCTATCATCTAGAAGAATGCTTGGCATATAGTAGATTCATCATAAATATTTGTTGAATGAATTATTGAAAACATTAAAAAGCTCTTGGAGATTAAAATTTTGAGATAAAATTTAAATTAAAAAATTCAGTAGAGGGACTGGGAGATAAAGTTACTCCCAGAAAACAGAACAAAAAGATAGAGATGGGTAATAGGAGAAAAAAGATTAGAGAATCAATTCAGGTCTGACTTCTACTAATAAGATTTGCAGAAAATAAGAACAGAGAAAGCAGAGGAGGAAGATGTGAAGAAGTAGATAATACAGTGAACCGAAGGACATGAGTTTCAGATATAAAGATCACATCAAGCAAAGCATAAGAAACGAAAAAGACTGGACACCAATAGTCGTCATCATGAACTTTCAGAGCAACGAGGACAAATAGGAGATTCTCAGAGAGAAAGGAACTGGAATGGACGGCATGAATATCTTACCAGTTCCACTGGAACTTAGAATACAATGGAACAACGCTTTCAGTTTCTAAGGGAAGCTAATTTGCTACCTTGTATTCTACATGCAGCCAATGGATCATGTGAGAAATCAAGGCGTTTTCCGAATATAAGTTCTCAAAAATTTTACCTCTCACGCACCATTTCTCAGGAAGCTACTTAAGGATGAGCTGCAGCAAAAGAAGGAGAAAAAAATTTTTAGAGGATTCAGGAAATAGGAGATCCAACCACAAGAGAGGCAAAAGGAATCTCTAGAATGATGGTCAAGGGAATTTACAGGAGCCCAGGAAGCACCCACACCAGATGGGAGCCGGAGGAAGCAGGGGTCCAGGGAGAATATGGTGAAGAAAAAAATATTTTGTTTGAAAATACTGAGAGAAGATTTTAATTTCTGTCAGAGTGTGGGGATTAGAAATAAGTACGTAGAAACTAAACAAACTTTTAAAAAAGGGAGACAAGTTTAATTCCAGAGAAAATGAAGTTCTTCAAGATAGGAAATAGTATTGTAGTACACAACATGGCTCAGCTGTGAATAACATTTTCATAGTCATAATAATACTAGCACTTAACGATCTCGTAAAAGGTGAGACGGCAGCTGTATTGGAAACATGAGGGAAGGAGATGATGTGTATGTGTCTGAGCTAAACCTTCAACTTCCGTAAGTCATACTTACAGCTAAAAATTCAGCAGTTTTGGGGTTTTGTTAGAAACATGAAGGGAAATACCAAAAGAAAAGATACAAGGACTTCTGTTTGTCTTTGTAAGGCTTCTGGAATTCTTTGAGTTGTTTAACGATGTACATATATATATATATATATATATATCTGATTAAAATAAAAATTAAAAGAAGAAAGAAAGATGATATAAAGAAAGATGTGGTAGAGACACAACAGACTTTTAGCTAAAGGGAGATTTCTTTTGTATATATTTTGTATTTTGTATATATATTAATTTTTGGATTATAAAAAATTTAAAATGTGTTCACTGTAGAAAATAAGAAAAGAGAGAAGTATACAAAAGCAAACAAAAATCACCTCTAACCCCAACATTCATAAATGATCACTGTTAGAATTTTGCTTTTTCCTTCATTTTTAATGTATAAATAATTGGAATCAGGCTGAATATGCAGCTTTCCATCTGGCCTATTTTCACTTTACATTCTCTTTTTTTTTTTTTTTTTTTTTTTTGCGTTATGTGGGCCTCTCACTGTTGTGGCCTCTCCCGTTGCGGAGCACAGGCTCCGGACGCACAGGCCCAGCGGCCATGGCTCACGGGCCCAGCCGCTCCGCGGCATGTGGGATCTTTCCAGACCGGGGCACGAACCCGTGTCCCCTGCATCGGCAGGCAGACTCTCAACCACTGCGCCACCAGGGAAGCCCCACTTTACATTCTCTTGTGAGAATTTTCCTTCATTAACTATTCTTTGTAAGCATGGGGAAAGAAAAATAGAATAGGAAGCAAGGAAGTGGAAACTGAGTGTGTCAACAATTCTTTTGGGAAGAGCAGAAGAGAAATGAGGTAGAAGCTGGAGGATGACATGGGAAAAGCGGGGGGGTGGGTCCCCCCACCCACGGGAGAGACTCAATCCTGTCTGTAGACCGATGGGAATTATCGGGTGGTGAGAATGATGATTCGAGAGGGTGGTTCACTGAAGGAGCAAGGTCTTTGGAAAGGCCAGGAGTGTAAGTGGAGGCGTCGCCATCTCTGGCAGAGGAGGAAAGGGATGCAGGATGCAGGAGGGTGAGGGTTTGGTGGTGCGTGGCAGAGTCACATCAGATGGTTTCTCAGTTAAGTACGTGTGAGGTCATCTTTTGAGAGGCAGGTGGAAGAGGAGGCACGAGATGTCTTGGGAAGTGGAAGCAAGACTACCAGAGAAATACAGCAGGACTGCTGGGCGGAGTCGAGCCCACGGGAAGTCTTTGAGTACCAGTACCCAGTGACCCACTCAGCCTCGTGATTCTCTCCGGCCAGGGCCAGCTACTCAGGCCAGGCTTCGGGAAGGCGGATGGTTGACTAAATCCAGGGTTGGGGTTTTGTCAGGTGGGTTATGACAACAGAAAGAGGAGAAGGGTGGGGATGGGTAGAGGGCTAGCAAGGGGTGGACCTTAGGATCTAGGCTGGGTGAGAAGAGGGGAGTCAGGAAGGGCGTATGGCTAGTGAGAAAGTGGTACCCGACGAGGAGGTCTCAGTGAACTCTCAGTGAACTCACAGGCGGACCCAAGCAAGCAGGGTGGAAGGACACGAGGTGGTGGTCAGGGGGTGGTGTTTGGAGTTAGAGATTTCAGAGGAGGTATAGTTCCTGGTGAGGAACAGGTAGTAACACAGTGGGGCGAAGGTACCTACATAGATCACAGGAGCTTCAAAGGACCTGGGATTTTTAAAGAAGGGAAGAAGGAGGAAAAAGAAATGGGAAGCAGGGAGGACTCTTCTCTCTCCTCCAAGCCCCAAGGTGTTCAGTGTGTGAGAGAAGAAATGCCTTCAACTGAACAGGCTTCTGGAGAGACTTCCACGTGGGACTGGGTGTTCCTGACAGAGGCGAAGACAGAAGGGAGTTTGCCAGTCACAGGCTGGGAGCAGCAGGGGGCCCTGAGGGAGGGCTGGGAGGACTGGGGGCCAGGGTAGGGGTTTGGGTCAGATTGGAGGGATGCAGAGGGATGAGAGTCAGAGAGACCTGTGGTGACTTCTGGTGGGGATGGGGGTGAAAGGGGAGTGAGGCTGGGGAGACGGGTGTGGGGCTTTTGAGATGGGGGTGGGTTGGGGTCTCCTCTCATCTTTTTTTTTTTTTTTTTTTGCAGTACGCGGGCCTCTCACTGTTGTGGCCTCTCCCGTTGCAGACCACAGGCTCCGGACGCGCAGGGTCAGCGGCCACGGCTCACGGGCCCAGCCGCTCCGCGGCATGTGGGATCTTCCCGGACCGGGGCACGAACCCGCGTCCCCTGCATCTCAACCACCACGCCACCAGAGAAGCCCTCTCCTCCCATATTGATGCTTCCTTCCCTCGGTGGCTTGGCCTTCCTTGACAACAGCTCCCAGATCCTGCTGATGGGGGTGATGGCCCAGACTCTGTCTCCTGTTCCTTCTCCTGCCCTCACCTGTCTTCCGTGCTGCAGCAGAATCTGGAGGTGCTGTGCCTTCCCCTTGGAAGGGAGCTGACTTCGCCCCAGATGGCTTACATTTTGGCTTGTTTGTCCTCCTCTCCCGGAAACCTCTGGAGGCCACGTGGATTTCCCTTTGAGCAGCCTGTGCTTCGACCATACCGTGCTCGAGGTGGTGCTTCCCAGGCCCGTGCTTGATTAAACTGAGTTCATTCAGGAGGGGAGGGAGGCATGCTTAACGAGCTCCTGCTACATCTAGGCACACGTTAGACCATTTTAAATCATGTTTGCGGTTTCCCTAGCGGGGCACCTGCACTCAGCAAATGTTAAGGGTTATTATTTAATCCTCCTAACACCACATTGGATAGATATTGTTACCTATCCTATTCTAGGTATTCACTTAAGTATTTCCTGAGTGCCTGCTGTGTATCAGATGCTATGTTAGACCTCTGGAATACTAAGTGTATATGAACATGCTGGTCCGTCTTAGTTTAACCCCCAACCCCCAGATCCATCCTCTGTCCTGCCCCGTAGGTGGGGAGGCCAGTCCTTTGGCCTGCATCAACCCAGCTCATTTGCCTACTACATCTGGGTGGGTTAGGCCAATGGGAGGCTCTGGTAGAAGATGGGGTGAGAGAGAAACTGAAGTCGTTCTTCCTGGCTCCTCCCTAGCTTTGGCCTGTGTTTCTGGCAGCGGCATGGCTGCCACATAGGTCCAACCCCTCCTTACGGTTCTCTCTCTCAAGGGACTTTGGTACAATATTCCCCTGCTCTCCTCCCACCCAGCACCCAACTCACCCAGAGTGGGGAGACACTGTTCTGAGCATCCTGGGGCCCTTGTGTCCGAGTCAGTGCGTGAATCCATCCTCTCCAGGTCACCAAGCCTCAGGTCATAACCAAACAGGTCTCTGGAAGGTCACAGACTGTGGAAAGGGGGCAACTCTGTTGTGGGGAAAAGACACTGAACTTGAGAATCAGGAGGCTGAGGTCCCAGCTGTGTCACTCTTGCCAATTCTGTGACGCAACACATTTGCCTCAGTTTCCTCCTCTGCTGAATGGACATGGGAGAACAACTTCTCATGGCTTCCCTGGTGACGCAGTGGTTAAGAATCTGCCTGCCAATGCAGGGGACACGGGTTCGAGCCCTGGTCCGGGAGGATCCCACATGCTGCGGAGCAACTAAGCCCGTGCACCACAACTCCTGAGCCTGTGCTCTAGAGCTGGTGAGCCACAATTACTGAAGCCCGTGTGCCACAACTACTAAAGCCCACGTGCCTAGAGCCTGTGCTCCACAACAAGAGAAGCCACCGCAATGAGAAGCCTGTACCCCGCAACAAAGAGTAGCCCCCGCTCACTGCAACTAGAGAAAGCCCGCGTGCAGCAGCGAAGACCCAATGCAGCCAAAAATTAAATAAATGAATAAATAAATAAATTTATTTTTTAAAAAAAGCACCTCGGGACTTGTGTAAATATTAGTTGCTGTTATAATCACATCCAACCCCTGTCCCCAGGACAGGATGCCTGCCTCACGCAGGATCTTTTCTTCCTGTTCCCTCAGAAATGCAGTCACGGCCAGGAGTGATGAAAACATTTCCCTGGTTGGATGCCACACACAACTAACTCTTTACATAGAAGAGAGAGGAAAAATCATGAAAATTACACCACCTTTCGTGCCCCAGAGATTTTTTTTAATTTTTCATTCTTTTCTTTTTCCTTTTTTTTTTTCCACGATTGTTGAATAAGCAAAAATCTTCAGCTTTTCAAAGGCCACGTGGAGGGCTTCCCTGGTGGTGCAGTGGTTAAGAATCCGCTTGCCAATGCAGGGGACACGGGTTCGAGCCCTGGCCCGGGAAGATCCCACATGCCGCGGAGCAACTAAGCCCGTGCACCACAACTACTGAGACTGCGCCTTACAGCCCGCAAGCCACAACTACTGAGCTCGTGAGCCACAACTACTGAAGCTTGCGCACCTAGAGCTCATGCTCTGCAACAAGAGAAGCCACCGCAATGAAAAGCATGCGCACCGCAACTAGAGAAAGCCCGCTTGCAGCAGCGAAGACCCAACGCAGCCAAAACTAAATAAGTAAACATTTAAAAAAATAAAAAATAAAAGACCATGTGGAAAAAGAGATGGATGGGGCCTGGGAAGTGCTGACAAAGCCCTGAGGAGGGCTCTGATTCACCTTCAGTCTCTGAGGTAGGATGGAGGGGCAGGGAAAGAGATGGGGAGGGGGCTGGAGCCTGGAGGGCTGGGGGCTAGGTATAGACCTTCACAGACAGCTGGATGTGGTTCTTGGAGGTGTTATTCCATTTCCACTGAAGCCTGGAGGGACCTGGCACGAGTCACACAGAGTAGTCCGGGTTCTTTTTAAAGGGGGAATTTCATGATAAGGTGAAACTGAGGAGAGGATGCTGGTCCTGGGAGTGTGTGGGAGGGGGAGGGGACCTGAGCAGGGATGGGTGTTCACTGAGCCCCCAGTACGTGTGAGGCCCTGTGTCAGGCTCTAAGGAACCAGAGGTGAAGTAAGCATGGTTCTTGCCTCGAGGAGCTTTCAGTCTGGTAAAAACATCTGGATATAACAGGGTGGGTTGTGGATCATAAGCTGTGGAAACACATCAGTCACGGCCCAGGAGTCTGGCCTGGAAGAGATAGCATCTTGCTGGGGTCAGGCCTCAGCTCCGGTGAGAGTGAATGTCTCCTACAGTTGCAGGCGGAGTGTCTGTTGTGGGGGGGACTAGGAACTGGGACTGGGGCCCATTCTGGAGATTGGTCAGAGGTAACTGAGGTCCTATGCTCCACGGACTTGGACTCCAAGCTGACCAGGGACCAAGAGCAATGCTCCTTGTGACCACTAGGAGGAGCCAGTGTCCTCGAGTGGACTGCAGGGTGGCGCTCTCTAGGGAGAGGGAACATTCAGTAGGTGGGAAGGGAGAGCCCCAGAGGTCTCCAGGTCTCCCAGAAACACCTCTTCTTTGACCTGGGCTCTGGCTATCTCCTCTGCCACACTCAGGGTGGTGGTGGGAGTAGGGTTCCAGGTTCTGCGGAAATAGGCAGATTGCACCTAAATCAAAAGCAAATCTACAGTCACCTCCCCAACCCAGAGCAGGAGCAACTTAGGGAACAGCTTTGGCCAGGCCACTCTACCCACCCGAGCCTCCGTTTCCCCATCGGTAAGATGTGAGCATCGGGTCAGCCGGATGATCTCTGAGGCCCTCTGCTACGGTTAAAGGAAGGATTCCATAACCGTTCCTGCCATCTGTGGTTCCCGGCACCTCCCTTTCCCCGGACGCTTGGCCTTCACTGATTTCCGCTGCTGTGCACTGCAGAGCTTTCTGCCCCTACGTCCCCCTCCCCAGCCCCCAATTCAGGGGCAGTCCTCTGGTGGCGGGGCGGGTAATGTGAGAAGCAGAGTCCCTGGGAGACTGGGGAACCTCCGCTGAGATCCGTGCTCTCAGCATCACCTGGGCCACACTCTCGATCTGCATCTTATTTGCAAGGACAACCTGGTTCCCAGCGGACGGCCAGACCCCCAGGCCTGCATCCGAATGCAGCCAGGCTGAACCCTCCACGCCCATCCTAGGCCGCCCTTCTTCTTGGGCTGTCCCTCCCAGGGGCGGCCCTGCCACCCACCCAGTCACCCTGTCCTGAAGTCTGGGTATCAGCGTCAACCTGTCTCTTCTCACATTTCCCTTTCTCATATTCACGTGGCCGAAAGTCCAGACGGTCTTACCTGGAACGTGCCCACCTCTCACTCCCTCGCCACCCCTGTCCTGGTTCAGGCCGATGTTATTTCTTTCCGGAACCGGTCGGTCTCTCTGACTCCAGTCTGTCCTCTCTCTAATCTATCATCCATCTATGCTGCTGCCAGAGAGCTCTTTCTAAAACACAAATCTGATTATGTACATCTCTGCTTTAAAATCTTGGCTTTAGCCTTGTGGCCTAAAGATAAATCCAAAGTCCTAATAAGCTTCCAAGTCCATTCATGGTCTGACCCTTACTTCCCCAGCCAAGTGCATTTCCCAGCATGTTCCTTGATCCATCCACAGCACACTTCTCCCCACCAAGCAGCCCATGTTCTTTCAGGGTTATTGCCTTGGCAAACATCATCCCCTCAACCGAAAATTCTGACCCTGAGTTTTGCTTGGTGAACTTGGACTCCTCCTTGAAGTCTGAGCTCAAGGTTGTGAAGCCTTTCCCAAGTGTCCCAGGCAGGGTTCCCATCACACTTCTTGTACATCTCTACTATCTGTCTGCCTCCCCCACTGGACGGTAAGCTCCTATTGAGCTCTGTATCTCCATAGCTGATCAATGCTTGATGTGTGGCAGCAATTCAATACAGGAGTTTGAATGAATGAATAAATATAAGAATGGCCTGGGAAATTGCACGCTGGGGTGAAATCTTCCTTTTTTCTCGGCTGGAGCCCACTGAGCAAAGAGGAAAGGCAAGCGTGGTAGGAGACGAGGTGGGGAAAGCGGGGAAGGCCACTCCAGCCGGGGCCTGTGGATCAAAATTATGAGTTTGGATTTTTTGTTTCTTTACTGGATCTCAGCTCACTTAGCTCATACTCCTTAGAGAATGATGTAGTATATACTCATTCTAGTCCTTGTCCTTGTCATCTGACTTTGGTCTCTTCCTTACACACAGTGAGAACCCGCCAACATTTATCTCATGTGACTCTTCCATTCTCTCTACTTCTACTTACAGAAGAATTTTGGTTTCATTCTCAAAGCAGTAAGTCTTGAGAGGTTTCTAAGTAAGGGTGTGCTGTGATCTGATTTTCATTTCGTAAAAACTGTTCCATCTATTCTGTGGAGACTGCATCATAGGGGATGAAGTGGAGCTGGGACAACAGATAGAGGCCGCTGAAGTGGTACAGATGTGCGATGGTGTTAGCTGGAGGGTGGCAGTGGAGACAGAGAAAGCGGGCAGGTCGGTGTAGGCTTTGGAGGGAGAGCAGGGCTGGTGTATGAGTCGTGAGGATAAGAGAGAAAAAGAGGAGGGAGGGGGAAATTAGGAGCTTGGGATTAACATACACACACTACTAAATATAAAAGAGATAATCAACGAGGACCTACTGTATAGCACTCAGTATTCTGTAACAACCTATATGGGAAAAGAATCTGCAAAAGAATAGATATATGTATATGTGTAACTGAATCACTTTGCTGTACACCTGAAACTAACCCAACAGTGTAAATCAACTATCCTCCAATACAATATAAAAATTAAAAAAGAGAGAGAGAGAGAGAAAAGAACTCAGTAGTGAAGGTTCCAGAATTTCAATATAGAAGGGTTTTGGGAACAGTCATGTTGTTGGAAGAGGGGCCAGGGACCATCTAGAAGCTGTGTGCATAGCAAGCACACTGTTCTTATTTAGACTGTATTTATCTGGGGCAGGTGAAGAAGGATCTTGGGGGATAATGGGGGGGGTTGACCCTCCAAACCACTTCTTAACACCATCACAGGCCACAGGGCCTTTGCATGAAAGGCTCTCACTGGAGCCTTGCTGGAGAAAGGACCTCTGCCCTCCTTCCCCACCGTCACTCTCTACCATGCTCTTTTACTTTCTTTGTAGCTTTTATCAAAGTGTTGGCAGAGTTCTCCCTTTCTAGAGATTTTGGTGCACTTTCAAGGCTCTTCTCTATCTCCCCTGCTTTGGGGACCTTGGCAGGTTTGATGGAAGCTAAGAACTGAGCAGAGGCCCAGGGCTTTGTGAGGAGCTGGTGCCGGCCCTGCACCCAGGGAGGGAGGAAAATGAACGCCTTAGATGTCAAGCTGGAATAAGTCTCAACCCTAGAAGGTGGTGGCGGTCCCCCTACCCCTACCCTCACCCCTCCCCCAGCTCAGCCAGCTGCTGGAGAGGGAAGCTGGGGAGGAAGGAGCCCTGGTGATGAAGAGCTCCGGTTGTCAGAGCTGGGGCCAGGGGGCACGCCCCCTGGGTGACATTTTCTCGCATTGTGTCCTCAGAACAAAAACGAGTCTTATTTGAGGAGTTGGAGGGGGGCCGGGGGCAGGGGGCTGAATGGAATCGTGGCTCCAGGGAATGGCGATTACTCATCAAAGACCAGGGCTGCCCCCGCCTTTGTGTGCCCTCCACAGCCCGCCCGTGCCTGGCCACAGGCCCTCAGCCCTAGACTACCCAGCCCCTTCCCCCCACCCCGGCCAAGCCCCCCACAAGAGCAGGGCTGGGAATCATGTGTGGGCAAAGAGCTGCTACAGGCACATTGTGGGGCGGGGTGACCAGGGCAGGCTTCCTGGAGGAGGGGAGATGGCCAAGGGGAGAAAACATGGAGTGGGTCTCGGGAGACCAGGGAGTGCGTGCAGAGGGAGGGTGGGCAGAACCTCTAAGGTGTCAGTTCAGCCCCCGATAGAGAGTCCTGGAGGGGTCCCGGGAGGGGCTGCTTCCTGCTATGAGGGCTATTTTGGGGCCTGAATCAAATCAAATCCGCCAGCAGCCCCCAGAGCCCCCAGCAGCTGTGCAGAACAGCTGTCCCCGCTGAGGGCGTGGAGGGCTGGAACCTCGCTTCCTGTCCTGCCCCCCACTGATCTCTCCTGCCACCCGGGGCTGTGGGCTGCAAGTGAAGGGGGAAGAGGATGTGAAAGGGCTTTAGGCGCGAGTCAGAAACCTGGACAAAGCCTTGTGTCTTTCCCCCTCCTGCGCTGGGCTACCTTGGGGCTGAGACTGGCCACTACATCAGTCTTTGGGGTGCTCCTGGTCATGGGAAGGGAGTCCCCCCAGAAGCTCTTCCCTGCACCTCACCCTCCTCTGAGCCCCAACCAGGTATTTCTCCAGCCTCAGACATTCCCTGCCCACATTCCCTGCCCAACTCCACCCCCTGGGAATCCCTCCTAGTCTTCTCTTGGAGATGTTGGTGGGATGGGTCCTGTCCTCATCTGGCCCCTCCCACACTCAAAGGCCAGTCACCACACTCATCTCCCTGGGTCGTCTTGGTCTCTCTTCTGGGGGGGGGTGTGTGCAAACCGCCCCATCAGACTGACCCTTCCTTCAGTGAGGGGTGGGGGCTCTGAGAGAGGGAGGGGACTTAGCAAGGAGACGGCAGGGGCCCAGTCTCTCATTGGATTAGAGGCTCCCCAGAGGCTGGAGGCTGGGGACACATCTCCTTTCCCCAGGGCGGTGCCCCATAGGGTGGTGTCTCTCCCACCAGACCTAGCTTTGAATCCTTCCTCTAGCTGCGTCTCTCAGCCCTTTGGTGCTGACCCACAGGGACTGGCGTGTTGGCTCTCTGGGACACAGTCAGCTCGAGGGCAGGTGCCTGTTCAGGCTTCTGATTGCACTGAGGGGAGCCCTGTGCACCCACACCCACCAGGCACACCCACCAGAACCTGAGATGTGGGTGTGTCAGGGAGCCGGGGTCGGGGGTAGCACTGACCCCTCCGCCAGGGAGCCTTCCTGGGACAGGCAGGCAGGAGAGCCTCTCTTCCTCTTTGGTCCACCCTGGCTCAAGGCCAGTTAGTGTCCACAAGTGTGACCAAGGCTGGGATGTGCCCTGGGGCAGCCCTGTCCCTCAGGTCACAAGTCCATGACAGGGTCCCTCGTGCCCATCTTGTGCAGAAAGAGCCCCATTGTCCCGGTGGCATAGCTGAGGGGTGAGTTCAGAGCCTAGAGATGTGGACCACTGGGCTGGTCACCGGCTTTCTGAACCACAGCAGGAGGGAGTCAGGGAGAATCGCTGGGCTGCTTGTTGGGGAAAGGGATTGGTGCACACAACAGTGCACACGGAGCCAGAGCCCAAACAGACACTGCTGTCCTCACTCACACAGGCCTGCTCGCTCCCAAGGCTCCCTAGCACACACACACACACACACATGCACACACGCGCGCACACACGCACACACACACGCGCGCACGCACACACGCACACACACACACACACACACACACCCGTGCTCAGGACAGCCTATAGTAGAACTGACGGCAGCCCTTCCGCTCGTCTCTCCACTTTCCTGCCAGCAGATGCTCTATTCTTTCCTTCCCGGAACTATTGAGGCAGAATCTCCCCACCTTCCAGGGAGCTCCGGACATAGCGACAACAGGGGGAAGCGGGATTGTGGCACCTGTCCCTGGGGGCAGGGGTAGCTCCTGGAGCCCCACCCACACTGGGCTGAGACCCCAGATGCTTTCATCTCCTGTCTGGGTGTGCTTGTGATTGGTGCTGCCGAGGTTAACAAAGATGCACAAACCAGGTCTTCCGGCCACGTCTGCGTTCTCAGCCTGTTTCCAGATCTGAGCCCTCATCTTCCCCTAGAGCCCCTCCTGTAATGAAATCCTCTTCCCCTCACTGAATGCCTCAGCTTACGGAACCCCCCTCCTCTCACTGAATTCTCTTTCTCACTGAATTCCTCTCCTCTCCCACCGCCACCTGAGTCCCCCTTTCGGGGACAGTGGCATCCTTTCCTTCTAATCTCTGTGGGCCCCAGGGGCTCTGGTCTACAACACAAACTCCACAGATGGTGGCTGAGACGTTTGCAGCGGTCTGTCGTGCCCAATCCCCCACCCAGTGCGCCCATCACCACCACACAGGCCCAGCCTGTGAAGGCTCATCTGGGCCTGTAAGGTGGGCGGATTTGGTACCAGCCATTTCAGCAGGTTGGGCCACGTGGCCCAGCAGGGCCCACCAGGCTTTAAGCAGACCAGGGACCCAAGAGAAGTGAATGGCCAAGGGGTAGGATGAACTTGATTTGGGCTCTGAATCTGTACAATGTGCGGTTCTGTGATCCAGCCTCCTTGCAGGATCATTCACAGAAATCAACCTTTCTCCCCAAGCTTCCTAAAGCGAGGGAGGCCCATTCCCCATTCCCACCCTGGACAGCTCAGCCCGGAGTGGCCTGGTCTTGGTGGCCAGGAAGTCACTGTATCTGCCTGGTCTCAATCCTTCCTGTAGTGGTGGAGGCCCCACCCCAGGTGAAGCAGGACCTGTGGGCTATGGAGCTCAGGGAGGAGGAAGGGTGAGACCCAGGGAGCCAGAGCCAGAGACAGCGAGCAATGGAGAGACGGGGCTGAGAGGGAGGAGGAAACAAAAGAAAAGAGAAAATGAGCGGAGGGAAGGGGGGAGGGGTGGAGGAGACTGAGAGGTAGCGAAGTGCTGAGCCAAGAGGTGGGAGGAAGGAAGCTATCGGCCTCCCACCCTCCCTCCCCCGCTCCTTCCTCCAGCCCGGCCATGCCAGGCGAGCTCCAGACACAAATGTGGCCCATTGGGCACAGACTCCAAACTGCCGCGAGGTCCTCCTGGGCCAACCTGGCCAAGGGTGTCAGATCACTCATCACTGATCACCCCACACCCATTAGAAACACAGGCTCTGAGCCACACTCTCTTTGATTCTGGGAATCCAAAAGAAGGCAAATCTGCCCGAGCTCCCCTAGGAGGCTCAGCCCCTCCATTGCTGAAAACCTTCTCTTCCCTGAGAACAGGACTGCACTGACCACTAGCAGGCCAGGCCTGCTGCAGGAACAGAGACACCCCCCCCACCAGCCTTCCACTTTGCCTCGCCAGTGACTATTTGCTGACTGTCTCTTTCATGTCGCTAATCGCCCGGCCCCATCTAATTGGTAATTAGCCTTGAGAGCCCAGCCTGTGCTTGGCTAATTGCTGTTTGTCTCACTCTCATCTCCGGCAGCAGAGCTGTGCCAAGGCCGCTGCCTGGGCTCTATCTGGGCTGCTGGCATCCACGCCAAGGCTCTGTGGAGGTTTCTGCAGCCCCACCCTGCTCTATCCAAGGGGGCTGCTGGGTAGAGCATCTCTCAGCAGTGATCTCTGCCCTGAGAGGGAGAGGTCCCCAACAGTCATTTTGGGCAGCTGCAGAGTGTGGCCCCAGCCTTTAATCATGCTCCACAGCCAGTTATAGAAGGAGACGGCCATGAGCGAACCACGGTTCCTGCTGGGAATAGAGTCTGGGAAGGCTCCAGGGAGGATGAGCTGTCTGAGAGGGGCCTTGAAGCATATCTAGGATTTAACCATCAGAGAAGCGAGAAAGGACATTCCAGGCAGAGGGGAAGTCAGGGCTGCTTGTAAAAGAAGGCTCCAAGGCAGGGCTGCACAAAAGCCATCCAGGGACCTGGAGGTGGTTGGCTCAATGTGACTGCAGGGCCTGGCATGTGGCTGGTGGGAGAGGAGGCTGGAAAGGCAGGCAGGGGCCGGATTGTGGAGGACTGGCTTTGGGTGCTAGGCTAAGGAATTGGATTTCATTCTCCAGGCAATGGGAGCCACGGAAGGTTTTTGAGCTGGAGAGAGGCTTTATCTACTCTGCTCTGGGGGCCGTGCGGAGGATGAGGCTTGGTGAGGAGAGACCAGGACAGGGAGAGCACTTCGGTGGCTGCTGCTTTGGTGTTGGACATAGAGAGAGGGAAGAGTGGGAGAATCATTTTAGAGGAATCTGCAGGATTTATTGACCAATTAGAAGTAGCAGTCATCCATGGGGACCATATGCTAAGGGTGGAACCCACGAGGGGTCATCCCCTCCCTTGATAGCCGTGCTGGGGAGCTGGGCAAGTGGCATCTCACCTGTTTTCCGTGGCTCAGAATAGCTTGGGGATCTGTGTTTGAGAACTAACTCTTCTGGTCTCTTCAGGAGCCTCTTAAGGAGATGTCGCCATTGTCACAAGAATTGACACTGGCTGGGCCCTTACCACGGGCCAGTCATTGAGTGCCTGCTTCTGAGAACTTGTTTCATGCTCAGAGAATCCTAGCTGGAAGCCACTATTATTAACTTCATTTTTCAGATGACAGAAACCAAAGCTGGAAGAGATTAAGTCACTTGCCCAAGGACACACAGCTAGTAAATGACTGAGGCTGGATGTAAACTCAGGTCTAAGTCCTCAGCCAGAACTTTAAATGTGCCTTTAGAGGGCCTTCCACCCTCCTGTGACAATTATGCTAGGCTAGGGTTTGTTTTATCTATTGATTTATTTTAGTCAAAATGGCACCAACCAGCTTGTCCTCTCTACCTGGAATCCCCTTCTTATTTAACTCTGTCCAAATCCTATTCATTCTTTTAAGCTCAGGACAAAGCCTGCCTCCTCCGGGAAGCCATCCTGGATTTTTTTTTTTTTTTTTTTTTTTTTTTTTTGCTGTACGTGGGCCTCTCACTGTTGTGGCCCCTCCCGTTGTGGAGCACAGGCTCCGGACGCGCAGGCTCAGCGGCCATGGCTCACGGGCCCAGCCGCTCCGCGGCACATGGGATCTTCCTGGGCCGGGGCACGAACCTGTGTCCCCTGCATCGGCAGGCGGACTCTCAACCACTGCGCCAGGGAAGCCCTGGATTTTATAAGCCCTTCTCCACGTGCTGGTGATAATCTCTGAGGTGTACTCAATTTTGAACCTCATGGTGGCACTTCTTCCACCCTTCCCCTTGTCCTGGAGCCCCCCGTGCAGGGAAGGCCTGCCCTGCAGGAGGCCCCACATGTGTTGTCCACATTGCCCTGGACTGCTTGGGTCTTTTCTTCCCCACCGAACAGCGAGTAACCCGGATCCCTTGGTCATCTGTTGGCCCTCCCACCCCCACCCCAACCTGGCACTGCGCCTTGGGTCAGTGCCTGCTCACTGGCTGTGTGCTGAGCGATGCTCACCTGTCTGGCTGGAGGTACTACCTCTCACTCACCACGTTGGACTCAAGGGGCCCCCAAACTCAAGTTCACCCCTCACAGCAGGAAGCTTTGCCTTTGTCCTGAAGAGCCAGAAGCCTGAGCTGCTAGCTCTAAGGCTGGCCCAGAGTAAGAGTTTCCCAAAACCTGAGGGCGTTCCTAGGAAGATGGCTTTGAAAGGGACCACACGTAGTTTGATGAGTGAGTCCTGGTGCTTTTATCAAAACCATCAGCGACATCTTGTGCTTTTCTTTCAGGGTCCCTATTTCCTCCAGCGGTGCTGGCCTCAAGCCCAAGGGAAAAATGCACTGGTCCTTTCCACCCAGCCTGGAGGGGCCTTTGGTAGAATCTGGTGGAGCTGCAGTAAAGGCGGGCAGGTGGGCAGATGGGTCCACTGCCCTTTGGCCCCAAGTGGGTCCCAGACTAAACCAATCTAAGAGCTGTGGGTTGGAGACCCCCCTGAGGGCAGGATCCTGGGAGAAGACTTAGAACAGGGTTTTCATCTGTGATCAGGAGAACTGTGGACTCCTTAGAGGTGCCTCGGGGACTAGCTCAGGGTGGGAATGGGCATCATCTACCTTAGTCTCCCCTGTAAGTGTTTTCCTGGTTCCCAGAGTCATTGCAGACGTGGGCTCTCTGGGTTCAGCTGGCTCTGCCCTTACTGCCTGTGTAACCTTGGGCAGTTGCCTGATATCTCTGAGCCTCATTCCTCATCTGCAATATAGGGACGACGACAATAATCACATCTACCTCAAGGTGGGCTGTGATGGCTGTAAAACCCACAGCAGGACACCTGGTCCTCAGTAGAATTTTATAAAGTTAGCTTGTATTATTTTAACCATCTGCTTGTTTTTTGTTTTCCTAATCCTCTCTAGCTTGTCTGCCAGGCTTAGGGAAGAGCTTGGCACAAAGCAGGCAAAGGCAGAGGATGGGGCTTCTCTGGTGGCGCAGTGGTTGAGAGTCCGCCTGCCGATTCAGGGGACACGGGTTCGTGTCCCGATCCGGGAAGAGCCCACATGCCACGGAGCAGCTGGGCCCGTGAGCCATGGCCGCTGAGCCTGCGCGTCCGGAGCCTGTGCTCCGCAACTGGAGAGGCCACAGCAGTGAGAGGCCCGTGTACCACACACACACAAAAAAGGCAGAGGATGCCCCCACCACTGTCTCACTTCTGGGCACCCTTCTTGGCCAGCCAGGGCTCGGGGCAGAGGTGGAGAAGAGCCAGGTGTCCCATGGCCTGGTCCTTCCGGGAGGCCCCTCGGCCTTCCCACCTCTGAGAACATTGGGCCTTTGAGACATGCCCCCGGCCTGCCCCCCACCCCCCACCCCCCAGCCTGACAATGGGGGCTTCAGCGGGGACGGGTGGCAGGACACAGCCCCCTCTGTGAACCGGAACCGACCGCCAATCTGGTGAGCCTCCGAGGACACATTCCTCACAGGGCAGGGCAGGATGAGGGGAGGGGGCTGGGCATCGGCCCCTCGGCCTGGCCCTGACCCAAGCAGCCGTTGTCGCCGGGGGCTCGGACAAAGGTCCCCTCTTCCTGCTCTCTGTCCTTGTGGTGCCCACCCAGGAAATGGTGCCAACAGGGCCAAGAAGGAAGGCGTGAGGCTGGGATGGGGCCAGGGTCACCTCCAGGTTTGCATACAGCACCCACAGCGCTGTGGGGGGAGGGGAGGCCGGGCAGGCAGCCACCCAAGGGAGAGAGTCTGCTGGAGCATGTGGTAGCCCCCATATGCTCAGTCCTCAGCCCCCTGGACCATCTCTTGGACAACATCTCCATCATTCTCAAAATCTCCCTCCTCCCCTCAGGTCTTCCTGAATTAATCGGGGAGCAGCGATGGCTTCACTCAACCCCACTCGGCGTAAGGAAAGGAATTCCAACGCCGTGTGTCAACCCTCTCCCCTCATCCAAGTAGCCACCTCCCTTACCTCTGGCAGGATGAAGATAAGTCTGAACCAGGAAGTCTACCTTCCCCTAGCAGCTCCGTTTCCCCTCGGGCCTTAGCTCACCAGCTAACATGAACTGAGCTGTCCCTACGGGCCAGGCCTTTACAACATCACCTCATTTAGTCCTCTGACAGCCTAGGGCCATTACTGTCCCCAAGAAGTGAAGTAACCTGCCCAAGGTCACACAGGTAGGAAGTAGCACGCCGGGATTTGGACCCAAGCAGTCTGAGCCCTAAGAGTCATTCACTTGAAGCAGAAGCCAGGGAATGACACCCTAATCCCTGCACCAGGCCAGCTGTGCCAGGACCAATGGTTGCTTGACTCCTACAAAGGATTCTTGCTAACAAGGACAGAAAGATGAGACTGGTATCAATGAAGAAGAAGAACGTGTTGACGAAGAGGTTTGATTTCTAGGAAATTCCTACGTGGGAGTCATGGAGCTGTTCATTCATTTATTCCGTCATCCATCTGCGGAGCTCGGTAGAGTGCAGCGGTGAAGAATGTGAGCCGTGGAGCCTGACAGACTGGGTCCAAATCCGAGCTCTGCCGTGATTCACTGTGTGACGTCGGCAAGTTGCTTCACCTCTCTGAGCCTCAGACTCCACATCAATAAAACGCAGCTGATAAAAGTACTTGTTTTGTAGGGTTGTTGTGAATAATACATGATATAATATATAGGAAGTGGTTTGTATGGTGCCGACTGCAGAATGAACACTCAGTCAGTGTTAGCTATTACTGCTAGTCCTTTCCAGGTGCTGGGCTAAGATGCCAGAGTTACAAAGATGAATGGGACTGCTTCTTCCCTTGAAGAGCCTAGTGGGAGAGATAGAGGTGGAGAGACAATGTAACAGGTGCTGGGAGAAGGGCCTGTACAAACAGCCACTTACTGTGCCTGGAATATTAAGGAAGGCTTCCCAGGGGAGGTGACCTTATCTGGGACTTGAAGGAAAAATAGGAACCCGTCAGGGAGATAGACAAAGAAGAGATAAAAGCCAGTCCAGCAAGGGAACAGCAATGCTCTTGTACCAGGGATCATCCAGGGAGCAGCGTGTGTTCTGCAGGCAGAAGGAGCTGGGTCTGGCTCTAGTACTGAGGGTGGGGTAGGTTAGCGGCAGGAGGTGAGGCTCTTCCACGGCAGGACCTTGATGCTGCTCCCAGGACTTGATGTTTTGTCTTACAGACAAGGGTAACCCGTGAAGGGTTTTAAGTAAAGGCAAGACACAAATTACATATAAGACAATCTTAGTAAAGTAGATCCTGAGAATTTAGGTCGGACGTGAGACAGAATTTCTGATGATTGGGGACCTTGGGGTTTCTTACACAGGAAATACGGGAGGCTTTTGCTGATGTTGAAAGAGAAAGTGGACAGCTCTTTTGTGGAAATGAGAGTCAAGACACGTTTCTGGGGCTCTGTGAGCACGGACGGGGGTAGTGGAGGTCCTGCCTGCCCTGAGGGTGTGGGCTGAGATCTGGGGGGGGGTGTGTGTGCGTGCGTGCGTGCACGCACATGTATGAGCGTGAGGACACATGGGAGAGTGAAGGAAAGACCTAGACACCATTCTGAATCATGATTTAGACCTGGGAGAGGTGGACCCTCCCAAGAAATCAGAATCCTCTCCTAAGAACAGAGCAGAGACAGGGAGGATGAGCACCAGAACCTCTTGCTGCTCAGCCTGACTGAAACCCCTGTCCACCCACAACTTAGAAGCACAGATCTGGAGTCTTGCCCACTTACATTGGAAGGTTCTAGAACAGTGACTCTCAAACTTTAGCCTGTTTTAGAATCCCCTGGGGATCTTGTTAAAAATGCAGATTCTGATTCAGCAGGCTGGGGCGGGGCCTAATAATTTGCATTTCTAATGAGCCTCCCCTCCCCCTTAGTGCTGATGCTGCTGATCCAGGAACCACACTACGAGTGGCCAGGATCTAGAAGGGTGGTTTGCCTTCCAGGTTTTTTTTTTTTTTTTTTTTTTTTTGCGGTACGAGGGCCTCTCACTGTTGTGGCCTCTCCCGTTGCGGAGCACAGGCTCCGGACGCGCAGGCTCAGCGGCCATGGCTCACGGGCCCAGTCGCTCCGCAGCATGTGGGATCTTCCCGGACCGGGGCACGAACCTGTGTCCCCTGAATCGGCAGGCGGACCCCCAACCACTGCGCCACCAGGGAAGCCCTGGGGAGGTTTTTAAAAGAAAAACAAGTATGCCAGGGACTCACCCCAGCCCAATTACATCAGAATGTTTAGGAGCAGGGCCTGGGCATCCACAGTTTTAAAGCTTCCGAAATGATTCTGCTGCACAGTGAGGATGTGAAGGAAAAGCTGCTCCAGAACGTGTCCCTTCAGACTCGAGCAGGGGGCTCAGAACTCCCTTCCCGGGGAGGAAACTAGAAATAGAATGCAGGTCACACAAAGTCCCAGCCCATGGCCCTGTGAACAGCATTCCTGCTAACTCCAGAAGGGCAACGGAGGGGGATCCGTATCAGGAAGGGGCGGGGGCAGGAAGAGCAGCCCCCCCTCCACTCTGTCCCCACGAGCTCCTTGGAAAGTGGCTTTGTCCAGTGTTTGAGGCACAAGGCTAAATATAGCCTGGGCTGGGGGCTGAATTCAGGTTATTGAGGGAACAGGCCTATGGGCTGCCCTGCCCCAGGCCCAGGCCACAGAAAGCTGGAGAAGAAAAGGTTGGGAAGGAGGGAGTAGGGGTGGGATTGGGTGTGTGGGCCTCCCAGGAGGTGGGGTGGGGTGGGAGAGAGTTGGAAGGGGAAATCCGAACGAGATCATCTTCAAAAATGGGGGTGCCGGGACTTCCCGGGAGGTCCAGGAGTTAAGACTCTGCACTCCGAGCGCAGGGAGCCCGGGTTCAATCCCTGGTCAGGGAACTAGATCCCACATGCGTGCCATAACAAAGAGCCCACGTACCGCAAAGAAGATTGTGCACGCAGCAATGAAGATCCCACGTGCCGCAACTAAGGCCTGGTGCATGGGACTTCCCTGGCGGCGCAGTGGTTAAGAATCCGCCTGCCAACGCAGGGGACACAGGTTCGATCCCTGGTCCGGGAAAATCCCACATGCCATGGAGCAACTAAGCCCGTGAGCCACAATGACTGAGCCTGCGTGCCACAACTACTGAGTCCGCGTGCCACAACTATTGAAGCCCGCACACCTAGAGCCCAAGCTCTGCAACAAGAGAGGCCACCACAGTGAGAAGCCCGCGCACCGCAACGAAGAATAGCTCCTTCTTGCCATGACTAGAGAAAGCCCACGCGCAGCAACGAGGACCCAATGCAGCCAAAAAAAAAAAAGACCCGGCACAGCCAAATAAATAAATAAATATTTTTTAAATGGGGGTGCAATGTGGGGAAAAAAAAGGAGATTCCTCACCTTGAGTTGTGGACTGAATTGTGTCCCACCTGGAAATTCGTATGTTGAAGCCCTAACCCCTAATGTCACCGTATTTGGAGATATATATATATATAACCTGTAAGGAGGTAATTAAGGTTAAATGAGGTCATACGGGTGGGGTCCTGATCTGATAGGATTAGTGCCCTTATAAAAAGAGACACCAGAGAACTTGTCACTTGTCTGGCCTCCTGCACGCATGCACCAAAGAAAAGCCACCTGCAAGCCAGGAAGAGAGGTCTCACCAGAAACCAAAATGGCTGGACTTCTAGCCTCCAGAACTGTGAGAAAATAAATTTCTGTTGTTTAAGCCCCCCAGTCTATGGTATTTCATTATGGTGGCTAGAGCTAGGACATCTTGGAAGCATAACCTACCTGTCCAACCCCTTACCATGCTTTCATCCATTTCTCCCAGAGTCAATTTCCCTTCCAGAAATTTATTCAAAGGGGAATCCTTAGCTTCCCTGAAGGATGCTTACTCTAGTCTCCTACCCAGCACACATGAGGAAGTTCATCTTGCAATCTAGCCACAATCTCTACAGCTGCAACTACACGTGTGGGAGGGAAGAATGGTGCTCAAACCTCCAACCTGCAAAAACCCCACACTTCTTTGCTGGAGTGCCTACCAGAGGCTTAAGAAAGACACAGAGGTGGTGGTGGGGATACACAGCAGAGAATGGGTCGAACCCACTCCTGGCTTCGTGCACACCCACTGCCCTCATACAAAACCACTGTGGCAGACAGGCACCTCCAAAGCACACACAGCATTCCTGGAACTCAGATTGCCCTGGTACCAAACCCCACCTGGAGGAGTGTGGGCTCTGTGGCTCATCCCCATCAGCCTGGAGTGTTTAAGTGGTGAGTTTGCACAGCAGTGAGGCCAGAGGCACATTAAGGATTAACTTCCTGGCTGCAGCCAGCCTGGTTCAGCCTTCCTGTTAGAGGATTCTGTGGGCAGCCTCTGCCCAGAGACTCAGCTCTGCAAAACCACAGCCCCCTTCCAAGCCTGGGCCCCTACCAACTCACCAAAGCCCCCACTGGCACCCACACAGGAGCTGTTCCTATGCCTCTTGCCGAGGCCTTCCAGATGTCTTTGAGCAGCTGGCCAGAGGCTTGAGGGGTCTCAGGCTGGGGGGAGGTGTGCAGAACTGTCTAGGTTTTGCTGTCTCAGCTCCTAGCAGTTATGCTTAGCAAAGTCCAAAGGTCTAATTGGTCTGACTACATTATGGAGGGTACACCCCACCGTCTGCAGTTCCCAGTCTGGATTTGGGGGTTTGGGGAGATAGCTCAAGACTTTCATACCCCTCCCTACCCTAGAGAAGACAGTCTCAGCTTCTCAGAGGGTCCCAGACTGATTGGGGAGACACAGCCCCTTTGCTCAGGGCTTCCAATCTGACGAAGGAGTGTGATCACCTCTGGAGATGGGTGAAATGAAGGTGGGAACATCAGGGTGGGGGAGACAGGGAGGGGACTGCTGGGCTGGGTTGGAATAGTTGTGGCCGGGGCCGGTGGTGGTGGCAGCTGCCAGGGGAGAAGGTGTGGTGACAGGGTGTAAGTTGGTGTCACTGCGGACCTCTTTCAACAGTCACCAGGAGAGCCCCAACTCAGGGGAGCTGTGCCATCCACCCCACAGAGGGCAGAGCCCTCTGCCTTCTGCATTGTGTCCTGTGTGCTGGGCCAGGGCCATGCCTCCCCTTGCTCCCCCAACTGACAGAGGATCTTCCAAGGTGCCTTAGGGCCCAGACTCGCCCAGACTGGTCCAGCCTGTCTCCAAGCAGCAGCCCCTCTGACTGGGCCCTGGGTGTTGCCTCTATCAGCTCACTCTGCTTCTCTAGCATCAGCTGCCTCACAGCCCCAAGTAAGCAGGAAAAGCACCCCGCATCGGGATGGGGTGGGTAGTCAGTGTGTGGAGGGGAGAGGGAGCCATTAGGGAGCTGCGTTACTGCAGGACTAGAGGATTCTAATCGATGAGCTCATGTTATATTTATCAGCCACAGTACTTAGGCGCTGCCCTGAGCAGGACTAATGGCCTCCACGTTGGAGACGCCATTACAGGAAGTGCAGGGGGAGGGGCCGGGGTGCTGAGAGGAGATGGGGGCCTGGCAACCGCCCTCCATCACACACACCGCCCCTACCACAGGGGCAGCTGATCTGCAGGCTGTTGTCATGGAGTGTGCTTCCCCACCGACTTGGAGGAATCGCCCAGAATCCTCAGCTAGAGGCCACCCCAGCCATCCCCCTGCCTCCCTTTCAGCGCAGTCTTTACCTCTACCCTTTCCACTTTCCTTGGCTGAAGCCACACCCTCTCTGAATGACAGCCATGTGGGCCAACCAAGTGGCTCAGACTTCCCGGGGGTGGAGCCAGCAGTGGTTGCCATGGTGATATTTCAGGGTGGTGGGTGGAGAGGGGTCCGTGTACTTCCTGTAACAGCCTTAATTGCTCATTTATTTAGGGCAATTAGTCCCTGGTGACCCTCCCTTCCTTGACCCCAGCGGTGACTATTCTCAGCTAGCACAACATTCCACCAAGATGGGGTGGGGCCTGCACGGGAATGACTCGGGCGGGGAGGGGCACGGAGGCAGGGTGCTCCCAAAGCCTGAGAATCCTCCCTTGTCCTGTCACTGACCCCTTGGCCCTCTCTGGCCGTCCATTCAGCCCTGCGGGTGGACCCACCCCTCCACGCTCCCAGCGTTGGTGGCCTCTGGACAGCCACACTCTCCACCAGTGGCACCACCGTCTTCCCTGCCAGCATCAGTCATGGCTGGCTCCTGCAGAGCTTTGCCCTCTCTCCCCGGGCAGCTGCTCCCACAGCTGAAGCTCTCGGGGGTGCCTCCCTGCCTTGCCAGGTTGCACCATGTCTCATCCAGTGACCACAAAGGCCCCCTTGGCTTGAGTCCCAGATCTGCACCCCCTGCACCCTGCTCCTTAGTCCAGACTACTAGAACTTTGGCTCTGGAAGGATCTCATTGCACAGATGGGGAAGGCTGACCCAGAGAAGAAAACCAGCCCAGAGCTCCTGGGTGAGTTAGAGGCAGAGCCAGGCCTAGAACCGAACCCAGCGCCCTCGATTCCCAGCCTAGTGCCCGGTGACACCACGAGGACGCCTCCTCCAGACTCCACTTAGACCATCCCCTCCTCTGGCCTGCCCTCTTGTCCCTCTTATCCGCCTTCACCCCATCCTGACGGCAGAGCCTCCGGAAAGCCTCCCATCTCAGCTCCTCCCATCTCAGGACTTCAGACTCTGGCTCTGTTGCCCTTCCAGGCTGTGGACACTCTCCCCTGCCTTCTGCACCCCCAGCTTTTCCTGTGCTCTGGGCCCCAGACTCCCTCTCCTCCACTCAATGCCTCCCGTGACTGTACCTGTACGACTCCCAGTTCACCCCCTTCACAAAGGCCTCTTGGTCAAAGGTTGAGGCAAGCTACTGGGGCGTCTAGGATCAGACCCCTCAGGTTTTCCTTTCGGGTTTGGAACCATCTTTGTAGACCAAGCCACATGAGAGTCTGGAGATCATTGTGAGAAAGGGTCACCCTCTAAGCTGGGGACTTTCCCTCAGCCCCATTCTCTGGGTGTACCCATCTCGAAGCTTCCACACCTCTACCGGTGCCTGCTGCACCAGCCTCCCTCCTTGTTAGTGCTCCTTCCTGTGCCCCTGGGGAAGCCCTTCTTCGGGTGGGGGGTGGTACCAAGGGGTTTGGAGACAGGGGACAGGGGAAGGATGCCTGGATTTAGCTTTGGTGTCTCCTTGGCTCTAGGACAAAGAGAGCCATGTTGGGGGTGACCTCACCCTTTGGGCATCCTCCTGTTGGACAAAGGGCTCAATTGTTCCCTGGCCTGGAAGCAGGAGGCAGGAAGACGACACTCTAATCCTTGGACCCTTTTTAAAGACCCTGCACTGTTAGCTGATGCTGCTTCAGCAGTGCAGTGAGGCAGGCTCCACGGAGAGAGGCTGACCCAACTTGGATGTCAAGATAAAGCCTGGAATATCTGTTAAGAAGTCCTTCCTAGGGTCTAACCTCAATCTTGGGACAGTGGAGTCACTGCTCTGAACTTAGAAGCAGACACTCTCCACTTTCTGTAGTTCCAGCAGTGACCTCTGTTTGGAGGCGGGTGGGAAATCTTGTCTTCTATTCCCGGGGAGAGAAGTGGTTTTCAATATTTCTTTTCCAACAGTATTGGGAGCCTTCCAGTGAAATCTTCCTAGAAGTCTGATTAGTAAAGAAGATGAAAGTGGAAGCAAAGCCCTCCCTTTGGTTGAAGTGGTGAGATTGGTGGGGTGGGAGGCAGAGATCTCCTCAAGCCCCTTTTCCCATCCACCTTCCCCCTATGGCAGTATCTTGGGGCTGGGGGCATCCACAAAGCATGGTTTGAAAACCACTGCTTTAGACTTCTTTGCTCCATGCTGTTCCCTGTGCACCGAGGAGCCAGGTCTCTGTAGGTGCTAAAAACCTCGTTGCTAAGTAAATAAATGGATGTCTCCATCCCCTCACTTATGGACTATGAGATTTTGTTCTCGGTTCTCTTAAGGGCCTGGGTTGGGGCCTCTCCCACTTCCCCCTGCTCTAGGCATAATTGGGATCCTGGCATGTCCGTCCCCAGTTTGGGGGCTCCCTCTTGATTATGCCAGAGTTATCCAATGTCCAGGTGGGAAGGGCCCCAGCAAGGGACATCAATGGTATCTGCTGAAGTAGCAAGCAGAGTGGGGGAGAGCACGCAGCGGGGCTGGACCCTGGTTATTGCACAGAATCTGCCAACAGCCCAGACACAGACCGAGTCCCCGAGACAGAGCCGCAAGTGGCACAGAGCAGTGAGGACCATCCTAACCTCATCCTCCTGCACAAGCCAGGGACCCTGGATTCGAGACCCAGTTCTACCACTTACGGCCATGGACCCCCGGAGAGGTCACCTCCCTTCTCTGGGCCTCAGTTTCCTCCCCTGTGAAACGGATGGAACAGGACTAATGAGACACTCCAGGCTCTGGGGTTCTGAGCTGTGCTCAGGGTTGGGCAGGGGTGGGGCCAGAGCTGGGTTTTTTTTTTTTTTTTTTTTGCCAGGAGAGGCTACAGAGAAAGGGAGAGACATAATCCCTGCCCAGGAAAAGGTTCATCTGGAAGCTATGGAAGAGAGGCATGGTGAGACGGAGCCTGGCAATGTCCCCTCTCGTGCCCTTGGCTGCACAGTTGGGTCCTTGATTTGGATGTTCTCCTGGGGGGAGGCCAAGTTTCTTTGCCCCTTGCGCCATCGTCTTTTGCCACGTTGCCCATAGATGTTCCATATTCCTAACTCTCCCTGAAGATAAACCTCCCCTCTTACACACCCATTCTTTTCTCACCCATGTCTCTCCGCACTTTCATAATCCCCCTCCTCCAGGAAGCCCTCCCTGATCTCCACGTCACTGCGCCCTGGCCTGGGTTCATAGCCCCTGAGCTGACCTCTGTCAAGGCCCTCCTCATGTGTTGTCATTGTTCTTTCACTTAGAAGCTCCTTGAGGATAGGGACGCTATCTTTTTTTTTTTTTTTTTTTTGGACCTCGCTACACGGCGTGTGGGATCTTAGTTCCCCGATCAGGGATTGAACCTGAGCCCCCTGTAGTAGAATCTTAACCACTGGACTGCCAGGGAAGTCCCCGGGACACTATCTTTTCATTCCAGAATGCACATTGCCTGGTTCACAGCAGGGCCTTGTGGAAGGCAAGATGGGAGTGACCCAGGGGGAAGCACTCGTTTTGGGACTTGGGAGGCTGGCCTTGTGTGCACTTGGCCAGGAAAACACCCCAGACCATCAAACTCACCCCCACGTGTACACAAATCCAGACAGTCAGGCGCAGACATACACACCCGGGAGCCAGCACCTCTGTCACTCTGTGGCCCCCACGTGGGGTGGGATGGGCTGCGGGGGAGGGGACTGCCCTCCAGATGTTGCTGGAAATCCAACACATCCCCTCCACCCCTCCTTCTCCCACTGCCCATTTCATTTCCCCGAAATAGTTCCTGAGTTTTATTTACATTCTCTGCCCGAGGTGCCCAGCCTCTGTCAGGCCCCACTTGCTGGCCCTTGCTCCCTCCTGCCAGCCCCCCTCCTCTTCCCTCAAACCTGGAGCCAGGAGTTGTGTGTGGTTAGCAAAAACCTCCTCCAGGCTCATGGGGTGTTGGGGGCGGTGAAGCCAGTGGGCTGGCAGCTCTGGGCAGGGCTGGGGCGGACAAGGGACGGCTCGCCTACACACCGCCGCCTGTCCCCAGTCTGGGATCGCTTTCTCCTTGTTTCGCAGAGGCTTCTGGAAGGGACTGATGGATGCCAGATGCCAGGAGCACAATCACCCAGAGAAGACCCTGAAGGGAGGGAGGCGGGAGAGCCGGGACAGACGTGATGGCGACGGGGACAGTTCTGTTCCTGGCATGCTGGGTGACTACTCCGGAGCTGGCCGCCCACTCTGGGCCTGCTCACCCCTAGCTGACTGAGGAGCCTGGAAACTGAGTTTCCACTCCATTCTCAGGCTCCCAGCCCCACATCTACCCTCTTAGTGAGTTACTCACTCAGTGTGTATTGAGCACCTACTATGTGCCAGGCGCTGTCCCAGGTGCTGATGATGTATCAGCAAACCAACAGACAAGTTTTTCTTACCCCATGGAGCTCGCTTTCTATGAGAGAGAATAGGTAAATTGTGGAGCAGTTGGAAGGTTGTAAGTGCTATGGAGAGGGGGAGAGAGCCGGGTAAAGGGAGTCGGGAGTGCCAAAGGGGTGGGATTTTAAATAACACTAGCAGGGCAGGTTACGCTGAGAAGAGGGCACTTGAGCAAAGCCTTGCGGGAGAGGGAGTGAGCCGTGGGGCTGAGGCAGTGGTTCTGGGAAGAGGGAGCAGCCTAAGGAGGCTGGCCATGTGTTTGAGGGGCAGGGAGGAGGCCAGTGTGGCTGAGCAGTGGGAGTCGGGGCAGGAGGGGAGGAGGAGGTGAGGGCAGGGAGGCAGGTCTTTGGCTTTTCTCCGATGGGAGATGGGAGCCTCTGGACGGCTTTGAGCAGAGCGTGACATGACCGGACATATTAATGTGACACAGGCACTCTTGCCTCCCTTGCGCGCTCCCCTCCACTCTGGCCGCCCCGCCTTTCCTTGCCTGCTGTCTCCTGCTTTTCAGCTACTCTCCCAGGCTGCCTGTGGCTTCTGTAGAGCTCTACTCCAGGAAGCCCTCCAGGATTGCTCAGAGGAGCCTGCCTGGCTCTGTCTGGACAGTAGATGGCCTCTTCTCTGTCTCTTCCCTTTTCAGGGAAGCAATGCGAAAGAGGAAGACTGTGATGTTCCCCCTTGGACAGCCCAAGGACCAGAGAGGGTGAGTCACTTTCCCAAAGTGTCTCTGCAAACAGCCAACATCCTGCCTCCCACGAGCCTTTCTCCCGTCACCCTGAGTTTTTCATGGATGCTCTGTCTTCCCTTTCCTTCCTCTTCATCCTTCCTCCTCCCACTAGGCCTCCACCCTTTAAGGAAGACACTAAAGCTTCCCACTTCTCTGCTTTGGGATAGGGCTGGGGAGAACTGTTTCAAACATAAAGGTGTAGCAAGCGCTGGGCTCCCAAGGCCAAGAACTAGAGCACTGAGACGGAGCAGCGGCAGTGTGGACTGTGGTGGGATTCATGACTCTAATTGGTACCCTCCTCTGCACCCAGTCTCCGGGGGACTGGTAGTTATGCAGCAAACTCTGCTTTCAAAGAGCAGCTAATTGCTGGCCAAGCAGAGAGATGGAGGTGTCCTCTTCCAGTAGGGCACGGCACCATGGCTTCCCCAGTGAGTCCCTGGGAGTTAACCTGAGGGCCCTGAGTTCCTCGTCCTGACTTGGTTAAGGCCTCCTGGGTGACTTTCCACTGGGTGCATCATTCATCTGGGCATCACTCATTTAAACAGCAACTATGTGTTGAGAGTCTACTATGTGTCGGGCACTGTGCTAGCCGTGGGGATACAGAGAGAGAAAAGCCAACTTGGCTCCTGCCCTCATGGAGGATGCAATCTAGTGGAGAGCAGGCATTCATTAAATAGCCACACAAAGGCAGTCCAAATGACAAACGTGGTCAGTACAAAGAAAAGGTAGCTTCCCTGGCATTTGATCATCCAGGGAAATGGAGGGGCTTCCCCAAGGAGGTGATGCCCAAGCTGAAACCTGAAAGAATGGGCGAACAGTCCAAGCAGAGAAAACAGTATATGCAAAGGCCCTGTGGTGGGAGGAAGCATGTAAAGGGGGCTGCGGGAAGGTAGTTGTGGCTGGATTTCAAAGAGCAAAGGGGACAGGTAGAGGGAGAGGTGGGCAGAAACTGACCACGAAAGGTCTTCTGGATCATGTTTGAAACCTTGGCTGAAGTGCGGTGGCAGCCACTTAGTGTTTTGGGATTGTGTTGGAGGCGTGACACCATCATCTTAGGTTGGCTTCAGATTGGGGGTAATGAGAATGGAGGTGGGGAAACTTGTTAGAAGATGTTGGCAGTTGTCCAGGCAAGAGCTGATGGCGGCTTGAACTGAGAGTTGGCAGGGAATTAGTAAGGCGGGGAGGCTGGGGACAGGAAGACTCCTGGATTCCTGCCTGCAGGGTTTTCCACCTGTGAAGAGGAAAGGAGCAGCTCTACTTTCTCCTGGCAATAAGTGAATTAATGGAGACCAAAATTCTCCTTCTCAGGGAGGCACTGGAGTGAACTCTCAGAAGAGCATGGCTTGCTTCCCCCAACCTTGAATCTACCCCCGATGCTTCAGGCTATCCATACCCCTAGAGAACCTGAAAGGTAAGAAGATGCACACCTTAAACCACAGTGAGCGTGATTTAGATTAGACGGCTCGCTGCCAGCGGGGCTAGAGGAAAGTCGGTAAGAACCAGGGGCAGGGGATGAAAAGAGGAGACAGGATCCAGGCAGAGGGCCGTGTGCTAGGAGCACGGGAGAGAGGCTGTAAACACCTGCAGAACAGTCAGGATCTGGCGGAGATGAGGCGGTGGTCTCTGAAGCTGGTGCTGGCCCAGGACGCGGCTTCAAAGGAGATCCTGTACTCTATACCTGCAGAGGAGATGCTCTCCAGAAACCTGCACAGTCTCACGGGCCACAGACATTGGCCCACTGCCTGGAGCCCACGTTTGTTGGAGGCAGAGCACGCCCAGGAAATAGAGGGATGGAGGCTGTAGGTACAGGAGCTGGGCAGACACACGGGGAACACTCTGGTGGGGTGCAGGTGACCTGAGAAGTCTTCCTGGAGGAGGCGGGGCACTCAGAAGCGGCTTTGGGACAGCTGGATTGGTCAGCCCTCTCTGGTGCAGCCGGGATGTACTCATTTAAGTTGCAAGCGAGTTGGGCGTCAGGTAATATTGTCTCCCGTTTCATGCAGTGTTTCCGTCCAGGATCCCATCTTGCTGTCAGTTTCCAGACCCCTGGTAAAAGGATGGTGGTCTCGTTCCCTTGCCCTCCCTCCCCCCTTACTCTTTTCTCCCCTCCCACTCTGATTGCTAGCACCACTGGCTTTGGGAGATCTGCACGCTTGGCTCCCTGCTCCCCCTTTGCTTCTCCCAGCAGCCCTAGGGGGGGCCCGGAGTGAGCACCCACTTGGCCGATGGTGCAGGGTCTGCTCTGCCTTTGGCTCACATGCTGGCCTTTGGGAAGGAACTGAAGATCCTGATCTTCCCTGAGCATCGCTCCACTCAAAGGAGGCCCCCAGGAGGAACCAGCCTTGGACTGTAAGGTATGGAAGTTCAAGCGCAAGAAGGATTTCCTGGGCTGCAGTTCAAGGAATCCTTTCACGTGCACCCTGCTGTGTGGAAGGTCCACGACGGAGGGCTTGGCGGGAGGAGAGTCAGAGCCTCGAGAGGAATAGGGACCACGATGACACACAGGTAAACAAGGGCAGCCAGACTGGACATCTGCACTGCCCTGTGACACAGTGCTCAGCCCAGAGCGGGCCTTTGGTGAATCCCTGGGGAGAGAAGAGGTTTTGGTTCCCAGCTCAGGTTTCCACTTGGTCTTCTTGAATCTCTAGCTTGTTGTCTGCAAAATGGGTCGTAATCCCTGTACTTCCTTTCTCATCAAGCTGTCATGGGGAACAAATGAAAGGATGACAGTGAGGGTCCTCTGTAATCACAGTCAACAGGGCTGAGCCCAGCACAGCGCCTGGCCCATGGTGGTGGCTCAGTGTTGAATAAATGCATGAATGATTGGGTCCCCAGCAGACTGAGCTCCGCACAGGCAGAGACCTGACTTGTTCTTCCTGGTGGTGTTTCTCCCGTGCCTGCCACATTGGAGGTACCTGATAAATACTTGGATTGAATGAATGATGGATGAATGAATAAGGAAACTTAATCCTACCCTTGGGAATGTCTAGAGCTTTGGAAGTGATGAGACTTAAACCACAGAGCAATGAACCACACCGGCTTTGGAGACATCAAGATTTCCATTTGAATCCTGACTCCCTGCAAGCAGCTATTTCCCATTTTACAGATGAGGAAAAAGGCTCAGAGAGATTGGGCGACTTATTCACGGCCTCACTGCTCCTAGTAAGTGATGGAGTCGGGATGGGAAGCTGGAATTCTGCCTCCAAAACCTGTGCTTTTCCTTCCATAGAAGGTTCCTGCTGTAGCGGATCCATTGGGACATGGCCTCCATGACTATCTACTTGACAAGCTGGAATATTCTTTTGGGCGGAGATCTCATAATCGCATACCATCTCAGTGACTCCCTCGTCAGGGGCTTCTGGGTCCAATGAGAGGACATGATTCATTTGGGATGTGCCAGGTCACGCACTTGCCCAGGACACGCATGTTCAGATGAGGAGACAACCTAGAGAAGAGAATTGTTGATGGACTCTCCTGACCCACGGTCTCCGTCACATCCGCCCACAGCCACACCTTCCCTTTGTCATCCTGGGCCAGCGCTGCTCCTCAACTGCTCCTACAGACCCAGCTCCCTCGGGCAGGAACTTGTCATTTCCCTCCCCGAATGGACTTACCATTCAGTTCACTGCTTCTCAAAATATGGGACTGTTTCTTGGGCTGTTTAGAGGTATTTCTTGCAAAAAATATTGTGTGTGATAGAATAAGTTTGGGGAAGCTGTGTCAAACACACTAACTTTGCAGGACTTCTCAGAGCCTTTATTATGTCCATGTGGAATGTGAATCTCAAGGGGGTGGGAAGCTCCAGCAAAGAGCATTTTCCAAACTTATTAGGCCCCCAGACTGTTTCTTCAGGAGCATCACTTGGGACTGATATGCCCCAGGGCACACTTTGGGAATTATTCCTGCAACTGTGGAGAGTCCCTGTAGGCCTTTAAGCAGAGTCAGAGAATCTAAGCTGTGTTTAGGGAAGACTGTTGGGTAGACTGGAGGAGCCAAGTCAGAAGCAGAGAAAGCACTTAGGAGGCTGAATCAACAGTGTGCAAAAGAAGAGCAAAGCCCTCCTGCCAGCCAGGCACCATGCCAAAGCAAAGGCTCTGTCCCCAGTGAGCTTGCAGTCGAGTGTGGGAGGCTGAGGTCCCATCAGGAACTCTCCTCTAGGGAAGAAGATGCTAAGTGCACAAACTGAACCACATCTCCAATCCAAGAAGGGTCCTGATGACTTATTCAAATGGCATCCAGTGGCTTTGGCTGGCTTCCTCTCCTTCCTCTTTTCAAGCATCAATACATTAGTTGAGATTAAGTCAGGTGGTCCTTTGTTGTTTTTCCACCTCATTGATGGGTGAAAAATGGTCTCAGCATTCATCCCCAAAAGTAACATGGGATCAGCTTACCACCTCACTGGGGCCTTGAAACTCAAATCAGGAGACTTGGTTCCAAGGCTCAAGCTGCAAGGCCTAGTTTATTTTTAGTCTATCATGTTGTCAGAGGTCCAATCCCTTAGCACTGAGGACAGCCTGGATTCAGCCAGGCTGGGGAGCAGGACACAGAACCACTGGCATCCTCCCCTCTCCCTACCTCTGCCCTGCCCCGCACCCACGCTGCAGCTCCAGTTATGGGGAAATGGGCTAATGCACCACCCACCTCCCCAGGCAGGCCAGGCAGCAACCAGGTCCCCAGAAAAACTGGATGAGAACAAAGACTCCCTTCACCATCCCTCCAAAGAGCTGATGTGGGAGACTGACAGTTCTACCTAAGTCTCTGCATCCAGCTTGGATATTCATCCAGCTGTCATGGCTGTTAGGGTACCTTGGACCTCATAAGGACAATGGGTATTTGGGTCTTGTCCTCTGACTTGCTGAGATCCTGAAGCCCCCTCCTCCTTGGAGGTCTTCTCTGGGTTCACAGCTGGGGGCAATGAAAGCACCTTCTCACTCCTGCCCCAAAGGCTGAATTTGAATGGGGTTCCCTCCCCCAGTCTCTCTTCTTTCTTTACAACCAACTCAGAAGGCAGGTTTGTTTTCCAACATAAAATTTGATTGAGTCACTCCCCTCTTCAGCAACCTTCAGTGGCTCCCTATTGGCTTCAGGATAAAATCATCCTTAGAAATGGCACAAAGAGCCCTTTGTCATTCAGCTCCTGCCTACTCTCCAAGCATCTCTCCTGCTTCTCAGCCACTTTGGTCTCCACCCTTCTGAATCTCATTGCGATTGCCCCTGAAGTTTCCATGCCCCACCCCACCATGCTATTTTTCTGCTGGGAACAGCTTCCTCCAGCTGGTTGACCCAACAAATTCCTACTCGGTCTTCAATTCTGGGCTCAAATTCTGACTCCTCTGTAAAGCCTTCCCTTTCCTGAGCACTTACTATGTATGTGTCAAGCTCTGTGCCACGCACGCTCTGTCCACCACTACTTACTTTCCACGATCCCAGGAGGTAAGTGTTATAATTTGTCCTGCTTTGCAGACATGCAAGCGGAGGCTTAGAGAGGACAAGCAACTTGCCCAGGTCACAAAGCTCAGGACTGGAGCTTGCTCACTTCTTTCTTGCAGCTCCTGTCCCCGTGCAGGTTGCAGCCTGTGCCCGCCCACCCCGTCTCCTAAAAGCCACTCTTTTAAAATTTTACTTGCAGTACAGCTGATTTACAGTGATCTATGTGTTACTTTCAGGTGGGCAGCGTAGTGATGGCTGTTGGGGTTTTTTTTGCAGATTATATTCCATTACAGGTTCTTACACGATACTGGGTATAATTCCCCGTGCTATACAGGACATCCTTGCTGCTTCTCTGTTTTATGTACAGCAGTGTGTCTCTGTTAACCCCATACTCCTAACTTGTCCCTCCCCCTGCCCCTCCCCTTTGGTAGCCGTAAGTTTCCACTCTTCCACCAATGGTTCTCATGCGCTTGCCTGTCTGTAGTCCTATTAAACTGTAAGCTTCTCGAAGGCTGGGACTGTTACTTTATTATGTGCCTGTCACCAAAGAGGTGTGCAATCAACGCCGGGGGAGGAAGGATGGAAGAACTCAAGGGGAGGGCTCATCAGAGTTGAGCCAACAAAGCCCTGTGCCATTAGTAATTAATTAGCAATTAGTTACCTAGTGCTGCTGTAACTAATCACCGTTTAGTAGTTTAAAAAATATAACTTCAGGTCAGAGGTTAGAAGTCTAAAACGGTCAGCAGGACTGCGTGCCTCGGAAGGGGAGAATCTGTTTCCTTGCCGTTTCCAGCATCTAGAGGCTGCCTGCATTCCGTGGCTCATGGCCCCTTCCTCACATCATTCTGACCTCTGCTTCTGTCGTCACATGTCTGTGACTCTCCTGCCTCCCTCTTTCCCTTATATGGACCCTTGTGATTATATTGAGCTCATACAGGTAAGCCGTGATCATCCCAATCACAAAATCCTTAACTTAATCACACCTGCAAAGTCCCTTCTGCCATGGACGGTAACATATTCACAGGTTCCAGGGATTAGAACGTGGACATCTTTGGGGGAGGACATTATTGTGCCCACCATACCCTGGAAACCGAGAATGGATCAGTGTGGGAAGAGGGAAGGTTTTTGGAGTCTCAAATGAGACTGCCGTGGCCCCATCTGTAATCAGGGGAGGGGACTGCAGGATCCCTCAAGTCCTCTTTGGGGACATTTTATGAGCCCAAGATTCTGCCCCTGAAGCAGGAGGGAGTGAGGTCAGACCACAGGAGGACCATCTCCTTCTCCTGCCCCAGGTGACACCTGCTCCCTCTAATGTTAACTCTGACTCTCCCCAGAGCCCCTTCACCCGCCATCAGGCTGAAGTACTGCTGCTCCTAGGACCCCTCCCACCCTCAAGTCCTTGCCTTCTTCTCCTGGGGCAGGACAAGGGGCTCTGTCCGGGCATTCTGTGCCCCCATGGAGCCCTGCAGCATGGCTCAAATGGGGACATAGGGCCTCGTCAAGTGCCTCGAGTGGGCAAAGCCAAGGGGTGAAAAATGCACTGCTTCTCAAGTCAAAGATTTTTCAGGGAGGGCTTCCCTGGTGGTGCAGTGCTTAAGAATCCGCCTGCCAATGCAGGAGACACGGGTTCAAGCCCTGGTCCGGGAAGTCCCACATGCCACGGAGCAACGAAGCCCGTGTGCCACAACTACTGAGCCCACGTGCCACAACTACTGAAGCCTGTGCGCCCAGAGCCTGTGCTCCACAACAAGAGAAGCCACCTCAATGAGAAGCCCGTGTACCGCAATGAAGAGTAGCCGCGGCTCGACACAACTAAAGAAAGCCCGCGCTCAGCAATGAAGACCCAACGCAGCCAAAAATAAATAAATAAATAAATAAATAAATTATTTTTAAAAAAGATTTTTCAGGGAAAAGTTTGGTAATTTAACTGAAAATAAAATATTTTCGTTTAGAACCACATGGATATGCTATGGAGTAGAATACAAAATTGGCTAGAGTTTTGGAAACAAAACTGCAGAATCCATTGCGCGGCAGCCACTGAAGGAAAAGCTGGAGGAAGCAAAGCGGAGGCCCTACAGGGGGCCCTGGAGGGGCCACACGAGGAGCTGAGAGAGAAAACAGATGTGTGTTGGGGGGCAGCGGGAGTGAGGGAATGGGAGATTAAGGGCAAATCTGTGTTGAATGGGGCCCCGGGGAGGCGGGGGTGAGGAAGATGCACCTTCTGCTCTTTCCAGCCGCTGCCACTGCCTCGGCTGTGGCCTCCACTGGCTCTTCTTTCAGAGCCTTAACTGGGACCTCAGATGTTTCCAGATGAGGCCAGATGCCGAGAAATGGGGAGGGGCCTGACCCCTTCCGGGGATGACGGAAGGACAGGAAGTGAGGGAAGAGGGAGTGTGATCTCTAGCCAGGGCCTCTTGGCTAATCTTCACGGCCACTGGGAAGGCAGGCGCCGGGCCCATTTTTACAGATGAGTCAACTGAGACTCAGCAGCGCCACCTCAGCTTCTGAGATTGCCTTCCTGCCTCACCGCCTACCACCCCTTCCACACTCAGATGGACAAACCACCCATACCTCCCCGGTAGGCCCCTCTTCCCTCTCCCAGTCTCACCGTTGACGCTTCCTCTGTTCCTTGGCCTCTCCTTGCCTCCTCCTCCAGGAAGCTCACCCGAGGCCCTCACTCAGCTCTGTCCTGCTGTCAGCGGAGGTGGGTGTCCCCCCTGCCCCCCATCAGGCTGAGAGCTCGCTCCTCCCATCAGATCACCTAATTACTCCAAGCTTGAGGGCGGCTCACTTGCAGTCCTTGTGGAAGGGGGCCAAGTAGGTCCCCATGGCAGGCGCTGGGCATGGGGCAAAGTACAAAAGTGTCCACCGGGGGCCCCAGGTGAGGTGACAGTCTTGGCTACGTCCCCAGGCCCGTAAAGAAGGATGTTCACGGCCTCTGAGGGAGCGGGTGAGGGTCGATCAAAGTGGTGGGTCGGGGGTTTCTTGCCGGGGGAATGGCTCCTTCCAGTGTCGGGGTCAACACTGGCACCTTCTTTCTGCCCCACCAAGTGGGTATCTCATCCCGAGGCTGCCGATCGAAGGAGAGTGGTTTGTCTCAGCTCCTTACTCCTCCTCCCTGCCCGCCACCACCAGGGTCCACTTCTCCCTGCTCCCCAAGGACACCCAGCACTGTCCTCTCCTCCTGTAGAGTGAGAGAGGATCGGGGTGCTCTCAGCGGGTAGATGAGGAGGGGAAAGGCAGGAGGTCAGACTGGCCTATAACGACCTGTACTTCCGCCCGCCTGACAGTGAAAATCAAAATCAGTTGGCTGTGCCATCGGACTGATTCAACACCAGGATCTTGGAGAGGCTAGAAGGCCTGCCTGGAGGAGGAAGTAGGGAACCGGGGAGGAGGGTAGGGGGAGGCGGTGTGAGCAGAGGCTGCTTTGGGGAGGAGCCCGGAAAAGCCAGCCAGGCATGGAAAGAACCCAGGGCCTGGCGGTAGACACCCACGTCGAGGAGTCCCAGGGGGTAAACATGGGGTGCTGGGGGCTGAGGCTGGCAGGACCCTTGGTGGGAACCTGTAGTTAGTGTGTCAGGCCCACGGCCCTCAGAGATGGTCAAGAACACCCCATTATTAGTATTTTAAAAATTTATTTTATTGAAGTATAGTTGATTTACAATGTTGTGTTACTGTCTGCTGTACAGCAAAGTGATTCAGTTATACATATATGTATTCTTTCCCATTAGGGTGTATCACAGGATGCTGAATATGGTTCCCTGGACTATACAGTAGGACCTGCTGTTTATCCGTCCTGTATACAACGGTTTGCATCTGCTCATCCCGAACTCCCACGCCACCCCTCCCCCTCTCCCCCCACCTTGGCAACCGCAAGTCTGTCCTCTATGTCTGTGAGTCTGTTTCCCTTTCGTACATTGGTTCATTTGAAGAACACCCCATTATTTTACAAATGAGGAAACGGAGGCCCAAAGGCAAATAGGAACTTGCTCAAAGCCCCACAACCACAAGCCAGTGGCAGAGCTCGGACTAGATCCCAGGTCTGGATTTGGGGCTGGTGGCTGGAGAGGCCTTGTCTCCAGCATCATGTGTCCAGTTAAATGTGTGGCCATGAGGTTCTCTTTAATTTGCATATGATGACTATTTTTATTGCATCCCAATTCTCCCCATCCCCCCCCCCCCCCCACCAATTCTAATAGCAGGCTTTTCCCCTTGCATTCCTCCTTCCCTGAACTCCAGCCCTCCCCAACCTTGCTCTGTCTATAGTAACCCCTGGGTCAGCCCTGGGAGAGGATGCGGAAAGGATGCCACACCCCATCCATTCATTCCCCGGGAGTCTCCATCCCCCAGGCTTTTCCCTGGCTCCTGCCTCCGGCCAGACCATTGATTTTCTCAGTTAACTGAATCAGAAGGGCTAGGGCCATCCTCTCAGTGTGTGTGCGCCCCGACCTTCTCTCCAGCTGGTCCCTCTTTTTCTTAGGCACTACCTCCCCGGAGGATCCACCCCCAAGATACAGCTCTTGCTTCTCATTCACACGTCGTGCCAGTGACGCAGGGTCCTCCACCGGCAATGAACTCATAAAGCAATAAATTCATACGACATCAGAGCTGGAAGGGTTTTTAAAAATGTCATTGCCCTCTACTCGTACCCTCACTTAACATAAGATCACCGAGGCAAGAAATAACAAGTGTTGACCAGGATGTGGAGAAAAGGGAACCCTCAAACACTGTTGGTGGGAGTGTAAATTGGTGCAGCCACTATGGAAAAAAAGTATGGAGTTTCTTCAAAAAACCAAGAATAGAAATACCATAGGCTCCAGCTATCCCACCTCTGGGTATTTATCCAAAGAATACAAAAACACTAATCCAAAGAGATAGCTGCACCCCTATGTTCATCACGGCGTTATTTACAATAGCCAAGATTGGAAACAACCTAAGTGTCCATCAAAAGATGCATGAATGACCTTATGATTACAAGGGGGAGAGGGAGGCGGGGAGGGATAGTTAGGGAATTTGGGATTGACATGTACACACTGCTATATTTAAAATGGATAACCATGGACTTCCCTGGTGGTCCAGGGATTGAGACTCCGTGCTTCTACTGCAGGGGGCATGGGTTCGACCCCTGGTCAGGGAACTAAAGGCATGGCCAAGGAAATATATATATAAAATGGATAACCAACAAGGACCTACTGTATAGCACAGGGAATTCTGCTCAATATTATGTAACAACCTAAATGGGAAAAGAATTTGAAAAAGAATAGATACACATATGTGTATAACTGAATCACTTTGCTGTGCACCTGAAACTGCTATGGCATTGTTAATCAACTATACTTCAATGTAAAATAAAGAGTTAAAAATAAAGAAAAAAAAAGACGCATGGACAAGAAGATGTGGTATATATTAAAATGGAAGACTACTCAGTCATAAAGAAAGAACAAAATTTTTCCATTTGCAACAATATGGATGGACCTGGAGGTTATTATGCTTAGTGAAATAAGTCAGACAGAGAAAGGCAAATACTGTACGTTTTCACTTATATGTGGAATCTAAAGAATAAAACGAATGAATATAATAAAACAGAAACAGACTCACAGATATAGAGAACAAACTAGTGGTTACCAGTGGGAGAGAGATGGAGGAGGAGCAAGATAGGGGGAGGGGCTTAAGAGGCACAAACTACTAGGTATAAAATAAATGAGATACAAGGATGTAATGTTCAGCACGGAGAATATAACCAATATTTTATAATTACTGTAAATGGAATATAAGCTATAAAAATATTGAATCACTATGTTGTACACCTGAAAGTAATAGAGCATTGCAAATCAGCTCTACTTCAATGAAAAAAATGTGGTACATGCACACACACACACACACACACACACACAATGGAACACTATTCAGCCATAAAAAGATGAATCTTGTCATTTGCAACAATACGGGTGGACCGTGAGGGTATTACGCTAAGTAAAATAAGTCAAAAGGAGAAAGACAAATATGGTATGATTTCACTCATATGTGAAATATAAAAAACTGATAAACAAGCAAACAAACAAAAACAAAATAAATGAACAAACAAAAACAAACACGTAGATACAGAGAACAGTAGTGGTTACTGGAGTGGAAGGAGCAGGGGGAAGATGAAATGCGTAAAGGGGATCAACTGTACGGTGAGAGATGGAAAATAAATTTTTGGTGGTGAGCACATTGTAGGGTATACAGAAGTAGAAATGTAATGCTGTACTCATGAAGCTCATATAATGTTATTATAATGTTATAAGTCAATGTTACCTCAATTCCAATTAAATTAAAAGAAACAAAAAGAACACTGAGGCCCACAGAAGAGAAATGACATGTTCAAGTTTTGTTGTTTGGTTCAAAATCCAGATTCCCTGACTGCAATTTGTTTTCTTTTTTATTTTATTTTATATATATATATTTTAACATCTTTATTGGAGTATAACTGCTTTACAATTGTGTGTTAGTTTCTGCTGCATAACAAAGTGAATCAGCTATACGTATACATATGCAATTTGTTTTCTGGTCCAGATCAGGTACTTGAGTTCCAGGGGTCATGCAGACCATGGCCAGCTCCCAGGATTGCCTTCCAGCAAGACTCCTTGAACTGGATGGTTTCAACTTGGGAGCAAGGCCAGAAGAACAGGAAGTTAGAGACAAGAGAAAGAGGTGAGAGGAGGGCCGTCCATTCATCTCTCAAGCCTTTACTGAATATCTCTAATGCCCTAGAGCCCATCAGAGTCGAGCAAGCCACGGCCCCTCCTCTCAGGCAAGGATGGGCGGTAGATACCTGCTAACTGCTTTGCTGGTGTGGAAGTGCTGGGCTAGCAGTTTGAGCAAAGTGCTGTGGGAGCACAGAGGAGGGAGCAATTCATCCTGCTGGGCAGGGCAGGGGAAGCCGCGGGGAGAAGGTGACATTTGACTGATCTTGGAAGGAGGAGGACCAGTTTGCCAGGTGGAGATGGGGAAAGGGGCATTCTGGGCAGAGGTACAGTGGGAGCAGAAGCTAAGGGGGGTGAAAACCTTGGCAAATCCTAGGCAAGGTGAACAATCACATGTGGCCAGCAGCTCACTAGACATGAGAGGGAAGTGGTCAGAGGTGGGTTTAGAAAGGTATGCTGGACCCACTGCTTTTTTTTTTTTTTTTTTTTTTTTTTTTTTGCGGTACGCAGGCCTCTCACTGCTGTGGCCTCTCGTTGCGGAGCACAGGCTCCGGACACACAGGCTCAGCGGCCATGGCTCACGGGCCTAGCCACTCTGCGGCACGTGGGATCTTCCTGGACCGGGACACGAACCTGTGTCCCCTGCATCGGCAGGCGGACTCTCAACCACTGTGCCACCAGGGAAGCCCTGGGCCCACTTCTTAATGCTTTATCTTGAAAGTGATGGGGAGCCAACATTTTTAAAGTAGGAAGTGAAGGATTAGATTGTATTTGGAAACATGCATTCTGGCAGCAACATGGAGGAAGGAATTGAACTCAGGGAGGCCGCAGGCCCACTGGGAAGGTCCTGGAATTGTGCAGGTGAGAGGGGCCCAGGGGCTGAGCCACCCCACTGCCTCACAGCTGGGGCACAGGCGCCCACTAGGGACAGGCCCATTTCATAGACAGAATGGACCAGATTCCATACTCTCATGCCTGGTCAGACATGGAGGAAGAAAGGGAGGAGGGAGGAATAGCCCCGTGGTGCTGGCTTGGGCAGCAGGTACCTTTTGCAGGACGGCTGGGTAGTAAGGGATAATGAGCTCAGATTTCGGCATGTTGAGTTCGAGGTTCCTACCAGACAGCTGGTTAATGATATCAGCTAGGCAGTGGGACAAAGGAGGCTAAGTTCAGGACAGAATCAGAGTCTCAGATGTGGGTCAGAGGGCATCTGCTCAAGCACTGAAGTCAGCCAGACTGGGGTTCAAATCCAGTTCCCACAGTCTTGCTCTGGGACCTTGGACAAGTCCCTTAACCTCTTCACACCTTAGTGATCTCATCTATAAAACAGAGAAAGGGGCTTTCCTGGTGGCACAGTGGTTGAGAGTCTGCCTGCCGATGCAGGGGACACGGGTTCGTGCCCCAGTCCAGGAAGATACCATGTGCCGTGGAGCGGCTGGGCCCGTGAGCCACGGCCGCTGAGCCTGCGCATCCGGAGCCTGTGCTCCGCAATGGGAGAGGCCACAGCAGTGAGAGGCCCGCGTACCGCAAAAAAAAAAAAAAAAAAAAAAAAAAAACAGAGAAAGTAATAGCAGGATCAATGAGATCAAGCCACTGGCTAATACTTGTCACAAGGCAGCCAAAGCTCTGGTGGTTTCTCCCCCCACCTTCTTTGACTCACCCACTGCGACCACTAGTTCTCTCTGATCCTACCCAAGGGTGTCCAGACAGAGGACCTTCACTCCTTTTCTCCTCTGCCACTGCCCAACATGGACTTGATGCCAACCATTGACTCAGTGACTCAGTCACCAGAGTCCAGCTTTGAGGCTTCAGCCTGCTGTGATTGACGTCATCACAGAGACCCCCATGGCCTCAGGAGAGGTGGCGAGGCCCTGGCTGGGCCGACAGGGTGTGGTTGCCTGCAATGACAGGAGGGGCAGGTTTGGATCTTGGGGGCTGACTTGGGTCTGAAGCTGGGTCCAGGGCACATCTTTCCTATAACCTGACAGCTCAGGTCAAGCCCTCTGTGCCTGGAAGGTGGAGAAAAGGGGGAAAGGGCCAGGCTAAGGGGTCACGCAGCAGGTCTTTTCTCATGTTGAACCAGCCTGGCTGGTGGTAGGGGGTGGGGGGCGCCCCATCTGGGAGCATCCAGTGCCCTGTGCCTTGCAAATGACATGCTTCTGGGGTACGAGGGTCTTCTCAGCAGTTCTGAGAGGGAGGGACTCTGGGGAGGAGGAAGCTGTCCGGAGGGAGGAAGGACACCCCCCGCCCCCCATTTTGAGGGGGAGGGGCAAGCCGGCCTGACTAATGGGCTCATGATTCATCTCTGGGCTCTTGTCTGCGCTAATTGGCTCTGCTGGCCGCCTGATTCATGGCAGGGAGCCGGGCTCTGGGGGACCCCCGTGTCCCTCCCCTGCCTCCCGCCCAGGATGGCTGCGTGAGGCTTTTAGATCCAGGATCCGTTCCAAGGGACCGCTGCCCAGCATCCATCACTGCTCACAGGCTGGGGCTCCAAGGTGGGGGCGGGGACGCCGGCACGGAGCTGCCGACCGATGCTTCTGACCCCACCCCAGCCACAGAGGGGCAGCTGAGGGCAGCGGGGGCACGGGCCTGGGACTTAGGCAGCAGCACATGGGGATATCCAGGCAGGTGTGAGTGGTGGGGAGTGGTTTTCCAGAGGAGGGGAGATAGGGTGCGGTTGGAAAACGGGAAGAACATTAGGGCCAGGAGGAAAGGCTGGGCAAGGGCTTCGAAGCAAGTGAGGTTTGGGCTGGAAGGGAAAGGAGAATTGTGAGCTGAGGCTTGGTGACTCAAAGCAGAGTTGTGTGGCACAGTACTCTGAAGCTTCGTCTTAAGTTGCCCAGAGCAAGACAAAAGAGGCCCGAGACGTTGCCTGAGAAACTGCTGTGAACTTTGGTAAGTCACTTAACCAGTCTGAGCCTCCACAGCTCAGGACCTTCAGAAGAAAACTATGACCCCCTCCCCAGGCACAGGCACTCTTGAGGACCTTCCTCTGGCAGTGTCTTGGTCCAGGCTCCCAAGACCTCTGAGTAGTGTCTGTCATTCATTACCCTCCACGGTGACAGCAAGTGTCTATCAGGGCCTGTCCTCCCAGGTACAGGGATTGGTAGGGACTCCATCCCCAGACAGGAACACTCCCTCGGTCCCCCCTATCCTCCGACAGAACATCTCACTACACAGAGACTTTCAAGCTCTCCGAGGCCTGTAATGTCTACCCCACATCTGGGTAGCAGTATGTGAGCCCCCACCCAGCAGGCTGGAGGGACGGGCAGCTGGCCACCCCTGCTGTCAGAAGTGGGCTAGAGTCTGGACGGGGCAGGGCTGGGGGCTGGAAGGGGCCTGGTTTGAGCTCCAGGAATACCTACTGCGGGAATCCATGAATGAATAACTGTCCTGCAGCCTCTGCAGAGGCAGGCCTGGGCTGGCAGCAGAAGATGAATGGAGAATGCAGTCCACAGCAAGGCACCAGCAGCCTCTCAGCTGCCCTGGCGAAAATCCCAAGCGTCATCTCCACCCCTCCCATTGACCCTAAGGCACATCCAGTAGTCAGGGCCTGCTGGCTCGAATTCTAAACCAAACCCAGCATCGGGCTCTTGCCTCTGTCTCCACTGCCGCCAGCGGCTGTCAGCCCGACACTGCAACAGCCCAGGTCTCACCTTCCCTCCCAGTCTCCACGTTGGCACCTATAATCCATTCTCCACCCAGCAGCCGATCTTTTAAACACATAAATCAGACCTTGTCACTCCCATTTAGCAGAAAATTCAACCCCCTTGCCTTACCTTACAAGGTCCTACATGACATGGTCTAGCCCCCGGCCACCTCTCTGACCCCACCTCTGGCCAGTGTCACCCCACTCACTCTGGCCTTCTTGCTCCAGCTCAAAATCTACCAAGCTCATTCCCATTTCAGGGCCTTTGCACTGACTGTTCCTTCTGCCCAGAATGCTTTCCCTCCAGTTCTGCACATGGCTGGCTCCTTCCTGGCCTTTGGGTATAAGCTCAAATGTCACCTCCTCAGAGAGGCCCCCCAAGACCACTCCATCTGTTGCAGCCCCCAAGCACTCGCTATCACGTCAATTTGTTTTGTTGTTTTCAAACCCTTAATACTTCCTTTTTTGTTTAAAAATCTGCCCTCCATCACAGAGTCCTGTCTCCTAAGCCTTCCCTGCACTGGCTGCTGTTTTCCAGGGTGTCTGGGTCTCTCCCAGCATCTGAGGGTTGAATAAAGGACTCAAAAGGCAGGCCTTGCCACTAGCTTTTCCTAGTGGAATATTTTTCTTCTTCTTCCTTTTTGTGGAAACGTTCATCTCCTCCATGCTTCCCCCCCCCCACAACTGGACAGCTGCCCCCCACGGCCATTCTGTGCTCTTCACAGACCCCTTCTTTCTCCCCACCTCATCTCACCCCACTGCCTCCGCCAAGCAGGAAGCCTAGGGCCAGAACTGTGAAGGGAGGGCGGTCACCAGAGGGTGGTCCCTCCTTCTTAGGTTCTCTGTGGCTTTGTAATGGGACAGGAGGCTTGTGGGTTCGTGAAGCTGGAAGGGAGGGGCATCCCAGAAGCGCCCAGGAGTCTAGCCCCCTCCACACCACAACACCCCTTCCCTGCCCCCAGGGAGGAGGCTGCCTTGAGAGAGAGGATCCCCCTCCCAGCTGGGGTGTGGTCACGCCCTGCAGGGCCACTGCCCACCCCCCGCCCCCCCGCTAGGTTAGGAAGTCCTTCTAACCTTGTATCCAACCATTCTGCTGCAATCCAAGCTCTCAAGTGACCTGAGTGACCCTAATACTTCCTCAGGATTTATTTCCTGTCCCCTGACCCCACTACAGCGGGAACTGGGACTCAGAGGTCAGGAGAGAGGAGGTCAAGTTCATGTCCTCAGTGCTTAGAGGCCAGCGCCAGCAGGGAAAGGCTCTTATCTACAATTAGCAGTGGGGCCAGGCTGGAGAAACAAATCCCCATTTTCTGGATGGAAAAACTGAGGCCTGGAGGCTTGTTTCCACTTGCCTAAAGTGGAAGACCAGGTTCCTCCTGCTGCTCCTGCCTGCCCCATCCCCCAGGGGTTCCAACTTCAAGCTTCCACAAGAGACCCGCGCCCCACGCCATCCCCCACCAGCCAAGAGGATCCCCTGAGATTTCTGATGCTCCCCGGGCTTCTTCCTCTCTTCGTCTTTCCCTTCAAGAGGATTGGGCTTTCTGAAGGAAGGAGGTGACCTTGCATCCTGCCGGTGGCCGCTTCTGGCTCTGCCCAGTGTCTAGGAGGCTGCAGCTCCCCAGGTGTCCCTCCTCTGAGTCCCAGTTTCTCCATTTGCTATGAGCCTGAGGGTCTCTCCCAACTCTGCAGCTTTTTATTCTGTGAAATCCATCTAGCTGAGATCTGGGGGAGGGGTCAATGCACAGACAAGAGGATGGGGTGTGCCCACAAAGGGGAGCTGGGTAGACACTGTTGTGCCATTCTGAGACTTGTCACCTTGGCCACTCACTGGTCTTCCCCAAGCCCAGCCCTGCTAATGAACTGGGAGAAGGAACACTGGGGACAGGGCTATGGAAGAAAGCAGCAGAGGGGATGGGAAGACCCCCCAGTCACCTCCCCATCTGTCTCTAGTGTCAGCCCCCCACTCCAGGAGCTACCACTTATTGGGAGCCCCAGTCTAATGTGGGAGGCCCAGCCCCGGCCCTCAGGTCCTTTGGAAAGCAGAGGTCTCCCTGGCCTAAGACATCTCTTCCCCGAAGTCTACTGACATGACACGAAGACTGATGTTGCTCTAATACCAGGAGAGACTTGGCAGCTGCCCCAGCTCCTGGGGGCTCAGAGAGGGTGAGACAGGGGTCTAAGACCACCCTGAGAGTGAGCCACTAAGGCTGTGGGTGGTGGTGGGATAGGTCCACTCTTGGAGGCACTGGGAAAGAGGCAAGGAACCCAACAGGTTGAATTTCTGAAAAATGCACCAGGATCAAGCATATTTTCCCAACCATCTCAAGTGTGGTTTTAAATGGAAAACACAGCTCATCAGGGCAGAACCCCCTCCCTCCCCCACTGCCTGGAAGCTTTCTTTCTGCTGAGGCAAACATGTGATTATATTTATTTCGCAGGCCTGGGAGGCCTGATTGTCACCCCTCCCCTCTGCCCATGTGGGGGCGTGCAGATCTAGGCTTCTCCACCAGCGGTTTCTTCTCCAAGGTGCCTGGGGGTGGTGGAAAGTTGCTGGGTTCACAGAGTACAAGAAACAGGGTTCAAGCCTCTGCTTTGGGTGACTGGGAGGCAACTCTGGTGAGCCTCAGTTTTCCCCATCGGCAAAATGGAAGTGATCAGATTTCCTGTGGTAGCCTGCTTCCAGCGCGGACCCCACGAACCTCACCTCCTGGTTTTCGTGTTCTGAGTGCCCCCCACACTAAATAGGGCCAAGGGGCGTAAGCAGTAGAACATCGCAGAAATGACAGAGTGTGATTTCTGAGTTCAGGTCATAAAAGACAAGTGGCTTCCTCCTTATTCTTTCCTAGATCATTCGCTTGGGGAGAAACCAGCTGCCACATTGTGAGAACACTCAGGCAGCCCTGTGGAGAGGCCCATGTGCCGAGGAGCTGAGGCCCCCAGTCAACAGCCAGCATCAGGCGAGTGAGCCACCTTGGAAGTGGACCCTCCAGCTCCAGGCAAGCCTTCAGATGATGGCAGTGACATCTGGCTATGACCTCTCAAGAGGCCGCTAGCCAGAACTACCCAGCTAAGCTGCTCCCAAATTCCTAACCCACAAAGACTATATGAGATAATAAATGGATGAAATTGTTTTAGGCCTCTAAGTTTTAGGGTACATTTGTTGTCCAGTAATAGATAATTAATATAGCCCACAGTCCCTTATCCTTCTGGCTTGGACCCCGCCAGCAGCTGCTCTCTCCTCATCCATAAGCCTTGGGTCCCTCTATCCCATTTTTGCCACACCCCCAATGCTAGAACCAGCCTTCTTTTGCTTTGCTCACCTATGTTTCCCAAACTTGTCCGACTTAACAACCACCTGGGACCCTTATTAAAAACACTTAGTGGGGGCTTCCCTGCTGGCGCGGTGGTTGAGAATCCACCTGCCAATGCAGGGGACATGGGTTTGATCCCTGGTCTGGGAGGATCACACATGCCACCGAGCAACTAAGCCCATGTGCCACAACTACTGAGCCCGTGAGCCACAACTACTGAAGCCCGCATGCCTAGAGCCTGTGCTCCACAAGAGAAGCCACCAAAATGAGAAGCCCACGCACCGCAACGAAGAGTAGCCCCCGTTCGCCGCAACCAGAGAAAAGCCCATGCTCAGCAACAAGACCCAACACAGCCAAAAATAAAATAAATAAAAAAATTAAAAAAAACTTTATAATAAAAAACACTTAGTGCGCCCAGAGGATTTAAACCACTCCGGTGAGTCTTATGACCCAGCAACTCTGGAAAACTCTAACCTGTGTAGAAGCTTCTTACACAGCTCCTAGCACATAGTAGTTATTCAAGAACTGTTAATTTTTTTTTTTTAAGTTCTGATTCTACCATTATCTTCATGGGACTTCCTATAAGGAACATACATGCCATGTACCAGAGACTATGCTAAGTGTTAGCCTGCTTAGTTCTCACTCCTCGGAGGTGGTGGGTGCTGGAAGGTTGTGACGCCAGGATTTGAAACCAGCTCTTTCCCTCTGCAAAACCCACTCCCAAGCCACTTCACTGTGTGGAGCCACCACTGCCTCCTGTGTCTGGTGTCCCTCAGGACTGCCTTCAGCTCCTTCCCTCACTGTCATCCCAACTCATCCCACTTTGGCTCAATTTGATCCAATACACAAGTTCTGGTACCTCCCTTGTGCCAGTTGAAATTCTCCTTTTCTCCCAAACTCCACCTCCCTCCATCCCAATGAAACTCTCTGTCTCCCTCTGCCAGGAAGCCTGCCTGAACTGTCCCCTTTGTTCTCCTCTCTGCTTCTCTGTTCCCGGGTCTAGCCCAAGGCCCCGGGGGCATCCGTCTGGACACCCACCCCACCCCGTCCCTCCCAGTCGAAAGGTCCCATGAGGGCCAGAGACTCTACACGGGGCTTACTCAGCTCAGATGTAGCCATGGCAGCAGCCGTGTGACTTCGGGTCAGTCGCACGATTTCTCTGAGCTTCAGGCTCCTCATTCCTGCACTGGGCATCTATTCAAAAAAACCTGCCTCCTATGGGGGTTGTGGGGAAGGTTAGATGAGATTGTGACTTTGAGAAGAACCTAGCAAATAGTCAAGAGCTGTATAAATGTGAAGCATTATTAGATAGCTTTTTCCAACACTGTCTCCGCCCACCGCACCCCACAGACCCTCACACGCTTTGCCGCCGCCCAGGGGTTATGTTAGTTCCCCCTCAACGGCCTAGGAGTCTCTTCTCTTTCATTTCTGGCTTGCTTGCTCCTATTCACGCTTCTCAGCCCAGTTCAAGTGTCGCTGCCTCCATGAAGCACTCTGCTTCTTCTCCTGGTGGAAGTAGTGCCTCCATCTACTTTGTGGTGCCTTAACTGTCCTTGTCACCCTACTTGTCATCTGCTTCCCCCATGGACCATTTCATTCACCTCTGTATTATGCATGTAGTAGGTCCTCAATAAATGCACCTTAGCTTTGCATTCCCTGCTCTACACTCCAGTCCCACTTAACAGCAGTTTGCTGGTTCCCTCGCTATCCACAGACACTTCCTCTTCCAAATAATTCTTCAGGATTCACTCCCGCCTCCCTAAAAAAGTCTCCATCAATTACCTGCCCTCTGAAAAGAAGAACCAAAATGAGGTGTGACTGTGGTCTGGCACTCAGCCTCTCTCCTAGGGCCTGAGACAGAAAGAAAGGCTTGGGGAGGGGTGCAAGTGGGTAGCAGTTCCAGCACCCCACCCCCACCCATGGGGAACTGGCTTTGACTCCACTGTTGTGAGGTTGGGCGGGGGTGTGGTCAGTGTTTGGTTTTCTGGCATTTCATTTATGCCTTGGAAGTTCGCTTGGGCTGTCAGGGGATCTGGGGCGGGGAGCCAGCCTGGTGGCAGGGGCCAGCTCCATGAGTGGTCCCTGATATTTCACTGGCTTCCTCCCTGCGCTGAGGGCAAGATCAAACATCAAACACGGTCTGGCCAGTGCACGGGCTGATGGAGCTGGGCAAGCATCTTCCAGATGTGTGCAGCTGTTTTCTCCCACTTTGCATCCAGAGTCTTGGGTTAGAGAAGCATGTCAGCTGCTCTGCAGGTCCCAGATCCCCAGGTTTGGGGCTAAGGGGGCCAGCCTCCCTTTCTCCCACCCGTAACCACAGCTCTCCATGGAAGGAGACTCCTTCATCTCCCTTCCTCCCTCTCCTTCTATCTAAGGATTCTTTTAATGCACGCCCGACTGGAAGTCCTTCTTGCTGTATAGCCTGTATCCTTCCTGCCATAAGAGACTATCTCCTGGGACTGGAGCAAGGTGAAGGAGGAGAAACTCTCTCAGGCAGAGAGGAAGGAAAGAGAAAGGCTCAGGATGATTCGACAGGGGGAAATGGGCGGAGATAATGAAATATGTGAAGCTCAAGTTAATTTGCAAATGGGAGCACTCCACTTCCAGGCACTCAGCCGTCAGAGAGCATATCAGCCTCTTAGCCGCCCGAGCCCCTCTTTCCAAATGCTATAAACTTCTCATAAGGATGTAATGCAATTGAATTTATTACAAACTTAATTGTTTACAGAAATTTACCCAGCTGCAGACAAGGACCGGGAGGACTGACCCAGTGGGAAGATGGGAGAGCTGGAGAAGTAGATGGGGAAAAGGACAAAGAGAGGAGGACAAAGGGGGGACGGGAAGAGAAAAAGGAGGCGAGGGACACAAGAGGACCAAGGAGGCAAGGGGTCTGGAGAAGGAGTGAGTCAGTCGGAGTCCGTCCAGGGATTCCTGCCTCCCCATGGGCCCGAGGAGGCACCGTCCCCATGCTGGTGAGGGAGTGCGGCGTGAAGGATGGGCCCTCGAGGGAGACGCTGCGATGACACCTCACAGGGCTCCAGGCAGTGGCCAGGTGGGACACTATGGGCGGGGCTACAGGAAGGGCAGAATTGCTAGGATTCGTACTGAGACAGGGATGCCTGTGTGGAATGCTTCTGCAGGAAGGCTAATTGGATGGATCAGAGCAGGGGCTGGCTTTTCTGGCAGAGCCCTCACTGGATCTAGAACCCTCCAGGCCCTTCTGCTCTACATCATCTTGTCCTTATCTTTGGCTGTCCACTGCCTCCCCCCAACACACAGAAACACACAGAGAGGCACACACTTGTTCATTCATTCAACGAACAGGAGCAAGTGCAGGTGCCAGGCGCTGGGGATTCACCAACATGGCGCCCATTATCAAAGTGCTCACAGTCTAACAGGCAGAGGCGGGGACAGATGTAGACTTGGTCTACAATAGGACAACAGGAGAAACCACAGAGCCTGGTGTGCAGTAGGTGGCCAATGAATATCTGCTGAATGAATGTGAACCTACCGCTGGGGTGCAGAGGGGAGAAGGGGACCCACTGTGGAAGCCGGCCAGGTAGCACAGAGGGACAGCATGCGGACAAAGCTCAGGCGACTGTGCGCTTCTGGAAGGCAAGGGCTGTGCCCTGGTCATCCTCAGATTCCACCACTCAGCTCAGTCTGGCACAGAGCAGGAGCACGGTAAGTGTTTAATAAATGAAATGATGCATTCGTCAGGAGCTTTGGGGCTGTCAGTGACAGAAAGTCATCTCAAACTGGCTTAAGTAAAAAAAGAGAGCGAGCGAGAGCGAGAACATGGGTCAACATAACTGACATTCCCTGGAGTAGGGTAGGGTGTTAGGGTCAATATCCAAGCACAGCTGGGTGCAGGCGCTCATTGTCACCACTGAGCACCTCCTGGCTCTGCTTCCTTCTTTCAGGCTCTCCCCAAGGGATGGTAAGAAGGCTTACTGTATTCTAGCTTGACATCCCAGCACAAAGAAAGCACTTCTTGGGCTTCCCTGGTGGCGCAGTGGTTGAGAGTCCGCCTGCCGATGCAGGGGACACGGGTTCGTGCCCCGGGCCGGGAGGATCCCACATGCCGCGGAGCGGCTGGGCCCCTGAGCCATGGCCGCTGAGCCTGCGCGTCCAGAGCCTGTGCTCCGCAACGGGAGAGGCCACAACAGTGAGAGGCCCGCGTACCGCAAAAAAAAAAGAAAGCAAGCACTTCTTCCCTTGCAGTCCCAAAGAAACCCCGGGGCTGACTCTTATTGGATGGGTTTAGTGATACACCCATCCTTGAACCAATCACATGTTAGGATATTATACACACTAAGTCACCAGGCTTTGGTCACGTGACCATTCCCAGAGTGGGAAGAGAGCTGAAGGTAAAGTGGAAGTAAGCGTCTCCCCACAAAGGAGTTGGGAAGAAGAGGGTTCCCATAAGCTAAAACGGGCAAATTGTGCTGAGCAACAGAGGTCCATGACAAGTGAATACCTGAATGGTTGGACAGATGAATCGGGCCTTGAAGGGTGAATAGGAGTTCACCAGGTAGAGAGAAGAGAGAGGGTCACCTTATATATTTGGGTACACACAGAGTCTGATTTTACACTCTGTTGTATTTTCCTCCCTGGCTGCCCATCCATGTCTGTCCCCATCTGTGTGTCTGGATCACCCTGGAAGCCCCAGAGGGCAGGGACAATGTCTGCCACACTCCATCTGGACACTGCCCAGGCCTGTCCATTCAGACACTTAATCAATGCTGTTTAGGCTCTGCAGCTGCCCTCTCCTGCAAGTAGGGTACTCTCTCCTTCCTCCAGCAAATCTGGGCTCAGCCAGGCCACAGTCCAGTCCTGGAGGAGCGGGTGGGAACAGTGAGGAGCCAGAGACCTAAGGAGGGGACAGTGGGAACCGCCCCCAACAATCTCTCTTGTTCATCTGGGGATTCCTCCCTGCCCGCAACGGCATCAGAATATCCTTTAAAAGTCACTTGTGAATTGTAAACATAATAATCCGACATGAAAGGAGGGTTTTTTTTCATATATAAATTTATTTATTTATGGCTGTGTTGGGTCTTCCTTGCTGCACGTGGGCTTTCCCTAGGTGCGGTGAGCGGGGGCTACTCTTCGTTGCGGTGCGCGGGCTTCTCACTGCAGTGGCTTCTCTTGCTGCGGAGCACGGGCTCTAGGCACGCGGGCTACAGTAGTTGTGGCTCGCAGGCTCCAGAACGCAGGCTCAGTAGTTGTGGTGCACGGGCTTAGTTGCTCCGCGGCATGTGGGATCCTCCCAGACCAGGGCTCAAACCTGTGTCCCCTGCATTGGCAGGCGGATTCTTAACCACTGCTTCACCAGGGAAGTCCCAGGGAGGTTTTTTAAAAAGGAAAAAACACATACAATTGCTCCCTTCTGGTCCTTGAGCACATGGCCTATTGACTTTAGATAGAGTTGCAATTCCATTTTTTTCTACTTATTTCTCTCCTGACACTGCCCCTTGCTTCCTAATTAGAATTTTCAACGGCTCCGTTAAGTTCGTGGAGGGGCACGCCTTCTGTGACTTCCCCAGTCCTCTCCCAGTTGCTGTTTAGGCTGCTCTTGGTTCATGTGCTCCTTCCTCCATTCATTGCTTATCCATGCGTTCCTTCACCCACAGTTATTCAGTACTTGCTTCACAGGCCTGTGCTAGGTGAGGACACCAGATGGATAATAGACGCACTCACTTCCCTCCCCAAGAGGCTCAGCATCCAGACGGAGCGTGAAGACAATCACCGACCATGTTGCAGTGTGCTGGTGGTTGCGGGGAAGCAGGGTGCCTGAGATCCACGTGGGTCATCGAGGCTGGAACATACTGGAGGGCTTCCCGGAAGAGGCAATTCCTATGCCGAGTCGTGAATGCGAAGAAGGGAGTGAGGCAGTTCTAAAAGCAGACAGGGTGGGGTGAGGATGCTGGAGAAATGAACAGGGGCAGCAAGCATCCTTGGCTTTGGGTTGTTTCCTTGGCTGAGTTCCTTCCCTTCTCCTGCTGCCATGTCTTCATTCGTTTGTTTGCTTGACTATTCATGCAGCTCATTCATCGTTGCCTGCCTCCCTCAGTGTCGAGCCTGACAGAGACCTTCTGTGGAGACCCAGTGGAGCAGTCAGAAACCCTTTCTCTCACACTCTGGGGTGTATGCTGCAAGTGGGGGTGGGGAAAGTCAGGGACCCAAGGGGAAGGAAGAGGGCAGAAGGGAGTTATTTTTTATTTAGGAGGAAAAGCAGCGTTCCCAGAGCTCCAGGGCTGGACTGAGTCACACCATAGGCACCCCCATAAAGCTCAAGTGGATCTACACCCCATGGCTGGTCCACTGGAGGAGGGGCCTCCAAGGAGGACTGGGATGGGAGAGGGACCTCAAAAGGCCGAGAAAGGAGAGCAAAGCTGCCGGGGAAAGTACATGTTTCCGAAGCCGCCTGGGCTGCAATAATGAGAACCAGAGAAAGGGCTAATGGAGATCAGATTGCCCGGGTTCTGGCTCCCAGCAGCCCCCTCCCCAGCCTGCTGAAGGAGAGGCCCTGGGACAGGATGTAGCTGGGAAGGGCCACTCTCCCCACCTGGTCCATTCCTTAATCTCAGCTAGAGTTGACGGGATGGAAGCCAGAGGAGGAGGAACACCAGGTGGACCATTTCCAACCGGAGGCAGCCGGGGTCAGGGGAGAGGGCAGAGGCCAGCTGGAGTCAGCCCCCTCGGCCTTAGGTTTCACAGGCCACTCAGTCAGTTGGTCAACAACCCGCCCCAAGTCCCAGGCCGTCTGGCCATGAAGGGCCAGGGTGGGCACTCAGGGGGCAGAAGGGAACTTGGGCTGCACCTCCTCCCCCGGGGGGGTCCCAGCCCACCCGAAGAGACACAGTCCAGGAAGCCCCCACTCTGGGGAGGGAGACAGAGTCCTGCCCTCGGGAGCCCCAGTCTGGTGGGCGGGGAGGCTGGTGCCAAAGCCCACCTGCTGCGGGAGAGGATGGTATGTCCACCTGGAGGCGCTCACAGCCGGGGGTGGGATG